>NC_026501.1:77152-684984 GCF_000182925.2 Neurospora crassa OR74A
AATTTCTAAGCATCCTAGCAAACTATAACATTTAGTAGCTACAACTGAAAAATCCAATTAATTAAACTATTCTTAATTAATCGATCCCTTTATTAAGAAGTCGCTTAATTACTTTACGTATTACATTTCTAAACTAATTATTAAATCCTATAACTCTCTCCAGCGAATATTAACCCTATAATTAACCCCCTCTACCGGCTATTGCTACTTTAATTACTTTAATTATTTACCTTCCTTTCCTTTACACTCTTATTCAATTATACTTCGGCCCTTTAGTAAAATCCTTACGTACTTCTATTACTATTAATTTCTTTAACTATACTACCCCAATCTAAATTATTGCATCCGCGGACTTTAATATATACGACGTAATCCCTTAATACGATAGGTATCCCTCGTTCTAATAATTTTACTTTAATAACTTTATTTAATAATTCTCCCCTATTTTATATTTATATAATTCTATAATTATAGTATTTATACTATACTATAAACCCCGAAACTATAGCTAACCCTATATTTAATTCCTTTAATAACGAAGATTTATTTAATAAACCGGCGCTACTTCCTCCTAACTTCTTTAAAATAACTTATTATAAAATATTAGAGAACCTAACAAAATAAATTACCTTTTAATTTAATTACAATTCGCATATAATAAATATTAAATTTAGCAATAGCAGTAGTTTAAACCTATTACCCCTAGTAAATAACCCTAATAAAATCGATCCCTTCGTTATACCTCCCCCGGCGCTACCTACCGGCGGGGTCCCTCCTAATCCCCGGAAACTATCTAACCCTATTCCAATATTATTACTCTAATTTAATACTACTTTATCCGCCTTACCCAAATTCTATACCTTATTAATTAATACCTCAATTACTATTCGAAAGTTATACCGAACTAGAAGGAATATACTATCCGGCTATAACTATCTATATATAAATATACCCCCCAATCTACCTACTAGTAAAAATACTAACTAATTTATACTTACGCAAATAAAGTATTATAATTAAAATATTAATTGTAAATTCAATAATATTTAAAATAAATTTAATACTAATACAATTAAAATTAACTTCGTTAATATTCGTATTAATAACCTTAAGGCTAAAATAAATAAAAATATATCCTATTTCGATAAGGATATTAATAATATTATATTAAATATTAAGGATAATTTAAAGTACTCCTAGGGCGTCTATAATATAATTAAAAATATAAATACTAGCTTAAATATAGCTAACTAAAAGGTTAATCTATTTTATACTAACGTTAGCCAATTTAATTTATTATTTTATAAGGAATAAACTAAAATTAATTAATATTTCGATAGAGTAACTAAATTTCTAAATATTAGCGAAACCTAAGTAGAAAAAATATTTAAAGTAATTAAAGCTATTAAATAATAATTCCTCTCTATTACTAATTTCCGCAAATCTAATACCTATTCGCCTATTATTAGTTAAGTATTAAATAATACCGAAGTAGTAGCTATTAGTAAATTAATAGAAATAATAATTCGTATAAGCCTTAAGATTCCTACTATTGAATTCTATTCTATAGAAAAACGTATACCTAACTATAATTACCTAAATATTAAATTTAATAAATATTATACTATAATTACTAATAATATTAATAATCCTAATTCTACCCGCTTCTATCGTACTAAATTAATCAATTTCTCTCCTAATATTAATAGAATAAAAGCGGCCTATTAACCGTATACCCTATTTAACTATACTTATTCTAATTTACCCTTAAACTCCAATAATAATTAATCGGATAATTTTAATTTATTCCCGAAATATAATATCGCCGCTCCGAATCATCGCTTAATAAAGCTCTAAGGCCGCTTCGAAGTAACTACTTAATTCCAAAAGAAACTAACTACCAAAGTCCGTACAACGACTACTAAAGGAGAAAGTAAGTAAATTTCCAAAATATTAAGCTAAGGTAATAGAGGCAATAAACCCCCTAAGTTAAAGGTTAATAATAACCTATTATTAAATTCTAATTCTAATAAATCTAATTTTACTAATTCCAAATATAAATACTATTATAGAAAATACCGCAAAACTAAAAAGGCTCGCCGCGAAAAGCGTTATAAATTCCGTCGCTATAATCGTAGTAATCCTAACCCCAACAATTCTAACTCTAAGGATAGAAATACCCCTTCTCCCCGCCCCCCTCGTAGTAGCCCCCTTAGTAGTAATCCTCTTAACGGTAGTAGCAATCCAATTAAAAACAATTCTAATAGCTATTACTATACTAATACTACTAATATTAAATACTCCTCTTACTTTTAAAAATCTAATTTTAAATTTAAATATAAAAATATTAAATAATTTATCCCCTTTTATACTAACCCTAACGATATTAGTATTATTATTAATAATAAAACTTTAATTTATACAGACGCCTTCCTCTTCTACGAATATTTACTATCCTTCTTCGAAAATAAAAATACTACCGCTAATACCGAAAAATAAATTATATAATACTTTTCTACTCTATTTAGTAGTACAACTATATTTTAATAAAATAATAAAATCGATCCTCTAAAATATTAATTCCTATATTAAAATAGCTTCGAACTTATATTTAAAGTACTAATTGACTATTTTTTACCTAATTCAGCCATTACAATTAGGAAATTTACCGAAGATCGGCTTAAATTCAAAAATATTACCCGCAATAAGAACGCTTTATTACAATTTATTTAGCGCAAATTCTATTACATTCGCGCTATAAATATCTTCTACTATATTAGCGAGAATTAGTATAGCGTTATAATTTAGATTTGGATTAGTATAGATTTTAAAATTAAATAGTATTTTAACCCCCTTAGAAAAAAGGGCATTCTAGTTAAATATTTAACGGAAATTGAAGGTATTAAAATAATTCTACTAGCGGCTACCTATAAGTATTACTCCTATATTCAATAGAAAATTACCGGTACTATAATTAAAATTAAAATAATTATCCTTATTAAATAGTATAATAAAATTCGCGACCGCTATAACTGTAACTATTATAATAATTATAACAATCGTTATAATAATTGTAACAATTAATGCGATTATTATAATAACCGCCGTAATAATTACCCTAATAACCGCCGCAACGACTGTCGTAACAACTATAAGGATTTATATTGTAATAATTAGGCTTACTATATTGATTCGGGGAGTAATAGAAGTACTAATACTAATATAGACGATAATTAAACCGCTTATACTAATAATATATCTACTATATTTAGAAGTTCGGATTTAAATAATAGTAGAGGAGTATTCTATATTATTAAAATATTTATATTTAATTCCCGTAGTAAATTAAAGTATATTAATTACTATAAAGTCTTCCCTTTAATAAAACTAAAAAGATAATACGTAAAAAAATATCTAATATATTAATAGCCTAAATCGCTATTCTCAATCGTACTATTATATTAAATATATATTTACTATCTTTAAGTATTCCTATTTAGAAACGTACTCTTTAATTACGTAGATTTCTACGAAGATGTAAAGCGAAGGTATAAAAAAATAGCGCCGACAAAAATCCCCTCGCCTAACGATTTACCGCTTTTTGAAGTATTAATTTATAAAAATAAGGAAATTTTAAAGGGACTACTATTAAATTATACCTACCTCCGTATTATAATTCGAATATTACTAACCGCTATAAAGATGGAAATTTATATAGACCTAGGAATAGCGAAGACTATTATTAGCCGAGAATTCCTTTTTATACTCAATTATATTATTTCGACCAATTATACTACAAAAATCCGAGGAATTAATAATAAATCTATTAAATTAATAGAATAAATAATATTTACCCTCTTTATAGAAGGTACTATTACTAGCGTACTAAGATTAATTAAAATTAAAATTACTAGTTAGATAATAGATAAATTCTAACCTAATTTACTCCTCGCTAACTCTTTCTTCTACCCCCAACAAACCGATATTAATTATAATACTGAATTAATTACCTTCCTAAATATAGGCCCCCTAATAGTCCTATTCTAAATCTAACAATATAGAGTCAAATATATAAGGAAGGTTATAATATTAAAAAGGATAATATTATAATTAAGAAAAGAGGTAATAGTATTGGTATACTACAAACCCCTACCTAAGGGCTAGAATTTTATATTTAATTCTAAAAATAGTAGTATTGTTAATATAGTAATTAATTACAAATTACCTAAGTTAATCCTTTTTAAAAACTCTACCCGCGGAATAAAAATCATTCTTAAGAAGTAATATATTAATTATATTAAAGAATATAAAGATAATAGTTACTTCGTAAATAATTAGAACGAAATTGAAACGGCGGCTTTTTTAATTTAAATATTCAATACTCTTAATAAAAACCCTATAATTACTATTAACGAAGCTATTAATTATATTATAGCTAATTACGTCCCGCTAATTAACCTCAAAATAAACCTTACCCCCGCTATCAAAACAATCGTACGAAGGTAATAACCTAAACCTAACCCTACGCCTACCACCAACCGTCCCGAAGCCCCTAAAATACCCGCCGTCCTTAAAAAACACTTAATTTTAAATATTTAGGTAGAAGGATTAAAAGTATTAATTAAGGAAGGCATATACATTTATACGGCCGATAAGGATTATATTTAAACTTTAGAAAAATTTATATAGTTATACTTAATACTTTAAATCGAAGGAGGCCTAATAGATATACCGGAAGAAGAGTATATACAGGTACTACTAGTAGAAGGGTAGTAGAACTAGAAGGTAATTATAAAAATGTACCTATTAAGTAAAAAGGAGTAAACTATTATTAATAAAATCTTTAATATATTATATAAATAGGGTAAAATATAGTAGATCACCCAAGCGATCCTATTTATACACCTAGTCTTCGTAGTATAGAAAGAAATAAGAGACGGATAATAAAAGGGACGCCCTATTATCGATATAAAGGTAATTAATAATTTTATTATTCCTAATAATTACCCTCTTCCCTTCTAAAAAATAATTATCGCTTTTATATAAAGGAAGTATTTCGTTGCAATTATTAACGTAGTAACCTTCTTCTACTAGTTTAGCGTTTAATTAAACTATTGAAATCGATTAACGCTTATTACCTATAGAAGGTTCGAAACCCTAACGGTTATTTAAATAGAATTCCGCAATACCCCCGCCTATATATAAAAGTTTATAGATTGCTTTTTCAATAATTATAAGGATTATTATTGTATATATATTAATAATATTATTATAGTATCTAATACTTAAGAAGAATATATAGCCTATTTAACCGCTATCTTTGGATTATTTACCTTTAAGAATATTTCCCTCTTACCTAAAAAATCATTTCTAAGCTACCCTAATATCGAACTCTTAGGTTTCTATATCAACGGACTTAAATTATAAAATACTAAACAGCGGATTAAAGCGTTCAAAAAACTTATATTCCCAAATTAATTAAAGGCCCTCGAACAATACCTTAAGGTATTTAAATTTCTACGCTATTTAATACCTTATTACGCCCAATTAGTAGAACCTTTATAGTAAAGAAAAATATAGCTCCTAACCGCGGGACGTACCTAAAGTACAATTATTAATAGTAAACCGGCTAAGAGAACTATTTATTATATACGTATAAGGTTTACCCCTATACTTAAAGAGAAAGCCACCTTCAAGGCCATTTAAGTAGAAATCTATAGTAGTACTATACTTTATTACTTCAACCTAAATAAGTAAATATTCTTATAAATTAATAGCTCTATTGAGAAAAGCTTCAATATAATATTTTTCTACTTTAAAAATAATTATTAATAGGAACCCGGCTCGTATATCCCAATAAACTAAATACTCCCTATTCTCTTTCTTAATAAGTATCTTACTAATACCGAAATTAAGTACAATCCTTCAAAGTTAGAAGTCGCTTACCTAGTATAAGCAATTAAGAGGTTACGGATGTGTATTTACTTGTATAATATAATTATTATTATTCTTACTAATTATTTTATAACGAAGGGTATTGTTGAATAAAAGTTATTATATACCTCTTTAATTAATAAGGATAATAAACAATTAATTAACGCCTCTATTTACCTTTCCTAATATAATATTAAAGTTTACTATTTACTTAGTAAGTTCAATTTCGTTCTAAACGTATTAAACTAATTTAAAACCGTTAATAACGTCCAATTAAGACTTAATAGTATACTAATCCTTAATAATATTTAATTAGCAATTAATTAAGTATTCTTAGCTATAATAAAAATAATCCTAAATAATAGCCTAAAATAATAATTTGTAACTACCTATAAGAAGGATAAGAAGTATATAGCGGTTATTAATAATCTTAAGGATTTTCGCTTAAATAATAAGGATATTATTACCTTTTAGTACCTAGGCTACCTATTCTTTATAATCGACAATATAATTTATATTAATTAGCTAGATAGTATAAAAATTCTATACGTCCCTTATAACTATGTATAAAAAGTTTTAGAATTAATATATAATAAGAAGTACTACTTCGGATAAAATAGAATATTATATAATTTAAAGGGTTTTTCTATTCTTAATAAATCGTACCTAGTTAAAAAATATATACGAAATTGTCTATTATATAATTTTAATTAAACGGACTATTCCGCTCTTATAGGATAATTTTAGACTATTCGGCTTAAGTTTAATAGTGTACTTCCTATACGTACGGTAGCTATTAATTTTATTATTGGATTGCCGGAAGTACTTACTAAAGATTCCCTATAGAAATTCCTTAGCTATAATACTTTTAATTTATTAATACTTACAATTAATATTATTTTGAAACGGTTATTCCTTATCCCTAATTACTCTACTTATATAATAGAAAAATAGGGTATAGCCTTCGTACGTTTATTAATACTATTGGATTAGGGCTTTCTATTAGGAATTATTTCTAATTAGAATAGGAAATTTATATTTAATTTCTAATAAGGAATATAAAAAGCTTTAGGAATTAAATTTTTAATAATAATTATATACTATTTATAAAGAGATAGTACCTTTAAGTATAAGAATTAAAGTATTAAAATCGCTATCTACTTTTATATTTTTAATTACTTTAATAAAAATTAATTATTCCTATTACTAACCTTCTAATAGAATTTTAATAGTATTTACGTAGAAGCTATTAAAATATTACTCTATAAGTACTTTTTTAGCTATTATCTATAAGGACCCCTAGAATTATTAAACGATTTATTTTAAGAATATAATCCGGTACTATACAACTATATTTAAGAAAAAGCTTAGTTAGTTATAAATTTTACTATAGTTAAAGTTAAGCAATACTATAACCCTAATTGTAAATTAATAGATATTAAAGTTAGAAATAAAATTTTTCTAAAATTATACTACAAATATTATTTACAGAACCGTCCATCCTATAAATTCTCTTAGTAACGTATTAATCCCTTTAAAGTTATTAAGAAAGTTAGAAAGTTAACTTTTAAATTAGAATTCCCCCCTATTATAAAAGGTATTTACCCGGTTATTTTAATTGCGTATTTTAAAAGAGCTCCTTATAAAGATAACCCCTTTGGACGAACTCCCCCAGCCCTAAAACCTATAGAGGACTCCCAAAAAGACTCGGAACTAAAATTGGGCCTACAATACGAAGTAGAAAGATTAGTAACCTATAAGGAGTTAAGGGGAGGGAAAATAAAGTACTAAATTAAATAGAAAGGGTATAGTAATAAAAATAATAAATAGTAAATTAAGGAGTAGTTTAAGAATACGCTATATCTAATTGCTAAGTATTAGGATAGGCGCGGTAGACGTTATAAAAGGGATTTTAGGAAAAAAGGCGCTAGAGAAGAGGATTTTAATAAGAAGGCTACCCGGAGGAGTATTCGAAAGAAGGATTGAGGTACTATTGAAGATAGTAGTCTTTTTACGTGTGAGCCGGGATTTATTACCGGATATATATAATTAACTATAGAGTAGGGTACTAGGCTAGTATACAATTTAATTAAGCTACGCCTAGTCCGGTACTATAGTTAGGGTATAACTAGTACTATAATTAGAGTACAGGTTAATTGCCTACTATTAGCAAACGGTTGCCAGGAAGTAGGACGGTCTACCCTATAAGTTAGGGTGGGCCTTGCTTGGACTAGGGATTCTTGTATAAAAGAATCCCTATTTAAGCCGGCCAACGGCCGCTTACTTCCTCTCTGCATCTCGCTTTCTTACTTTAATATTATTGATTACATCAATGGATATTTGGAGTTTCTGAGCATCCCAGCGAACCGTAATAAGAAGGTTTCTTTAAAATTAGGAATAATATAGTAGAATTCCCCTCGTTTAGAGATATAACCCGCTTCCGTACCTACTTTAGCGTTTCAATATCGTTATTCGTAATCCTAAGTTCTAAAATAGTTTAAATAAGTGTAATTACTAAAGGCAAATCCTTCTTCAGCCTTTCTAATTCAATTTCCTACCAAAGTCCGTCGAAGTCGATAGCTTTGGAAAATTCTATATACAAGTCTATAAATTTAACTTTACCTCCATTACTAAACTAATCGATTCCTATAAATTCGAATAACTTAAAATTAGCTTCCTCTAGAGCTTTTTTAGCGAATATATATTTTTTACCGAAATATTAAATAAGAGCAAAATAATTTAGAAAGGGCCCTTTATTTAAAGTTTAATATTTAAAATTAGTATAAATAAAGCAATATAGAAGTTTACTATTAACTTTAGAACCTAAATTACCTTTCAAATATTTAAAATACCTTATCTACCAATTAAAATTAATAAAATAAATATTCCGTATTAATTATCTATCTATTATATCTTTAGTATATTAATTTTGAGCTTTAGCAATATTTATTACCTCGTTTAGACTATTATCCTTTATACCTATAGGAATATAAGTAGCGTAGACGGAAAGTCCCTTCTTATAAATACGAATAGTATAAAGGATAATAATAGGCTTTAGTAGAATTAATACTAATAAATAAACTAGGCTAGTAGTTAGAGTATTTCCTTCTATAATATATATAGTTTCGGGGGTATTAACGGGCTTCGTAGCGAAATACTATCTATATTTAATATATTTAATTTATTTCGGATATTTAGCTAAATATTTATTATAGCGAATACCGGTTTCTAGGCATCGTTCAAAATACATAGTAGAAGATATAGTAATACAATTAATAATAAGGAGAAAGGTCGAAAAGAAGCAATAATTAAAAATGAGGGAGGTTGGCTGTACTGTATTAACGGTATAGGAAAGTCAAGTTTGGTAATAAGGAATTGGAAAGAGTTAATATCAACCAAAGACAGTTGATTGCAGCTTTAAATGTCGGATATTTAGTATATCTGAGGTATAGGACTTCCGAAGTGTCAAAAAATAGAAGAGTGCCTATTCTTAGGTCAATATCAGCTACTTAATATATTATAATAGAAATATTTTATAGAATATTTTTTTTTTTACTTTAATAATAATAATTGTAAAATCTAATAAAATTGTAATTTATAATTATATTTTTATTTTTAAATTTTTTTATTTATAAAAGGTAAAAATATATTAAAATCTATCATAAAATAAGAGGAATATTATTATTTCTGATCTTATATATTTTAAAGGGTATTTCTTTTTTTTCTATTATATAATTTAAAATTATTTATTTAAAATATAATTAGTAAAAGAATAATCTATACTACTTTTTATATTTAAATTAATAGTATTTTATATAGATTTCTTATAATAAAAATTGTTTTTCTTAATTTATATATATATATATATATATATATTTAATCTGTCTATAATATTATAGAATTATTATATTTAGTATTAAAATAAATCAAGATTTTTTAAAATAAATAAAGCTATTTTCAAACTTTAGGGGATAAATATATAAATAAACTTTTGAACTTTTATATATTTAAATACAATATTATTCTAGGATTGTTATTTTACTCTATTTAATATAATATAATATTTATTTAATATCTTCAATATTTATAGTATTTTACTTAATTTTAAACTAATATATATATTTCTTAATATATATTAATTAGGGATCGTATATAAAGATAATTTATATTATTACTTATATATACGAATTTAAATATTTAAAAATTCTTTTATATTTAAATAGGTATTAAAAAGGGATTTTTAAATCTTTATTAACTTTTAATACTAGAATCTTTCTTAGCCTTTATATAAGTAAATATATAAATATATATATATATATATATATATATATATATATTATATTATTATATAAGTAAAATTCGTATATAAATCAAAATATACATAATTTATTAATAGAATTATTTAATTTTCTAACTATTTTTAATTATTATAAAGGAATAATAAATAGAAGTAATATTCTACTTTTATGTTAAATTAATATAAAGTTTCTTGGAATATTATATTAAATAATAAATGAATATTATATATTTATATATATTTAAAATTTAAAAATATATAATATATATTATTTTATTATAACAGTATACGAAAGGCACTTTAAATATTATTATAAAATTAAATATAATTTTGGTTTTTTAGTTATTATACCCTTTTATTCTCAAAAGACTATAATTGTTTTTAAACGTATATAAACGTTTAAATCCGTACTTTATAAAATAGGTAAGCGTAGATATACTAAATATCTACTACATTTAACTCTTACGTAGGGCAATCTTATAGCGAACCTAAGCTAAAACCTTCTCTAAATTACGAACCTTACAATTCTAAATAATTTCGGCCGAAAACGGAACAATATAATCGTCCTCCTTCTCCTTCGCCTTCTCGTATACTATAAATATAAAAAGTTAATTATTATAAAATATTAATTAAAAAAAAAATATAATATACCCTTACGGAAGTTACAATTAGTACCTTCGCCCTTATAAAAATAGTTCGTACAAATATATTCCGTAAACTTAATACTAGAAATAATATACTTCTCGAAGGGGCTATAATTATTAATTTTAATATACTTCGTACAAGTACGAGTATTGGCGCAACCTATAAAGAGGTAGCGGGCTAAACCTACGAAATATTTACGGCGGTTGAACTTTAATTCCGATATAACTTCGCCGGTTTTAGTTTAGAAGATTTTGAATTGAAAGGCGCGGGGTACAATCTATATTATTTAGTTAGGATCAACTACTTCCAATTAGAATTAATTAATACTAATAAATATTACTTACTTTACGCTAAGATAGAATTTTATATACTTTATTAATATCGTAATTAAAAAGTTTCTTAATAATAAAACGAATAGTATTAATATTGTCCTACTACTAGTCGCCCGTCTTTATAATATATACCGCCGATATTCCCTCGGCTAACAATTTATTATAGTATTTAAAGGGGTACAATTATACTATTAATTTAGTATTACTAGGGCGCTCATTATTAAATATAGTTACTATATACCCTATTAATATATACTTTATATATATTGTATATGCGTATAGAATATACTTACTAATTAATCGTTATTAGTTATAAATATTATTTTTTAATACGTTATTGTTAGAGTAAAAGTATTAAGAATGTTTTACTATACAAGGATATATAAGAAAGTGGGGTTTGGGGAAGGTGAGATACACTTGAACTATATTTAATTGCTATACTGAATCTATATTAACGCGCCCGGGCGCGTACCTATTGCCTGCAGCTGGCACAGACCTTTTTTCTTTCAACTTTTGGATAAACGACCCAAGGCACACTTGGGCCACCGTAAAGTACCTTAGGACATGGATGGAGCGACGAGGGAAGAAGAGGCAACATCAACAACAACGACGACCGCGACTTCCTCTCGATGATCGAACGATTCACCTCTTTGGGGAAACACTACTCCACAACTCGACTTCTGGGTTTGGAGTTTCAGTTTTCGGCGGTTCCGACTTACAAATACCTCTGCTGACGGTCCCTTCAACTTCCCTCAACTCAAGGAACTCCAACAAAGGATCCTTCTCCATCGCAACGCTTATGGCACCCCCTTGTCATAACCCAGGATTTCAGACTAGGCGCCAACCTGCGCCCCTAAAAGGCACCATCCTATCCCCATTTCGGGGATAGCTTCCCCTCTAGCGAGAATCCTTCAGCGGCCCGCTGGTTCGTTAACGCCGAGCTGGGCTGGTGTTCCTTCTGCCGAAAATCGACATCAACACTTCCATCGTCTATCACGTCCTATCTGTAACCATCATCGTCTCAATCCATCGTCCCGTCTGACCTACTATGCCATGTTTGGTGCACCGGCCCGCCTCACGTTCACATGAGCATCATCGGGAGCCCTCCCAGTAATGCGAGGAAATGAGCTGGCGGAGAAGTATCAGTGAATTTCATGACAGTAACGAGCCTTCGGTTACCCCGGGATTCAGACTATGTTCCATTTTGGCAGCGAATGAATCGCTTTGTCTCTCGATCAATTCGGGGCCTGTTGACACTTTCAGTTCGAACGAGAGGACCATATCATCGGCGTAGCAGGGAAATCGATCGAGAAGGACTAAAGCAACCACCTTCGCAGGTTATATAACGGAATGGAACCGTGCACGAGAGACGATGCAATGCAGCGTGGTTGACAGTTAGGGTTTTTGTTCTATCCCCGGGGTCATGCCCACATGTTTCGACAACTTGACGAAACCGGGCACTGCTCGGCTTTTCTGAGCTTCTTTCCACAAGTTCCAAGCCAGCATCGCCCTACACTACTTTGAGCGGATGGAACAGTGGAAGTATTGAAGCGGTGTACCTAACAGTGGGATCTTTTCATTTGCGAAAAGCTGCACTGGGTACACTGCGGTCAAACTGAGGGCACCCTTGCAAGCCATAGCCCTATGAGCCCTATAGGGCTAAGGACTATACACTGCCCGTGCATGCCAACAGCACTCCAGGACCTTCATCACCTTCATGACACTCAGGTCACGGTGTGCTTTGCACTGGTGGTTCTTTTCTGTATCTTTTGGAATGACCTTTTGAGGTACGGATGGGGAGGCTGTCGTTGAGATTTGAACCGTACCTAGGTACCTATGTACCGCAGAGCCACTTTCAGGGGGGGACTGCGTGCTGACCACAGCAAGAAAGAGACATCAACACTCATACCAACCTTGACCGGCACTTAACGAGTAGACAACAGCAGTTGAAGGACTGGCAAAGAATTCCCACCGACGAACGCGCCGTCATTATCTCGAAGTCAGGTCATATTACGTTTAACTCCCCAAAAGCTACCCTACGATAGCATCGGGACGGCTCACCACGCTCCGACTCTACAGTTACAGTCCATCTCTTTGATTGTTTGAAGATGGCTGGGGACGTCTCAATCTTTTCGGAAGCATCGTCAAGCCCCTTTTAGAGATCTAAATTGCTGCCTAGCCGCCCGGTTAGAATGAACGTCCGAATTTTTCTCGCTACTTGGACCAATGATAGGCAGACAACAAGAACTCCCGTCGCTATATCCACCGGCGGCTAGGGTAGCATAAGCGTGACAACGACAAGGAATAACCAGGGGTGACTTGCCCTGCTGTTCACCCTGGCTGCTGGCCGCTGATCTCAAATTCTGATGTTGCCTGGCCTTGCCCTCCGCCGTGCCGGGCGGTAAGACAAGATTTCTTCTAGAAGAAAGCAACAGACCGGACAAGCCGGGATGCCTGATACATGCGTACGCCATAAAAAAAGACGAGAGTGGGTGAGACTTCCTACACCCGCAGTGCAGTGGTGCCATGGTAACCCCCCTTTTCTTCTTTGTCCCATGTCCAGCCTTCCCACTCCAGCCACCACGGCAATTGCTTGTCATGTCATCATGTACTCCACGCCTGGAGCCGCAAGTCTCCAATCTGGGCCCCCAAGTCAGAAATAAGACCAGGGCTTGATTTCTAAGTTCCTAGACGTCTTACTCTCCGGAACACTGGAGACATGAGCTGCGTGATATCATTGCCTGGTACATATAGGCCGACAAAGCTGTGGAATGACACTCTGATGGAGTCAGCTCTTGACTCGTTCTTGGGGCAATGTCTCGACAACGATCGCGCCTGAACCCGCCAGTGCACAAAATGATGAAAACTTCAAGTCATTCTAGGCATTGTCTACAGGTACGCTTTTCACAACACCTGGATCACGATATCTTTGAAGCCTCTTGAGACCTTCAGCATGAACAAGGATGATCAAGACAAAGGCCGATCAAACGACGAAATGGGGAACGGCTTGCGCTCAATGCGCTGCAGCCAAAGCAAAGTGCTCTCGAACGTCCGAGTTACGGGGGTCCAAGTGCGACAGATGCGAGCGGTTGCTCAAGACCTGTACGGAACGAATGCAGAGGCCTAGGAAGCCCAGACGGTCAAGGACACCAAGGTTTGTTTCCATTACCCTTGGGCATTCACCATGATCTACCCTCGGTGCTCTCTAACCGCCTTGGCTTCCATTCAGCAGGAAAGAATATGCATCTTCTTCCATCTACGTTGACACCGACGGCTCCCTTTCACCTCCCTTCACTACATCAACCGCAGATTTCACATCAACATCAATCGGCAACCTCGCTGCGGACATATCTCTGCAACAGGCCCCGTTGAAAAGCGCGACCTCGTCACCCCTACTCTCTATAACCCTCTCCCCGCCTCCCGCCCTTGGGACATCGGTTCCGCTTTTCGATAACCTCCAAAATTGCCCATGCTCCCCATCAAATCCTACTGCAGATGAAGACGCTGTGCAAACGTTCCTGACCCAAATCCAACCAAGTTTCCCGTTTATATTAGTTCCAAATAACGTGGATAGTCAAGCGTTGGCAGTGGAGAGGCCGGTGCTCATGTCAGCGATCCGCCTTGCGGCTGCCACCACTTCCACTGCCACGACAAACGTGTCAGAGTCAACATTACTAAGTCAGGTATATCAGTTTGTCAACCATGTCTCGAGGATGGTGACGCTGAGGGGAGAGTGCACCCTAGAGATGCTGATGGCAGCTGTGATGGTGCTTGGACGGTGGAGATGGTGGTGTGAACAGCATAGAGGAGGGTTTAACAGTCTGTTAGGGATAGCGGAAGGTTTGGTCCAGGACTTGGGACTCAACCGCAACCCGAGGCAGACCCAAGAGGAAGAGGAGAGGGTAACTGATATTAAGAAGAGATTATTACTCGGAGTATGGTATTTACGGTCATGGTATGTTTTCCTTTCGTTGCTTCGATTCCAGATCCCTTCTCCCATACAGAGGGTACCCGGCGGGGTGTTCACGGGTTGTAGAAAGCTGGATGCCCAGAACAGCTAATAGGAGATGACCAACAGCGCCGCAATACATCAATCCCAGCTCTCACCAACAGTCTTCACGCCTTACATGCTCCAATGCCTCAAAGATCTTGAAGTGTCGAGCCAGCCTTCCGACCAAGTGCTCGTTCAAGCCGTCAAAGTCCAACATCTTGAGGAGAGAATACGAAGACTGAACGACGATCTACCCAGTTTCGACCCAACAGAAGATGAAGCAAATATCGCAAGAATTATCGGTTTGAGGAACGACTGGGAGTTGTTGAGCCGGAGCTCTTCCGAGCTGATGCACAATCGTGAGTCTTTATTGTTGTTTTCTTGCGCATGAGCGTTACACCACCATCCCAAACCTATATTCCTGTCACACCAACGAGAAATACATAGGGTAGTCTGAGCCCAAATCTTCCCCCAACTCTTCTTTCCTATTATCAAGACACCGAAAACACAAACAGCTAACAACCACAAAAGCATTGGTAGCCTCCCACCTCAAAACGGCCTTCCTCCGCCTCCACGAGCCTCTCAAGCAGACTTTCCACATACATCCAGATATATCAAGCCCACCCCCAATCCCTACCTCTAATCTGCTCTTACTTGTAGCTTCATCAACTGGGTCCTCCTCCTTTCCTACCTCTACTACCTCTACAAACTCGGAGTATCAGGACTATGAGTTGGATTTTGATGTGGATGTTGAGATGGCTGGCCCACCAACTCGCGGGATGCAGTACGGTGGCCATGATCAGAGTCAAGATTACAGACAGCAGATGCAAGGGCAGCAGTGGGCTGCGGCAGGAGCACAAGGATGGCCGGAAGAGAATGCAGGTGCGGTAATGTTCTGGGGGCGGGAACATCATGAGCACCAGATACATGGACAGCATGGGTACCAGAGATAGGGACATGGAGGTTGGGGGCAGGGGAGGTGAACATAACTTGGCAGTGGCATTGATGTGAACAAGTTGAACATGCATAGAAGGCGTCTCGTGGAGGATTCGGGATTGGTATATCTTAGTACCTCTATATGGGAACGCATAAGTATGGCTCTTGCTTCTCTCAACTTGTAGCATTTGGATGCAAAGGTTGTTCCGTCGTTGTTGCCTTCCGCGAATGATTCAAGCTCGAGATTGCGTACCTTGGTCGAACAGTCCGTCACCAAGATTGCAACACCGAGTCGATCTTGCATCGTATCACTGGCAACAGCTCGACGCAGGTGCCAATTATAGCACGAAACAACTGGAAAACCTGGACTTTAACCTGCAGATCGAAGTCTACTAGGCTCACTACCTCTCCAAGTCCATCCTCATCATCCCCATACTACCACCACCGCTACCACGACGATCATCTTGGTTCATCGCCTGATAACCGCCCGAAATCACCGGATCAACAGGCACATCCCCGTTCCCATTCAACCCAATTCCACCACTCACGGGCAAACTCCACCCCAACCATTCCAAAATACTCGCCTGCTCGCTCTCCAAATCCAACAAGCCACTCAACAAGTTGGTACTTCCATTTCCATTCCCATTCTCACCTGCACCAGTTGCACTTCCTCTCCGCGAAGAGTGCTGTCCCCAATCCCCCGCTGCAAACTCTTCATCGCCTATTCCCTCCAGCTTCTGACTCCCCGGCGCTCCAAAACTTTGATGCAGGAGCATTATCAGACTAACCGAGACTCTGGCGAGGGAGTAATCCACCGCCACCGGCTTGCCGTTGGAGTTCATAGTCGCGTGCGGAGATGGGAGGGTAAGGAGGTAGCTGCGATCTTGGGGTTCGAGGGCCAGGGGCGGCGGGCGTTGTTGTTGTTGTCGACGCTGCTGCTGTTGTTCCCACAGTCGAAAAGTGACAGAAGATTCCACAACCGCAAGCAAAGCCCTCATGCGCCTCCACCACCTCTCTGCTCCATCTCTCCCCCCTCCCAAGCGAGCGCACAGCTCCAAAACAACAAGACAATCGCGTACACGCTCGAGTTCGCCGTACCAGCCATAGCGGTCTTGGTATTCCCATTCGTTCATGCTGTTTGTCTCACCTCCCGTGCCTCTTGATGTTGTTTGTGGAGGGTAAAGACCGATGCTGTTGATCATCTTGCCTACTACTGACCAGAGCAAAACCGCGCAGCTGGTATAAGCCTGGAACCCAGCCGTCCAGGAGGGCATTAGAATTTCGTCGTCATTGTGAATCATTCTCCGCAACACCACGGCGCTCAGTCCGGCGACGCGGATCGCGTCATCCGCGTGCTCCAGGAGAAGTTCCCGAAGGGGTGTGTCCAGTGCATGATGTCCCTCGTGGTTGCCGTGCAGCCGGCAGGTGATGCTTTGGGAGATTAACCAGCGGTAGAGCAAGGTGATGGAGTCGGAGTAGAGGATGTGGATGTGATGGATGGAGCGATGTGTTTCGAGGAGCCCGGAGGTCGTGCCTGAAGAGGCTCCGGAAGTCGTCCGGGGGAAGGGCGAACCGGCGGGCGAGAAGCGAGAGAGGTTGTGGAAGTTGAGTTGGATGGTGGAGGGGAGGGTGTGGTACCAATGGCGAAGGGAGTGAAGGACGTGACGGATGGAGTGGGGAGTGAGATCCCGGTTGGAGGCGCGGAGGCGTAGGATGAAAGATTTAATGTAGCAGAGACGGGTTAGGGCTATTTCGGTGACTATGGGAAGTGTTAGTTGGAGACGAGATCGGTGGTGATGGTGGTGGTGGTGATGCTAGTGTTTCGTGAAGGGGATGAAGGATTGACACAGGGGCGGTTGTGATGGTGACACTGTGCAAAAAAGGGGCGTTGTAAACAATGACAACAAAGAAACCAAACGCCCGGACTTACTCTCAACCAAATCCGCATTCTCGGGATACGGCGGCTCAGCTTCCGGACTCTGCTACTGGTCAGCATATTGTGCTCTCTCTCTCTCTCTTAAGGCCGAGAATCCGAGGCATCTAATAGTAGTTTGGAGATTATAGGCCTCCCAATAGCCTCCCAATAGTTCCAAACAGCTATTCAAGAAAAATAACTCACCAATTGTCTCTCAACCAACAAGTCGCTACCAATAATGTATCCGTGAGCCGAGCTCAGCCAACTGGAGACGACGGAAACATTAGCATTCCTGGCAACACAGCAGGGAACTACCTCTACCTGTCCAATAGCGACAAAACCGACGATCAGTGGAGAAAGCGGCCGGTTCCGCAGTTCCCCCCTTTGTCACACCACACCATCCATCCAATACGTCGTCCATTGGCACCATGCCGGCACGCGCACGCACACGGTCCGTGCAGCAGCAACGACGACATGGAATGGAACGACATCGAAACAAGTTGACGTTGATACAACAACAGATAAAAAACGATACGTACCTCGCCAGGAAAACCAACGTCCGCCAACTTCTTCCATGGCCGATTGTTTCCTTGTGCGGCAGCACAGGAGGTGACAAGGCGAGCTGCGCCTGCAAGGAAGAAGCAGAAGAAGAAGAAGAAGAGGAAGCAGCAGCAGCAGCAGCAGCCAGAGTCTGGTGGTGTCTCTGCGCCTGTTGGGCTTCGAGTAGCTGTGCCTGTTTCTGCGCTGCATCGTGATTCATCCTGTAGGCTCTAGAAAACAGGTTTATTCCCGTTTCTTTAAAAGGGGGGAGGATTGCAGATCTTGGCGTTAGTGCATCTCGATTCAGTCTGTGTTCGATTCGGACGGGAGAGATGGGCCGTAGATCTCCCCAGCCGTGAATGAGGATCTTCTCACAACTTCTTCTTGTTCCAACCTCGTTCTTTCCTTCCAGTCTAAGCTCCTATTGCACTGCAATTGCGATTGGTCTTTCATGACATGAGGTGTTTCTGGAAGGAATGAAGGGTGGAAAAGGAGGGGGGAAAAGAGGAAGCTGAAAGACTGGAAAGCCGGCGGAGAGAAGGAAAGAAAAAAGGCAAAGGGGGGGAAGGAAACACACCAACATAACTGAGCGCCAACCCAGGCTTATTCATAATCACTGTCCCCGCCAGCAGCGCACATACTCGTACTGCGTCCAACGGCGCGTGCTCGATAACCACATCCAAGTAATGTCTGGCGATATTCGTAAACGCTTCTTGTTCTTGAACCCGGCTGTCCGTCTGCGCATCCATAAGGCATTGAGAACCAAGGGAGGTGACGGCTGTGAGGCAGCTGAGGGCTATTTGTTGTTGCCGTTTTCGGTCCATGGGGGCAGAATTCAGTGTAGCGTCGTCAAGGCCGGAGGCGATTCGGTGCAGAGATTTGAGCTCGTCGCGGGAAAAGGGCTGGAAGAGCTGGTCGATACGGATAAAGTACTCGTTGATAGCGGCGTTGGTAGTCTCGAGGTCGGGAAGCGGAATCTGAATGGCTGCCGATGGGAAGGATTGTCGTCGTCCATTGCTGCTGCTGCTGAACGCTCCTCCTGGAGACGGATTGACCGCGGTGCTGCTGTTGTCCACCCATAGTTGCCACGGCGTCGGAGACAAGATGGGCGGTTCGGTCGAGATTGATGCTCGATCACGAAAGGGAGACGCTTCCTCTTGTTCCTGGTGTGCCAGACCGGTCATGGACTGGCCAGAGCTGTGCCGTGACCCAGAAGCCGTAGAGACATTCCCAAGCGAGGCCGTAACCGTCGATGGCGATGTGCCGGTAGGGGTATTCATGTTCTCATCCTCATCAACAGCCGCCATGGGGGTGAAGAAATCGTCAGGCGTCTGCTTCAGCTCCTCAATCAAGCGCACCGCCTGCTCAGCCGTCGCTTTTCTCAGCTGCTGCATCGTCTTCTCCAGCAGTGCCAGGCGCGACTTCATGGCCTTGTACCGCGACTGGCCTTCTTCGCCATCGTAACCGCATTGTCGTCCTTTGGCTTTGCAGTTGTTGCACTTGGGACGTTGTCCGCCGCACTAGATCAGGGGGGTTGCCCGTGGTAAACAAGAACCGGGACAAGGGTTAGCAAACACTGACATAACGCAGGCCAACGTTGACTTGACACGCGGGTGGCTAACGGGTAATACGGGTATGCAAGCCACGGGAAATAGGCGAAATGATGGGATAGGGGTGGCAAAGAATGACTTGAAGGACATTATGAATAGTGTCGAGCACCAGAAAAGCAAACAAATGTCACACCTTGGCCTTTGTCTTGCGGCAGTCACGGCATGCTTGAACCACACTGCGCTTTCTCCTCGGAAGCACAATACTTTCCAATCGCTGTGGCCCTTGGACGGATATTGGTAGGCCTGTATTTCCGGCAGCAACTGAAAAGCCCGGGGCAACGACATGGGGGAGATTGTGAGTGTGACGCTGTTGTTGTTGTTGTTGTTGTTGCTGCTCAGCGTGGTCTCGTGGCTGTAGTGCTGGTTGTGCTGCTACTCCCTCAACATCGTGGCCGCCGTTGGTTGGGATGGAAGCTGGTCGAATCTCGCGAAAGTTTTGCATTGGTACCTGCTCGAACTCGGAAAGGACTGGGTAGGGGATGCTCTAGACGAGAACAATGGTCCTTGGGCTGGTGCTGCTGAAATGTCCAGGGGGGAGGGAATGGCAACAGGAAGAACAAAGGTCTGCTTGGGTCCGTAGCCGCATGGAAAGGCACGACAGGGAGTTGAGGTGGTACTTGATGTTGTTGTAATCCACGTTGTTGAGGAACAAGGATGAGGTGGTATTGCTCTCTCTTCCCTTTTTTTTTTCGGTCCTCCGATGGGTGAGGAGAAAGCGAAGCAAAAGGCTTTCTTTCTGTCAGCGGTGTCTGGCTGCCCTGTCCTGGCCTGGCCTGGCCTGAATCCCGAAGACCCGATGCTTCTCTTGTGGATCCTACCCGAGCCAGCAACAGCTGCAACCGTGGTAGGCAGTGGCCAGCATAAGCAGCGGGCCAGCTCAAAGAGGTAGCCTCCCAGCTGTCAACAAGCGGTCCGTGAGGAAGTCTGAAGCAATACGTATGTACACCCACGCACACACGGGTGATGCTTCCCTAGTCGAGACTGGGGGGGGGGGGCACGAGGGGGGGTGGGCGGTCACAACGGGACCACACTGCTGCTCAACTGGAACCGGGATCACTTCCAACCAACCCGAGAAAACACTCCGCAAGGAACCGGCCCCGAATGCCGGTAAAGCCTCTCTTGGCTACCTATCCTTTCTGGCCCAAGGTACAGTGTGCCCGCAGCACGCTTTCAAAGAATGGGATCCAGCCAACGGAGCAGGTTCCTAGACTAGAGGTACTCTTGCCCCACCAAATTGCTGCAGCGATGAATCACTGGACGGAGACGGATGATCAGCGAGCTGTTCCTTGGTCGTAGGTCAGGGTGTGTCTATGATCGCAAGATGACGATGATGATTTTCCAATCGGAGGCCCCCATGAACACGGCCAGAGGAGGAATCTTTCTGTGAGAAACGAACGTCCACTCGACCACTCGTGTGTCCGCTCAGGGGGGCCAGGCATTTACCTTGCTTGGGCCCTACGCAGTCTTTGTTCCCTAACAGAAAACGACTCAGCGATGGCATGAAAGCCCGGACGCGGGGAACGAAGCGCGTTGAAATCTCCGGGTGCTCCTCTTTGCTGGATGGATGGATGGGATTGCCCGAAGATGTGAAACGGTTGGAGCACGGCACGGGGCAAAACTTGGGTGGTGATAACGACCCCAACGGTTCCGTGGCTTCCACTCTCCCTTCGCCCCCTTTTTTTTTTCACCTTGATTTTGGTCCAATCACGCCTCTCGAAATCAGCCGGCTCCAGTCAGATATTGTTAGGAACCCTACCAGCTCAGACGTAGCAAGTCGTGGGATCCCGGTTACGTCCACTAACATAATCCGGAGGTGAGTCCGGTCCCCCGCCGCCAACTCCCCGTACCCTGCGTGACAGAACGAGGACCCAAGAGGGGGATTGTACCTTGCGCGTGCGGTCCATGTCACGGCGGAAGCACGAACTTGTTGCTGACTAGCACCGGAGATACAGCTGGCCTGTTTCTCGTCAGTCAGACGTCCATGTCCCCGTTGCTGGCCCCGTGATGGATGCATGTGTAATCCGAAATGGATTCTCGATCCTTTCCCCACAGACTTGTTTTTTTCCCGCAAACCGCCGCCCACTCGACTGGTGACCCAAGCCGGGGTGGTCCTGGGCCAGCGGCCTACATACTGCGGAGACTTTGTGGTGAAGGCGAAAGGATCGGACTTTGAAGGTGGCATCGCCGGACATTCCATCAAGCATCTGTGGCCGGATGACTGCAAAAGGAATGGATGGGTCCAACAATCTCCAGGACGGGCTCAACGGTGTTCGACATACCAGACAGTTCTAGGCCCAAATTGTCGACTCGCGCAGGGTTGGTGGGATGGAGCCCCCTACCTATCTCGAGTGTGTTTACTTGCATCTGTGAATGGCCTCATCACCTGATTTTGACAATCTCTGGTGGATTTGCTGCTCGGCCCGTCCTTACAGGGGAAATCAGCCCCACAAATATTTTGAGGGAAATACCAAGGGCGCATCGAGATGGTTGATTAAGCGAGGCGGTTTTCTCTTGTACCAGGTGAAACCCAGACCTGAAATGTCATCGAGATCTCAGTTACTGACGGACAAACAGTGGGGAAACGCTACAAGAAAATTGAAAACAATTAGAAAAAAAAAAAAAAAATAGCGGTGGCCGCCAGGGAGCAGCGAGAATGGACCAACCGCGAAGAGGTGCCTGGCACGCATGACGGCCAACCATCTGGACTTCAGCCGTACACTATGCATCGGTGACTGAACGGGATGCGCATTGCACTCTTGTCATGCATGGAAATGGGATGAGCTACGACGATGCAGCTGTTTGCCACGCGCTGCTGTGCGACGACGCCGGTATGAGGGTCGTACAGCGAGCGTGCTTGATGACTGACCTGCCACCCGCGCGCGGGGTTTGACGACGTCGAGATGCATCCTCCAACCTCCTCGAACATCATCATCTAACCCTCTTGGCCATCGTCACTAAAGCATCATGGCGTCCGATTTCATCGCCAATATGGCGCTCGAGATGGCTTCCGCTCCCCCCACGACATCACCGTCCGCCCTCCCCTCCTCGACAACCTCCCCGACCTCCTCCTCCTCCTCCCCCTCGATCCAGAACTTCCGCCCCCGCGCCGCCATCCTCGGCGCCGGCATCTCGGGCCTCTCCGCCTCCATTTCCCTCCGCCGAGCGGGTTGGTCGTGCACCATCTTCGAGCGCTCGCTCTTTTCCAACGAGACCGGCGCCGCCATCACTTTGCCTCCCAACGCCAGCTTATGTCTCTCGCGATGGGGCTTCGATTTCAACAAGGCAGAGCCGGTGCCGAATTGGAGTATTCGATTTGCGAGGGCGGATACGTTGGAGGTTGTCAAGTCGGAGGAATATAAAGGGTTTGGGGAGGATTTGGGAGTGGGAGGTGAAAAGGGCCATGGAGGGTCTTGGGGCGTTCATAGGGCGGATTTACATTGGGGGTTGAGGGAGTTGGTTGGGGCGCAGAGGATAAAGGGGGCGATATCTAGAAGTAAAGAAAAGACGAGGGAAACGGAGGGGAAAGTAGATGCGGAGCGTGGAAGAAAAGGGATGATTGATGGAGGACCGGTCAAAATTGAATTGGGAAGAGAAGTAGTGGGATTGAACTGCGAAGAAGGGGTGATCGAGTTCAGGGATGAAACAAAACTGGAGGGATGGGATCTAGTGGTTGTTGCTGACGGTGCTCACGTACGTTTTTACGTGTCCCTTCTTCCTCTTTCTTGCATTTGCCATTTCCTTCTTTCTTTCCCTCCTTTCGCTATCCTCCTTCCCTCCTTGCATCACCTTCGCTAACATCCTTTCTCCCGACAGTCCAAACTCCTCCCGTCCATCCTGCCACCTTCCTCGACACCATCCTCGTACCTAGCACGACCAACCAGCCGCTCAATCTACCGCTTCCTCCTCCCCCTCACCCCTTCCTCCCCGCTCCTCACTAACCCTTCTCTGCGCCCGCACTTTCTTCCTCACAATCAAGGCGGCCCCCTCCCCGGCTTTTTGTCATGGCACGACCCCATTCGTGATGTACTTTGGGTCTCTTACCCCTGCCGCGGCGGACGCGTGCTCAACAACGCTATCGTGCATGACACGCCGCCGCAACCTAGTGGTGAGGCGGGGGAGTCGTCACCACCGGGTCGGGGTTGGTCAACGGCGGTGGGGAGGGAGGAGGTACTAAAGGTTCTGAGCGGATTTAATGGGGCGGTGAGGGCCTTGGTCGATTTGGCTTTTGGGGAGGAAGGAGAGAAAGAGGAGGACAATGGAAGGGGGACAGGCGAGGAAGGCATCAAAGTCCACCACCTGTTCAAAAGACCCGCCTTGAACTCCTTCGTCCGCGGCAAAGCAGTGGTGATAGGTGACGCGGCGCACGTCATGATGCCCACGCATGCAGCCGGCGGAGCCATTGCCATCGAGTCCGCCGCCACGATAGAAGTCCTCTTTCGCGACTTCCCCTCTGATCCTCCGCAGCTTGAAGAATTCGTCAAGCGTCGTCTGCAGCTATTTGATCAGCTACGTATCCCGAGGTGTAACTTGACCATGTTGGCGTCCAATGCTGGGCCCAAGTGGTTGAACGTCGAAGGCGTGGAGGAAGAGGCGAGGAGGTATTACAAGGGGCCGTTGCCGCACAAGGATACATTGCCGTGGACCTACGAGTTTAGGCAAGTGTTGTTTTGTTATGATGCGTTTGAGGCGGCGGAGGAGGCGGTTAGGAAGGAGGAGGAGGCCGTCGGTGCGGCTTCCCGTTCTGAGGCAATGGGCTCGGAGCTGAAGGCTGGGAACATGTGACTGGAGATGTGACCGGGTAAGTTGGCGTGATGACATAGTGATGGGACTGGGCTATTGAGCCTCATGTGATTGTGATAGCGGGATGCTTTACGTAGGTAACTTGGTATTCTGGAAACGGAAATGGCTTCGTCTGTCCCGTCGTTTCATCCTTCTTTGGATGTTCCAACCGCACATCAAATACCGAACTTCCCCAGACACAATAGAAAAAAAAACAATGAAGTCACCCAGTTTCTTCCAAGACGGTATAAGAACAACGTGGTTTTCGGACGTTGGTTGACACGGGACAAGATTCCCCGTTCCTGCGGCAACACAAACTCGGCAAACCCGGCAGCCGGTTATTTAGCCTCTTTATTAGGTGGCTCTCCCGCAACAACTTTCCAACTGCCAAACGGTTATATCCCGGGGAACAGCACGACCGAGTGGTTATTCCCTTTCTGGCTGTTGACAAAATTTCTGGGCGTCTTATCACATGTGCATGTGTCTGTCCACGTCAGCCAAAAGTTTGGTATCGAGGGTCCTTGAGCCAAGAAGGGAGAGTGAGTGATCAAGTGTGGGAAGAAGCCGGCGGAAAAGAAAGTCCCGAAAGAGCTTCAAAACCTCTCATATGCCCTCTTCCCCTCGTCGGGCTTGTTTCCCCCATCACGCCGTGATCTTTCGGTCACCAGGTTCGGACCAGATAACCCTTCATTGTCAAAAGACAGAAACTCGATCAAAATGAAGTTCCTCAACCTCCTCGCGCGGAGCTGGTGGTCCCTTCCAGCTCTCGCCCACGACTTTTCCCTCCCAGACCGACAACTCCTCCGCGCCCTCGCCCGTCGTCAACATCAACCCCCCAACGGCACCTCCCTGTCCGAACTCCGCGCTCTAGGTCTTGACGAATCCCCTCACGAGCCGCTTCATATCCGCCAAACCACCACCGGCCGTTGCGGAGCCAACTATGGCCGCTGCCCCGACAGCCTCTGCTGTTCCGAGTACGGCTACTGTGGCGACACCGTGGACCACTGTTACCCGGGCTTTGATTGCCAGCCTGCTTATGGCGTCTGTGGATGGCCTCGACCCGTGGCTACCACCTCTACCACTACGACGTCGACCACCGTAAGGTCCACTAGCAGCACATCCACCACCACCACCAGCATTACCTCGACACGCAGCAGCACCAGCGCCAGCAGTTTCGTCCCCATCCCCACCGGAATCATCACCACCAACGGACAATGCGGCAACTCTACCATTTGCCCTGGCATCACCGACGCCGGTTGGGGCCCCTGCTGCTCTCGTTTCTTCTGGTGCGGTTCCGGACCCGAGTACTGTGGTGCAGGCTGCCAATCTGCTTTTGGTCTTTGCGAGGATGATTCCGGATCCCCTGGAACCACTTCCCCTTCCACTTCCACTTCCACTTCCACCCCCAGTACTACTACTTCAACCCGGACAAGCACCAGTACGAGCGCTGGCCCGACATACACGCTACCGCCCGGCCAAGTGCCAAGTACAGATGGGCGGTGCGGAAACGGACAGAACTGTTTGGGAAGTGCCTATGGCCGGTGTTGCAGCCAGTTTGGATGGTGTGGAGATGGGGATCAGTTCTGTCCGTATATCGTGGGTTGTCAGCCCGAGTTTGGGTACTGTGATCCGCAGCCGGCGACTTTCTGATTTTGTTTCGTATGTCTGTTTTGTGGTGGTCGGCTCGAAAGGGAGATTAGTTGGTTTAGAGGTAGACAGCGAGTTTGAGGCCTTGACGTTCATGGATGGAAACGGATTTCGGACAGGACAAAGAAGCGAAGGCTGTTTGGCCATGTACGTTTTGCTGTGGGTAGATGTTTGAATGATGCACTCCCGATGCCTTCGCTCCTTAATGCTAGTCTGGAGATGGTAAGGTAGAGAATTCCATGGATCACAGCCTGCCAAAACTTCCTCGGTCAGATCCTTCGAGTACCCAGGTTCTCCAACTCGCTACAGCTCCCGCCTTGTCCTATGGACAACATGCCCAAATCATCCCTCCAAATATCCCGAGGCCGCCTTGTTCATCGTCAACCTCACGTCAATCCCTCCCCTTTCTCTCGCTTGAACAAAAGTCGTAAAGCCATCCAACCTCGATATCGTCGTGAATGGCGGGGCTGCCAACACTGCCTCAACATGATCCAGCGCTGTCCGTTCCCCATACAGCTCGTACTTGCTCCAATCCGTATTCACAAAGCACCACCTCGCAAACAGGTTGAAGTCGACTTTGGCCAGGCGCTTGTCGGTCAAGTCACACATCCAGTTGGTGACCGCCAACGCGTATTCGGTGCTGGCAGTCTCGGGATGGCGTATCGCCTCGTGTACTAGTTTGGCCACCTGCCAGAGCGGGGCATCGTACAAGTCAATCGTATCGTCCTCAGCCACGGTTAAGAAAACGGGAAGAACGGCATTGGGAAAGTAATGACTCTTTCCCATCCCCTTCCTTTGTCCAGCGAGGTCGAGGCGGTTGGAATGGGAAAAGTTGATGTTGGTCCAAAAGCTGGGTGTCGGGACGCTTTTGGGGCCGCCCGTGAGCATACGATGGGCTTGATTGGAAGCGGCGCGGACGCGGGCCTGGTGGGTTTGCTGCCACAGGTGGGCAAGGAGGGCTTCAAACGTGGATACCCAGGAGTCGGGGTCGTCGGGGTTGGTAGCTTTGATCTTGAGGTTGGCAAGCTCAGAGGGGGAGTAGTGCAGATAAGTGTCGGCGATAGAGATGGGAGGCTCTTGGACAGCAGTGTCTGAAGAGACTGTACTCTTCATGTGCTTGTCGGCATCGCCGCCTAGTGCTTCGCCTGGATGGGAGGAGACTAGGTAGCCCAAGGGCGGATTTTCAATGGCATGATTTTGTGATTCCTCATTGGGGGTGGTTATTCGGTCGGCGGCAAAGGGGATGATGTGCGGTGGGAGGTCAAGGACCCCGTCATCACCACGAGAAAGCTTGCGGTAGATTTCGCATAAGTCTTGGTACAGATGAATGCACCCCTCTGCGGCGCAGACGGTGTGGGAGATGCGATACCCGATGGCAACGCCGCCGCACTTGAACTGGGTACGTTGGATTAGCAGAAGGGGACCGCGCTGGATGCCCGTTTCGTCGTCGAAAGAGGGATCCCAGTGAGCCGCAGTAGTAGCCAGCCCTGCTTCAGAAGGCGGAGGCACTGTAGGGAATGAGGGAGGAATCAGCGCTTCGCCTGCCCCTGGGAGATTGGTCATCTCAACATGCTCATGATCTGGAGACGGCGACAGCGGCTGGTCGCAAGATGCTTCAAACAGGGAGACGCCCGTGCCCAGCTTGGTGATACTCCGGACGCCATTGGAAGGGTCGACGGCGAGGCGGCCAGTCAGGTGGGGGTAGTAGTTGAGGAGGCTGCTGATGGCGTCACGCAGTCGTGCGATGGGAATAAAGTCTTCGGCCTGAAGGAAATTGGGCTTCTCGTAGACGTAGACCAGGTCGGTGGGGACGGCGGTATGGGCAAAGTGATCCAAGGGACCAAGTCGGAAAGGCGACGGGAGGTAGTCGGCGCTCTCGGGGTTGGCGCACTTGATGATGTGAGCGGCCGTGATGTTGACGACCGGGGTTTGGCCGGGGGTTTGGCTGGGGGCCGATGTCGTCGTCGTCGCCGGCATGTTTGCGAACTCAGTTTGGTCAGATTTAGGGATGGATTGACATCAGCCCCATTGGCCGTGGTGGGCGGACATGATATATGTCGACTGGCGAGTGCCTGTTCCCATGGCGGCAGTGGTCGTCGTTGCTGGATCTCTGTCGTTTCATTACCGACTGACTAGCAGTGGTGAATGTCGGTGGATGCCCATGGATGGTGATGAAAGATGAATCATGGTGGTTCATGTTGACGGCGGGGCGAACGCCGACCAACTTGAAGAGTGCAAGTGTGGCTTGGCAAAGTGGCTACTGTGGCGGGCTACCCAGAAGGAAGCTGCCTGTCCCCACCTGCTTCGTCCAGCCCCACAATGTCCCCGGCCCCACTGCTGTGAGTGGCTGAGGAAGTGTTGCAGTGACGGGAGTGCAGTGATCAACTAACCGACCGACGTTAGCCACGACTCGAGTGACTGAAAGGTAACGTGACCGTCTTTTATTTTTATTGTTCCAACATTGACCCGGGGACCCTCGTCGCTTCTTTCTCCCCTTACCCTGATCTACAACGGTTTTCATTCCATGTCATTTCCGACTTCCATTCCATCTCTTCCATGACATTTCAAGATCAAAGTATGGAGGAATCACCTAAGGTCCAGGTGAGAGCACCAGACCTGTGGGAGCGGGGAAACCTGCACTAACAAAGCTGTTGGGACGAAAAGCGAACAGCCCGTCCGTCAGCACTGCTCTCTGCCCCTGTTGTTGCGCGCTGGAAGTATAGCGCCAAGAGCCTCAACGCCGTCCAGGTCCCTCTTACCTCTAGGGTAGGTAGTTGGGTCCCAGTCTTGGTTCGGTCCAATTCCCAACACCAAAGGACAACCCACGATATCCGCAACAGAAGCAAAAGGAAAAGAGGGCAATATCAAGAAAGCACTGCAACACCCGCAATGTCTTGTGTCGCCAAAGTGAATCACCTCAGCTCGAAACTGATGCTTTGCTCGTCTCAACAATGTCGTCCCTCCTTGTCCATGCATATGTGAAGTGCACACGCCATTAACGCCACCAGATTGCGTTTTCACAACTCTCGCTATGCCTGTTGCTTGATATACCCGTGCCCATCCCCTCGACTTCCATTATATGCGATCGTAGGAGGTTCCAGGGCGCCACACCACTGGCTGACGCCAATCTCCGGGCGGCTTACCATCAACCAAACATTAAAAGATGTGGTTATTCATGCTTAATCTTATTTGAAAGAAAAGGGCGTTGGTGGTGATACACAAACAGCATGAATAACCACAACAATAAACCGGCCCTCTTTGGCAGACCAGTGGTGCGGTACCTATCGTCCTCCATATGACAGCATTATGATCCAACCTCTAACGGTCGCATTGCTGATGCGGGTTCACAAAGCGGTTAGCTAGGTAGACCAGAACTGAAACATGGCCATCGGTTTGTGCCTTCAGTTCCTTTTTCGAGAATTGGGGGTGGGATGGGACCTATTTATCTCGAGACATTTGACGTCATTAACATTCCTTTCTGACCAAAAGACTAAGCGGGGGAGGTGCAATATCGTATACGAAGGACCGAAGGACGAGAAGCCGGCGGTAAACATGGCTCTGGCGGACGACAAGTCCGCACCGCTCATCCCAACAACCGTACAAAGCACCTAGTGACATGATCTCGTGATGCTTCTTCGTGGCAGTCCACCGCCAAGGATCGAACCCAGTCCCCAGGGCAAGGAGCTCAGCTTATCAGCTCGGTTCACGTAGCAAACTCGAGGAGCTACCGCAGAGGCGGGTATCATTAAACCATAAACAACACGTGCGACCGACCATCGTCAACGGTCGGCGTTCTGTTCGTGGTGGAGATGAGGCAATGCCGGAGGACAAGGGGGAGGGGTGGCCAAACCGCTGGCAATCCGATGCGACTGCAGCATTCAGAATGGATCCTCACCCCAAAATGGACCCACAACGCAAACACCCGCTCCTGCAGGCGAAGCCGTGTGTGGCTTGAGTTGATGCATCAGATCCACATGCACTAACACTACTAAGAGTTATCAATGGCCGCGGCTACTGTAATTGACAGTCACCAAGGCATGACCAGCGAATTCTCAAAACAAACATCGTGATCGCGACGACGGCAGCAACCGAACGACGCAGGAAATCAAAGACTCGATTGATCTTGTACGCCTCTGCTGAGCTTGCTTGACGGGTAGCCGCATCCCATCTCCATCCCTCGATGCTTCCATCCACCCGACGGCTTCATCCACAGATCGAATATCTCTAGTGTGTAAGTGTTAGTGCAAGTCAGCGCTAGCACTTGGACTTTTATTGCACCAAGCACGCATTCTCATCTCCCCCGACCTTCCTTTGGACCTATCTTCTTTCCAATTACCGAATACCCAATGGCTGAAAGGCATCTAGGCTCATCCGGTCAACGTCCCGGATCTACACCTTTCCCCTTTCAATCCAGCCAACAATGTATAGTGAACACCATGTAAGAAAACCCGCATGCAAGGGCATCGAGGGATATTATTACGGTCGGGACTCGCGGTGCATCAGCTCATTGGGGCCCCAAGTACATGGCGGCCACGAGAACCAAGGTTGACAGCTCAACCATGTTCCTGTTCGTGACAGTGACTGCATTGAACACGTCGAAGGAGCCGTGATGGAAACAAACAAAGCCGAGACTACTACACTTAGATAGCATGGCGCAACAGGGATCCCGAATCGGTAGAAATCCAGAACAGTACAGGGGGGCTCTGGTAGTGTACACTAACAGACCGGGGTAGGTGTAAGACTGGGGGGTTGTTAACAGCATGGCGTAGCATGTACCAAACCGCCGGGGAGATGAGCTAGTATCAACGCATGGTAAAGGAGATGGATGGATGCCTTCCAACTGAAGAGTGCCAGCATCTGACACAGCAGCGGTCTAGGTACCTTGGATAGTATTGTCGAGTCAACTTGAGTTTATACGAGTCCTCATCCATTCCTGGCTGGCATCATCGGCACCTTCGGGGCGTCAGTGGACAGAGACTGGCATGGCCAAGACAAGCGAAACTAAAGAGAAAACACAGACCGCCAAGTCTCAGCATCACGATGCTTGCAGTGATGGAAGAGATACGTAGAGGTACCCTTCCTCCCTTCCCTACGTACTACCTCCAAGACGGAAGCTAGATCTCTGCCTCAGATGCACGGGCCAAAAGAGGCTTCAAGCCACCAATCCGATCTGTGGACTCGAGCCAGGATAGTTGAGAACGCTCGGGACAACGCCGGATATTGCCAGCCATCCACCACCCGCATGTTCACCATCTCATGTTCACCAGAAAGAGGGTGTAGTTACCTCTTAAGTAATGTAGGTGTGTAGAGCTAATTTTCGAACCGCGTATCTCGGAAAAGTTCCAGGTTTCCATGCTAGGTTGTTCTTCGGCCAAGCAGCCAACACCCTCCCGGAAGGCGCTAGTCGATGGTGTTTGATAGTATCAGCCGGCTCCTTCCTGAGGTGGCTTTCGTTGCTTCGCATGCCCGCGCGATGGCGCCGGACTAATATTAGACTAACAGCCAGGGAAAGACGGAAGGAACGACTGCTGGTGTGTCTCCTACTACTGTAGTGTACTCTACTTACTAGTAGGTACTGACCAGACCACGCCATGCAGTGGGCGGGCCAAGCCATGACGGGACTGGAGGAGTGCCGCCATCCACTCAATCGATGCGCACTCACAATTACATACATGACTCCATCGTGCCTTCTTTTTCTTACCTCCTTGCCCATACATGAAAGCACTCATTACTAGTAGACTGCCATCTCCCCAATTCCACGACCACTGCACTCGGGTTTGGCCCTTCTCCTCTCTTTTCTCCTTTCTGTCAATATTTGATAACCACAACTACCAAGCATCTTTTACTCGACGACATCCAGCAGTATCTTTTCTTAGACCTGGAACTAATACCTGATCCCCATCACAAATCCCCCGCAACTTGACCGTTGGCCAGATCTTCCTCACGCAGAGATCATCATCATAATTACATCATTTTTTGTTGTTGTTTTGCTTTTGTTGGGTACCTCTACTCTTCGCTGCAGCGATCAACCGGCTACCGTACCATTGCCGACTCGGCTATCCTCGCTATCCTCGCCTCCCGCCTCACTTCCTTTAACATACTGCGGGACACACGACTCGGAGGTAAAGACACCAAGGACACACCTGGCATCTCGGGCGGCTTTGATCTCCCCGTCTCCGATCGTAACGGCTTTTGCTTTTCAATTGCTCCGCCGGTTCATCCCATCCGAATCGCCAAACGTTCGTTAACCGCCCGAAACCGCACATTGCAGCGTCACCATTGCTTCTTGATTTCGTTTCCGCGTCATCATCACACCGCTGGTGCGGGCATCAATCCAGAGCCGACGAGAATTCTTGTGCCGGTGTTTCACTGCAGCAGTCTGGAGTGCAAAACAAAAGACAGCAACCGGCAGACAAAGCAGGGATCGTCGTTGCCCAAGGACAAGCAGACGTTCAAGGGTACCAACCGCTTTGTTCAACCATAGCATCCCGGTAAGCCGTTGAACCACTGCATCTGCTGCCCGCACACACGTCCCTAGCCGACAGACGCATCAGCCCACCAGGACATCATCGCCTGTTGATCGAACAGCGCCCGAGCTCGAGGAACACAGGGGCAGATAGACAGACACTATGGGTGCCCACACTCCAGTCGTCTCCTCGGCCGCCGTGTTCGAGATAGATAAAAGCCCTCCTCTCTCGCAGCAGACCACATTCCTGCTGTCACCACCATCAGAGAAGAAAGCTGGCCTACATCCTGTCTCAGTCTCCATTACCGCTATCCCACCGCCCACTCCCACCACCAAGTACGCCCTTTCCCATACCCACTCTCATCAGTCGAGTACTTTGACGGCCGTTGGAAGAGGCTCCTCCAGAGGCATCATGGCCCCCTTTGCCAAAATGTCGCAGCCCATGCGCACCCATCTTGTCTTTGGAATAGGCGAGTTTGTCGGAACCTTCATGTTCTTGTTCTTTGCCTTTGCTGGGACACAGGTGGCCAACACGGCTCCGGCCAATGCCGCAAAACTACCCTCGACGAGCAACCTGCTGTACATTGCCTTCGCTTTTGGCTTCAGTCTGATGGTGAACGTTTGGGCCTTTTTCAGGGTTACCGGCGGTGCTTTTAACCCTGCTGTAAGTTTTTGTTACTCTTGCCCATTTTCCCAGACCATCAAACATGCTAACATACGTATCATAGGTTACGCTCGCACTTGTCCTCGTTGGTGGTTTCCCCGCCGTTCGTGCTGTCATTGTCATCGTTGCTCAGATCCTGGGTGCCACTGCGGCTGCTGGGTTGGTTCAAGTGATTTTCCCCGGTCCGTTGGCTGTGGAAACTACTCTGGGAGGCGGAGCGACTGTTGCCCAGGGCTTCTTCATCGAGCTATTCTTGACGTGCGAGTTGGTCTTTGTCATTTTGATGATGGCCGTCGAGAAACACCAGGGAACGTTTGTTGCTCCAGTAGCCATTGGCCTGGCTTTGTTCCTGTCTGAGTTAGTCGGTAAGTTCTTTTTCCTTCTCTTCCCCCTTTCCCAGATCATATGCTGACGGTCGATCAACAGGCGTCTATTTTACCGGCGGCAGTCTCAACCCTGTCCGCTCCCTCGGCCCGGCCATTGTCAACCGCCACTTCCCTGGATACCACTGGATCTACTGGCTGGGTCCCGTGCTCGGTGCTCTCCTGGCTTGCGGGTTTTTCAAGCTGTTGCAGGCCCTCCGGTACGACGATATCAACTCGGGTGCGGACGACGACGGTCGTGGAGACCTCGAGGGTGCCCGTCACGCGCATCAAGATGGATTGAAACACACTCCTACCAACCTTACGCAACCCCTCGCTAATGGCGAGGCGGCTGCACTCCACAACCAGCCGGCGCAGGTACCGAGGGAGGAGTTGTGATGGCCCAAAAGACGTGGGGGGCAATGATTGGTGATTCCTGAGGGGGTGCTGCTGTTCGCGTGTTACTGACAAGTACTTGCTTGGCTTTCCTTTTCTTTTTCTTTTTTTTCTTCTTTTCCTTTTGTTTTTGAATAACCTTTGGCGTTGGGATTAGAATGGATGCCTTTATTCTTTGGACGGAACGGATACTTGAACTGAATTCTTGGTTGGGACGAGAAATGGACAACGGATAACGAACCCCTGAGTAACGACGATGAGAAGAGCACCTACAATGCGACCAGACCTATAGTACCAGAGCCCCGTTGTGGCCATGCTAGTAATGCCTACTACCTACTACCTAGTACTGCTATAGTGATCAGTATCAATAAAAAAAATAATGATATGGTGAGAAGAAGGGTACACAGACTGACCTTTGTGTTGCGTGACGGTTGCTGGCGATGTGCTAGTTGGCGGTGATTTGCAGGGGGCCGATGTCGATCTGTCAACAGGTGTAACCAGCAACGATGAAGAAAGCAAGCAGCAGACGAGAACCGCCAAAGGACAATAAAAGGGGCCATGAATTGCATCCGTTCCGTATTTGCAAAATGCGAACAACAAGGACGCGTTTGGGGTATCCGCAGCGTAGGTGTGTACAGACCAAATAACCAAACAATAAGTAAGTATGCTGTACAACATGTTTGTAGTAGTAGATCGATGCGAGAGGGGAAGGGAACCAGCACCCTTCCTCCGTCTTTTTGTCTCCCGGCGAACCCGAAAATACCCAGATCTATCCAACTGCTCTTCGCTAAAGCCAACTCCAGCTGCTCCTTTTCTCTTCACATCCCTCCTCTTTCTTGTCAGATTCAAACAGACAGACAGATAGACCTCCTCTAGTCTAACCCCTTCCACCATTATAATCAGCGCCCCCCGCCTTTCGTAGTCTCCGCACAATCTCCTCCTCATCAATATCGCGCACCTCGCTCGCATCCACCGTGATACTGTGATGCGCCAGCACGCGCTTGACCTCCCCGGATTCGATGGACACACGCGCCTTGCGCATCACCTTGGTCTGCTCGCCGATCCAGATGATGAGGGCAAACTTGACGCGCACCGACTCGGCGTCGTTGGCGTACTGGATGCGCACGTACGCGTATTGCACTTCGGTCGGCGACAGGTGGGATAAGAGCTCGGGAATGCCGCCGGAGCCGGTGGCTTTGAGAGAGAGGGTTTGTGTGGTGGGCGAGGCGTTGGACAGGAGAAGCCAGTTCTCCGGCGAGCGGTCGGAGCGGACGGCGTCGTAGGCGGTGAGGATTTCGGGGGAGGAGAGGGACATTTTGGCGTGTGGTTTGGGGAGGCCGTGGGTGTGGTTGTGTGTGGTTTGTACGTGGTTGTACGTGGTAGACACCGCGGTTGTTGTGGTAGTTTGGGGGAGGACCTCGAAAAGGGGGTTGTTGCTTCGGGGTTCGGAGTGTCGGTCGGTCGCGTTGCCGTCAAGGCCCGTGTGGAAGGTAGGTAGGATTAGGTAGGTATATTAAAAGGTGGTATTGGCAATCCGGGGGGAGCCGTCAATGGACCGGTGGGTGGTTGTTTGTTTGAAGGAGTCCGGAGACGGAAGACGGCGGTGACCTTGTCGGAGTGAGGTGGTGTTTAAGGGGGGAAAGACGGGGAATGGGGGGGCCGAGTCGGATGTCGTGTGCCACGTTGGCGAGGAAGGGAAGGGGAAGGGGAAGCTGCCCCCCGGGCCGTCCGTTAAATTGTTAGTGCACCCCGCCAAGCTGGAACCAGGGGCAGGGGCAGCTTCAGCGGGAAGACGGCATGTTTCAGGGGCTGGCCCGCTGACGGACGGGGGACTTGACCCGGGACGAGGTCCAATTGGAGGGGTGTCTCTGGTCTTGGCAGCTGCGGTGTGCCTTGAAACAGCTGGCACGTGATTACCCTGAGGAGCTCATTGCCAGCTGACAGGTCGTCGTCCGGGTTGAGTCCCTCTTCCACCTTTCATCGTCATCACCAACTAGTAGACTACCTCCCTCTAGCCAACCAAACGACTCGACCAAAAACAGGCTGACGGCCACCAAATCACCACGATAGCGACAGCTGAAAGCACACGACAGCCCAGCTTCACGACGTCGCACTCCACACGCTAATCAATCTTCATTCCAAATTCTACGCCTTCGTGCTCTACACCATTCATGCCCGTTATATTGCCCAATTGATTTGGCTTCATTACCATCAAAATCTAGAATACAAACCCATTGTTCCACCGTCCTTGTCCAGTTCCATCATCACGGCTCTTAGTATGGTGTTTCCTCGACTGTCCAACTATCGCTTTCCCATCTCTGTGCTCGATACGAACTAGTATACAGCCAATGCCCGCACAGGACTAACACCATTTATGTACAGTTCCACCACGACGCCAATGACATTGAATACCTAATCACTGATCATCGCCAACTGGGCTGATTGACTATCACAAGTGGAGATGGCTGCTCACGATCCCAGCAAGCAAGGGCTCCTCGGCTCCACGTCCACCGAGCATCACGTCGATTACTCGTCCGACTCCGACGACAACGTCAACATCAACACCACCCCCAAACGTCCCGCCCACAGACAGAAACAACAGCGAACACGACGCACCCAGCCCACCAACCCAACACTACCAACCTTTCAACCACTACCCACCCGCAAATCATGGCTAGCGAGACGCAGCAGGTACTGCCTCATCTTCGCCGCCTTTGGGCTCATCCTCTTCGTCATCCTCCTCGTCGGGGGAGGTCTAGGATACAAGGCTGCTCTCCAAGAACCTCCCTACGGCCTCTCACCACCATGGTATCCTTCTCCAAAGGGTGGCATAGCCGGCACCTGGTATGAGTCCTACCAAAAGGCTGCCAAACTGGTGTCCAAAATGACCCTGGCCGAGAAAGTCAACATCACCACCGGCGTCGGCTGGCAAATGGGTCTGGCAGTCGGCACCACCGCCCCTGCTGTGCTCGTCGGCTTCCCTGCTTTACAACTACAGGATGGACCGCTGGGTATCCGAAATGCAGACAACATTACTGCTTTCCCAGCCGGAATCACCGTCGGCGCGACCTGGAATCGTCAACTGATGTACGCTCGCGGTAAAGCGCACGCCATTGAGGCCCGTGCCAAGGGGGTAAACGCCATTCTCGGCCCCTGCGTCGGCCCTCTTGGTCGTATGCCCGCCGGCGGTCGCAACTGGGAGGGTTTTGGCTCGGATCCCTACCTGCAGGGCGTCGCTGGTGCGGAAACGATCAAAGGCATCCAGTCCGAGGGCGTCATGGCGACCGTCAAGCATTTCATTGCCAACGAGCAGGAACACTTTCGCCAGCCGTGGGAGTGGGGATTGCCAAATGCTATTTCCTCCAACGTGGACGACAGGACATTGCACGAGTTGTATGCCTGGCCTTTTGGCGATGCGGTCAAGGCGGGCGTGGCCAGCGTCATGTGCTCGTACAACATGGTCAACAACAGTTATGCGTGTGGGAACAGCAAATTGCTGAATGGCATCCTCAAGGACGAGCTGGGCTTCCAGGGGTTTGTCATGAGTGATTGGCTGGCGCAAAGGGCAGGAGTCAGTACGGCGTTGGCGGGATTGGATATGACGATGCCGGGTGATGGACTCAGGTGGGCGAATGGCAAAAGTCTGTGGGGCAAGGAGTTGAGCAAGGCGGTGCTGAATGGGAGTGTACCGGTGGAGAGGATGGATGATATGGCTACGAGAGTGGTGGCGGCTTGGTATCAGATGGGCCAGGATAATGAGGAAAAGTGGCCAAGGGATAAGGGGCCGAACTTTTCGAGCTGGACGAACGAACAGATGGGGGTGGTTAGCCCGGGGAGCCCGACGGAGCAGGAGACGGTGGTGGTGAATCAGTTTGTGGATGTGCAAGCGAATCACTCGGTTATTGCGAGGCAGGTGGCGGCTGAGGGAACGGTGCTGTTGAAGAACGAGGGCCCGGTCTTACCACTCAGCCGAGCGGGACTTCGCAAACGCCAGGACGCCAACGACACCTCCGACAGGGTCAAAATCGGCATCTTTGGCGAAGACGCCGGTCCCATCCCCGGGGGCCCCAACTCGTGCCCAGACCGCGGCTGCAACCAGGGCACTTTGGGATCCGGCTGGGGTTCAGGGGCTGTGGAATTCCCATACCTGGTCACACCTGTCGAAGCTCTCCGCAAGCAGTTCGATTCGTCAGAGGTTGAGCTGCACGAGCATCTTTCCAACCAACTTCCTTTTTCACTCTCTGAGAAGGCCGTGATCGATGACCTTGACCTTTGCCTCGTCTTCGTCAATGCCGATGCCGGCGAGGGCTTCAAGGCGTGGGAAAACGTCCGTGGTGATCGACCTGATCTCTTCCTACAGAAGAACGGCGATGCTTTGATCCAGGAAGTAGCAGCTAGGTGCGGCGGCGGGTTTAGCGATGTCGTGGTCGTCATCCATGCCGTCGGCCCGGTAGTGATGGAGCGCTGGATCGATCTCCCCCAGATCAAAGCCGTTGTGTTCGCTAACCTTCCCGGTGAGGAGTCCGGAAACGCTTTGGTGGACGTGCTGTTCGGCCATGTCAATCCCTCCGGCCATCTTCCCTTTACTATCGGCAAATCGTTAGAAGACTATGGACCCGGCGGACAGGTCCTCTACCTCCCCAACGGCGTCGTCCCGCAGCAGAATTTCAGCGAAGGGCTGTACGTCGACTACCGATGGTTCGACAAGAAGGGCATCACCCCCCGCTTCGAATTCGGCTACGGCCTGAGTTACACCCCTTTTGAACTCGGTAACGCCACCGTCAAGACTATGCGGCCCAAATCCGCCCTCCCTTTTCCTCGTCTTGATGACCTTGTGGAACCGCCCACCTACTCGACCGACATCCCTCCGGTCGAAGAGGTTCTCTGGCCTAAAGGCGACAAGGAGGTCAGGAAGTTGGACAAGTACATCTACCCTTATCTCTCTGCGGAAGAAGCACACAACGCTGTGGCGTCCAGAAATGGAGGGAAGAAGTATCCTTATCCTGATGGCTACGACACCCCCGCACCCTTGAGTCAAGCAGGCGGTGACGAGGGTGGGAACCCCGAGCTCTGGGCGGTTTATGCCAAGGTGACAGTGGACGTGCGGAATACGGGCAAGGCAGCGGGTGCTGTGGTGCCACAGCTGTATCTCTCTTATCCTGATGTTCCGAAGGAATCTGCAAATGGACCGGGCCAGGTAGACTTCCCCGTCAAGGTACTAAGGGGGTTCGACAAAGTCTACTTGGAGGCGGGCAAGTCGGCAAAGGTGGAGTTTAACTTGACGAGAAGGGATCTGAGTTATTGGGACGTTGAAGTGCAGAATTGGGTGATGATTATGGAGGGGGAGTATACTTTCCATGTGGGACAGAGTAGTAGGGATTTGCCGGTGTCTGTTACATGGTGAAAGGAGGACTGACTGCGGATTACCCCAATAATATGAGATGATGTGATGTAGTTTTGGCTTGATGTATAGTTCTTTGAACAATTGATCGTTTGATTACTTTCTCTGTTGACATGGTTTGGTAAGGTACTAGTGGCAATGCTCGCCTTACCTCAGTTTTCTTGTCAACCTACGCATGTATATGATCTTTCCATAATTCATCATGTTCTTTTCTTTCTCCAGCTGTATGGGTACTTGTTAAGCTACCAGCCCAACCTGGCTTTTGTCTCCTCGCGTCTCACTGCCTACGTAACGTGTCATCTGTGAAACTGAACGATGGCAATCCTCCACTTTGCAGAGTTGTCTCGGCGCAAGAGGAAAGAAATGTTGTCCAAGTCAGACAATGGAAACGATGGATTGATGTCGGGGTACGTATGTATGTATGTACCTCCCTGAAGTGGGGAAATCCTGCAAGTCAGACAGAGACCGAAGACCAGTAACTTGAAGCACGCCCTGGGGTGAACAAATGAGCAAACACAGCCGAAATGGGAAAATGCACTGCCCCGACTGGCTGCATGATTGGTTGGCTCACGACTTTGAGTGGAGCCCACTGTCCTACCCCACCTTCAGCCCACCACCACAGATCGTGATCCACTTCTGTAACGAGGGGGGGGAGTGCCCTGAAAGGGACCACCCGGGACCCGACGTCTATTTCTTTGCCTCCTTCTTGTCTTCTTCTCTCGATTGACTTTCTCCTCCCTTTCCCATCAACAACCACAACACTCCAGTCTGGTGACTCGGACTGGCAACTCCCTTTGCATTTAACCCCTTCAAGACAATCTTCTCCCGGCCTCGATCGAGAGGCCGTCCATACTCTGCAAGAATGGCCGCCGCAGCATGCTCAGCAGCCGCCAGCGTCCGCGTCTCGGTCTTCTTCTTCCAGCCTGCAATACTCGTTGCAGGAGACGCCGCCCTTTGACTTTGACTTTTCTTGCGATTTATTAAGCGATTACGATTTCCTTCATCAGCAACAGCAACAAGACTTTAACTGGGCCGACCCTCTTCTGTTTCCCGACCAACAAGATTTGACATTTCTCGCCTTTCCTATCTCGACTAACACTACTACTACTGCTACTGCTACTACTACTACTACTACTTGCGACACTGCTCCAACTTCAACCACTGTCTCCCCCTTTGCCCCGTCACTGCCTTTGTCAGTAACACCCTCGCCACTCCTTGCCGACACCAACGACATCTTTCAACAACAAGGCTGGGCCGACCCTTCACCATCGGCACCACCACAACCGCCCATGCACCTTTCTCTTGACCATCATCACCTTTCCTCCGACGACCCATACGCCGCCGCTTCTCTCAGCCATGTCACCGACACGCTCTCCACCACCATGGGCTTGACCATGCCAAGTGGACGGAACACAACAACCCTGGGCATGGACATGTTCAGGACAGCCAGCAACAATTCCGGCAGCAGCAACAACAACATGGGCTACAGTCAACTCAACGCCACCACCTCTTCCAGCTCTCGCGATCACTCAACCACCCCTCCCACCTCGCAATCTTCTGGCTCCACTTCCCCGACAGCATCGACCAGCCACCACGGGCACGGGGGGCAAGGCCATCTCTACCCCGGCCTAACCCTCCCGTCTCCCGTCGATGCTTCCAGCAAGCCTAAGCGCGGTCGTCCACCCGGTCCCAAGAAGCGCGCTCTATCTCCTAGCGTCGCTGCCGAAGCCGAGCTCACAGACTCTGAGGACATCATGATCAAGCGGCAGCGCAACAACATTGCTGCCAAGAAGTACCGCCAGAAGAAGATTGACAGGATCCAAGAGCTCGAGGAGGAGGTGGATCAGATCAAAAAGGAGAGGGAGGAATTGAGGCTGATGTTGGCCAAGAGGGATGCGGAGGTGGGCATGTTGAGGGAGATGCTTGCCATGGCTAAGCAGGGGCGGTGACGTACCTGAGAGATCTGTATTGGTGTCAAAGGGCAATGACTGATGATTCAGGCAATGGCAATAGGAATGGGCAAGACACAAGTCAGTTGTCAGCAAGGCGTTCTTTTGAGATGGAAGGGCATTGAAGATGGAGGATTATGATTCGAGACTCAGACGATGTCGGCTCTTCTTAATTGACATTTGTGTTTTTTTTCCGCATTGCAGCTTTGATCTGACTGCTCGGAATAGGGAACGTGGTTGCATCATGGTGAATGTGAAGTGTGCTGATCTTTGTCGTTGACTTACCCGTCCGGTATGTAATGAAGTGTCTATTTCCCACTGTGTTTGACTTGGCGGTTTACAGATGGCGATGATATGAGGCTCAAGAAAAGACAATGCATCGAACTTGTGCTTCATTCGTTTCCAAACCGTCTACTTGAAGCTATTTACAATTGGGATGTCCTACCAACAACCCTCACCGGCTTCAAACATACATCATGAATCATATCAAATTCATCTGCCATCACCGGAAGAACGAGGTAGCTCGCCGGCCGTTATATTGACTGCCTAGCATCTGCCGCGGGGTGCTTACGGGACACCAACAGCCGGACCATCTACTCAGGCTAGTACTCACCAGTGATGGGGACAATTGCCTGTCGTTGCCGTTTTCTATGAAACTACAGACAACGTCGACTAGGCTACCTCTAAGTGCCAATGCCCCTGTTGAAGGTTCAGTTACCTGACCCAGCTGCCTTTACTTACACAACCTAAGGAAAAGGAGACGACCTGGGGAGTGCCAAGCACGGGCCTTTACTATCAATCTCCCTATCAAAGCTAGGTACCTCTATGAGCAAAACTGTTAGAGGCATGGAATAGTAGTAATGTCCATACGATAAAAGGCACCAATTCCCTTCCATTAACTGCGCTCAAACTACAAGTACGCAAATAGATATCGCGGATGGGATGTGGCTCATCCAGTTCCACTTGTTTCGTGTAACCCCTTCCTCGGAAAGAGGGACAACACGAGACTTCCATCCCAATCTGTATATGCATCTTTCACGTGCAGTCTCACCGCGTCCCAATTACTTACAAAGACAACCATTGATTGGCTCCTGACTAACACAAAACGGGGATGAATGATGGTTGATGCAGGATGAACCAAGATGAATCCGAAATGATGGGAAATGAATCATGATAAATCATTCAGTAGACTTACCCCCGCGGGGTGAAGGGCCAGAAATTGGGGTAATAGTGGAGTTGAGTGGAAAATTCCATGGAGAGCAGCCCGCCGGGCCAGGCAGCGGCGGCGGCGGCATGGAGGTCAGTGGGGGACCGGACGGGAGCTGAAGAGTGGTGGAGAGCTTTATCCTTTTTGAGATTAGCGAGATTGGTGGGGGGTGTTGTGGTGTCAGGTACACAACACTTTAACCATAAGTAAGTTGCCCGTGCGGTGACACAGTACACAAGTACAGGATTTTAAGCTTAGCCACTGGGCATAACTGAACTGAACCCTCGACGATTGCCTTTGTCAAATGGTCTTGTACATTAGGTTATGCGCGGATGTTGGGATGGCTGGAATGGGATAACGGTCATGTTGGATCCGGTGTCTTTGGTCGTGAGATTGATGCCTGGAGGTGGGCTTTCATCGTTTCCGTTGCGGCTCGGGGTTTGGCGGTCCTGAAACCTCGTTGTCTCAATTGTACTGGCACCTGGGGCTTGGGGATGGGCTTGGGCCGCTTGGCTACGTTTCTTCCACAAAGATTCTGGCAGTGGTAAATGCAGTGAGCAAAATGCCTTCTTGGCGTCAGCACGTCTTGGAAATTTGAGCCAGAAAAAAGCAAAGGCCACGACCACGTTTTCTTATTGACTTGATGCGGTGGAACCCAACACAACCGTGTAACCGTGGGGTTGTGGTGGATGATGTTGATTTCTAATGTCCTGCGGCGTTAGGCGTTTAAGGTTATCGCTCTCTCGAGTCTTGACGTCGTTGATGTGCTGCCGTCGAATTCTGCACACGGAATTAATAATCGGGGTACACCGCTTGCCGGCATATGGATTGTTAGTGTGGCACCTGCACCATACAAGATTCAGGGGGTGTGGGGGTGTGAAAAGCCACCATCTTTTGTATGAAGCTCGAGGTTACCGCTATTGCTGATATTCACTGCGCTAACAATTGGATTGCTGGCGGAGGTGGACATGCCGAAGAAGTTGTATCTTTGTGAGACTGAAGATCCACACGAGGCTCCGGATTCAAGATTGGCGTTTTGTATCTGACAATGGCGTAACTCCGATGATGGCGAAGAAGGACGACGAACACATTGGGACGGTTTACTCAATTGTGCGAACATGGAAGCTTTATGTTTGCTTTCACGACAGCAGCTAAGCGCCGTCACTATCATTCATCGTTGATGTTTACCTACCCTCCGCAACTGAGGCTCATCATAAGCGAAATCCCTCCGTCCTCATCGCCGGCATTGGAGTCCGGGAAAGGTTTGATGATCGGGAAAAGTCAACGGCATTCATTTCAACTCAGATTGCCTTCAAAACCGACCAGTTCGAAATGTGCAAATGTTAGTAAGTGCGAAACCGAAGCGCACAAAGGGCCGTGTGCGGACTGCAGTGCGGGCTGAGACAGCGGCTCATAGGTGGCTGTCAGGTTCGTTGTAGGGCCGCCACTGCAGGCGCAAAGTTCTGTTGCGGCAGGGGCAAGGGGGGAGATTGTTTTCCTCTTTTGGGCTTACAAATTCGAGCCTCCCGCCCGCCAACCCCACCTTGTCTTATCTCAGGTCACTGCTTTTTTTCCTTCTTTTTTCTTGACAAGCTTTTCATTTGTTCCCATTCCATCCAACCCAATTTCGACATCCAAATTAATAAAAATGCCATTCCGTCATGATTCAGGATGAATGGCGCAAGAGGACCAAGATCTTCCATTTGTCATATACCGACTCTGCACCCACCCAAAAGACCCAATTAATGGAGACAACGATGGAATTAGGTTTGTGGGAGGTCTGCAAACGGCCAATGGCTAGGAGATAACCGGCCTTTTCGGACTTATTGGAGGCTTTTCATTGGTCAGATTCCTGCTTGGGCACAGACCACATCAGAGACACAACCTTCCCTTCGAATAACATCTGAGACGAGCAGGTTGCGCATGCATTATCTACACTACTGTAGTGTACACTATGAACAGGTAGGTGTAGGTACTGCTGCCGTGGGTTGATCTGACGGTGATATCCATTTGCTGCATTCAGCAGTAGACACATGGTTGTTGTTTTTTTTCTTTTTTCTTTTTTGGGTCTATCGGGCAACCCCCTTCCCTGTATCACCAATCCGCGCCATCCAGAGCCACCCATCATTTCCTAATCCAGGTGGAGATCAATCTTTGAGTCTCTCCGTGATGACAATTACAAAATGTTCGAGAACTCTCAACGACCTTTTTGGATGTAGTGTAACATGGGAGAGGGCATCCGATATATACTTGACATGTTGTCCTATCCTTCTTGGTCACTTGGATCAAGCACCACTCGACGGTTGACGGCTCGCAGCAGACGGACTGGACATTCGGTGTTGACTTACATCGATTGGAGAGGCTGGTGGTGCTTGCATAGTACTATCTCAGTAGTACTTAGTACGGGACCACGGCAATATCTGCACTGTTGAAGAAGCAAACTAACATTTCATCGACCCACCCATTTGAGGAAAAAAGACTGACAGTCCAGGTCCCCCCAGGGCCCCCCTCCATCCTTGAAAGTGCCGGCTGTTTTACCGTCTTTTCAGCCCTTTTGTTCCTTCTTCTTTTTCCCCTTTTCGGATTTCCCATCTTGGGGGCCCTTTGATTGGTCGCCACTGGGATCGACAACCAACACATAAGGCAGGCACACACTGCTTGTTGGTGAATGGAACTTTCCGTCTTGACACAACTCAGTCGGAGATAAAGTAAGACTCGATCCTTCCTGCCTTTTCTCCGTCCAGTCCCTGACACGACATGGGACATTTTTGCTGACAGACTGCAGTCATTCCTTCCCAGGAAGCAAAAGTTCTTTGCTTCTTTTTTATTTCTATTTTCCAACCCTAATCAACCCATTTTCTCACCGACACACACACACAACATCACAGACAACTGAAGTGTGCAACACCAAACGCAGGATCAAGTGGAATCTTCCACAAAACATACCGGCCCATCATGCTCGGCCATCAGTCCGAGGAGGCCTACCGGCGAAGCGCTGCCAACACGGTTCCCAACGAACTCCACCACCGGGCAAGTCGTGACGATGATGAGAAGCCCGACGAGACAAACCCAGAACTCAGCACCTCGTCGATATCCCACCATGGCGATGGCGATGGCGACGGCGCCTGGGGAGAGCGCGATGTCGGCGGGCCTGTCGACAGGGAGGCTGCCATGCAGGAATTCCAAGAGCTGCAACTAGGTCTTTCACGCTTGAGCAGGGAGAGATCGACAGCATCAAGACCATCTTCACGCCCGGCTTCGAGGGCCTCTCGCGCCTCTCGCGCCACCAGTGGAGGGAGACCAGATGGCCTGTTCAAGCGCCTGTCAGTTGCCGTGAGCAACGCCATGGGCGATGGCAAACCCCAGGACCAGGAGGATTCCGACGACGAAGGCGATAACGGAGACGTTTCGTCCAGCGAGCGTAACAGCGGCGACGACTTTCACCTCGAGCAGTTCATGCGTGATGGCCATCTCGAGAAGCGCAACGAAGCCGGCGAGTCCACCAAAAAGGTCGGCGTCGTCTTCAAGAACCTCACCGTCAAGGGCGTCAGCACCGGCGCCACCTTTGTCCGAACCCTTCCCGAAGCCATCCTGGGCACCTTTGGCCCTGATCTCTACCGCATTATCGGCAACTACATCCCCGCATTGCGCTTCGGCCGCCAGCCCGAGCTTCGCACGCTTCTCCACAACTTCACTGGTGTCGTCCGCCATGGAGAGATCATGCTCGTCCTTGGTCGTCCAGGCAGCGGCTGCAGCACCTTCCTCAAGGTGGCCGCCAACAACCGCGGAGATTACGCTGCTGTCGAGGGTGAAGTCCACTACGGTGGTATCTCCGCCGAAGAAGTAGCCAAAAAGTACCGCGGCGAAGTCGTGTACAATGGCGAAGACGACATCCATCTGCCCACCCTCACCGTCGAGCAAACACTCAAGTTCTCCCTCTACAACAAGACCAAGAAGCGCCTGCGCGGCGACATGGAGCTTATCATCACCGCTCTGCTCAAGATGTTCGCCATGTCGCATACCCGCCACACCATCGTCGGTGACGCCTACGTTCGCGGCGTGTCAGGCGGTGAGCGCAAGCGTGTCTCTATCCAGGAGTCGCTGGCCACCAAGTCGTCTGTCGTCTGTTGGGATAACTCTACCCGTGGTCTCGATGCTTCTTCGGCCCTCGACTATGCCCGCTCCCTGCGCATCATGACTGACGTCAGTGACCGCACCACCATCACCACGCTGTACCAAGCCGGCGAGGGTATCTACGAGCTGATGGACAAGGTCCTTGTCATTGACGAGGGCAGGATGCTCTACCAGGGTCCGGCGTCCAAAGCCAGACAGTACTTTATCGATCTCGGTTTCCACGCGCCGCCTCGCCAAACCACCCCCGACTTTTTGACCTCCATCTGTGACCCCAACTCTCGCCAGTTCCGTCCCGGCTGGAAAGACCGCTGCCCCAAAACGGCTGAAGAACTCGAAAAGGCTTTCCTCGCCAGCGAAGCTTACCAAGACGTCCTCGCCGACGTTCGCGACTACGAAGCCTACCTCCAAGAAACCAACCACGCCGACACCCATGCCTTCAAGGAGTCTGTCGTGTCGCAAAAGTCCCGCCGTGTCTCCAAAGAGTCCAACTACACCGTCTCTTTCTTCAAGCAAGTCGCCGCCTGCACGCGCCGCGAGGCCTGGCTGGCTTGGGGCGACAAGCAGGAACTGCGGACCAAGTTCTTCATCATCATTGGCTGCGCTCTGGTAGTCAGCTCTCTGTTCTACGATTCCCCCTTGGATACTTCGGGCGCTTTCATGAGAGGCGGTACCACCTTCTACAGCATCATCTTCCTCGGCTGGCTCCAGATGGGAGAGCTGATGAAGGCTGTTAGTGGAAGAGCGGTGGTGGAAAGGCACAAGGCGTATGCTTTTTACCGACCATCGGCTGTTAATCTCGCTCGCGCCATCCTCGATTTCCCCTTGCTGCTCATCCAGGTCATCGTCTTCAGCTTGATTGTCTACTTCATGACGGGGCTGGACCGCGACCCGGGCAAGTTCTTCACCTACGTCCTCTTGATCTTCACGACCACGTACTGTCTGACCGCCCTGTATCGCATGTTTGCCGCTCTAAGTCCCACCATCGACGACGCAGTGCGGTTTGCCGGGCTGGCTCTCAACCTGATCGTCATGTTCTGTGGCTACGTCATAGCCAAGCCCGTTATGCTCGGCCAGAAGATCTGGTTCGGCTGGTTGTACTATGTCAGTCCTGTCGGCTACTCGTTCGAGGCCGTCTTGACCAATGACTTCCACGGAAGGCAGATGCAGTGCTCGCCGGGTATGTTGGTGCCCCAGGGCCCTGGCGTCCAGCAGCAGAATCAGGGATGTACGCTGCCGGGTGGTATGCCAGGGGATGACACGGTGAACGGTGATGCTTATCTCGCCCAGCAGTTCCAGTACACGAGGGGACACTTGTGGAGGAACTGGGCCGTCATCATTGCCTTCTCTGTACTCTATCTGCTGGTTACCGTGTTGGCGACTGAGAAGCTGTCCTTTGTTGGCGGTGGCGGCGGCGCGCTGGTGTTCAAGAAGACTTCCAAGGCCAAAAAGAACTTGACTCTCGGCAACCAAGGCCAGCACGACGAAGAAAAGGGCAGCTCGAGAGGCTCCTCTACAGACGACATCGGCAAGAAAACCCCTCAAGGCCCATCTCGCAAGGAGATGGATGGCACTATCGAAAAGTCCCAGAAGGTCTTCACCTGGGAGAATGTCACGTACACCGTCCCCACGCCCCAAGGCCCCAAGCGCTTGTTGAATAACGTCACTGGCTACGTCAAACCAGGCGTCATGGTCGCGTTGATGGGTGCCTCGGGAGCCGGCAAGACGACCCTTCTCAACACGTTGTCTCAGCGCCAAACCGTTGGTGTCGTCACTGGCGATATGCTCGTTGACAGCAAGCCCCTCGGAACCGAATTTCAGCGCAGCACCGGCTTTGTCGAGCAAATGGACCTGCACGATGAGTCCACCACCATCCGTGAAGCCCTCGAATTCTCGGCCCTCTTGCGCCAATCCCGCGACACTCCCCGGGCCGAAAAGCTTGCATACGTGGATAGCATCATCAACCTCCTTGAGCTGGAAGAGATCCAAGACGCCATCATTGCTTCCCTAGGAGTCGAGCAGAAGAAGCGGTTGACCATTGGTGTTGAGCTGGCCGCCAAGCCTTCGCTCTTGCTGTTCCTTGACGAGCCCACCAGTGGCTTGGATTCGCAGTCGGCCATGTCCATCGTCCGCTTCCTGAGAAAGTTGTGTGCGGCTGGGCAGGCCATCATTTGCACCATCCATCAGCCCAGTTCCGATCTGATCCAGGAGTTTGACAAGATCCTGGCCCTGAACCCTGGCGGCAATGTCTTCTACTTTGGTCCCGTTGGCGAAAACGGCTCTTCGGTCGTCAACTACTTTGCCGCTCGGGGTGTCGAGTGTCCGCCGGGCAAGAACGTGGCCGAGTTCCTCCTCGAGACCGCCGCGAAGCCGCACAAACGAAAGGGTGAGGACGGGAAGAGCAGGAGGATTGTTTGGGCGACGGAGTGGAAGGAGAGTGAAGAGTACCGTCAAGTCCTTACCGAGATCAGCCAGATCAAGAAAGCCCGGGCCTTGGCCAACCAACTCACCCTCGCCAACGACCAAGCTCAGCCTGTCCAGCACGAGTTCGCAGCGCCCATTCCCACGCAGGCCTGGCTCCTTACCAAGCGCATGTTCATCCGCCAATGGCGCGACCCCTCGTACCTCTACGGCCGTCTTTTCATCTGCTTGATCATGGGCATCTTCAACGGCTTCACCTACTGGAAGATTTCGTCTCCACACTATTCCCGCCCGCTCTCCCTCACCGACCTCCAAAACACCCTCTTCACGGCCTTCCTGATCATCATGATCCCCAGCACCGTCCTCAACGCCGTCCTGCCCAAGTTCTACATGTCCCGCTCTCTTTGGGAAGCGCGCGAGCACCCGTCCCGCATCTACGGCTGGGTGGCCTATTGCACGGCTGAGATTCTCTCGGAGATCCCTGGCTCGGTCGTGGCTGGCACCATTTACTTTTTGGCATGGTATCTCCCTACCGGCTTGCCCCGCGGTGCTGGCTCCACCGAGTCAGAGTCAGCAGTCTACGTCTGGCTGATGAGCGTCGCCTTCATGGTCTTCATTGCTAGCTGGGGCCAGTGGATTTGCGCTTTTGCTCCCTCTTTCACCGTCATCACCAACGTGTTGCCGTTCTTCCTTGTCATCTTTTCGCTGTTCAACGGCGTCGTGGTGCCGTGGGCACAGATGAACGTTGCGTGGAAGTGGTGGTTGTACTACATCAACCCGGCGACGTACTGGATCGGCGGCAACATGGCTGCCGTCCTGAGAGGACAGACTGTCCACTGCACTAATAACGAGATGGCTGTGTTCCGCCCGCCGGTGGGAGAGTCGTGCCAGAGCTTTGCGGGCACTTGGCTGTCTGATGTGGGCAAGGGGTACTTGACGACAATAGGAGTTGGTAATGATGGCGGGTTTGAGTGTGGGTATTGTCCGTATGCGGACGGGGAGGAGTACCTGGCCAGTCTGAATGTGAAGTCGAGCCAGATGTGGAGGAACTTTGGTATCTTTGCGGCGTTTTGTGTCTCTAACTGGGCGTGAGTATTCCCTTTTTTCCCTTGGCAATTGTTGAAACAGAAGTGCTAACAAAGTGATGAACAGGCTCGTTTACTTCTTCATCTACACTGTCAGAGTCAAAGGGTGGTCATTCGGTTTCGGCTTTGTGACAAGCGTTGTGGGGGCGGTGATTAGCACTGTGAAGGAGAGTGTGGAGGGTCTGTTTGGGAAGAAGGAGGAGAAGGAAGAAAAGAAGTGAGTAGGTAATGGATGTATGAGATGACGGACATGTGCGTGATGTTGGGTTGGGTTGGTTTCTTACTTTGGTTGCGCATTTGGCGTCATGTTGGGGATATCGGACGTGGAAGGCATGGATATGGATGGGATGGAAGAAAGTTGTGATACCTCTCTCGTAGTTAGTTAGACTTGATGTTTTTGGAGGAAGATGATAGATAATATCTTATGTAATGAACTCTTTATGATATTCTTCGTATCTTTGGTTCGTTCGCCTCTTTGCTTTTGATTCTTTAGTTCGTGATGTACTGGAATCCAATGTCTTTTTCAGTCTTGGCCTTGGTCGATTCGTACCTGGAAATCCGATGAACGGACAACGGGCAATGCTGCGGGATACCGAAAGCGGAAAACTGTTTACATCGTGCTGCTGTATGACGGGAAGCGCTGTGACTGGCGAACCTTCCGTCTTTCAGGCACTCGGACCGTTAATTGGGGCTGCCCGATGACGTAGGCATGTCGTACCTTGGAAATGACGTCGTTTCGAAGAAGGAGGACGGATTCGTTTGGTTTCCCCTTTTATATCGTTCAGTTGCTCCTCTGATTCCAAGAGACAAGCAACAGTCAGAAAGTGATCATCCAACCCAACCCAACCCAACCCAACCACGCGAATTACCCAAAATGGTCGGCACGCACAACCTCCAGGCTTCCAAGCTCTTCAACGTCGATGGCTGGGCCTGTCTCGTCACGGGCGGCGGCACCGGCATCGGTCTGATGAACGCCCAAGCGCTTGCTGCCAACGGCGCTCGCGTGTACATTACCGGGCGGCGGTATGGGGTTCTTGTGAATGCGGCCAAGGAACATAGTCCCAAGGAGGGAAATGGCAAGATTATTCCGTGAGTCCAGTCGCTTCCTCTCCTCGCAGACTTGCCAAGGAAAAAAACACCCCCCTAACAAATCCATGTGTCTAGCATCGGCCCCTGCGACGTCACCAACAAAGAGTCACTTGAATCCCTCGTCCACAAGTTCTCGTCGCTCGAACCGCATCTCAACCTGCTTGTCTGCAACGCCGGCATCTCGGGCCCCAAAGCCGACCCGTCCGTCTCCTCGTCGGCCAAGGACATTGCCCACGAACTCTGGACCAAGGAAAACTTTTCCGACTGGTCGTCCGTCTTCACCACCAACGTTTCGTCCGTCTATTTTACTACCATCGCCTTCTTGCCGCTGCTCCAAGCCTGCAGTGCCGCCCACCCCGAGGGCCACAACCACATGGCGGGCAACGTGATCGTCATCAGCTCCATGTCGGGCATCATGCGCAACGCGCAGAAACATTTTGCCTATAATGCGTCCAAGGGGGCGACGGTGCACTTGACCAAGCTGATGTCGACCGAGTTTGAGAAGACGGGTGTGCGGGTGAACTCGATTGCGCCCGGGTATTTCCCGAGCGAGATGACGACGGGGGACAGCGATGAGAAGAATAAGAGCGAGTTGTCGGATGACAAGGTCAAGGGACACGGACACAAGGTGCCGGCGCAGAGGGCGGGGCATGATGAGGAGATGGCCATGGCGGTGCTGTTCTTGGCCAAGGACCGCTATGTCAACGGGAGTGTGATTTGTGTGGATGGCGGTGTTTTGGGGGTTGTGCCTGGTAACTGAGGCGGAATATTCTAGGAGAGGAGGAAGAAGGAAACGATAACAGCAGCATATCGATGGCGTTCGGAGTTTGGCCTGCAAGCAATGATGATGACGCAGGGTTATACAATTACAGGAAACAATTGATTACATGGAGATATTACGCTTGCTGGGTCCTTACTATGGTGGTCTCTGCGGATCAGAAGAATAAAATCAATACGTCTCACTTTCACAAAAGTGTAACAGGGAGTACAATGGTGTGAAAACATGTTAACCAGAGACACTTGAGTTTTCTTTCACTTCGGAAATACTTGGAAGCTAGGTGCAAGGACCGAACAAAGATGCTTGGATCTAATATACGGACCGTAATGTGTTCTGTTTACTTGTACGCCCATCGCCTACTAAAATCATGCATGCTATGGCAACGGGCGCTAACAATTTCTCTTTAGCCGCTATGGTATTTCTTGGCAGCGAACTGGTGAGGGGCTTTGGCTTCCAGCGGCATGGGATTTTGACCAAAACACCAAATTACCTCTACTGAACAACAACACGAAGCATGGCTAGAAGACGCCAGGTCAACACTGATCGACGCTTTGATTGCTAACCTAGGCATCACATGCAGGATACAAAGAGACAAAAACTGAAAAAAGTCAAACACCGACCGACGCCGACCACGATGCTATCCCAACCACCACCCTATGCAACAAGCAACATTCCGAACCGATGACCATGACTCCCCCGTCTAAACCCCAGGCAGAGTCACGAGACCAGTATACGACCCCTCGTCGCGATGCACAACCGTCTTCTTGCCCGTCTCGACATCGACCGCATACACGCTCCCACCCAAGTCGCACACAAAGATCTGCTTCCTGGCCAGATCCAACTTGAGACCAATCGGCTCATGGAACCGTCTCGCCAGAATCTTGACCTCCTTCTTCTCGCCCTCGCCCTCTCCCGAGACCTTGGCGCAGTTCAGCGAGCAACCGCGCGGGTGCTCACCGCGATCAGTCCAGTACAGCACCCCCGTCTCGCTCTCCATCTCGAGATCAATCGGCTCAGGCAGCTTGTCGAACACAACCTCGATATCGGAGCGGTTCGAAGCAGTCTCGCCGGCAGAGAGGAAATCATAATCCATGTTGGCGCGGAAGATGCGACCGAGGTTGGACTTGGCAGGACCCTTTTGCGTCCAGTAGAACTTGCGCTGCTTAAGGTCGACGGTGATGCCGACGCACCAGTCCATCAAGTCACCGACACCGCCGGGGTTTTGCACGAGGACTTCGTGCTCGCTGCCGTCGACGTTGCACCGGTGCACGGAGCAGCCCTCGCGGTCGCAAAAGTAGAGCTTCTCGATGCCTGACTCCTGGTCCTTGACGAGCACGAGCTGCTTGGGCGTTGTGAGGATGCCGTCGCCCAAGAGGACCTTTTTGTCGGTGCCGTCGAGGGTGGCGGACATGAGCGAGCCGTCCTTGGCGTTCACGTCGGCGCCCATGTTGGTCCAGTACATGCGGTTGGCGGACGGGTCGACGTCGATGCCGTCGGGGAGCGGGAGGCCGGTGACGAGGGCCTTGGGCGGCTGGTTGGGTGCGTCGAGGCGGAGGATCTTGCCGTTGGTGGAAATGCCGGCGAGGGACGGGTAGGCGGGGGAATTGGCGCCGAGACCAACGTCGAGGACGAAGATGGGCGGCATCTGCTTCCCCGCGGTGGTGGTGCCAGTGGCGGCGGCGGCAACGGTGGAGGGAGGGTAGAGACCACCCTGCTCGGGCGTCTTGAGACCGAGCTTGCCCTGGGTGATGTAGTGGTTGCGGAGCCAGTCAACGGTCAGGGACCCGTCGAGTTTGCGCTCGTTGATGTAGTTGTCCTCGATGAAAGCGACGGTGTCAAGGCCAACGCGGTCCATCATTTGACAGGGGACGACGGAGGTCTGGAACATGTGAGCCCAGAGGGCGTCAATTTCGGCGGCGTCCGAGACTCCCTCGGCGAGGGTGGTGAGGACTTCGCGCTTGACCGCAGCCCAAATGCGGTTGAAGATGAAGCTGGCAAGTGTCAGTGGTGCCATGTGCTTGAGAAGTCCAAGTGCATCATCGGGGATGACTTTACTCACCCAGTAGACTCTTTCCTTGCCGTCGCTGGGAGCATGCCGCACAGCCTGAGCACGTCGCTCAAGAACGGAAAGATCTCTTGATGGGTATACCCATCCGTCATCAACTCCACCGTCCTCACCATCGGCGGCATTGTGTAGTGCACATTGCACACCATCTTTCTCCTCTCGTCGCTGACCAGGTCCAGCATCAACCCGCTCCTGAAACTGCTCGAGTTGGATCCCAGGATACAGTCCTTGGGCGCGTACTTGTCCAGCTGCCCAAAGGTATCAATCTTGAGCTCGATCTTCTCCGGCACCGCCTCGATGACGAGCCATGCGTCCTTCACCGCCGTCTCGATGTCTGCCGACGCCGTGTAGGTGCCGTACGGAGCGGGCTCGCCGTTGGGGCAGAAGGTGGTGTAGAATTCCTTGTTCTCGTCAATGTACTTGAGGGCGTCCTCACGCGCTTGAGGAGAGGGATCCCGGATGTGCACATTGAAACCGCCGGCGACGAAGGAGCAGGCTATGCGGCGGCCGAGGACACCACCGCCCAGGATGGTGACGGGGCGGGAGCCGATATAGGGGGCTGACCAGACCATGTTGGATATGTGTTTGCAGTCGGGTATCAAGTGTGGTCGTTTTACGGTAAGGTGGTAGGTAAAAGGTGAAAGATGCGATGAATGGACAATGGTTTCTAGACAGAATGAATGATGAAGGAATATGCTAACAACGCTCCAACATGGTCAAAACATGGCAGATATATACAAAGTGAATTCAGACCAATGTCTCCAGAATCCGGGTATAGTTGCCATGGAAAATAGCACCCATCAATCACGAGTTCTCGCGGCACCGACCAAGCCGTGTGCATGGAAACTTTGAAGACTGGCTTGGCCGTCCCGAGAACTCCGTCGGCCATGATCTTGGTTGTTGGTGACCGGGTGGTGGTAAATCGTGATAAGGGGCACGGGAAGGTCCGGTACGAAAATGGGCAATGCGAGGATAATTCAAGGGAGATCCCATTGATGATCGATATCATGGATGGTACATGTATGTTAGGTAGTTAGTATGGGATGTTATGGGATGGGATACAAGGGAAAGGAAGGGGAGCATGGCCGGCCGAAGCTCGGACGAGGAAATCCCGGCGTGAGCAGCTTGTTTCACGAGTTCAAGACCCAATCGGAGGGCACGGCGGCTGGGCTGTCAAGCCTGCCATCCACTTCAGCAGTTCTCGTCCTAAGAAAAGATGTCCCGGAATAGGTACATACCAACAAGAGGGTCCGGTCTTGAGTTTCAAGATGCGATGAACTCTGAGTCTGTGCTTTGGAGAACACATGGGAGAAATCAGAGAGAAATGGCTAGAAGGCCCAATCAGGAGAACGGGATCTGAGAGCTCAATGCAAGGAAATAACGAAACCAGATCGGACCGACAGGCTGGGACACGATTCTGGAGATGCCGGGATGAGCGTCAAGGCTGAAGACCGTCGAGGCCACGTGCGTCGATGTTGGTGGTTGCGACCGACCAAACCCGTTAATACTGGTGCATAATTCTCCTAGTGCCCCCTAATTTCCGTGCCCGATCAGCCAGCCTCGACGGCCAGACCGATATTCAAAGTCCAAGTTTTCTACAACCAACCATCTTTCAAGGATCTCGCTTCATGCGAAAGCTGGCCGCTCGTTTGTCGTCTTGAACTTGGAAGGTGGTTTTGTTGTGTTCCGAGCGTGCCGATGGGATTTGACTTGATGGATCCATATATTCTTTTGTGCATGTAGGGGTGAAACTCGCTGCCGTATCGGAGTAAGGGGATTTAACACCGTGGACGGTGTACTGCGTAGTAGCTCGGCTTTACCAACGGCCAACGGGTAACTAACGGTCAACAACCTGGCTTAGTGGGCGTGTATACATAGTTGGAATGGCTGTGCAGGGGTCAATGACGAAACTACCTAGGTAGCCCAGACAAATACATCGACGTCATAAAAGTGATCGAATCTTGCACGGTCCCCAGAGACTTTGTGGGCTGATGATGGAGCCGGCGAGCAGGGACAGGCCTTTGTCTGAATGTCAGGGGCATCATGTTTCCATATGCCTCATTTGTGGAGTCGGGCCAAGAAAGGAATTCTTCGAAGTATCGACCATGCCCACCCGATGTTCTTTCGATGAATGTTTGTTCCAGGCGGACAGCAGTCTGGAACGCTGGTGTTAGTGGGCTTGGCGACGGTAGCGTCCAGTGCCTGGCATCGGACATTTTTCGTTCTAGGCATGGGATTTCTTTAGTGCCGGTAAGTAGTTCCCCTCCTTGATGATGTTGTTCCCGAACGTAGAGGTAGTGGAGGTGGAGACGAGTTGAAGATCGTTTTCTTCGGTGATCAATGTTTGCGTAGGTAGTTGTAGACTTTTTGGGTTGACGAGATACCAATTTTACAAGACATTTCAGATTTGAGTGAACTCTTGATTTGAGACATGTGGAAGGGACAGGATGTTCAAGGGGTTATCTACAGCCTTTTCAGAACTTCCAGAAAAACCCTCGGTAAGTCCATCAAACATGAACAAAACACAACAATCACGAACACCCAAGAGGCACAATCAATGATTTAAATGATTGTTGATAACTATGACACGGAAAGGAAGAAGTCTTTATATCGAGAACAATAGGTACCGTAGCGGAAAAATCAAGAAGTTGGGTAGCCTACTTGAAGGCTAGAAGTCTACCTATATCAAGTAGCCTACCTAATCTGAGTAGGCGACTTGAAATTCAGGACTTCTGATTAGCCAGATCTACGGTGCGCTATCAGGTCCACTAGAAGAGCTGCTAGGAAAAAAAAAAAAATAAGTTAAGCAAATAGCTATAGAGTTACTCCTTCTACAAAGTACCTACCTATATAAATAAAATTAGGGGATCTTTTTGTCAATCAATTGGGCTAGTGGCTCAATGGTTCTTATCGTTACTCTCTTTCTTCATATTACTAGTTTAATCCTACTGGTGGTTATCTTTTTTTACGCGAAAAGTTTCGTAGGAATAAATACTTTTATCCGGATTTCGAAGTTAAGGACTACCAAGAGGTGCACTAGAAGATCACTATAGTAGCTACTACCAACGACCCTTATAAAGACCTTCTAGAAGGTCCTTATAGGGGTCATTCGCTTTTATTATTTTATACCCAAATTCGGCCAATTAGAGGTCTTGATTTTCAAGTAGCCTACTTATCAAAAGTAGGCTACTTACCAAAAGAGTGCTCGGAAACCAGAGGAGGCGACTAACCCCCCAAGTGGCCTACCTGCCTTGCCTATATTTCCACTGCGGTACCAATATCCTAGGTATCTGCATCCAAATCATATAACCCCTTTTGCTACCTCTACCTGAAGAACCTTGATCGCAAACCCTGTAAATGCAGTTACAACAGTGTATTGATGACTGGACCGCCACCACTTCAAGTCATTAAATAACAAACTCTCAAAAGAGATTCACCAGAAAAAGACCCCCGTGCATACACACCCCAGACTTAAAATAGAAACACCTGATCGGTAGCCTTGGAAAGCGTACCAGGGGCCGTGAACCCAAGAGAAACCAGATTCTTGCTCATGGCAGCCACCATAGGAGGAGGTCCGCAAAGCAACATCTTGGTGGTATCCGCCGCAGGAGGTAAGAAATCCTTGATCATATCGGCCGTCACGAACCCCCTAAGGCCCGTCCAGTTCTCGTCCGCCTGGCCGAGGACGTACTGCACCGACAGCTTGTCCGGGAACGCCTTGACGAACCCGTCGAGCTCCTCCCTCAGCAGGATATCCGCCTCGGTGTTGTTGGCGTACAGCAGCGAGATCTTGGTCTTGTCGCTCTCGTCCTCGCAGATGGCGCGGATGAGCTGGTACATGGGCGTGATACCCGTGCCGCCGGCAATCATGCCAATCTCCTTGGCGTAACTGTTGGGCACGTACTGCATGGCGCCCTTGGGCCCGCGCATCTCGATCTGGTCGCCGATTTCCATGCGCTCGAGGTGCTTGGTCATGAGGCCCTGGTCGTAGACCTTGATGAGCAGCTCGACGCGGCCGAGGTCCGAGTTGTTGGAGACGGGGGTGTACGAACGCGAGACCGATTTGCCGTCGATGAGCGCGCGAAGGGCGACGTGCTGGCCGGTGGGAAGACCGAGGACGTCGGTGGGGTGGGGGAGGGCGAAGACGAGGTGGTAGACGTTGGGAGACACCAACACCTTGCGCACCAGTTTGAACTTGCGCCAGTCGGCCGGGTCCATCACCTTGACGGGAGGCTTGACGGCAGGACCCGAGGTGGAGTTGGTGGGGATCTTGAGGATGGCCACCTTGCGCTCCTTCTTGGCCGGACGGCTGCGGGGGAAATGGGTGAACTCTTTCTGGGCCTCGAATTTGGAGAGCGCCCAGGTGGTGGCGGCTGTGGTCAGGGAGAGCTCGACGACGGTGGCGATGCCGACGCCCCACCAGAAGAGCTTGGAGGAGCTGCCGTTTTGGGCAAACTTGGAGCGGATAAAGTCGGCGAGCTGGTTGATGGGCTTTTGTGCGGTGGTGACGGCGGCAAGGGCCCATTCGGGGCCGGTCCACCAGCCCTTGGCCAAACCAACGGCGCCAACGCTGGCGATGACGGAGGACATGGCGATGGTCCTCCTGACATTCTTCTTAACCTTGCTGACAGTGGCCTTCTCGACCTTGACAGCGGCCTCCATAGCGACCTTTTCATACGTTGGCCTGAAGATCTCGACCTCTTCAGCATGTTCCTGTAGACGATATTTGGTGAGCGATGAATCAAGGGGCAAGTAAACAAACAAGAAGACCAAAACCTAGGTACCTCTTCCGCCAAATCACCAACGTAGAGCTCTTCTAGGATATCGGTGGCCTCGACAGAGTGTCCGATTTCCACAAACTGCTCGGTCGCATCCGTACCGGCGACCTCACGAAGAATGATGGAGCCACCGGGATGGTCTTCGAGGTATGTTGTGACGTTGTAGACTGAGAAGGTCAGCAAAGGGGTCACCATCTGTGGAAATAAGGGAAAGAGCAAGTCACCTTTGTTGTGAATGACCATCCAGACATCGTCCTTGCTGTTGTGCTTGCGCACGTCGTCCAGAGTAAATGTGGCGGCCATGATTATTTTTTTCTTGGCTCTGATTAATTGCTGGAATCCGGTTATTACAACCTTGTGAATGAGATACCAAGAGTATAACGAGTGTAGTCGGTGTATATAATCCCACAAGCAACAAATAAAGTTGAACCAAGCAAGACTGGAAATACCGGTGTGATGGTCAAAAAGGGGATGTTTGTTCTTGTATACCTCCACGAATGTACAAACCTCAAGGTCGGAACCGGAATTGGATATTCTCGCCCTGGTCGGCGAGATATTCCCGGCGCGCCGTTGCGGAACCGGGTGCCGAACAGAGGGACATGCTAGATGGAGTAGAAGGTGAACCTCCTTCCTCGGTCCCCGTCTCGAAATCTCCACGCCTCCGCCCTATTCTCGACTTGGAAGGTCCATGTAACTTTTTCACTCTTGCTTTTCATGACGGACTGTCACCCTGTGCTGCATTCGTTGACGAGAACAGCAAGTGGTCCACCCTCGATGGATATCTCCGAGTTTCATCGCCCCCCCTTGTCGCAACCCTGAAAGCTTGACAGTTGGATTTCTGCAGCATCCGATTGGTGATCGCCGCCACTTGCCCAACGTCTGCGGTGGGTCATGTTGAGCGCGCGAACTTCGGTCGAGTTACCACCTTGGCCTGTCCCTGGTTTCCGTCGATGCCCGTTGTTCCATCCCTTTTCCTTCGTGGGCCTTCCGTCCTTGCCGCCCGGACTTACACCGGACGAAGACCAAGCATGGGCCCCGAAACTCCACCATTTTTAGATATTGGTCCTGCACTGATACGGGGCGCGGGGAGGGGGGGCGGACAATGACCGGGGATTGACGGCAACGAACTCTTCGAAGAACAACCCTACCCGCACTCAGATCTTGGATGGTTCTTTGGCAATTCTGCTTTTTGCGTAATGCTGCCAACAGTGCCGTTGACCCAGTCGCAGTGCAACAGACGGCGGAAAGCGAGATGCCGAGAGCCGATCATCCCCCTCCCCCATGTTTTGCTAACCAAGGGGCTATAATTTGATATATAAAAGTACAAAACCACCTGACGACGGAGGTTTGTTTGGACTTGCTGTTGAATGATCGATACCTGTGTCTAACATTTCAAGTGTTGTCTACACCTGGATCAACAATATCATCAATCATGTCATCACAAACGTTCTTCCTCGTTGGCGACGGGCCATCAACTGCCCGCGGCATCGTTGTCGATCCCAAGTGGAAGCTTGAGGAGCTCAAGAGGGCTGTTGGTCTTGCCCACCATATTGCTGTGCCCACCGGTATGTCAACAAACCCCCTTTCTCTGTCCTAGAGTCGGCACACTAACAAACACAGGCATCACCTTCCACTTTGACGCCGATGACGAACAGGAGCTCAAGACCGTCGAGGACGTCCTCAGGGCTTCTGGTCCTGTCGCCTGCAGAATCGATGGCAACCCTGTCCGCGACCCCCAGGGCCCCGAGGGTCTCCCCATCGTCGGCTCCTACTATGAAATCTTCCCCGACCATTTGGGCAACCACTACAGATTGTTCCGCAAGTACGGCCATGTCATCAAGACCACCAACATGGGCAGGACCAACTACCTGACCGACGACCCGGCCGTGGCGCTCGTGGCCCTCGCCGAGTCGGCCTACTTCACCAAAAAGATCACCGAGGAGCACCCCCTCTTCGGCATCAAGGACAACTCTGCCATCTTCATCGGCGACACCGAGACCGAGAACTGGCGTCTGGCCCACAAGTTCCTGCCGCCCGCCATGGGTCCCAAGGCCGTCCGCCACTACACGCCTCTGATGCAGGAGTGCGTGCGCGGCTCCTTCAAGATCTTTGACGAGCTCGACAGCCGCGGCGAGTCCTGGAACGTGTACCAGTACATGGTCAAGCTGGCCTCGCAAACGGTCGGCAAGTTCGCCATGGGTATCGACTACCACCACTTTGACGCCGTCGACACGCCGGTGCACTCCCTCGTCACCAACATCGTCAAGCTGCTGGCGCTCAACAAGAAGGTCACGGCGCGCGGCAGTTGGTACCAGCAGCTGCCCTTTGGCGACCCGGCTAGGCTGCGTGAGATCCGCCAGATCACGTACGGCCAGTTAGCCGAAACCATCGAAGCCGCGCCCAAGTCCGGCATCGAGAACCTCCCGCTCAACGAGGCCGCCACCAAGGCCTCGTGCGTGGCCGACTACCTGCTCAACGCCGTCGACGAAAAGGGCGAGCACTTCCCCAAGGGCCTGATCCTGTCCAACATGCTCGTCGTCACCGGCGCCGGCTACACCACCACTTCCGCTCTCTTGTCGTGGTGCATCTACTGCATCGTCACCTACCCCAAGATGCAAGACCGGCTGCTCCAAGAACTCATCGACCACGGCATCAATAGCGAAACCGACTGGGATCCCGACCTGGCGCACTCACTCCCCTTCCTCGACGCCTTCCTCAAGGAAACCCAGCGGCTGCACAACGCCTCGTTCCAGCCCGGCCGCACCACCAAGACGGACGTCGTGCTCCCCGGCGGCTTCCGCCTGCCCGAGAACGTCATCATGATCCCGGCGCTGTACGCCATCCACACCAACCCGGAGCACTGGCACGACCCGTTCCGCTTCGACCCGGACCGCTGGGACACGGAGGAGGTCAAGAGCCGTCACCGCGGCGCCTACATGCCCTTTGCCACGGGCCCGCGGTCGTGCATTGGCTTCAACTTTGCGCTGCTAGAAATCAAGGTCCTCTTGTCGGAGCTGGTGTACAGGTACAAGTTTGCGAGAGAAGGGTTTGAGGCCATCGAGTATGATCCCGAGTTCCAGCTTATCAGGCCGCTTAACTTGTACGTGACTGCCAAGAGGAGGACCGAGTGGCCTGCTAAGAGCAGCGCGTAAGTAGGTAGGTAGGTAGGCGGGCGGGATAGTGAGATACTGGTGATGATTTGATGGTTGTGGGGGTTGACTTTTTCGTGTCTCGTGTCGTTGCATCTAGGGGGCATTTTGTCGGTGTTGTTGTTCGGTTAAAAATTGCATCTAGATCTTTTCCTGTCTGTCTGCATTCTTAGTGGGCGGGTTTTCTTGTTGTACATACATATATCTTTACTTCTCTTCTGGCCCTTCCCAGTGCAGTCGACCTGGAATGGAAAATCGGGTATTCCTTTAACCATGGCGTGCCCTGCTGGTGATCTGGCATGTTCTTGTTGACGATGATGCCTCCGGCGGCCCCATCCGGGGAGGGACCTCGCTTCGCTCGAATTTTGATAGACGGGCACCTTCTGGGGGAGATCAGCGAGTACACCGACGGCAAGTTTTGCCAAAATTCCATCCGCCGATCGAGAAACACCTGCCACGCTGGATCACTGCAGTGATGACCGCAGAATGCATGGTCGGCAGGTGCCAACAGTTTATCTGACATTACACGTGTATCTCTACTAACAGGACTGACGTAAACATGAATCCAACATCCAAAACTCGACATTTCTTGCCAAAAACACAAACTCCATGTATGCTATGTCTACAACGCCAGACCAGCCCATCGTGTATTTCCTGTCAATGCATTGTACCCACGTCTATCCCAGCTTCATAACCAGGCATGTTAGGTATCCATCTGTACCTCTATTTCACCTGACACATCCCATCATCACCGCCCATAACTCTCCTTGAGCGCTCTCAACGCCCTCGAATGCGGTCCCGAATGCCTCACGTTCGTATCTGCATCCAACCACTCACTCTCCCTCTCCTCCTTTTCCAAGACGGCAATCAGCTTTTGAACCAAGGGTTCGCTCCTTCTCGCCCATTCCTCTCTTAGTGCCTGCATTCCGCTTCCCTGCTGTTGCTGCTGTTGCTGCTGATGCTGCTGATGCTGCTGATGGCTAGAAGTAGGAGTCGACGAGCCCCCTGGGCCACCACCACCAACCAAAATCTCTCTCAACATCACCGCCGAACTAACCGCATTGTGCACAAACGGCCACGACCGACACACGGTCGGACTCAACTGGTACATGTCCAAAAATCCACGAACAGCTTCGGTGGCGTGCATGGCGTACTCGCTCGTCAGCTGTTCTTCCTCTTGTCCCTGGATCCCGACCGCGTCATATCCCGCTTGCTGGCCACGATCCTCACGCAGCGAAATCACGCACGATCGATACATCCTACACAACGCACTAGCCCCATGAATCAGGAGCCCCAATCGCTCCAAATGCTCTTGGCGAGTCTTGCAGTGCGAGTCATCCCTGAGGTACTGGGCTGCATCTTGATGGACCAGCTCGAACTGGCGCTTAAAATGAAGCAGCGAGTGGATTTGCGAGTAGCGGCGGTCTTTTTCCGTCCCCAACAAGGCAGTGGGAGATTGGGCAGTCGCGGTGCCCTCGCGGGTCCAGTCGAGAACGACAAGGCAAACTCGAAAGACGGTTTCTGTAAAGGTGTATTTCGTGGGGTCGGGGTTGACGCTGGAAGAGCGCGACGAGGCTAGGTGGCGGTGGGTGCCCAGCATGTCATTGTGCAGGATAGTGGAGGTTGCGACGGGCGGCCGGTCGTAGGTGAGGGAAAGGAAGGTGTCTTGCCAGATGATCATGCGCCTGTTTCGAGACTCTTGTTAGTGTGACTGGGCGGAAGAGATATAAAAAGAGCGGGAGGGGCCTGACCAAAGATGTGCCGCTTGGCTACGATGGACCTCGCTCGCCCATGCGCCCTGCGATCCCGGCATGGATGCCTCATGCAGTCCAATACTCTGCGCCAACCGGATTGTTGCGCCGAGGAGTATCCAAGCACTATTGGTCTCCAGATTATTCCGCAAGCAGTGGCAAATGAGAGCCATGGCTTGGATCTGGTTTAGATCGGTCTTGAAAAAGAGGTTGGCTGTCCTGAGGCATTGGAATGCCGAACAAACTGGAATCACCTTCCTGTTAGCATCGCGTTACAGCCGCCAAGGAAAAGGGAGGCTCATGCTCACCGAAAACCTTGCTCCTCAAATACCTCTCCTCCGCCGTATCCTCACTAAACTGGGTCCCACACGCCAGCACACTAAACAACAAGGCCAGCCAGCTCGGATCCGTATTTTCCTCGATCCAACTCATTGTCGGCCCTCCTGCCATCCCATTGCCATTCCCCATCCCGCCCTCGGCCTCCTGCTGCTGCGCTCTACTCATCATTGGCTGCCTCGACAAGAAGGCATAGATGCTCGCCCTGAACTCGTCGGGCGCCATGAGAATCGGGTAAAACGGATAGACATACGTCTCGAAAGCCTGCCAGTACCGAACGATGTCGCTCTGACAAGGCAGTGTCCGACAAACGTCGCCTAGCTTGGCCTCGGGCGTCCACAGGTTGGTAAATGGATATGTCCGCGGGGTCAGCTGGACTTGGTGGTGTCTGACTCCTCCTGCTCCGCCCTGTCCGTTGAGGCCGGCATCCCCGCCGGGAGAGAAGAGGGTGGCAGGGTCCTGGAAGCAGCCGAGTGAAAGAGGAGGGTCGGCACGCCTACCAAGAAAGATGGTGGCGCCTGTGGCTTCTTCGACAAAATGTTTTCCGCGGAAGAGGGAGGTTGCTTCGAGCTGAGAGATGGCAGGCGGGGTGGCGCCGTAACGGGCTTGAGTGGAAGACGGTTTACGGTTGTCGTTGTGGTGGGAAGCGCTGTGGTGGTTGCCGTAGGTGGTGGTGGTGGTGGTGGCGGCTACTAACGAGTCTAGGCGGGGGAGAAGGTCGGGAGTATCTGGTTGTTGATGGTGGTGGTGATGCTCGGAATACTGCGACACTGATGGTGTTTGCGCATCTGGTTGGGCATGGGGTTGCTGGTTGCCGGCATTCTGGTATGCTCGGTTGGACCGGCGCTGGACCAAGTCCGACTTGAGAGCTTGGATTTGCCTCTCAATGTTTTCGAGACGTTCGAGGATGCTGTCATCATCATGTTGTGGTTGTGGCTGTGATTGTACTAATGGTGGAAGATGGTTGTCTCTGGGTTGTTGTAGCTGAGGGTTTGGTGAGGCTATTTGGTGTGGTCCTCTCGTCTGTGGCTGCGGTGGGGGAGGATATCCCGAACTAACACATCCACCCGGGCACTGTCAGCATGTGTGTGTGTGTGTGTGTGTGTGTATGTTTACAGAAAAGAAAGACGAATCGGCCACACACCATCCGTTGACTCCAACATCTGGAGAGCTATGGTCAAGATAGCCATTGTGCTGCTGCCCCTGCTGCTGCTGTTGTTGTGGCCCCGTTGTCGTGGGGTCAAAGGTAGCAAACCCATTACTCCCGGCGTTGTAAGGATCGCCGCCGCCGACAGATCTCGGCGAAGTAGCGGCAACTGACGAGGATATGCGCTTGGTGACGGTCGACTTGGTGGTCACTGACGAGGAGGCTCCGGGAGTGGTAGTGACGCGGCGACACAGCGAGACGTGGTCTCTCTTGACGCAGTTGGAGCACGGAAGACCGCCGTCGCAGCGGACCTTTCGGTGGCGGCAAGGGAAGCAGGACTTGACATCGCGGGCTTTGCGCTTGTGCCTCAACAGCTCGGTGACCAGGGCCGTGTTGTAGCCGTTGATGTTGATGCCATCGGAGGAGACGACGTCGACCGGGATGGTGGGTACTACAGCGCCAGGTATGTGGGCGACACTGAGGCTGGGCGAGGGGGAGGGGAAGGGATTGGAGGCACCTGGTGTTGTTGTCGACGGTCGAGCTGATCGGGGGTCCATCTGTACAATGATGATGACGCTGTTCCGCTGGCCCGATGATTGACACGAGTCCCCTGTTCACTTGTTCTTCTCAATGAGACAATGGACGTTGCTGGTTCGCGGAATAGGATGGTAGTGGGCATTGGCAGCATTGGCGTGAGGAACGGGACCTGGACTCGAGGAAAACAATGAGAAATGGATAAATTGGATTGCAGACAAGGATGGGACGATGTCAATTGGGGACCATGCCCTTGATCGAGACGACGAACCGATGATGGCCGCCGGCGTGGATCATGTCAGGTCAACACCAGGCAGGCCGTGGTGTGTGTGCCTGTCAGTAGTGTAGGTATGGTAAGGTAGTGTAGGTACATACACAGTAAGTAATCTAGGTAGTGTGGTGAGCACAGGTGTGGGAATCCGGTGAGGAAAATTATGGCAAAGCAGCGACGAAACACTGCAACAGAGGACGACTGGAGAAGGGAATTGCCGAGACGGGACCCTCCTCTTTAGCGGACGGGCTAACGACTGTGTTACTGTCGACGGGACCACTCGGCTTACGACATGGTCTAGTCGGTGTTGCTGCCGCCATTGGTGGTTGGCCGTTATTGGGTGGACCATTCAGGGGCCGGGATATGCCGACAGGGGAAGAAACAAGGCCGAGTCCCGAAGCTACACTAACGCCCGACACTATCAATTGGGTGGGGTCACTAACTAAAGCTACAGAACACACAGGCCACTCCCGGCCTGAATGCCGCCGGCATCTTCATTATTTACTTGATCCGAACATCAAACATTAATTTCTGCCATGCCCAGGTAAACTCCAATGCTCCTTCATCAAAGTGTAGAATATAAAGCAAAAGGACAAAAAACATCATTGCTAACTCAATCAAAGCCAAGCCACGTACCTGACGAATTCCGTGATCCGCCTCATGCACACCATCTTTGTGTAAATGATCTACCTTACCTACCTTAACAAGAGACCCACCAACACGACTGACTGGCATCTCTTGGCCAGAGACAGGATCTAGAAGTCCAGGTCGAACATCCAAGGTATCTGACGGAAAAGAAGGGAGGGGGGCCGTTTCAGCGTCTAATTCACCATGAACCTTCTCCGAACCCAGTTACCGTTCAAAGACATGGTTGACAAGCCAAGACCACCACGGACAACAAACATCACCATATTCGCAAATAACAACACCATAAACGCCTTGGGATACTGTATTCCCGGTAAACGATACCTCAGACGCTCGCTAACACTACAACTTGGACAACTTGTATTTCAATTCCAACACCGGCTTACACCTCAGTCTCAATCCCCGTGTCCTTATCCCCATGCTCCCCCAACTCCATCACCTTGCCCTTCCCCTTCTTCACTTTGCCACCCAGCCAATCCAGCGTCCTCGCCGCCTTCCACTGCATCACGCCTCGATGTTTTCTATGCAGCTGCTTTCGATGCTGTTTGTAGTCCTGCACCTGCGCAACCACCCCTCGTTTCCCGTCGTCGTGATCCGACCCAATCTTGTCGCCGTCAAGCTTGACAGATATCTTGCGCTTGAGTATGTGCGTGGCTTTGGAGACGGGGTTGTGATGGTCGTCCGAGGTATCCTGGAGGTCCTCGGTGTCCGATTCTGAACTGCTAGAGGAGGAAGCCGCCGTGTGATCGCCGTGCTTCCGGAGCGCTTTACGCGTGGCTGCTTCTTGCGGAGTGTCACGGTGCTGAGGTGGGTGGATGTTGTGGCGGGTGTTGTACTCGTCATCAGACAGACTTGAATCGCTGTCCGAACCAGAATCGCTGCTATCTGTCTCCGACCAGGAACCACCAGCACCGTCATCATCGTCCTCGTGCATCTTCTCATCACACACCGTGTCCAACACCTCCATCACCGCCTTGACGTCGCTGTTCCTCGGCTTGCTCGCATACTTCCTATGATATCCGGACAACCCCCTCCAGAACCTGACTGTAAACTCAACCTCGCCCAACGGCTTCTCGCCTTCTTCCAACCCGTTATAATCAGCACAGGTGCTGGCCCTCTTGAGCTGCTTTTTGCCTCCCTTCCAGACCGGCAAACGAACAGTGACGTCCTCCTCATCCGGAATGGATGGAAGCCAAAGAACGGCCAACGCAGGGTTGGAATCTGGCAAGAGAGAGTGCTTGTCCTTATACTGAAGCACCAACATGCTCTGGTAGCGCTTGACGACTCCCAAAAAGATGCTTCCCTGGCTGATGCCATCGCCGGGCTGTCTCTGCTGCCCATGACCACCAACATGCCGTCTCTTGGGTACCCACACGCCCTTTTTTCCCTCCAGCGGATCCATCTTGCCCTTGCCAATCTTGGTCTTCAATTTGAGCTTGCATCCACTCAGCCTCTCCAGCTCTCCCGTCCTTCCTTCCGTGTCATCACCTACACCACCACCAACCCACTTCACACCCCCCTTAACTTCCACGGTCCCCATGTCCCATCCCCTCAGCTCCTTGGTCATCACCTGCTCTCCCATCTCCACCCCTCTCCAAACCATACTCACCCTCATCCTGCCGTTGCCGATTCCTCCTGCCAACGGGAACGTCTCCATCACCTGGCTCCGGTGCTCAAACACCTTTCTCAGGGGCAAATACACCACACCCAGCAAAGGATCCTCTTCCCCCTCTCTGCTATCCCTCACGCTGATGATCACCTCGCAAGTGGTCCAATCCTTGACGAACCTTTCGGTGCCGGCATTGAAAAAGGGCTTGGCGTTCTTGGGCTTGGTTCTGGTCCGGTAGATCTTTTGCTGGTTGAGGATGATGGTGCAGTACGAGTCTGGCAGGCTATCCGACTGCTCGGCGGCGTCTTCCTTGACTTCGTCGGCGCCGGTGGAGCGGTTGCGGTCCTCGTTCTGCGGAGTGATTTCCAGGCCGGTGATGTTGTGAATCTGGATGGAGAGGATTCCTGATGGCATGGAGGGCAGGGGCGGAGAGGAGATGATCATTTGGTCTTCTTTGATCTTCAAGTCTTGAGCTTCTTGTTGGTGCTTTTCTTCAGACATGTCCTTGGAGAGGGAGGCCTCGCGCAGCTTGGACTTTGTGGTATCGTGGACATTTTGCTTCAGGGAGTCGAGCGAGCGGATGGATGGGTCAAAGGTCTGCTTCTCAAGTTGGCTCTGCTGGATGTGTGCCTTGGCAAAGTAGCCGACTGCCCATGAGATAGTGCCGGGCATGGTCTCGTCAGGGTCTGAGGCCATGAGCCGGTCTTCGCGGTCGTGCATCTTGTTCTTGGTTTCCTCGCTATGCATCAACTCCTTGAGAGAAACCTCGACACGGCCCAGATCGTCATCGGCAGTGTGCTTGTCCGAATCCCAGATTTGGATGCGCAGGTTCTCTTGGGCGTTGATCTCATCCGGCGAGACGAGGATGTAAGCCCACTCGTTCCAGACAGGCTCTTGCTCGTCGATGATGATGCGCGTGGAAAACATGGGCTTGCCGACCTTGCCCCATGACACGGTCACGTACGGATCAGAGGATCCCTCGATAGGGCCAAATCCGCCATCGCCGTACTTGAACCCGCGGGCTTTCTTGATGTAGACAGCCACAACACCTCGAGCAATGGTGTCCTTCTTGAAGTCATCGCCGACGAGCATGTCCTTGATGTCGAGCGTAAGCGACTTGGGGGCCACGTACTCCGCCAAGGCGGCGTCGACGGCGGACTGGACAAAGGACGAGATAAGCGGGATGTCCATCAGGTTGGGGAGGTGTTTCGACAGGGGGACGCAAGATAGGTTGACTCGCGGCTGGCCAAGGAAGGTCAAGGTGCACAGCTCAAAGAAGGGCGGATCGGGCGTCAACTGCAACCGCACACGCATGATGCCCACGAACCCCTTTAGTTCTACCCAGACTGGAACAGCCAGGTCACCAGGCAAGTAAAACTTGAGGTAAAGATGCGCATTCTTGGCCTTGCTGGTGATTGACTTTCCTGAGGACCTAGGTCTGTAAGCAAACGCCAACTCCATGTTGACAAAGTCCCCTTCTTCGGCTTCCATGCCCTCCTGCACCATCTCTCCTCCTCCACCACCTTGAGTCTCTCCCTCTCCTTTAACCTCCCGATCGTTGTCCCCGGCATCCTTCAATCTCCCCTGATCGTCCACCGATTGGCCCGCGGCTCCTGTCGGCAACCACTTGATCCCCAAAATCCTAAAGGCCTCACTTCCCTGGCCGATATCATCCACGCTGACCATGCGAACCAGCTTGGGCAAGGAAGCTTGCATAACGTCCTCGAGCATGTCGGCGATGGAAGCAAACAGGTCCGGGTTGATCAAAGGCCAGACGGAGGCCAACAAGCCGTTCAACCATGCGGCTGATTCGGGTAGGGGAGCGCCGTTCTTGCTGAGGGTCTTTTCGGCGTGGCGGTCGGCGGCCCAGGTTTCCTCTTCAAAGATGGAGGAAATGCGCTTTTCGAGCCAGCCAGATACAGCCTCGATGAGGACGTAGGCACCTGCGCCGGCGAGAGAGAGGAAGAGGAGAAGGGAAAGGTAGCTCCACGCTGACGTGTTGCTGGATCCGGATCCAAACCCTAGCAATGAAACGCAACCGAGGCCCAGCATGCCAACAACACTAAGTCCGGTTAGCCCAGCAGTCAATGCCTTTCGATAAGTCTCCATCATCTGCTGCTTTGTCTCCTCGAAATCTGGTGGTGGAAAGAGCTTGTGCATGCCTTGATGCGCCTGTCCAACCTCGACCGTCTCGTCCTGTAGATGATCTTGGCTCTTATTCTCCGCATCTGGGCCCGTAAAGGTCCGATGATCCGACCCGACCGATGGGAAATTCTCGGGGACAGAGCCGAGGTTTTTGTCCGTCATGTCGTGAATGGTAATGGGCAAGTGGGTTACCGGGTCGGTTACCTCCCGGCCGTGGGCCTGGGGTTGTTGCTTCTTCATGACCTTGCGCTTTTCTTTGGGATCGACGGTGGCAGCTACTGTCTCTGTTGCCGACTTTTCCTGGCCCTTTTTTTGCTTTTCCTGCTTCTGCTGTCCATTACCGTGCTGTGTGTTGTTATTCTCCTCGGAGTTGGGCTGTCCACCGTATACACCTTGCTGTTGTGTCCCTGGATCCTCCACAGGCGCATCGGGATCGTTCCTATTCGTACTCGGATATGGGTTCCCGTCTTGATCCCCCTGTTGGTCTTCATTCTTGTGAATGGCTTTGACAGCATCATACGCCCGTCTAGTCTTGGACTGGGGTTCGTTGGCGTTGCCATTGGCGTCTGGCTGGAGCTGGGCTGCGTTCGCCTGTTCTTCCTGCGCTTTGATCTCGGCTCGATGTTCGCGGTATCCCTGTACGGTTGGGACGGGGTGTTTGGCTGTGTATGGGCCACCGTGGGCGCGACGTGCGCCTCGGTTTTCAAAGTCGTCGTCGTAGCCGGACATGGTGGTGATGCTTTGTTCGTGTCGTGTACGTCAGGTTGGGCAGATGGAGGCTTGGTCTGCGCAATGGTTCAATGAGATAGGTGTGTCGAGATGGGCGTGCTCTAGGAATCATGGGATGTTTGATATGTTCGGTTATGTTAAGTAAGGTAAAGGTGGTGGCATCGATAAGTTGGATGTTCAGGTACCAACTTCACCAGTTAAACTCATGAACATTTCCTCAGCCGATATGTAGAAGAAGAGGAGAAGACGGAAGAAAAGAAGGAAAAGTCCACTTTCCATGACTTTCCCAAGACCAGCAAAGAAGGAAGAAGGTTCCACGGAAAAACAAACATTGGATGAGAAAATGCACAACGACGAATGACAAGGTTTGGAAGCTGCGATTCGATTGGATTGGAATTGTTTCATGCTTTCGTATTTTGGAGGAAAGAACTGGAAGAGGGGGGGGGGGGCAGCTCTTGGTTCGGCTTGGTATGACGTTCCTTTGTTACGTCATATCCAACGTTTCCAGACGGATTGGCTGTTGTCCCGCTGTACTGCGTACCAAACCCCCCACTCTACCTTGTGTTTCTCAACCAGGTTTAGTGACACTGACGGAACCCTGAAAGCTCGAACAGGAAATCCGCAAAGTAGGTGTAGCAAAAGCACGGAGCTGCTTGTTTTTCTTGTAGTAGCCCCCTTTCCATCGACCGACCGATCAAGGCCTTTTGGACGTCTGACGGCACATTCTCCTCTCCATCCCACTGCATGACAGTACATCGCCGCTGTCAAATCCAAGATACTCAGCTCTCCCAGGAGCTCGTCAGCCCAATGCTCCTAACTCCTGGGTATCGAGCTTTTGAAGAATATGCGTAAAGTTACTTTTATCCTTTCCAAAATTTATGCTCTCTCCTTCTCTAACACGTCCGGAACTACCTCTACTTTCCTTGTAGACGTATCCAGTGTATCAAGGGAGTTCCATTTTTCACAAGCAGGGATTGGGTCACGGTCAAGCCACAAAGGCCGTCGTTTCTAGCAAGAAACATTTTCATCATCTCTGCATACGCCCGGCCTTGCCATCAACAAGAGCCTGGAAACGGCGTAGCATTTGCCGTTGTTATCTACGAGATCTTCTCAACGAGCCTTTACGGCGGCGTTTATTAACCTTGGACGCCAGTGGAGGACGTGGAGAGACAGAGTTGTTAACCGAGCTATCGGACTGGTTAGCAGGGGAAGACGCTATCCTGGATTTGGAGCCCCGGGTCACCCGGGTTGTGGGAGTCTTGTCTTGCTGGCTGGCCCGGGCCCGTTCACGTCGAGGCCTAAGCCCAGAAGCTTCATTGGTCGCGGAGCTCAAAGTTCCGTTATCACCACCACCCGGGGGAGGAGGGCTCGAGGTCGAGGTTTCTGTGTCGTTGTCCGAGGGAGGAGGAGCCGAGGTTGTGTTATCGACATTTGGAGGAGAAGCACTCGAGGCTGCGTTATTGCTACCCGGGGAAGTGGGACCCGGGGTTCCGTCATCGTTATCCGGGGGAGCAGGCGCGCCCACGTCAGTTCCGACGCCCGCAAGAGCAACTTGAGCCTTCATGTTGGCATGCTCAATTGCCTCGTTCCTCTGCCGCTCTGCCCAATCCCGCCCGTTTCGGTATGCCGTGAGTGCTGCCCGGTACATATCTGGACCGCCTTCGAGGGAATAACCAGTGACCAATGTCGTTACATACCTAGAGCGTCCTCCTGACTTGGCTGGTGGCATGACATGGGCGGTATACATCTTGAGTGTTCCAGTCTGATAGGTACACGTCAAGGTGTAGGCCTTATTGTCGTAGACGAGTTCAGATGCTCCGTACGAGATCAAGTGCTGCATTCCCCTCGCCCCCAGCGCCCCATTGTAGCATGCTTGTCGCTGGACTATGACTTCAGAGCCGACAGGACCTTTTACTTCTAGAAAGAAGTTGGGTAGTATGGGTTGCTCTAGCTGGGTAGAAGGAATGATGCTGCCTGCAAGTTCGGTACGGACTCGTTCATCGAGCTGCTCCAAGAGGGCTCCGTAGTAATAATCGGGTTTGGCATCGGCGATAGAGCCGTCGGTTAGGTGGTCAAGGTTGTTGAAGGGTACTTCCATACCCATGCACCTGATATCGCCAATTTTGCCTTGAATTTTGGGAATCACATGCTCCGTCACCATTCTCTCGTTGGTAGCGCACGCATGTGCTAGCTCAAACTCTTCGAATTCGGTATGCAAAGAGCGCGAAGGAGATAGGGACCGCCGCGGTCCTTGTGCTAACGCCCGCCTGATTTCATCCAGGTTGTCCGGTGCTGGGAGACGTTGGCGGACCCGTTGTGGATGGAGATAGACGTCAAAGTTTAAGAGGTGTGCTTGAAAAGCATGATCGTACGGCCCACACCTGGCACTGCTCGTAGACGTAGGCGTAGTACCTGTTGCACTATCTGTCGCAGTCCTGCTTCTGGATCGGCCTGAACTTCGTACCCGCCGGCGCAGGGTGGAAACGCTTGAGCTCATGGGGGGTATGACTGCGGGTACGTGATACTGGTGATACATTATAGGGTTAGTAGACTGGAGAGGAAAACTAGACGTGGACTGCGAGCACACTGTAGTGTACTTACCCCTCTCAAGTCCGACAGATCTGGGCCGCCGTGTCGGGCAAAGCGCTCGAGGTCGGAGGCGGAGCGAGCAGGAAGGTCGGCAGCAGCCGCGGGTCGAGGAACGGGGGAACCGGGTCGTTTGGGCTTCGAGTCCAGCGCCGATCGAGCAGCCTCTTTGTTCCTTCGGTTCAATTCCCGTAATGCGTCTCTTGTCAGAGGAAACCTGGTGCGCGGTGGTCGTGGCGGAAGGTTGAGCTTGGGCTTCTTGGATTGCGATTCCTCGATGGGCGCTCGTTTCCGCTTGCGCGGGCTGGCGTCGTGGTGGTCGGCCATGTGGGTGGTTTTAGAGCGACGAGACGGAGATACGGAGAGAGGGAGGGCAGCCCTGTTGCCGGACGATTCCTGTCTTTGCTGGCGTTTCTGATCCAGCCCCCCATGATTGGCCTAGCGTACTAGACGCGCATATGGACGAGGGTGTTGTCGTCCGCGTGGGGTGGTGTTTATCTTGAATGATAGGTGGTCAAAGCGCCACGCCAGACAAAATAAGCCAACTCCTCAGACTCTCTTTCAACACTAGCGTGGCGAGTGTTACCCTTCTGCCTGAACCGACGCAATGGGCAATGTGCCTCTGGCGCCTCGATCGCCGTCTCTCTTTCCATGTTTCCATGTTGGTTTCTGGCTCATGAAAAGTCGTTGTTGTCGAGTTCATAGGGCTTGCGCTGTGTCGAGATCGCTGGACCCATGGGGTATTTCAGAAGAGCGGAAACGAATGTGGTGATGTGGATGGATTTGTTTAAGTCTGAAGAAGAGAAGAGGAAGAGGTTTGCCCATAAATATCACGATCCTAATGATAAAAACTGGTGGGGTCCAATTAGAGTGGAGACACATGTTCGTCACCTCTAGCTGCATAGTTACACTACTAGTAACCGCTGGTTAGGTAGGTACCTTCACGTCGTGGACCTTTGTGACGGGGAATCGATACGGTTGTGAGGTACTGCGAGCGGCTCTGGTAGAGATGTAATATTCGTTTGCGTAAGGTAGGTATGGCTACCTACACTGCTTTTAGATCCAAGAAACGCAACTATCCCAAGTCCCAAACGCCCATCGCTATGAGCTCGGCTAGCCCAATGCTGCCAGCTCCTCGCAAACTATACAGAGTATATAGCATGTCAATCTGCCGATATCGCCCACCTCACAAACTCAAGATTCCCGTCTAAACGCCTACTCCAACACCCCATCTAACGTCTTTCTGGACCGTGGAGTCTAGTGGCCCCCATGCCCAAGCACAATGTTCATTCCCAAACATACCACCATAACAATCACTCCATAGATCGACAGTCCCAGCGCCATCTTCCTCAATAGCCCCGTCTCCAAGTGCTCCAGATCCCACCTCCACTTCCTCTTTAGCGTCCTTGCCAGCCTGCTTCCCACGCTGGTATTGCTCCTCACGCTAGCAATGCTGTCCATCATCCCAGCCCCAGATCCAGACGGTCCTGGCGACCCCTCTTCTTCGTCCCCATCGCTAGCAGACGATGAGCTGGAGGAGGAGGAGTACTCGGCATCGTCGTCTTCCTTGGTGAGGCGTTGGTGGTATATACTCTCCGGGTCGCTGATCTTGTAGTAGAAGAGTCCAGGCAAGATGAAGCTGATGGCCGTCGACCCGGTAGACCCCACGTAGGCAAGCACTCTATCCAGACTAGACACGTTGATGGCCGTGAAGTAGCTCAGGATCAGGATGACCGAGGTGATCAAGGCGAAGCGGAGTTCGGACATGGCGACTACGGGGGCGCCGTGGCTGTCGAGAGCAGCGCCAGGAGCACCGCCAGAAGGCAAGAGGGGTTGGTTGCCGGAGCCGGGTGGGGAGTAGACATTTTGCGTGCGAGAAGAGCGGCCAGGTCGCCAGCGCAGGACAGCATCGATGGAGGCGCGGCAGGGGTGTAGTTGGAGAGGAACGGAGAAGGTAACGAGGAAGACGATGGCAGCTTTGGCGATGGTGGAGGCTAGTGATTGTGGGTCTGGGACATGTTAGGCTTGGTTGAGAGGGATGGAAATCGGGGATACCTACACATGCTGACAATGTTACCCTGGATCTCGTTGCCAAAGGTCAGGTAGCCGGTGATGGCGACGAGAACGTAGACCGAGGCAGCGGAGCCAATGCTGGAGCCGATGACGCCGACAAGGCTGGCTGGCGAGTTATCCTTGATCTCGTTGACGATGGAGAACATCTGGAGCACGTCAGCAGGCTAATCTCCCGGGGGGCCAGAGTCGCTGTACTCACATTCTGATGGCAAGTATACGCAAAAATCATCACCGGCAGACTGCTCAAAGCAGCCACCGGTCCCTCCCACGTAACCAGCCTGATGGGGCCCCTCTCGCTATGGTCATCCACCGCATAGTGGTAAACCACCAGGATGATCAGATACCCAATCGAAAACAGTGCCACCAGACTCGTGTATTTGAGCGAATCCAGCTTCTTGGGAAAACTCAGCGGGATGAGAAAGACGACAAAGAAGACGGTGATCCAAAACCTGCGGTCAGCCAAAAAGTCCCAGCCGGTATTCCCCGCTCCGAACGCTGCCGCCACCGCGGGCATCAGATCACCGATAATGATCATGTACGACACGCCAACACCGAAGCATTTGATAGCAATGGCCGCGTCGAACACCACGGCGGCGTTGGGATAGGTGATTTGCGACAGCGCGAAGAAGGAAGACGAGCCCCGGTCGAGGTAGCGCGTGCAGCGTGACTGGAGATAGAGACCAAAGGCAGAGGTGAGGCCGCACCAGACGATCAGGATGACGCCGAGCGTGACGCCGAACTTGGACATGGCGTGGGGCATGGCGAGGGTACCGGCCCCGATGACTGTGTTGTTGCCCGGTTAGACATGTCTTTTTTGGGGGGCGAAGGTCTTGGGACGCACTGGTATTCAGCAGGTTGATGTTGCTGCTCATCATGGAAGCTTGGCCGCCACCCAGCTTGGGGGCGCGGAGTCTTCGTTGTCTAGACATTGCGCCGTCAGCTATGTCGACCAGAAGAGCCGGAACTACCTAGGTAGTCGCGCAAACGTACTGGACCATGGTTCCTCCGACACCGTGACTCGACCCTAGAAGGCCGCTGTTGGGTATAGTATGATAGTTGGTCATATCACTTTTTCTTTCGGGGGACCGTCTCGTGGTGTCGCGGGATGTTATGTTGGTTTGGATAAGTGATGGGTTTCGTAGTCGGTGCTGATACGCCCAAAGCCTTCAGGAACGAAAAGACGGAAGGAAGGGGGATTCGACGTATCGCAACCGGATCGTAATCGCCGGGGTCGATGAGGTGCTCGAGTCGAGGCTTCAATGAAGATAAGTACCGAGTGATGGTGGGCAGTCGGCGCCGTCAGTTGTCGTCGACTGTCATCAAGTCACAGCATCGGGGAAAGCGAGTGTAAGTCTGCAAAGCAGCAGCAGAGTGCCTATTCGGGGGCGATTCGATCCGATGTTGGATGGATGATATGGTCGCGTGTTCGATAACTCATACGGGAAGAAAAAAAAGGGATCGATGATGATGACGAGACTTTATTTGTTAAGAAAAGTAGAAAAGCCAACTTTAGCGAGCTGACAAGGACATCCACGCAACGTGGGCAATGGAGAACAGCGCCAGCACAGACGGGAATGACGGGTCTTCCTTGTTCTGGGGATTCGATGGGGGTTCCAGGGAAGGTGTCAGCTACCTCTACAGAAAAGGTACCGCGAACGCCAAGCTCACTGTCATTGCTCAGTCACACGGGCCTTTTGTTTCACATTTGTACATAGTAGGTACCTACGGGTTCGGTACCTTACTCCGTCACTAACTCCACACCGCAGCACTAACATCCAACGAGTGTAATTTACGAGTGAAACAAGATCGTTCAGGGGAAGAGAAGCCTTCCAGGTGGATCAGCGGTGAACTATCGGGGGTCATTGAAATAACAAGATCAAAAAAGCCAAGCTCCAGCCTTATGAGAGTTTACAGTGGTAGGTAGCTTGTTCAGTGTTCCACTGTCCAGGAGCAGGGCCTTGTGTTGTCCGGGCACCAGTCGCTGTCCAACGGGCGGTGTCCGGGATGCGGAGGCGGGGTTGAATTGAACGGTATGTTACCTTACAGCCTTACACGACCCGTCATCGGTCTAGACACGCGCCGTCAAGGTTCTTTTTCCTCTGGACAATTGCCACTGCTTGAGCTCAGCTTCTGTTTACCATCTTAATTCATCTTTGCGACATCCCCTCGAGGCGGGTATAACCGATACCACCGATACCGCATCGCATAACCCCAATTACCAACAGAACTCGCCCACCAACACCATGGACGTCTCCCAGGAAACCTCAAGCCTCGACAAAACGTCTCTAGCCACCATCTCCCTCCTCGAATCCCGTCTCCGGCGGATCGAGCACATCCTCTACGGCCCCTCCGACCCTCCAACGCAAGCGCCCTCTTCCTCCGCAACGACCTCTCTTGCCCAGCTTGAACACCGCTTCAATCTGCTCATTCGGCGCTTTCGCGTGTACGCCGAGCTGCTTAAAATTCGTACGTCCCTCTCTGTCTCCCACCTTTCCATTTCGCATCACTTCAAAGCTAACCAGAGGCCCCAAACCAGACAAAGCCAACCCCACACTCTTCCACACCTCCCCCTCGGCCGATCAAAAGCTCCCACCAACGGACCTCCCGCCTGCTGCCATTCTCGCGACAGTCCTTTCCTACGCCTCCCAGTTTCCCCAGACCGCGTCCGCCCTAGTTGCAGCCGCCCCAGCCAACACCATTGAATCCGCGATTCCCGACAGCAAACTCTCGGCCGAGTTGGCGAGCTTGATACCCCGGATGAAGGGACTGGAGGCCATGCAGTTGGCGCAAGAGGCGGAAATAGCGGAGCTCAGGGAGAGGAGCGAAGCCGTGATGAAGGCATGGTATGAGAAGAGGGTGCTGGGGTACGGCAAGTTTGTGGCGGAGGGTGAAGCGAGGGTGGAAAAGTGCGAATTGAGGGTAAGGAGAGCGGAGAGGGTGAGGGAGATGGACGCCGCTATAGAGTGAGAAGGCAAAGAGGAGGTTCGAGACAAGATTATGCGATACATGGCTAGTGAAGCGGAGGAGCATGGATTTTGGCTTGCGGGAAACAAAACTCACACGGAAGCCATTTTACCGCCGCTAGAGAACGGCGTCACGATTGATCAACAGGTTAGGCGACCGCGAACAAATCACTGGGGTTGTGCGTATGGAATACGACACGCCGTTGGTAGCGCGCGTGCACTTTACGAAGTGTGAAGAGCAGATCAACAGTGGTTGGCACATTCGTACGAGAACAATGCTAGTGACCAAGGGAATGGGGCAGATGTCATTGCGCGGCAGATATCACGCGACAGATGCGCGGGAGTCGGGCGTCATCTTTGGCCCACTGGAATGTTCAGCCGATATCAACACTCTGCTCGCCGTTAGCACCGACAAAAACCAGATCGACGGTGCTGTGGTAGCGCTCTATCTGGAATGAGAATTCACGGGAGAGGCTTTTTACAAACGTCACAAACACGCTTGATAGCCGGCAGTGATTGTTTGGCTCCTGCAGATGGGATTCCGAAACGAACGGCGTTGCCCTAGAACTCACGCGGCGAGCCTAAAGCCCCTGCCTGCATGCTGCATGGGTGTGGATTCGTGGCATGGTGAATCCGTCTCTCTGTTGACATTTTCTGCCCGTCACCGAGCTCAGCTGAGTGATGTCGCATGGTAGCCAGCTCTCAGCCTATCATTTACAGTCGGTCACGATGTTTCTGGACGACCTAGCAATGAGTGAATGGAGCACAGACGCAAGCCACATGGCTAGCTGCCTGACTGACTTCCGAGTGTTACAATGTTGTGAATGTTTGAGACTTTTTGACTATGAGTTTGAACAGTGTCGAGGTAAGATATATCAAGATGGAAGAAGAAAACAAGAATAAAAATAAAGATGTCCTGGCCATGACCCAGTACCCTAGAGCCATCATTCACTTTGAACAGGTTAATCACCCAAGCAGAGTCTACCTCTAGGTAGGTATGACTCCCCATCAATCACCACCATCAGCTACAAAGACTGTCAAAAAGTGCAGAAAAAGAAATCGAGCTGCTACAGTAGCCCGCCCTGTGTCTGTGTACCTCTAATTTGCTCCATGCTCCCGTCCCCACACAGCCGCTAGAGGTACAGTAGGTAAGCAGCGCCTGGAATGTCTTGGCCTAACGATTTGCAGTGAGATTGAGGACCGTGCCTCTTCTGACTGGACATTGCATTCATTAGCCCAGCAAATGCAATAATGCGATTGGCTCGTTCGCAGTGTTGCCGCGTGTTGCCCGGACATTGTACCTATGTCACTGCAAGGGAAGGATTCATTCATTGTGCAGCGAGCAGCCGCCAGGCAACGCACTCCAGGAGTCCAGAGCCTCCACAGCGGACATGGCTCCCCCCCATCTTCAGTGGATTCAGTGGGCTCCATTGTTGGTCCCTTCCTCACTTCTCTTGCGCGGTCTCGTCCACTCGTTTCCACAGCAGCAGCCACCTCATCCCCCCCCGGTTGCTGCCCGCCCCGGAGTCCCTCAGCCAGGCCCCGTCGTTGGCCTTCCATTCCGGATCTCCCACCACCACCCAGCCGTCGTCACCCACACCCACACACACACCATTTCCCTTTTCACGTCCCCGTCCGTCCGTCCTGCCCGTGCGATCCCCTCATTTCTGTTCGTTCCCTCCTTCAATTTTTCTTCCCTTTCACTTCTCCATTGGCCGGCGTTGATCATCGCCCCAGCCACGTCCAACAACAATTTGCTCAATCCATCAATCGCTCCCTTCGTTCCCTCAACCTCATCAACCTCGACGACGACGACGACGACGACGACGACGACAGCATACGATTGTCCGACCCTGAGCTGAGCTGAGCCCTTTATTAACGCGAACCGGAACAAGACGGGGGGATAGTACAATACGACGTTGGCAGGTACCGAGATATCACACCCGACTACCGTCATACACCGGACAAACAAAGAAAAAGGGAAACAAAAGAAGAAAGAAAACAGGAAAAAGGAATCCAGGACCATTTCCAGACTTCCAGTGGACTCTTCTACCGCCCTTCTTCCAACTACCGATTGATCTTGCGTGTTTACCGTATCTACCCATACCGTACCGCCGCCGCCATTCGTTCCAACGGACAACTACCGTACCGTCACATCTCCCGACCCGTGCGACCGACTCGTTGCTTATTTCCCCTGAAGATTCAAAGGCTCTGTCCTCGTCTTGAGTGTCCTTGGAGTACCCGACGGCCACTTCCCTTGGACTCAGCCTCCTCTTTGCGGATTGCCAACCAACAAACACCCGACGGAGCAGCCCGACAGCGACCACCCAATCTTTCAATAACATTGCAACTGTCCTACCTTCGACTCATTTCCATACATCGCCCAATTACTACCTACCCATATTTGCAACGACCGAGACGAGCCATACCGCGTTGCTGGACACCGAATTCCTCGCTCAACGTCTTGCAGCAAACGACAATTGCTACCCGACCCGAATTTCTTGCTTCGACTTCGACCACTTGTCGCCGTCGAACTTCCTCTCTTTTTTTTTTCGTGACATTGCATCTGTCATTGCAGAACAAACACATCGCATTACCAACCGCGGACTGGTCCCCGGAATACGACACACACACGGCCCCTCGCCGTCATCTTATACCCCAAGTGAAGGTGTGCGTCAACTAAAGTGTCCCACACACGTCGGTCCATCACTTATAACACGGACCTCGAATATCCCGAGAGGACGCTCTTCCTTGGCGACCTTCGCCCTTGATGCAATCGTACGGAGGATCGGTTAACTATCCCCCGTCCTTCAACAACCCCAAAATGGAACACGGCAGGAACTCGTACCGCCGAAAAGGCATAGACATGGGCAACATTATTGGTGACCCATTTGCTCTGGCCACTACTTCTATTGCTACTGTGAGTTTCCATACGCGCGCGCGCTGGCGTCCACCCTTTTCCCGTCCTGTCGCCTTCACGAACTGACAATCACCACAGCTGTCATGGATCATCATCCTGTTTGGATCCATCTTTGGCTTTAGGGACCAAAATGACGGATCGAATGGGGCTCCCGTCATTGTTTGGCCAACCTACAGCTGGTTCACCCTCGTCTTCAACTTCTTCCTCATTCTCGGCATTTTCATCGTCATCGCCTCGGACAGCGCTCAGACCTACCATGTCGCCATCGTTGGCTACCTGGCCGTCGGGCTGGTCGGCTCCACGTCGTCGATCAACAACCTGATTTACAGTGGCGTTGCGTCCATGGAGGCGACAGCGGCTGGGTATATCTTGTTGTCCATGGTGACGGTATGCGGTTCCCCGCTAACTTCCCCCAGCTGGCTGACCCCATTTGCTAACGTCCCGCCAGATCATCTGGATATTCTACTTTGGCTCCGCCCCATCGGCTGTTCCCCGTGCCTACATCGACTCCTTTGCGCTGACCAAGGAATCCACCCTCCCTGCGCATCACATGAGCCGCCAAACCATGAACCACAACGGTCTCTCCTCTCCCAATGCTTACGGCTCCTACAACATGCGCCCTGAAACCTCGGCCTCGGGCCTCCAGCCTCCGCAAATGTACACGGGTCAGCTCAACGGGCTCGAAAACCCCGCTCGCCAGTCGCAGATTCCCCAGGGTTTCTCGTCCAACAACATCCCCAAGCCGCAAGGAGAAGGGGAGATCGTTCCGCCGACGGAGTACCCGTACAGGGCCAAGGCGATATTCAGCTATGAGGCCAACCCGGACGATGCCAACGAGATTAGTTTCTCCAAGCATGAGGTGCTGGAGATTAGCGACGTGAGCGGGCGGTGGTGGCAGGCACGGAAGGAGAATGGAGAAACGGGTATTGCGCCGAGCAATTACTTGATTTTGCTATGAGCGGGCTTGAATGGGTCGGGGATGGAGTTGAGGTTTTTCTTCGTCTTTTTGAAAAGAGAGGATTTGGCGTGTGAACCGCCAGTACAAAACAAAATCATGAAGTGGTTTTTTTTCTTTTATCTATCTTTCTTTTGAGTCGGCGTTTTATACCCACATTAACGTTACACTTTCTTCTCGACCACCCACGGGACTCGTAATGCGACACACCAAAAACCGTGGCTCGTTTGGAAACGAAGGCGAAACCGGATGTTGGATGCGGACGGGGCAAGGTTTGGGTGGAAATGGAGTTTTTTTTCCCTTTTTTCTTGCAATGTCATTTTTCTATCTTCTCTTACCCTTTTTCTCAATGTCTTTCCTTTCTCGTGTTACACTAGTTCTTGTATCAACTTTACATGTCTTCTATTTTGCGTTCGGCAGCTACGGCAGAGGATAGGCCGCTACTGGAGAATGGCAATGGAAGAGGGAACAGGACAAAAAAGCGGGGGAAGATGGAAATGGGTGCTGTTTTTACGAATTTCATGCATGGCGAGGAACGGAGAGAAGATGGACGGACGGATGGAGGCTGTGAACCCAAAAGGAGATGTACCCACAAGCAGCAATTGAACATCCAGCGGCCGGAGTTGGGGATGTTGGAACTACCTACCTGTAGAGAATGAAGACACAGTCCGCTTGATCATGATATCGATAATGTACCGAGTCCGATGATTAATTGAGCTTGTTGGCTGCCTCCCAATTTGCGGGTCTCAATCGCCAATTTCCAATCTTCATGATGGAGGAAAATCCGAGATTATCGAAATTAGCCAGGAGCGAAGGTGTGGAGATGCGAGGATCTTACCTAACCTCGCTCCAGGTCGCTCATCACCACTACCCATGTCCATCACATCTCGGACAGGGATATTGCTTACATTGTTATGGTCCAACATGGAAACAGCCAGCCACCTAGTGACAAAGACAGCTATGAATGTACACTACATAGGTAGTTTGTTACAATTGTAGTAGTCCGCTAAAGCAATAGCAGATTGGTTGCAAACATGCCCGTCCAAGGAACTGACATCTCTACTCTAGAGGTATTTCCCCAGTTCATTGCGTTGCTCTCTGTTGGTAACTTACGTAGCTTCATCCATCTCCGCACCCAGTTTCATTGTAGGTATTATTCTACGCCGTCACCGCTCTGGTTCTGATGGTACCCATCGTGCCAATCTTCCTCCGTAGGCCGCTTGTGCTCCTTCTCGTCATATTGCTCTTACTATCCATATGTTTACAATTTCCACCACAAGAAACTTGACTATTCGACATCGATGAGGTGTCCATTCTTTCTCGGCCTGGGTTCTTACCTATGTATCTCAAGATTCGCCTATAGCCAGGTCTGAATCATCCGAAGCCGGAAGCGTGGCTCTTCAGCTCTCTCGACGACGACTCTGTTCGCTACCTACGTTTCTCGTCGTGCTCGTTTAGTTGACCTTGCTTTGCCCAGCTCGTGTTCTTGTCTGTGATCGAATAGTTGAGGACGTTTTGAAGGGTCGAAGTAGAGGAAAACGGTGGTAGGTAGTACGGCACTGCTTGGGGGGAGATGGATCTGGGAGGGCGGAAGCTGAAGATCAGGACAACGGAAGATGGGGTTGAAGACATGGAATCTGAAGGCGGGGTGATGCAAGGCACGGCACTAACAGCCCCACAGGGCAGCCGTTAGGTTAGTGCACGGGTTGTCCCACCAAAAGGGTCCACCGTTCAGGGGGCTGCAGTGTCCCCCACAGCGGGATCGGGAAGGCTCCCCCAGTAGGTACATACACACTAAGTCTAGGCGGCATGTTAGGTAGGTACCTATGACGCGCGAAGACAAGAAACGCGACGGATCGTCTTTTTTTTCTTCGGCTTTCCACTTTCCCCCTCCGACCGTCTTCATCTTTGCCTCTTCGCTTCCCCAGATCAACACGGGGCAACGACTATCCGCATATCTCCATTCGAACACAGACAAGGACTGTCGCCATATCCAACTGGGCTAGACCAAATCGCGATCCATTTCCATAGACAAACGACCACCGCGCCGAAAGTAAACAAACCGCGAGAGAGCACCAGCCCACAATCCCCAAGCCACCAAACAGCCGGCGCAGACTCCCTATCTCCAAGTCGCGAGCCTCTTTAGTCACGACTAGAGATTTATTCAAAAACCGTCGGACCAGAATTGTCCACCCCGATCACCAAGATGAACTACAACTACAATTACAACCCACCACCCCCCTCCTTCTCCACCCTCCTCCCGCCTCTCCATTCCTCTCTCAACCTCCTCTCCTCTTCCCTCTCCCTCCTCGACTCGTCCACCTCCGACTTCCCCCGACTCTCCTCTGTCCTCAAAACTGTTCGGCACTACGAACTGATCCCCCAACCGACTTTACAAGCTGCCGAAGCTTCATTACGCGACGAAATCGGCCCGTTCATCGAGCTGCTGCTGGAGAGGGTGGACAAAGAGCTGGAGCGAAAAGGTAGGAGGGTGGAGACGCTCAAGGCCAGGTGTGAGCTCAATGGCGGGAGACTGTCGAATTACAATCGAGAACAGAAAAGTGGTGGTGCAGGAGGCGGCATACAGAAGAAGGGTGGTGGTACTAAGGAGGCCGGAAGTGGAAGTGGGGGGAAGAAGCTCAATGGGGAGGCTGCGCTGAGAGCCAAAGTGGTCAGGCAGCGCAAGGAGGCACTCAAGTATAGTGTCGAACGGTTGGAGATGGAGGTGGCCCAGAAGGAGAGGGAGTTGAGGATGAGGTTGGAGCAGCAGGGAGGTGGGCCGGTGCTGTGACGGAAGTTTATACGGGAAACGGCATTATACACCCGCAAACGAACCCGCGGTACCAGAATGCTTACGGATCTGGAAAGGAGGGACGGCTTGGCCGCCACGGTCGTGGACGGACACAGTAGCTGTCTATTCCCATGTGCCGAACTGGACACCGGGTCAAGAGACTCATGCATGGTTTAGGGGTCTCGAGAGGATACCGTCGTGAGTCAGGGCAGGGTATCGACAGCCTCGCCACGTCATTCCACTTCTGCATGGCTAGAATCGCTTGCACTTCTTCCTTTGGGGCCCAGAACTGCTGGTATTTAAATCCCCTCGATGTTTCCTTTCTACTTCATCTCATTCGTGCCTGACCAACAACACCCAAATTTGCTGCCAATTACTACTAGGTCGCCAACAAACGCTCCAAGCGGGGAATAAAAAGCCAGTTTCCTTGATCCCATCAACTTCAATTTTGGTCAAACACCCTGTCGTGCCCGCAGTCAGCCCAGCAGCCTCCAGATGGTTCCGGCGTCTAGCAAACAGCCATGACAGTGTGACACCGCCGGCAAACCCTGCTATCAATGAGCAATATCGGCGCGTTGGACCGGGCATCACACGGGAGGCAAGTCCCCACAGTGTTCCGATGGCCATTTTTCCGCCTGACCTGCCCGTGTGGTTGACGCATTGGGTTCACGACCGTCTACCCATGGGCCCACGAATAACCTGACGAGCTCCAGCCTTCAATGTGGTCAAGGTTCGGTGTCGTATGAATAGATGGAAGATGGACAATAGGCCAGTCGGCCAAGTGAATGATGACAGCAGACGCTACAATAGCACGCGGCGTGATTCAGACATTGGTAATCGGTCCTTCGTTGCTAGCCTTTTGGCGGCACTGAGAGGTATAAGTTGTTTGGCTTCCCCATACGTTTTCCAGCGAATCCAGGACCAGCAGGTACCTCCCTTTGCAACCCTGAACTGGAAAAGCAAAGACACCTGCTTGACAGGCAAACCTCAAGCAAAGTGTCAAGGGGATGGAGGAGCCACAAAGGGTCTCAGAAGGGGATACCCCCATTGCCAAAGAAACATCCGAGAAGGAACCTGGCAACGTAGACAACAATGCCGACGTCAAGAACGCTACTGAACCAATGAAAGATGGGAAAAACGACAACGAAAAGAGTGACTGCGGCGCTCCCAGAATCATCATGGCTTACATCCCAGCCTCCGCCCCGGCTTCACCCCCGGCTCCTGGCCGCAACACCCCGGAGGCATCTAACGGCGGAGGTCGTTCCGAAACTCCCAACTTGACGGCAAAGCTCAACCAAGCTATCCACGAATATCGCGCTCGGGAAGAGAGAGTCGGCGATCTAGGCCAGCCGGACCAAGAAGGCTACGAGGGAGACACGTATTCACAAGGCGCGCATCAAGGATGCTGTGACCACGACCACGAGAACCAGTTTGCAGCCCATGATGAGCAATACTCGCCTCCTCATCTTCAGCAAGGCTGCAATGGCCACTCACTACCCTATGTCAACGCACCGGGGTGCTGGACTCCTTACCACCCAGCTTCCAGTGCTCCCCTGTACATGCAGCCACCTTTTGGGCCTCCTTTTCAGCAGCAGCAGCAGCAGCAGCAGTACGCCGTTCCTTATTACCCACCGGTTTCTCAGCCTTATAACTTGTCTTTTCCCTCCCCTCATTACTTTTCCAACCCCCATGACTACCAGTACTTGCCCAACCCCCATCACCACCAGCACTTCTCAATCCCTTTTGCCCCTCCTGCCCGTCCACCCCATGTCCGGTCTATCCCTTCCTATGCTCATCATCCCTCCCCACCCCACCACCAGTTCCTGCACCCCCCATCCCAAGATCCCAACGTCCTTGAGTTGACCAAGCACCTCCATAATATCCACGCCCAGCTCAACGGCCTCGACGCCGCCCACGAAGTCGAGATCTGGCGCCACGGCAAGTACAACTTCCACCGCCGCCGCGCCAAGCACCTCCGTAAGATCAAGAGGGAGAAAGTAGAGGAGATGGTGGCTGTTGTGAGGGAGTTGCGGGCTTTGGGTGTTGGAGGGTACGGACGGCATCACCACCAGCCTCCTCAGCCTCAAGGTCAACAAGAGACATGGACGCAGGAATTGATGGGTTGGAGGACAACGGCGCCGGGATGGGGACGTGGACATGGACAGCCTGCGCGTTATGGACAGCAGGAAGAGCAGTGGTTGGGAGGAGGATATGGATATGGACATGGATACGGACGCGGACATTCGAAGGTGGAGGTGGAGGTTGAGCACAATGGTGGAAATGGACGCTGCAGCTGCGACGAGAACGGTGCTCATGTCGATTCTCCGCCTACGGACAGTGCCGTTGAGAGTATGGCGTGCGAATGCGAGTGCGGATGCACTACGGTCGACGAAGAAGCTAGCCCCGTAGGCGAGTCGAGTGATGTCGTGATGCCAGCAGGAGCAGGCGAAACCAGAGCTCGCGCCTTGTCGCTTGATGGCATGAGAGAGCAGGTCAAAGCCGTCGAGGCTCATGAGAAGCAACATAAATACGGTGACGGCGGCGGGAACGAGCAGGGCGAAAGCGCTGCGAAGAGTAGCAGCTGTGCGCGTGCCGGGTCTTGGTCAGACGCACAGGTCGTCATCTCTGAAGAGCTTCGGGGTAATTGGCGGAAGAAGATGAGGGATTAAAGAAGGGGTGATTTCCGATATTCGAATGAGCGTGTGCTTTGGAATTGGCGTCAAAAGAAAAGAAAAACGTAAATGAAAACAGCTGTTTTAGCAAAGGATCATGGAGATAGTTACCCAGCGAAGCGCGTATTTAACCGGACTAGGAGGAAGATACACCTAAATTGAAGGCCTAATCGACATAGTATTGCTGGCTACGCTGTTCTTTATGTCTGAATTGATCTGATGGTTGATAAAAACATATCGACCAGCATATGAACATCAGGATACCTCTTCAATGTGTGTACACGTAACATTTGATGGTTTTGGTGGTGTTGACTCTAGAGGTACAGGTACCTACCTGTAGAGGTACATACATAGTGTGTTCTAGACCCTGGTGAAGCGATAAGATAAGATAAAGCCAGAGAATTGAGTTCCCCCACGGACTCCGCTGTTCAACTGCCGTCCCGACCATTTGGTACCACTGTGTTTTAGCGCAAATCACCTCAAGAAGTACGTATTTGTGATATTCCCTGGTTTCCACTTGAGTTGTTCAATCATGAAGCCGATATCATTGAGACCAACTGCCGTCAGGTTATCCGGGGATCGGCGCCCCGGAATCGCGGCAACACGGAAACGGGTCGGCCCCGAGTCGGCCCCGGATCGGCCCCGGATGGAGCGGATGAACGGGATTTGTACTGTATGTACCTCTCAGGATGATGAACGCCGCCCGAACCTTGGACCTCACATTGTCGAAGGAGCAAGCCATCTTCATCGACACTACTCATTTTCGTCAACGACGGCAGCACTGTTCAGCTGATACGGATCATTGTTGGTCCAAGCCGGCTCAAATACTATGTACACCTAGCGAACCACCATGGTCACTCCCTGCGGAACTCCGAATCATAGCAGCGACTACGGACCACGATTCCACGCGACAAAAGATGCCACGCTACACCATGTTCGACAATTTCACGTACAAATCTCCACCAAGTCGGAGATACGTCCGCTTCCGCCGCCTAGGCTCGAGCCAAGCGAGCCAAGCAAGCATGCCCAGGCACAGATATCAGGGACGGACCCGGAGAGGGAAAAAGTGAACTGAAGCTTGGCTATGTATAAGGATTTCTACATGGATCCCCATACCTCGACCAGGCCAGCTTGGACATCTAAGACCGCGTTTTTCAAACGACCCGATTTCGAATGACAACGTCAAACACCAAGACAGCCGAGGTGAAAAGATTTTATGTGCAAATATGCTCGGAACTTTTGCAAGCTCCCCAACAATTGTATGTTGTCCACCGTGGCAAAATGAAGCGGGAAGCGAGGAGGCCTCCGTCTCTCGTCTCGTTCGTTCGTATCTGAGTGGGTGGCCAACGGTCCAAGCAAGCTCGCGAGAAAAAAAAAAAAAAGTCTGATGGCGAAGAGACGCATCGATAGAAATCTTCCGACAATCCGATAAGACAGACAATACGAGTCCAACGAAGGTGGTCCATCATCCATCCATCCATCCGTCCGGGCTGACGACGTCGGTAGACCTGGGAAGATCTTTCAATAGTGTAATTGAAAACCCGAACCGGGACCCAATGACCGGAATGCCGACATGTCCCCGTAAATTCGCCGACCTATTGCGAAACACAAATAGACGCTGCTGAGATGAAGATGGGATTTCGAGTCAATTCTCGACAACATCTTGCTCGCCCAAATCGCAAGTTTCTGTGTCGGCGGTACTTGTGGTAGTCTCGTTCGTCCGGAAGTTCCCGAGACAAAGCTAAAGTCAACGTCTTGTCGTCCCAAACGAGCGAAGGAGCAGCAGCACTGCAACGAGCTACCCTAGCTAGCAAACCGCGCGCGCTATGGTGTGGGTACATATTTCTGTGAGAGATCGTCAAAGAGGTTCACTGTTCTTGGATTAGTAGACTACCTGTAGGTACCAGGCAGACATCTTTTTTTTTTTTTTTCCCAATATAAAAATGTGTCGTCGAGTTTTTTTGGTTTTGATATGGCCGTGTTAAAGCCTAAATCTTGGCTGAACGAACATCAAAAGATCTAGACGGCTCTATCTGTTGCATCTTTTCGTATCACTCGCGGATCCGGCCCGTTGGGGGGCGTGTTTCTACAAGGGGTTGTATGAAGAATACGACTTTACAATACCTGTATTACAGCGATTACCTTCTGTATGTTTGCCCTACAAAAGGTACCTCTAATATCAAGTTCCAATGGTAAGGAAGGTACCTACCGTCTGTACAGCATCAGTGAAGCTAACCCATGGAAACCACATACCTGCGGGCAACAATGAAAGAACGGGAGGGTAAGGTTACGTTCCGCGTGGAACACCTTTGAAGATAATAACACACAAGGAGAATGGCATCAATAAACAGATGGTAATTGACACTGACGACTTGCCAATCGAACGAATCCAATCCAAACATTTCTCCGCCACGCTAGAGGTGTACTAGTGTACGCAGTATGCAAAATTTCATCTCAGCCGAGAGGATCTAGAAGGGTCTCTGAAAAACAGCACAAGGGCCAAGCCAAGCCCAGAAGCAACGAAGCCCGCTAGCTATCACAGCTGCGCAAAAATGTTGTTCCTGCTGTTGTTGTTGTTGTTGTTGTTGTTGTTGTGCACCTATCAACTTTGATTATTTGCCCGTTCTATGGGTTCTGCATGGTGGCATCGTGTGTTTGTTCCTATCACTAGAGGTATGTATCGATGTTCGAGCTGAGCCCAAATTTGTGGTGATCGTCATTCGAATGTCCATCCATGACTGTCTGCAACAAGGTCATGTTGTCGATCATTCATTCGTCGGCGGATGACTGACTGACTGACTGACTGACAGACGGATGGATGGTATTTGTGCTTTTCTCCATGTTCCCCCTTGACAAATTCCCATGTTATGTCGATTTCGGGCTTTTGGCCGTTGTTTGTGGAGCTTTTTGATTGGGTGAGTCCCTACCCTACACTACATAGCTGTATCCTTCAGCACCGTTGAGAACTGCGTGCTTCTTCCTTGATCATCGTCTGCCTCCCCCTTTTGAAGGGATGTTTTGGATATTGCAAATCCGCCCGCACCTACCATACCTAGGTAAGCATTCCAACCAGGCTTCAGGTGAGATTTCCGTCTACCTCTACCTACTTTCACATCCAGGTTAATTGTGTCAGGCACAGCAGATTCTAACAGGGTTCAAGGAATGATCAAGTCACGATTTATACCTCTACAGTGTATATTCACTAGGGCTGCTGCCAAGTTTCACGGTGGTAGTGTATACCTACCTCTATGTAGGTACCAACGACTCGGACGGTGCGACTCGCCAGTAGTGGCCGAATCATTTCCCCGTAACGCCGTTAAATCCGGGGTCATCGATGTCTTCAGGGTCCAAAGTCTGTTCAGGTACGAGAGACAGCCAACGGTCTTTCTTTCAGGGTTCTACACTACTACACTGCACTGCACTATAAAGAAGGGTCCCGCTGCTTCCATGTCTTTCCTGGTTTGCCGCTGTAGCGTAGCAATTGCCCTTGCAGTGCCACAAGGCATGGAACCAGGAAGTGGCATTCCGCAGACTGACTGACTGGGGGGGGGGCAGTGTTGTGGGGATCCGCGTGTATCCATGCCTGGGTTCTCTCAGCTCTCTCTCTCTCTCTCTCACAGAAAAGGAAGGAAATCGGGGGAGACAAGGTTCTGTGTTTCATGTCCCTCATCCGTTTCCCGCAATCCCTACGTAGTTTACAGCACGCTGCTAGCGCTGCTTTCCCTTGAGGGGGGCGAGTGTCAAAACATTTAAAAAAAAAAAAAAAAAAAAAGGAACCGTTCCTTAGCCCGAGCAAAAGGACGGACTCGTTCCATGCATACAGCGAATTAGACCTCGCCGGAGCAAATGCTCCTGAACTGCTCCGGGGGACACACTGATCCATTCCCCGGTCCCATAAGGATGCCTGTGGTTTCTCCAATTTTTACCAATAGACCTTGTTTGTTTTTTTTCCTCTCGTTATCGAACCTGTGCCAAAAGGTACAGAGGAGGGGAGAAACAAGAATGGAACTGGGCTTGCGGAATTGAATCCGGTCGGATGGGGCACGCCCAGGTAATATACCGCTCCTTGTTCGGGAATTTTCTTTTTTCACATGAACTATCAGAGTACCAAAACCCGGCACGAAATTTGCGAACTACACTACTCGCAATGCCCACTGGCCCCAGCGAGGGGGGCAATATTGGCTCCGGTGCCGACCCGACTCAGTCATCCTCGCTGTCAGGCCTGTTGCCCTTGACCCTTTCCGTCTTCCAGATGGAGCTCCCGTCACACACAGCCAGTATACTGGTGTCGTTCGCTGCTTCTCCTTCTTCCGCGGTGGCCAACCTATTACCCCAAAAAGACAGGTAAACCGACGCCACACCTCTTTCACTCACTTGCCACGGAGGGCAGTGCTTGGAGGCTCATTTCATTGAGTCACTTTGTTCTTTCTCCATCTTCAACGGCGTTCTGCGTGTTTCCTCATTCCCAGCGAGTAGAAAGAAGGATAAGTTGTCTTGGTTGCTTGCTTGCTTGCTTGCTTGCTTGCTTGCTTGCTGTACCCGACGCTATAAGCATTAACCCAGCGAGCGGCTAGCGGACCTCCCCCACCCACTTCACACTTCTGCCAGTCTCTTTGTTTCGTTAACGACTCGCTTGCCTATTTTGGGAACCGAAGGACCCAAACAGCACCCATCTACCACTCTGTTGGAGCCCTGCCAAGCCCCTCCCTGCTCCCCAACATCCAGAAAGGGTTGGTCTGCGCTGTGCCATTTGCCAGACTTCTGCTGCTGCAATAACACCTCATCGTCCTATCGCATTGGCCGTCTTTCTTCTGAAAGTGTAACCAACGTCGTACCACACCGAGCCAGCCGTCAGGCCAGTCAGTCAGTCCGCCTGTCAGCAGGTTACGTACCAGGAGAGAAAGGAGCGAGCAGCAGCAGCAGCCACACCACCAGCGATCCATACCACACAACTCAGGAGAGGATAACCTGCACGCAAGCCACACCACCGAAAAAAAAGACCAAAGCATAACATCGACAAGCTCGACGTCGGATACGCAGCCCATGTTACCCCTGGATGCCAGATATTACCGTCGACAATTAACCGTACCAACTCGTTAACCCGTCCGATTTAATGTGCATCGAGCACATCACCCATGACTGCCCAGCCTGCGGGAAAGACTACTTAGTCTACGTCGAGTTTTGCAAGGACTGCCATCCACCCTTGATCCGCTGCCCAAACGGGACCATTCGAAAGCGCCTGGACATGAACGACGGAGGCTGTCCGAGCCCTACTTGCCCAAACAGTCGACACGGGGGCTGCATCCTCATGTAGCCTGCCTGGGTTGGATCCGAGAAGAGAGCAGCAGCGACACCACCGCCATCCAACCAGCACCGGCGACAACCACGTTGACAGGGCGGCCAGAAAAAGAAGCCTTTAGATCTTGACTTGGTTGTCGGTGATCTCGACAATCTGGTCGATACCCTCATACTTGGGAACGTCAAAGTCGTACTTTTTCGCAATCGACGGAGCGACGAACCTGGTTAGCAGCATCAGCCACACCTCACACCACAAGCCCAACCGTGAGGATGAAAAGAAAGAAATACGGTGCGTACCGTCCTCCTACAAAATGCCGGCCCTTGAAGTACTTGACCAGAGGTTTCGGAGCCGTCAAGCTAACCAAGACATTAGGGTGAAAGTTGCTGCCCACGCCGGACTTGGGCGGTCCTTCGTTAATGTCCCACGACGATGGAGCATCGACCGAGGTCACTGGAACCTTTGTCTCGGCCATGGCGTTGATGACGGCAGGGAACGGCTCGCGCACCTCGCCAGAGAAACTGAAACCTAGACGCATGCGTCAGTTCAAGTCGAGAGAGCAAAGCAGGGCCTCGGGAAAACAAACCAAAGATGGCATCGACGACGTGGTCGGTAGACTCCAGAGCCGCGAAAAAGTCATCAACAAAGGGTATCTCTAGGTCTTCACATTGTTTGACTAGGCGCTGCGGAGACGGAGACGTGTGTTAACATGAGGCCCAATCCATCAGATACACGATACGGCGGATGGGCTCTCAACAGATGAGTGGGAGGCCTTTCAAACAACAACAAGTTGACGCACGGGGACTGCGTGTAGGTAAGAAAGGGCATAGCGTGGTCGGATCGGGGGGGTAGAAATACTATATCGACAACAAGCATTGACGCCCATATAAAGACAGAAAACTTTGAATCCAAGTCCAATAGACTCTTTTGAGATTGTTTCTCGTCTCCATAAGTGTTTGTTGTGTTGCCGTTCAAGCGACGATCCAACGTCCTTGTGTCCTGACTAGGTTGTGTTGCTTCCATCACCAGCAGGACATGTCGACTTTTATAGACTGCAAACCCCGTGTACCTGGTGGCAGGGAAGATAAGAAAGATTCACTCACCTGATAGAGATCGTTCTTGGGTCGCTTCGGATAGTAGATGGCAGGCTGATAGCCGTAGTGGAAAAGGTGTCGAGCAGCCACGAGGCCGTCACCCCCTGACCAAAGGCACAGAACAGGTAAGCGCTTGGACCACCCAGCCCCTGAAGGACCCAAACATTCAGCAACTGACCATTGTTTCCAGGGCCAACAGCAACCAGCACTCGGCGGCCCTGCTTGGTAGGGTGGACTCGGGCGACTGTTTGGAAGGATGATGGTGGTTAGCAATGGAAGCTTAGTTGCCACTGAAGATGAAGGAGAGATGAGATGATACTGACCAGCTTGAGAGACCGAGAGGCCTGCCAGTTCCATGAGCTGGTCGATGGAAAAGGCCCCCGTGCTCATGAGCTCGCGGTCAAGAGCAGCGGCAGCCTTTGCGGAGAGGGTCTGGAGGTGGCCATTTCATTAGTCTCGAGGTAGTGTCCAGTCTGTGGACATGCATTGATGGGGAATTAGGCAAAAAGGTCCATTGTATGGTGTTTGTTGAACCTCCGGCTCCATCAATCTTCTTGGCTCTTTTTTCCCCCTCTCTGATGAGTGCGACATGACATTGATATGTGTAGGTACTTACCTTGAGCGCCATGGTGTGGGTGAATCTTGGACAAGACGAGCGTTGGAACGGTATGTGCAGTGTGATGGAAGACGAGGAATGGAAAGAAGTTCTGGAGATGAAAGGCGGCGGAGGGGAAGTGGTAGTAGTATTGGAAATGGTCTGTAGATGCCAAAAGGGCAGGTAGTGTACACGGAAAAAGGATGGGACGTTACAAAGGAAAGCTTGCGGATTGACGATGAAGAGCAGAGAATTCAGTAGAAATTGACCAGAGATGTTACAGCCCGGATTGAAGGAATTGGAATGAATTCCGTTCAGTTTGTCCTACAGTACAGTAGAGGTACTAATTGCTCCCCTTTGAATTTTGTGATTGCGTGTACAGTACGCTGCAGTACAATAGTGTGCTACTGTACTGACATCACTCGCTGCTCCAGTTCCTCCATTGACGGGGATCGTCGATCCAGTGCATAGGTCATGATCCCACTCGTGCGGTCGTACCTGCTACCATCAAAATGCGTGGCTGAGACTTACGTTTGAATGTGGCTTCAACTAAAAAAAGTGTGGCTCATGACGGAAGCAGCGAACTCCGACATAACCAGCCAATTGCCTGCCGGGACACCACAAAGCTTCTGAGCCGGCACTGCAGCACCCCGGCCCACAATCTTTCAGTGAGCGATCCGGCAATCGGGCAACGCGACGACGTCTGGTCCGCGCAAAAGATTCAGTCGACATCTCGAACCTCGTCGGCGACAATTCCTCCACCACCGCATCTATCAACCTCCCGCGGTCCAACATGGTTCTCAAGCTCAGACTCGCCCGCTTTGGGCGTACCAATGCCCCCTTTTACAACATTGTCGTTGCCCACGCCAGGTACGCAATTATCCCATCACAACGACACGACCAGGCAGACAGCCACCAGCTAACTCTCTGACTCCCATATTAGAACCGCGCGCAACAGCAAGCCTCTCGAGGTCATTGGCACATACGACCCCGTTCCCAAGAAGGACACGTACGATACCACAGGGAAGCTGCACAAGGACATCAAGCTGGACGTCACGAGGGCCAAGTACTGGATAGGTGTGGGAGCTCAGCCGACCGACACGGTTTGGCGGTTACTGTCCCTTGTACGTTTCTCTCTCTCTCTATACACACCAAAACCTTTATAGGCAGGTCAACGTCTCGAAACCGATTGACTGACATTGCAATCCCTCCCACGAAAACAGGTCGGCATACTAGACCCCAAGTACAAGAAGCCGCAACCGGCGCAGGAGCAAAAGACCAAGGCTTGAGCGAATTGCACCTTTTCGATTATTTCCATACGTACCACCGGACAACCCGGGTCATCTCGCATACCCGATCATCTGACACCATCACCATCCGTCCATCCATCCATCCATGTATTACAAACCGGCTTTCTTCCATCTAGGCGTTTTCTGTTCTCTACACTATCTAGGGGTTTTCCAAAAAAAGGGGTTTGTACGATACCTACTATAGCTCGACATATATATATATAAGAAGCAAAGTATACAACACCCACCGAACGACGCGACTTTAATTGTTGAATAAATCCCGGAGGGCAGCTAATACTTGAACGTGATGGGAGCGGAAGGGGCGACGCTTTTTGAAGGATGGGAGAGGGGGAGGGGAGGAGGAGGAGGAGGAGGACACAGAGTCGGAGTTCAGTTTGATGAGGTTTGGTCGGTGGGCTGGAATGTTGCATGGAAGAATGGGGGATGACTTCATCAGCAGGGGCAGACATTGTGGTGTTTGTGTCCCCAGGGTCGATACATCTGCTTGCCCGTAGTTGTTGGGTGGGCAGAGGGGTGCGATTCATGTTGGAACATCAGAAGGCTACAGGCGAAAAGCCATCGCAATCACCAAGGCAGCTGGACGTTGGTACCTTTTCTAGTGGGAATTGTTTCCCCCTACGGTGTATGGGTAGTCACGAAAAGACCGTTGGATGGAGACAAGAATAAAAAGTCAAAAAGTCGCGAGTTGGATACTTGGGTAATCTACCGAGACCTGACCAATTGTATAAACAGGACTGAAATAATACCCCAACAGTTGGGTGAATACATCAAAAAAAATCAAGACAGCAAAAGCAACACGGGAATCGAAAGTGCCAAAAGCATATGATGCCCAAACAATGTCTCACTAGAGAGCGAATCCCAAAATTTGGCAAAAAAAAGGAAAGGAACGACGGGAATTGAGCCCGACGTGGGGGTCGAACCCACAACCTTGAGATTACGGAGTAACTCCTTAAGAGTCTCACGCTCTACCGATTGAGCTAGCCGGGCAAGCGGCTGATCAATCATTCCTAATTGTTGCGAGTTGATCTCAGAGCATGCCCCTATGTACTACAGACCTGTTGCTGCTTGTGAGGACATTAAACCAAGACACCACGGGATACATTCATCATTTTATTTCAACAATAGAGTCTGACCCCTGCATATTGCCTTTCCATTTTCCAGTCATTCTAGCACGTGTAGCCAATATAAACCAAACGTATCGGAGAGATAAAGAAATGTAACGAAATGGTCTCGTAAGTAGTAAGTAAGCAAAAGTAAAAAGGCAGTCAATCATATTATATCCCATCAATATTCATCCCCAAACTAAAACTGCCATTACATGTCTTCAAAATCCCCGCATCCCACATCCCCCGTGTCAACATCACCTGTATCCCCCGTTGTTCATGTGTCCCTGGTTATGGTGATCATCATCCCGGGTATCGCCCCAGTAACTATCCCTGCCCTCCGCAAATCCGTTTTGGCCCGGCAGACCAAAGTCAGGTACTTGACCAACACCACCACTAGCATGACCGTACCCAGCAGCAGCACCACCCGACTGTATTCCAAGTCCGGATCCTGCTGGTTGCTGACCGTACGCCCCAGCAAATGTGGACGCTTGCGGGCTGTTGGCGTAACCCCCGTGGTTGTTGTTGTTGTTGCTGAAGTCGAAGCTGGCCGACTGCGGGCTCGCGAATCCGGGAGCGGTAGGACCAGCGGTAAAGCTTCGTTGGGGTTGCGGGTGGACGAGTCCTCCACCAGGTGCAGGGCTGCCCACTCTGTTCATATCGCTGCCATACATGGGCCCTTGAGGGTTATACGGGCCAGGGACCGGAGAGGTGAAGCTACGGTTGGGAGGGAAGACCGGACTGTGGGCCTGGCTCTGGTAGCCGCCAGTCACGTTGGGAATCGTGGGGGTCAAAGCAGGAATGCTTGGGGCGGGGGAGGCGACGCGATCCATGTTCATGTTGTTGTCGAAGAAGTTGAATTGCTGCTGTTGCTGGCCAGGAGAGAGAGCAGGACTAGCGACGCGGTTCATGTTGTTGTCAAAGGAATTGAACTGTTGCTGATGTTGCTGCTGCTGCTGTTGCTGACCGGGAGCGGGAGCAGGGCTAGCGACACGGGGAGATTGAGAGAGGGAGGCGGCGGCGGCACCGGTAGCACCGAGAGCAGCACCAGCAGCGACGCCAGCGCCAACTGCTGAGGCTGTGTTGAATTGACCACCGGAGGTGTTGTTCGAGTCATCGAGAGGCGGAGAAGGGGGAACACTATAAGTTGTCGTAGTAGCCATACCGTCCTTCTTCATCTCATCAGCATGATACTCTGCCGCCTGCTCCCTAAAACTATCGGGATCGATACCGGCCTTCTGCAACTGTTCCAGCTCGAGGCGATCGCGCTGGTACTGGGCTTCAGCAAGAGCAGCCTGGCGCGCACCCCGTCGTCGAGTACGGATGCAGACGAAGACGGCAGCAAAGAGGAGCAGCGCACCAACACCGGCGCAGCAAGCATAAATAATGGTCTTGGTTGTGCTTGACATGCCGTTCCACTTGTCGGACACCGACTGCTTGGGCGGAGCCATGATCATCTCCTTGACGGTGGAATTACCCTCGACGACCTTGATGCTCTCCCAAGCGCCGCTGCGGTCGCCGTAGACATACTCCTGGCCTTCGCTGAAGTCGGTAACTTGGACGGACTTGACATGCATGGTGTACGGGCCAGCGCCATAATCGGTTTGGCCACCAGCCCAATCCTGTGTACCCTTGGCCATTCTCGGGTCGCCGCCAGCCCAGATACCAAACGACAAACGCATGGGAGTCTGGGGGTAAAATTGAGTGTTGTTGGCTTGAGCGGGAAGTAGAGTGCGGACCTTGTTGCCGTCCACATAAAAGTCAAGGTAGTCCCTGGTCCAGATGGTGGTATAGTTATGGAAGTCCTCCTGAGCGTTGCCGGAAACGTCGTGCTTTCCGGGAATGGAGGACTCGATGACGCCCTTGCCGTAAGTGTTGGTCTGCACGTTGTTGGGTTCGCCGCCGACAAACTCCCAGTCGATCTCGTCCAAATCGTCGGACAAGAACATGACGGAACTGACGATGCCTCTGCCCTGAGCAGCCTTCATCCAGATCTCGGTGCGGCCCCAGAAGAAGTAGAACTTGGAGCGCAGGGTGGGGGAGTCGCCTTGCTTGCTTATGGTGAAGGCCGCGCCTTGGTCCATGTCGAAATCAACGGTGCCGACCGTGGTCTCCCAGGCCCAGGCTTTGGGAGTAGAGTTGAAGGTCCACGAGTAGTCCATGCCGAGGGCGGGATCGGCAGGACATGTTTTGTTGAGGGGTTGGCAGTCGGTGGTGATTTGGGCGAGGGCCGAGGACGCCAACAGCGCAGTGGCCGAGGCGAGGTATCGCGTCAGAAGCATTGTATCGTGGGTCGTAGCTCGTGTGTTATTCGGGCGGGGGAGGTAGGTAAATATTGGTTCGTGTAATGAAATTGGACTCAGAGTTGCATCTCTGGTGTATCGTAGTGATCGTAATGTGTGTCGAAAGACTGTGGTGATCTCGAGCTCGCGAGATGATGTATCGTGGTAGAGAGAGGCAGCAAGGTCAGGTCAACTGACGAGTGCGCAAACAAATTGGGTGATCGTGGGATCGGTAGTAGTTGGACCAGGCGATACTGGCGATGGTTTGGTAACGAGAGGGATGGTGTTTCGAATTCCGAATGATGGTCGGTACCCAAGGGAAGGTATCCGTAGACGACGACGACGCGCTAATGCGGTTGAGAGAGTGACAGTTGGCAACCCAGACGGCCACTCAACGTAGAGTAAAGAAGGAATCCCACTGGGAGTGAGGGGAACAACCACCAAGCGATTTGGCGAGAATTGAAGGGAAAAAAGTCAAAAGGGAGAAAAGGGGAAGCCAAGAGGGACAAGCATAGAACTGATGCCCTTGGCGGCGTCACATTCAATTCCATTCCAAGTGGAATCTTGCCGTGGGCATTGATGGGAGGAGGACGGGGAACCAACAGGGATCTCGCGGGAGAGGCTTTCCATGAAACATTGGACCTCCAGAAACGGACAAGGCTGAGGGGCTGCACTCCGGGGGGTACCTGCTGATTGTGCGACGCCCGGTGTTTCCATACCATTCCTGTTGAGCGCTAGCACGGGGTACCTGGGTGGCCCTGAACCATCACCCATGAGTGGTCGGCGGCTACTTAGATTGGATGCTTTAGTGGCCGGGTGGTGTCAAAAAAGTCGGGACACTGTTTCGGTCCTTTTTTAGCGTTGCAACCATCTCGATATTTCTGGGCATACGGCTCGGGTAATCTGCCGACTGCAACCACTCCCCGTCATTTTCACGCATTTTCAGGAACTCGGCATCGCAATCGCAAAATTACGAGGGGCACTTGAACATCACCCCACGGCGAGAGCTATTGGTGAGGCTACCTCTAGGTAGTTAATCACACTAAGGTACCTTACATACAGCATCAAGATGCCCTCAGCTCAACACTCAGAGCTCAAGGTTCTGGCCACGGAAAACCAACGTGTCAGAGAATCCCTGTTCCATCCGCTTGACCTGGAAACAAGCGCCATCCGGGTGCAGACTGCACGTTTCTTTAATAATAGCGGCGTCCTGCCCCCGCCTCATCACATCCTCCCAGCAGTACCACTTATTCCATCTGGAGGCAACTCGGAAAATCTCCAGGTTTTCATCCGTGATTTGGTTCTGTACCGCCTGGGATATGTGGTACAAGATGGTACGAAAGTTACAGCCTTGGTTCGATGACACATGGACGCCCACCAGTTGTCGTCTGAGTTGGTTGATCATAGCCAACCAGCGACGGTTGGCTAAACCCTCTTGACTTCCGCCTGTGTTGCAGTACGCCTCAAGACAGAGGGTCAATTCAGTATTGCGCTTTCGCAGGTTGGCGACTTGGCTGTTGAGACTTTGGATGTCGCTTGTCAAAATCGTCTTGACAAACTGAACCTCCTCGGGCACCTTGCGAATATCGTCGAGCGCCTCTCTGAGCTCTCGCACTTCCTCTCCTGAATACACGGCGGTCACGATCTCGGCTCGCAACGCCATGATCATACGATCGTGCTCCTCTTCCATCATTCGAGTGGTGTTCTCGATCGATGCACCGGTTCCCTCGACAACGTCTTGAATGCCTTCAAGCTGCGCGGAGACATTGTCCAGACGCTCGAGGGTTGGTGCGAGCTTCTGCTCGAGCTGCTGCTCGGTGACTGACGATGGTTGAACCGACTGTAGACGTTTTTTGACACCATGCAACTTTTCGACGGCTGTTGCGAGCTGCTGCTCGATGATTGATGTGGTTTGTGTGGCCATATTCTGGGCGGACTCTAGACGGTCGTGTAAGTGTTCGGTTCCGTTGACGAGTCCTGCGATTGCTTGGACTTGCGCCGACACGTCGTTCAGCTTCTGAAGAGCTGGCGTGAGTTGCTGCTCGAGGACTGATGGGAGCTGCTTCTCAAGGACGCGCTGGAAGTCCGCGTGTTGCTCGTCTAGTCTGATCTCTCCCCGCACGCGATTTTCGATCTCCTTTCGTAGCTCCTCCAACGTGTTCTGGTTGCGAGCGACATCTTGTTTCTCTCGCGTCACGGCAGCCTTTTCCTCGTTGAGTGCCTGAAGCTCTCTTCCCTGCTGCTCTTTCTGGCCATCAAGCTCCATCTGTCTGGTGTTGAGCTGTAACTCGTGATCCTGATGCTGGCGGCGGTTCTCGGCTAGTTGATTGAGCTTTTCCTGGGTCTCCCGGTCCTTGTCCTCAGCCTGCTGAAGGGCTTGCTGAGCCTTTGCCTCTTGTTGCTCCACGGCTCGCTCTCGGGCGGCAATTTCTTCACGATGCGACTTGACTTGGTCAAACTCAGTGCGGCATTCTTCCAAGTGTTTGTGCAAGTTCTGGGCTACACTGTGAACTCGATCAGCAGCGTACAGAAAGATTGTCCAGGGCGGCGAACCATCACCCGCGTCCGCTGTGTGGTCGTTGAACAGATTGATGTAGCCCGTCAAGCTCCTCTTCGCGGCCTCGAAGTCAAAGTCGGGCATGATGAACGTAGGTAGACGTCGCGAGGCGACCGCAGACGGACTTGGTGTTGAAGGAGGATAGGGTGGAGGTCGTCTGAGGGTGGAAGGTCAGGAAGGAAATAGACTTGTCTGACGGAACAGAACAAACGAAAACCAGTGCAGCCTAAATACAAGGAAGGGAGTGCCGGTGAATGGTAAGCGTAGAGGTAGTGAAGTGCGCGAACTTTGAACAGAAGAGTGAATGGGCGGGAAAAGTGATAGTGAATGGGAAGCCAGGTGAAGGGCAGGCAATAGAGTGGTTGGGTGTACTGATGGAAACCAGGTGAAAGGGCATGGACTCGAAACATACCTACCCAGCAGGTCGAGGAGGTCGAGACAAAGCCCCCAGTTGAACTTGCCCTCGGTCAGAGCTTGCATCATGACTGGAATTTCTGCTCAGGCCTAAGAAGCGGCCGCTCGGGGGTGGGAAGCGGGCCGTCGGTCGGCTGTGCCGGCCATGAAGTAGCGAACTGGGAATGACCCAGATCACGGGTGCTGACCAAGGTGTGTTCGTGATTCACGGCTTCCTTGAGGCTGTCTACGAGAATTCTTGGAGGAAGGAGGGGAAAAAAGATGAAAGTGCGGGCTGCTCCTGGCCTGGTGTCTCATGTATTTCAATTTCCTTTCACTTCGTGCCTGCCTAATTTAGAAGAGGTACCCGAGCCTAGGCAAAGTACCTACCTTGGACGCGTCATTCTTGGGGCAAATGCCCCGTGCCTTTTACCCTTTGTTCACCTCGTCCTCACCTAGCCTGCATTTTCTCTTTTTTTTTTCTCTCTCTTTTTTTTCTTTTTTCTTTTTTTTCTATTTTCTTTTTTTTCTTTTCCCTCCTTTTGCACCTACAACGTGAGTGTTTGTACCCATTCACTGCTAGCTGACCTTCCCACCAACTCCCATTCAACCACTTGTCTCTAGCAGCGATACTTCTCTGCCCTCAACGTAACACCAGAGAATCAGATCGCCGTCAGTAGGTAAGATCCCGTCCCACGCCTTTGTCCGTGATCCCCGAGGAATAACACTGACTCGCTGTAGACACAATGGGCACCCCAGTACGTGCTTCCCTGTTGCAGCAGGTGGCCGAGATCACTGTCGACGAGTACCGGGCCGCGTGCCTGATTGTCACCGACGATGAAGGCAGAATGCTCGTAGACCTTTTCAAGATGGGTCAACGTCATCGCACGTTGAAAGTAGACGATGCGACAAGGCAGCTTCTTTTCAACCTTCTCCACGACCAAGCTGTGGCAGATGACCAGGCAGCTGGACAGGACAGGCTAGTGGAAACCATTCTAGGAACAGACAAGGAGATCACGGAGCTGAAAAGTCAGCTGCAGACTGTCACCGCCGAGCGAGATGATTTGCAGAGCAGACTGGAAGGCCTGACCCGCGACCACGACGCCGTCAAAACCAAGAACGAGGGGCTCACCAACAAACTCGCCGAACTCCAGCAGAACCAATCGCTCAGTCGAGCCCGGGAGGAGGTTCAAAAGTTGAAGAATGAGATGTCGGACTTTCACAAGGCCAAGGACGAGAACGATGCAATAGCGGCATCAAAATTCCTAGAATTTGCTGAACTGAAACGCAAAGCTCGGCAGCAGGAGCTCGATATGGTGGTACTGGAAGAAAGTTATGCCAGCCTGCAACAAAACTTGGAGCAAGCTCGACAGCAAAGTTCACAGATCCAACTGAATTTCAATGAGATGAGGGAAAAGGCACACGACAATAGGACGGATGCCGAACAGGCTTGGGCAGAGGTGACAATATTGGAGCAGGAACGCACAGCGATGCAGTAATCGGCCGAAGAGATCGAGCTGTCAAATACTGCGCTAACTGGCAAAATCAAGAGTAGCGCCTGGCGATCAACAGCTTGGAGCAAGACTCCAACACTTCATTCGGATCATGAGGTCGCTGACGGGTAGCCAGCTTGATCCGGACTCATGGAACACCGCTCTCCACCTGGTCGGCACGACAATACCCCTTTGTGCTTTTAGGCATCGAATCACATACATCACTAGCATCTTCACTGGCATCATCACTTGGATTATGTTCAAGGGAAACCGGTTGTATTGATCCCTCCCTACTGTCCCACACAACCCGTCATTTGTCCCTGTTTTCTCTTGTCTATGCGAACTCCATAGCGCTCCCCTGTACCGGTACCCGCCTAGTCTTCCAATACCCGAATTCCAGTCCTTGTCCTCGATCCATCATTCTTTTGTTCAGCAAGTGTTGATAGGTGACCGACAGCTTACTCCCGGTCGTCACAGTCGAGCACAAAATCCTGATCGTATTTCATCGGATCTCGCTCTTCGGCCCATCGCTGGAGTTCCGAGTGCCTCAAATGCTGTCCGGTTAAGACGTCATCCTTGCGCTGGCCGAGGCCTAAGCTACGTCGCGTCCGAAGATACCGTCTCGAAGGCTTCTCACAAGGTAAAGAATGGCGGCGGGGGGTCGAAGTAACTTCAATGCCAACCTGGTCTTCCATGGGAGCAGGCTCGCTCTGAGGTTTGCAGTATTCCTCAAGGCCGGTGCAATCCTCATCCCAGATGGTCTCGGAGATTGGTGTAGCGTATTCCTCGCACCATCGATCAAAACGATCGGGACCCCATTTCTGGCACATGGCAGACACCAGGGCGCTCTTGTCAAGCTGCTTGTCATGCTCTTTGCTGGATTGGGTCCGGGTGGTCAAAGTGACCTTCCCTGTGCACTTGACATTACTCGACTCATCGTCCTGGCGCTTCTTTCCCCCAACATTCAGATCTTGACCCTTGACCGCCTTGCCCTCGTTCTTCCAATCGAAGAGATCATCAAAGTGATGAGTGATTGTGTATCGAGTGTCGCTAGTCGACGAGTCGGTGGTAGAGTTGCCGTTCTCTCTTGTTCCACCATCCACCCCATCCAAGGCCTCATGCTCTTCGCCAAAGAGGTCATCAAACCCTTCGTCTTGGTCTTCACTCCACTTGTCAAGTGAGCTAACTGCAGGCTCTGGGGTTCTGGAGACCCAGTCCTCGGCGAAAGTGTCAATTTGGCGGGCGCGCGGTGTCTCGGTAGTAATTGGGGGAAGGAAAACTTTGTCATTCTCCACCCTCATCTTCTCTTTCGCGGCCGAGGTGTCGATCGTCCGCCTTGTGGCCCGGACCTTCGTCAAACAACGCTTCTCTGCCCACTTATTCAGCCACTCTTCCTTTTGGGCAGGCGATGAGGGGGCGAAGTTAGCCTCCGTGGCCGAGAACTCCGGGACAAGCTGTGTGGCCAGGTTGCGAGGGAGTGTGTCGTATTTTGTCTGGCTGCGTCCGGGAACGGCCAAGAACTTGGAATCCTCATGGACGTCATCCTCTGGGTATTCACCGTTGTCCTTCTCACTTGGGATGATATCGGCAGGCGATGTTACAATGATTTGTGGTACGGGCCGTACCGGGGATGACTGGTTGCCACCGATGCGGAACTTGCGATGGCAAGGGGATGATGCCGCCACTTTGCGGGAGCAGCGGACTTTGAACTTTTTCGATGCCAGATCATCAGCCTCCCTGACGGGGATAGCGTCGAAAGAGGTCGAGACAAGCGAGGTTTCTGTATAAGTCTCGAGTTGATCATGATCACGGGCAGTCTGGGACTGCCTCGCAATTTCAATCTCCTCGGCAAAAGGAGCGAGAGTCGAAAGAGAGATGTTACCGGATACGGTCTCGCGATCACTGTCAAGCTCAGACTGCGACTTTGGGGAGCCAAAGGAGAGGTCTTCTAGCTGCTGAGAAAAGACATCGTCCTAAGATGTCTGCGATCCCGCGGCGGTTTGTTGCGAAAAGACATCTGCGCAATGAGTGACGGGACGACGCTTCTCCATCCGAATATGGTATGCGTACGCCATCATCAGTTCATTCCATCCATCCTCGGTTACCTCGTCGATCGGCAAATCGAACTTCCAAGTGAAGTTGGAGTGACTGTCTTGATCGATAGGTCTGGGCTCTTCGATAGCCTCTGAGTGGTGCTCAATGGGTTCTCGGTGGTTGATGGATGTTGATTGCTCGATGGGCTGCCCCTGTGAATGGTCATGCACAATAGTGATGACTCCCTCGGGTGAAGTCACAATGACGATGGGGACCACTGGAGGCGTATGGGAAATCGTCATGGCGAAACATTGAAGGCCACCATCAACGGCTACAGAGGCAATCATCTCACAGTCCTTGGGAGAAGTAGAGGTAACCTTGCAATCAGAAACCGTGGACTCGGAGATTGATGTGGACGATGTGGAATTTGACCACTCGCTGGTCGCACTCTGGACTGAGTCTGTGGAAGCAATGGTTGTTGTTGATGAAGTCGAGCTGTCCGAATCACTGTTAGCCATGGACTAGAGGAACATGTACACCTGACTCTGTTGTTTACATACCTTGATGACTCGCTCCTGTAGTGGGTCGGCTTGATGGCAGATGTGGTGTCGATAACAGGGGAGGCTGTGGATGTCTCGAACTCCTGCAGGATGCCCTCGCTTGGGGGATAGTCTGCAATCACCTTGACCGGGGTGACTGCATGCGCGGTGGCTTTCCCCTTGGGGTCTTCTACTACGGTAATGTTAGCGACAGTTGGAAGTGTGTTGGAGATCAGCTGAAAGATGGACCTACGTTGCGTTCCAAGAGGCTCATAGTTGTAAAGGGTTGTGACTGGAGTTATCGAAGGTTGACTGGCTGGCATGATGGCAGTAAGGACGGTGCTATCCGAAGGAGCACTGGCGGCGATGTCGTCCGCGTCGATTTGAATAGGGTCATTGGCGGTACAAGCACGCCAGATCAGGAGGGCTTGTTGCATGGGGCGCGGGGAGCTGTTGAACTTGTCGACGACACCAAGACCGAGACAGCCGATTGTCAACGTTGTTGGCATGTTGGTATCGAATTTGGTGGCGCGAAAGAATGAAGTGGCCGGTACATGTATCTGCTGTCGACGTCGCTGGCGTTGATAGGGGATGTGAAACGGCATGATAATGGAGAATGTTTCGTGATGTATGATTGTGCTTTGGGCAGTATTTGTGCAGATGGAGACTTGTATGTCCTTCAGTTGAGGATGACATGTAAGAGGAGAAGAGAAAGAATTTCCAGGGCCAGCGAAGAATATTGTCTTGTACCCCTGAAGCTGGCACCCAAGGTTTCCAAGATCTCGAGGCCTTCAGCTGTTCGGCTGTCGCCTGTTGCCACTTTGGTTACGGTCGTCGTGGTGACGGCGACAATGTTGGTGATGCTTACCGGACTGTTCAATGTTCTTATAGCTAACATCCACTCCGGGCCAATGAGGAGGCGGGATTAAACAGGTACGTATATTTAAGGTCTGGACTAATTCCTGAACAGAGCTGAACAGCAAGGATGGAAGTCGGTATCAGACTGAACAGCCCGACTGAACAGTTCGACTGTTCGACGGCCATAGTCCCTTACACAGGTCAGCTACACGCCATATCAGAGAGAACCTTTGGACTGCTTAGCGGAACTGCTTGTCAACAAAAACAGATGCCCGGTGACAGGTAGCAAATCCTGGAGATGGTTTGCTCGACAACCAGAACCGCGGTGCCTGTCGCTTTCCAGGTACGTCCAGCACCCCACCCAAACGCTTGAACACGGGACAGCGATTGACCCGTCGCTCTCTTTCCTTCCATTGAGAAGCAACACATATCTCTATCAAATAACACTATGAATCGTTGTAATGTTGAAGTTGGAAACATCCGGGGAAGTATCTCCCAAACCCTAACCCGAGTCCCTTTTCCCCATGTGGAGATGACGTAAGGATGGTCTGGCCAATCATCGTCCGTGCCTGGCATGTCCCACGGGGTAAAGTGCGGAGAAATGCAGATCTCCCGGACAACGACATGTCGTCCCTTTCCCCAAAACATCACCACCACAACACCTGATCCTATTGCATCTTAACCCATGCCGCCGCGACATTGAATGGCTGCTGCACTTATTGACAATCTAGCTGAGAGATTTTGACCAGTGACAAGCGTCAACTGACAAGGGTATCTCTCACCTTTTCACCTCAGTCAATTCTGAAGCCCGTATCGGCTTGACATCCGAAGTCCCGTGTCACCATGGCCAACCAAGGCCCCACCCTCGACGACTATTACAATCTCGGCTCACATCATCGACCCATATCCACCACCAGCGCGGCAACTCAGCTCTGGTTTGATCGTGGCCTCATCTGGAGCTTCGGCTTCAACCACGAAGAGTCCGTCAAGTGTTTTGAACGCGCCGTGGCTGCCGATCCAGATTGCGCCATTGCCTACTGGGGCATCGCCTACTCCCTGGGCCCCAACTATAACAAACCATGGAGCGTGTTTGACGAAGATGAGCTACAGAAGACTATAGATCGGGCATGGGAAGTCCTGGAACTGGCAAGACAAAAGGCAGCTGCCCCTGGGTCGACGTGTACTCCGGCAGAACATGCCCTCCTTGATGCCCTCCAGTATCGATATCCCAAGAGAGCGGCCAAGCCCAAGAAGGACTTTGCACTGGAACACGGCTACGCCCAAGCAATGGCCAAAGTCTACCAGCAGTTCTCATCCGACCTGGACGTTGCCGCCCTCTATGTCGACGCCCTCATGAACCTCACCCCTTGGAAGCTTTGGGATCCGACGACGGGAGAGCCTGCAAAGGGTGCACAGACTCTTGAAGCCAAGCGCGTTGTCGAACAGAGTCTAGCCCAGGACCCCTACCATCCAGGCCTGCTTCACCTGTACATCCATCTTATGGAGATGTCAAGCCACCCCGAGGTAGCACTCCGGCTGGCGGACAACCTGCGCGGTCTCGTCCCGGATGCCGGCCATCTCAATCACATGCCCACTCATCTTGATGTGATCTGCGGGGACTACCGGCGGGCCATCTCCTCCAACTCCCAGGCCATTGTTGCTGACGAGAAGTGGGTGAGCAAAGAAGGTCACAATGGAGCGCTCAACTTCTACGCCCTCTACCGCTGCCACAACTACCACTTCCGCATCTATGCCGCCATGTTCGCCGGTCAGTACAAGGTGGCTCTAGAAACCGTCACGCAACTGGAAGCGGCCCTCCCCGGAAGCCTGCTCCGGGTCAAGTCGCCGCCCATGGCCGACTGGCTCGAAGGGTTCCTGGCCATGCGCGTGCATGTTCTCGTCCGCTTTGGGAGGTGGCAGGAAATTGCCGCGTTGGTCCCGCCACAAGACACTGAGCTCTACTGCACCACCGTGGCCATGATCCATTATGCCAAAGGTGTGGCGCTTGCCAATTCAAACCGCACCAGAGAAGCCGAACGCCATCGGCAGCTGTTTGCCGAAGCTGTCAAGAGAGTGCCGCCTTCGAGGACCGTCTTCAACAACACTTGTCGGGATATCCTGGCGATCGCTGCTGCCATGTTGGATGGCGAGCTGGAATTCCGCAGAGGCAATGTCGAGCTGGGATTTGAGCGTTTGCGAGATGCCATCAAGTTGGATGATAACCTGCCGTATGATGAGCCTTGGGGGTGGATGCAACCGACCCGACATGCGTACGGTGCTCTCCTTTTGGAACAGGGACGGGTAGAAGAGGCCGCGGCGGTTTATCGCGCGGATCTGGGTCTGGATGATACGCTCCCGAGATCCCTTCAGCATCGAAACAATGTCTGGGCGTTGCATGGATACCACGAGTGTTTGGTGAAGTTGGGGAGAAAGGAGGAAGCACGACTGTTGCAGAATCAATTAGAGCTGGCTGTCGCGTGTGCGGATGTCCCCATTCGGTCATCTTGCTTTTGTCGAAGTCGTCTTTGATGGGCGGTTACTCGGAGACGAGATGTGTCGTCTGCAGCGCGTTTACTTTTCTGTCCGTGGAGGTAGCAGAGTTTATGCTCAACTGCAAGTACATGTGTGCTGTTCCTTATGGGAGGGGAAATCCCGAATTTCAACGTCTGCAGGAAACCTCGCATCGTCGTGCATGTTATATAGCCGGCGCCTCCAGCCGGAGTCTTCATGTAAGGCAGCCGATGCCTTGTATCACTGCAATCAAGCAAGATAATGCCACTTTGAAAGCTCTTGGGGCATGTCATCCCAAGTTTCCTCCTCTTATTGGCATCTATCTGTGTGTCAGGGCAAGGTAGGTACGGTCTTCCACGGTTGGTGGTTTCACCTTGGAATGAAGGAACGAACAGACATAAATCCATGACGCTAGAGGCAAGTGGTACGTGTAGGCCAAAGGACAACCACAATCGCCCCTACAACATTCGACACGTCCATCTATCACTTCGCGAAATCCATACGCGTGTCCTAACCAAAAACAACATCTTTCCAAACAGGGTCGACCATCCGCTGCACATCCAAGACTACCTCAACCCAAGAAACATCTCAGAAGTTTACCCAATGACAGAAGCAGACATTACCAGTGCTTGCCAATACAGCCACAACCAAATGATGCAGCAATAGCCACCAACTCTCCAATAAACCTCTCCACGAACCTCCCTTTCCCCTTCTTGCTTTCCGTCTTCGGCTTCCCATCAGCAACACCTGAACCCCGAGCATTTCCAAAAAGTTCACCGTTCATGTTGGATCTCTCTTCCAGAAAGTCCCTCCCAGTCCCCTCCACCTTCTCCTTACCCTTCCACTTGCTACTCGTCTTCTTCTTCTTCCTCCAAATCTTCAGCGACTCCAGTGGACGCAGTGGTTTAGCGGGAACCATCACACTCTCTTCCCCTTCTATGAACCTGCTGATACGCACTCCAGCACGCAAAGCAGCCGCACCTTGACCTGCCCTTCCGTTGGCGATGGCCTCAGCGGCAAAGTCCCTGGTATCCGTCTGCCTCAGCTGTTCTTCAACGTTGCCATTGCCCTCCCAATATTTCCTCGCCAGCTCCTCATAAGCCTTTTGCGCCTCACACTTGCCGTAGTGAGAGTCGGAGCAGTGCCAGCAGGTGCTGTAGTAGTCCATGTCCCATGTCGTGTCGTCGTCTGACGGAGAGTTAGGGGGGACGTTGAGGTTCTGGTCCATGTCGCTGTCAGAAAGGGAACCCTCAGGGGAGACGTCAGGGGAGACGGAGCGGCGTGGGGCCATGATAGGGTCGTTTTCCTCGTCGGAGTCGAGATCGGAGACGTAGTCGTCGGTGACCCATGAAAACCTCCTGGGTGTGGTGGAAACGTGGTGGGAATCGTGAGAACCCGAAGCGTCGCTGGGGATGTGTACCCCTGTGGAGGAACTGGAGGGGTCGGAGGAAACGGAGGGGATGGAGGGCACAGATGGGCCGGAAGACTCGGCTTGAGAGGATGTGCTGACATTCGAGGGCGTGGTGGAGGTTGTAGTGCCTTGTGGCACGGGGTGGTTCAAGCGGTTGACTTGCAACGACTCGAGCAGGTAGGCGAAGCCGGACGAAAGGTGTTGTCTAGGTATCTTGGGGACCCTGCGAAAGGCATTTCTTCTTTGGAGTGGATGGTTGATTGCCTCGGACATTGTGAATTATGGTTGGAAAATAAGGGATATGGTTCAGGCGGAATGTAGCAGACTTCCTCGAGCGAAGGACAACGGCCTGGAGATGAAAGATGTTTTCAGCTGTGGCTGATGGAGGAACAACAGGAAGAGAGTCTTATCCGGGAGAATGGAGGCATATATAGCCGAGTAGAGAAACTTGAATCAGTGGAAGGTGCGGCAGAGGAAACTTCTGAGTCACTCGGAGCTCCGAAAATACTAATTTGACATGCAATGCAGACCACCTTATATGTATTTTTGACCTGCGTATTTGGAGTTTCGTCGATTTTATTTTCCTCTCTTGCAGCTGTTTTGCCCGAGATCCTGCGCATGCACACACTCTAGGCGAGATGTGTTAATATTGTACTTCGCGTTCCATGGAAGAATCATAAAGTTACGAGGTAGAGATACCTGCAGATGCATCATGAGAAGGCACGGCAAATATGTCTACCATATTTCTTCGGCCAATGAAAATAATAGGGGCCCAATAATAACCGCCGGGTAGGACGCAATGCAGGCGGTCCTTCTTTCCCTTTTTTTTTTTTTAGTCAATCGTGCATCCAGAATGATTGAGAAACATCTCACGCTTACCTCGACTATAAGAAAGCTGGTTCAACTACCCCAGAACAGTTTTTATCTTCTTCCACCATCAAAACACTTTGTCTGAACGCGCATTCAACCTTACCTCCCTCAAGCAAAATTTCCTGCCTGAAAGTCTACAACTACAAAGTCGTACCCACTCAAATCCTTCAAGCTCAAGCCACTCGACCCAACCCAAACACGTTCAACAGCCAGGATGTTCACTCTATATCGTTCCGTCGTTCGGTCTCTTCAGGCCTCGACCCCCTCCGCCGATATGACGGCGCACACAAGCACCCCGTCCATATCCCAAAAGCGTAAGTTCATAACCTTGCCTCTACGCACGATGTCCAAAATCACCACATGCACGACCAGGCACTCACACACTCGTGTGCCAGACAACCAAGCGGGCTACAGGAAGCCAACCGTCGAGGATTTTGACGAGAAAGAAGAGGAGGTGCATGTCGAACGTCGAACGGACGCTGGCACTTCTGACAAATACGACCTGTCAGAAAAGGGAGACTACTTCGCTTCCGAGTTTGACTTGAGCCCACGCGGCTCGGACACCACGGGTCGAGATTCGGAGCAGGATGAGCCGGAGGAGGAGGAGAAGAAGAAGAACAGGGAAGACGAGAAGAGGCGGATGATGAAGGAGCAGGCCGAAGAATTTTTGCGAGCTGCCCCCGAGGGAACAAGCGCGAGGGTGCGGGAACTGATGGAGAAGCTGGCGAGGGGGGAGGAAGTTGAGGATTCGGAGGAAGATTTGAAGACAGAATCCGAGGACGAGAAATCCGATGACGACATGGACCAATGGGAGGCAAAGACCAAGATGGCGAAGGAGGTGAAGAGGAGACATGAGGAGGAGTTGATCAAGTATTGGCTAGCAAAACTCACCAAGGAAGACTGGGAGTATGCGGAGGAGGAAATCGAGGACATGATCAGGATATAGGGAGGGGAAACCAGGAGGGAAGCCGAGCTGATGACGTGTCGGTGATCGGCCTAGACGTTTAAGGGAAGCTTCCAATTGACCAACAAGTTCATTTCCCTGTTGTGGAACAAGTACACCAAAAGCTCAAATTTCAGCAATAACTTATAGTGAGTTACTCACTGTGAAACTTTGTATCCCTTGGAATTCGTGTACATAGAGGTAGGTAGGTAAGCCAGCATCAGGAAAGCGCGGCCACTGCCCAGATGCTATCTCATTTGCAACCACCAGTTGAGTCCAGCATACCCCACCTTCCTAGCTGAAAACAGCATTTGGCGGGAACTTCAAGTCTTGCAAATGTTAGTTCCATTTCATATTCTACACCCTCCAAACCTCATCCAGCATGCACTACATCCTCGGCCCGCATCCTCTTTGTCAGCCTTCGTCGTTCCCAACAACCAGACTTCCGAATCAGCCCCAAAACTATCAGGATGACCAATAAGCCAAAAACCCCAACGAAGATGAGTACGTCATGTGGCGGTGGTCGATGAGAAGGATACGGTTCTGGTTCGAGGTTGCTTCCGTTGCCGGTGGTCATGTTGGAGTGGGACCCGGTGGAGTTCCCAGCACTCACCATGGGAATGTTGACTGCAGTGGAAAGACCAGGGACATAAAGGGAGGTTCAAAAGAAATATCTAATTACAGCAAGGAAGAATCAGAATCCAAGTTCAGGGTCCTTAAGTGTTAAAGGCATGCAGACGTTCAGGACCTGATTGGGCTTTGCTTGGTCAGCTGGGCCAACTCTTGGCACCATGATTCACAGGTTGGTCACCTCGATGGTTGATCCATTTCTTTGAGAGTACTATACGGAAAAGATATATTTCATTTGTATCTTGTACTGAGATATGATTCATTGGAAATATTCAGTAGAATCTGACGAAGACAACAACACGGTAACACCGCGGCGATGTCGGGTTTTCTCTCGGCCCCACTTTTCGGAATCCCTTCGTTATGCAATAAGTGTTAGTGTAACCCACTATATTTGCGAAATTCAGCAGTTATCCACTAACAAACCTCCAACATCTCCAGCGCCCACAATGTCTCCCATCATTCACAACTTCTACACCAAAACACACAATTCGTTCCCTCGACATGGGAGATAGGTATAGCCACCCATAGGTATCTCTTCCGATGAATCCAGTCCATCTCACTAGCAGCCTCCCGGCACCAATGTTCCTCCTTCCCAGTTCCCACAGCGAATGAATCCAGTCATGCCACCCTTTCTCCAACTTGAACGTCATTGCTGACATCAAACATTCTTTTCAGAAATATCATGATAGCATACATCCACTCCATACCCACGCCTCCTAATAAGCTTCCCTGACTTTGTCGTTCGCTTCCATCCATTGCGGATTACCTGTCATTTTTATCCAGCTCATCCAGGTCTCGTCCATATCATTCAAGTCTCGCTTTACATGACCATCGCTATCCACAGGGGCAGTCTTATCGCCGGCATTGAGATATACCCAATTCAAATATCCAGTTCTTAAAAAAAAATTGATCATGTCTGGGAACTGATTATGCCGATTTGAACATCGGGGGCTGTTCTTGTGATCCTTCTTTTTCTGGGTTTAAACACACGTACACGGTTGCGGAAAAGAACACCCTACAATATCTGATTTTATCATCAGTAACAGTGGTAGTCGTACTGCGCATTCACCTACAGTTGAGGCGCGCAGTGTTCAGTTCGCACCCGCTGCCTGAACCTGGAAAGTCACCGCCAGCGTGATATACGCCTTCCCAGGCTACAGTAAAGCCGAGGAGAGGCGAACAGCCAACTGCCGCCAGCCCGCCACAACTGAAATTTCTACACTGGAACTTGCACTGGTGCACAGACCAAGGTTCAGGGCCACCCCGCGCCTAGTTAAATCAAGCCAACCCACCCTTCCTTCCGACAACGAACTCTTTCTTCTTTTGTTCTCCATCCAAGTGCAGGGGTTTTACGCGTATCAATGAGGATTTCGTCCGAGATTGCGTTTTTGCTAGTTGAAAACTACATACCCGACCACTTCCAGCATGGCCTCGGCTGGCTGGGGAATTTTTGGAAACCAATTTAATGTCTTGCTCTCGAGATTTACTTTGATCTCTCCCATTCTTCATTGCCTTCGATTCCTTGATGAGGGGCCGTGGTGAAGAAGAAATCCTTTTCAGCACTTCTATATCATTTTCCGCGACGCCATTTCTACAGCTGGTGGCGTGCGGACAGCAGTTTATGGCCCATTTATTTCCCACCAACGATCAATCCCAAAATGAATTCCACGCCGTGCAAAACAAGATGGCAAATATGGGAACTCCAATGAAAAGCAACGAGCCGAGGCATGAACAGATGATGATGACGGCTAGAATGCCTGGCGCGAGGCAGACTTTATGAGGTGGGCACGTAGGCTCGGTGGTCCCATCAGAGGTCGCCACATTGTCGGCTTGGTGAGACATTGGGTTCAACTGCTCAGCGTCTATCCCTAGAAGATGTTTGATGTTAACCTGGGTCCGGGGATATTCATCCACTGTAGTAAGTTGTGCATTGAGTGTGCACGAATTACATATGAGATTAGTGGCGCCAGAGGTCGTTATGATCAGAAACAAGTGGGGGAAGACGGCGACATGATAAAATATGAGGTGATACCGTACCTGGACTGTTGATTTCACGTCTTCCACGACCACGTCTTGTTGGCAGGGAGAAGTCGTCGTGATGATGAAAGGTCGTGGTTGCTGGTATCCCAAGGCTAGAGTCGTCGCGGTCGATGGCTTGGTTTTCAGTACCAATATTCAAGGCAACGCAAATGCCGAAGAGCACCGCTACCAAGGCTCGAGAAAGCAGTTGCGCGCGCATCGTGTCGAGTTTGAACGAGGTAGTTTCTGGAGCTGTCTGACGAAAAAAAGGAGAAACGAACACCCGGGCAGCATAAATACCTTAGCAAGAATGAAACGCCGGTAAATGGACGACGCCAGTGAATCGAAACGCTGTCGGACATTGTTTGCACACCTTGTGTTGGTCCAAGGTCACAACAATGAAAGCGAACAAACGTGGCTTCGCATCCTGCCCCTGCTTTGTTTCCATTCCTCCCTCACAGTTTTCGTCGTTTGCACCTCATGGAGGGTGGAAAGGTCAAAGAGACCCCGGTGCCGTCACCAGGTTTTGCAGAGGTAGTTTCGTTTCTATGAAAGGAAGAAGGACAGGCGCGAATGGTGAGCAAGTCCGGATGTCGTTGGGATGGAGTCGGGAACATGCCGATAAGCGACAGCGATAGCGCTTCTCTGGCCAATCAACAAAGTGCCGCTATAACAATTCTGGTCCTTCTTAAACTGCTCCTTGAGCTACACTGAATCACAGACAAGTGAAACAACAAGTAAAACTTGTAGTTCATGAGCCATTCCACCAAATCCGAGATGGACAAGGCCCCAAACTGAAAAGGTCCAAGTTGTTCGTACGCATTTCGGAATCATGGGTGTGATTTGACGAGGTTGGAAGATCTGTTAACGACTCAGCTAGAACGGGGCGCAATAGCGCGCCTACACTAACAGATGTCTAATAGACTTTCCCCTCCTCCCCAACCCATCCCACATGCCACCTGCCTATCCAATGTCGATGTCGTACCCTAATCAGGAACATCCTACGATCGAATGTGTAAATGTTTCTTCGAAATGCTTTCGCAATCTACATCGCTAACAGGAAAGGGTATTCACATTGTCTCTCAAATGCTTCGCTAGCGCTATCTAGGTACCTACCGCAAATTTGTCAACGATCTTCAACTATCACGTCACCCTTTTGTCAGCTCCCCTCCCTCCCTCTTCTTTTCCTAACTGCCATTTAAGGTGGCTTTTCCCCAACAAACCCCTGTATCATTTCTACCGATAATATCTCCTCCTCCTCCTACTCATCTCATACTCCTCATTAGCCCGCGCCCGCGCTCTTCTCCTCCGCCTAAGCCCAACAAAGATACCGATTACGAGTGCGACGCCAAACAGACCCAACAACGAGTATCCGATGACTTCACCCGTATTGGGATCTTCACCTTTTCCACTCCCACTCAGCGGTGGGGAAACGGGCTGGTTATGCTGGGGTTGCCCTTCCTGTCTTCTTCCCAGTTTGACTTCAAGTAACGCGGCGCAGAGGCCAAGGAATGTTGAGAAAAAGAGGAGGTGGAACAGTCGAAGTGTCATTGCTGTCGGATGTTGATGGCTAGAGGTAATGTTGAAGTGATCGTGACTAATGGAGCGGGTATCTCCTCTCCTTATACCTTCAACTGCTTCTTCCAAGGGCCTTCCAGGCTCGTTCCTGGCCTCAGCATGCAAACTCGGTCTTATGCTTCATAGGCACCTGTAAGAGGTTTGTTTTCTCTTACATCTTTCAAGATGAAGGCCCCTTTGTACCGTCCTCATTGCTCACCTCACAAGTGTGAAAAGTTCATTGCTAACATATCCGAATAACTCGAAAAATCTCTCTAGGTGACCTTTCTTCTACGAACCCCTTACATTCCGCCCTCGCTCGTTTGTCCCTCCCTTCAATTCCTACCTTACTTTCCTACCTTGCTAGCCCCTCTACTATATTTCCACATACATGCGTTCCTATCTTTCCCTCTCAGCCTCTCTTTGCTTCCTTTCAACATCACCTACCGCCTACCCTCCTCCTCTGCCTCCTCATCTCATACTCCTCATCATCCTCCTCCTGCGCCTCCATCCTCGCCTTCCTTCCCTTGATCACACATACCACCAAGATAAGACCAATGATACCAGCGAACACGCCGCCAATGATGGCACCTATCCGGCCACCATTTCCACCGCCCCCACTATCACTATCACTTGGTGCCAGGGTTGGTAGCGGGTCATGCGTCGGTTTGGGTTTCTCTGGCTGTTGTCCTCCGGTCCCGGGTCCAGTTTCTGGTCCCCCAGATCCTGAATTTGGTGCTCCTGTTGGGGGCTGGCCGTCTTGCCTCCCAACCACATGGTATATCGCAGTGGTCATGGGTTGAAATACCGTATGCACTGTTGGCGTTCTGGTGTTCAGGTCCTCGCTGAAAGCTGGGTCATCTTGAGCTGCTGGTGGTTTGATGACAGAGGCGGCTGAAAAGGCGACTAGTGACGAACATGGAAAGAAAAAAGGAGACCGTGGCTTCATCGTCAAGTCGGTGGGCCTGTGGCTTTAGTCAAAGGTCTCTGTGAGTGGGTTATCTGTTGTGAAGCTCCCCCGAATCCCAATGATGTAGCAGTGGCGGACTTCCTTCATTGTGGTATGGGAAGGGTGTCCCTTCTACTTGTACCTCCCATTTGCTCTCTCAGATCACCTCGAGCACTGGTTTTCCGTGGCTCGGGATGTTGAAAATACGTTCGAGTGATCCAGCAACTGAAAGGGTGAACCAGCCTTGTTGACCATGGTTATTCCTCGCCTCGAGCGTTTCTCATACCTTAGCAACGTTCGGTTGGCATCAAGGTCTTTACACCTCTATAATGAGCAACGAGGCATGTGCAGCTGTTGATGCTTCTCAACCAGTCATGGCCCCTTTGTTGAGTGGTGGTTAGGTCTCGTCAACCTCTAGAGGCTGTGACCAAAGGGGTGATGTCCATTGGCTGCTTGAGGATATTGAACTCATCATTCGACCCACCATGGTCAGGAAGTGAGCAATTCCTACCACTCGAATTTGTCCATCTGCTTTAGACTAGTCATCTTGATCAACTTCGGGAGGAAGTCTCTGTTTGTGAAAGAACGAGCAAAGCCCGAGTCGATCTCCAATGTCTCAAACGTTGTTCTTCAACGCCAGGACAGGAACTGGTGATAGCAGCGGCCGAAAAAAAGTTGTATGTCCAAAACTCGAGGGCGTTGAGATACCAAATTGGGTGGGGCTAGGAGGGAATACACAGAAGCAGGCTGGCGCTAATGGAGGGGTAACTTGCCGTTTTGAGATATTTGACGCGATCTAATTGGTCCTGGCAGCTGAGCTGATAAACCAATGAAGCTCAGTTTTCGCAAGGGTAACTTCGCTGCGAAAGGAAAGTCCCTCCCAGAGGGGGGCGAAAAAAAAATAAAACCAAAAAATATTAACTAAAATAAAATTAAGTTTGATCGAAAAACAGAGAAAGGGGAAGGGAGAAGAAAAAGATAGAAGGACATGGAAAAGCCATGAGTGACGGAAGTAAGCAGTCTCAAATTGATGAGTCGTTTCACAATGTGAAAATAGTCGACCACTTTTCGTAGGTGCAGGGCTGGCTTGTTCTACATGGAACTTTCTGCTCCCTATGCAATTATCTTCTTGCTCCACCTTCTACTCAATCCCTCTGTACAAAATAGTCTCGTTTTTGTGATGGGTAGAGTTCATGTCTAGTAAGTTCCAAACTCTCCGATACTGCTCTAGCTGACAAAGACTCGATGGCCATACCAACAGCAACCCCGGCAGCAGCGAGAAAGATAACCATGGAAACGAATTCGAATATCTCCTATCCTCTGTGCACACATTCACTGCACCGTGAAAGTGTACCTGGTCCCTTCCCCCTATGACTCCCTGTGGCAATGTCTATTCCCATTCTGGTTTGCTCATCATCACGGACGTTAGCTTTCTTCCATTCCCCACCACCGGCAGTACCACCACCCATGGCTTTCGAAATTACAAACGAACTGGGGCCCTCGATCAAATTTAAGTGTTCCTATCGACCCCGGATATCATTAGCAACCGTTGTCGAGGCAAATCTGTTACCAGGCGGCAAACACTCAGTGCCCCGGATGGCCGGTTCCAACGCCCTTACCTGCCTGCAATGCAAACAGAGAAACACTGTCTGCTTCGATTCGGACCGGTCTAACCAACAACCGGTCCGTTATAATAACAGACGCCAAACCAAACCATGATTCCTACAAAAGCAAGACAGCCGAGAACAATTCCGATGATTGCCCCAGGATTGCCTGCTACGCCTCGTCGGTAAATGGTTTGGTACTTCCCATCGCCATGGTTCGTGGGGTTCTTGCTTTCCCTTGTGTCCGTGTTGGTATTGCTACTTTCTTCCTCCCTACGAGTAAAGCCTCCCCAACTATTGATGCCGTTGTCCTTGGTCGTTGGTACTTTGGGTGATCTTCTAGCATCCGAGGAATCGGCTTCTACTGGCAGCGTGGAGCGGACAGCGTGGGGATGGACTATAACTGTTGTTGGGTGGCTGATCGTAGTCGGAGTGCCACCAACTGCGTCGAAGAGCGCTGTGATCCCTCGCGGGACTCGCATCCAGTTCGGAACGGCGAAGGCGGTAGAGATGCCGAAGAGGGCGGTGAGGACGACACTGATGAGGATTTGTGACTTCATTGTTGGCATTGGCGATGGCCACTTTCTTGTGATTCTTGCCTGAAATGTTGTTGATCAACGAGGGTGTGAATGTGCGAATCGTGGTGCTTTGTTCGACTGACGGGTAATCGTTGTAGTTGTACCTTGAAACGCCGTTTACGCTTCGCGGACTTTGGAACACGCGCCATCAAGTGCGTCGCTATTGCAAGAAAAGGCCAGGTGACTCGCGCGTAGCCGCCAAAGTAAACGCCGGTCTTCTTGTGGGTGACGTATTTTAACTCTTGGACGATCCACGAACGGTAACCGAGCACTTGGGTTGTCGAGGCAATCCTTCGATAGACAGATAGAAGCCGCTTTGCTGGCTCCGCCTCTAGCTCCCTTGCAGGCGTTGGTTGTTGGGTCATCCGGCCCGGCTTTGTCTGTCCATTGTTCGTTCGTGACCAACGGCTTTGTTGCCTGTTGGCTTTGTAAAAAGAGGCATTACTCAAATGGAGATATCAAAACACGATATCCCAGGGATTTTGTATTTGCTGTTTTTGGCGTGGCTCATGGGGCGCAGGATTCGCGAAGGTGACGGCCGCGGCGCAGGAAGTTGACGCCCGTGTAAAACTGCGCGCGACAAGCGTGGATGTACGTGTATTTGGGGGGTCAGAGACGAGGAGTAGATGAACGAATGGAAAACTGCTTGCGGTGCAAGGTCAATCTGGATATTGGCCTGGAAATTCGATGATGGAAAAGGACGTTCGAGGAGAGAAGTCAGCGCGGCGGGGCAAGCAGACGAGGCAAGGACTGGCCTGGGACCTTTGGGTGCTGATGGCGGGGTGTTACCGCATTGGGATACCAAGCCGGCAATGATTGGCTGGTGAGCCATCGTCTATCGACCGTTGCTCGAGCCAGCATACCTAGGCACTGCAACTCCAGAGCCATGTTCACCAAGTGGAACACGCACCCACTGTTCACAGCTGATCAGTTTCCACCGCCCGATGAAATTTACGAATCAATCAGATAAATTCCACCTTTTGGTTCTCCAGATTTGTTCCAGACATACATCACTTGTCTCATTAATAAAGGAAGTTTTGGGTGGGACGACTTAAACTTCCGCCTTCTAGTATTTCTATACCATTCCTGAACCTCTCCTCCCATTTCCCACCTAAGGGCGTGTTCGTTACCACAGTAAAAAGTTAGGGGGGATATTGCATTACTATACAGATTCTATAGCTGCACTTCTACACAGTAATACAAAGTTAAGGCACGCCAAGACCTCTTAACCACTACTCTTACTATATTACGTTCGTTAATACTGGTTTACTAGTATACCGAACACGAGAGCGCAGTATAGTAGTATGGCAGTAGCGAAACTGTAATACTTGGTATAGTATTGAGGGGCTTAGTTCTGCTTGTATGTGCTTAGTATAGTATTGAAGTCCCTATTTCTATTAATATAGCCCAAATTTAGTAATTACCGGGTAGATAATTAAATCCGCATTAATTAAACTATAGTAATTAATATTATTAACTATCGTATAAAAAACGAAGTTATTTGTAAATCCTAATATCTCTTTCTCTTTCTTCTTATTACTTTTTCTATTTCCCCCCCCTTCTAATACTACTATTATAACCCTTAATAATATAGTCTATATAATTAAACCTACTAAAACCCTTCCCTCTACTTCTACCCTTACTTCTTTTAAAGTTAATTTTAAAACGAAAATTACTGCTGGTTCTTAAAAGAAGAGTAGTTCTAATTCCTAAAGGGGGTTACTAGCCCGTACGAAGGCTACCTCTAAACGCTAAACCTAAGCCTAATCCTAGAAGGATATTATTAATAATACTATTACTATTATTACTGCTACTAAACTATCTCGTTCTTAAACTATGTGTATTAGACCTAATCGTTATAAAAATAATATTGTATATAGAGAATTAAATTTGCAGTCTAATATTAAAATTAGGGTAACTAATAAGGCCGATAATACTAACGAGGCTTACGAGGCCGACGAAGTTTATAAGGTTGGAGTAATTAATAAGGCCGATAATATAAATAAGGCCGATAATACGGACGAGGCTGATAATATAGACGAAGCCGAGGTTAATAAGGCCGAAGCCTAAACCTCTACGGAGGATAATAATATTGAAGTTAAAAGTTAGAACGAGGATTATAATAATAGACCGCCTAGCGAGGAGAATAAACTATTAATTAAATAGGATTTTGTAATAAATAACGACTATAGAGGTTATACAAAAGAATTTAATAACGGTTTAAAAAACAATAATAAGCGAGAGGGGAATATTAGTATAATATTTATAGAATATAAGGGCGTAGATAATAGTAATAATAAAATTAATCTTACCCCTCCGAAGAAGAAGCCTATTAAGAAGCCTATTAAAAAGCCCGTTAAGAAGCCCGGTAAGAAGCCTATTAAGAAGCCCGCCGAGGAGAAGCCTATTAAGAAGCCCGGTAAGAAGCTTAGTAAAAAGCCCGCCGAGGAAAAGCCCGTTGAAGAGAAGCCTACTAAGAAGAAGTATATGTAGGTCGTTTAGCCTAATATTCTAAGGTTAATAGTCCTTTATAAATTGCTCGTAGCTAACGGTTTAGAGTATCGCTATAATAATATCTTTAAAACTTTTATTTATATTTAGGTCGTTAATAAGGTTTAAATAAAGTATCCTAATTATATTATAACGTACGAAAGTATAAAGTTTATTACTAAAATATTTAAGAGAAAGTATTGTATCTTTCAATACCTAGGCCGTTTATTTAGAATTAATATTAATATTAATATAATTAAGCAATAATATACTCTAAATAATAATATATAAGTTATACTAATTAAAGTTAGTATATAATTATTTAATTATAAGATTGATATTAAATTATATTAACTATAATTATTTAAAAAGATTGTAACTATAGCCAATTTTAAAGCTAGCTTTTTACGGAAGTAACAATTTATAAATAACTCTAGGGTAATATACCTACCGCTATTAGTAAATTAGTAAATTCTAGTACTAAGCCTGCTAAGTATAAGAATAGGGTTAGTATAAGTACTAATACTAGTAATAATAATAAGAATAATAATAATAAGGATAATAACAATAGTAATAATTGTACTAAGAAGCCGAAGGTTAAAGAGACTCCTTATAAAGAGGTATTATATACTTTAACTAGCATTTTTAAAAATTTAGAATTATAAACCCTAGCCTCTTAAATTATAGTAGACAGCCGTATCGAGTACAATACCCTCGAATAAAAGAAATTTAAGAAGGGGTATAATAATCCTAATTATTAAATACGTAAAACGTTTACTCTTCTTAATACTAATTATTATAATTAACCCGCTCTAATAAAAAAAGAGTTATTCATCCTATAGAGGGAAGAAGCTATAGTTATACAATTCGCTTTAATAAGTAAATTTTAAAAGGTCTTCTTTCTAACTGATACTATTAATTAACTTACTTTAAGAAGTAATATTTAGCCTACTCCGCCTTCTACCTAGCCCTACGCCCGCGTAGTACCAATAGAAATCCCTTCTAAGAACAATAAAGTTTAATTACAAGATAGTCTTTAATAAGCGCGCCGGTTTATTATAGTATTTATTATTACTAACTCTTTTCCTATATACTTAATTCTACGCAAAAGTATCTTACTAAATATCTATTCCCCGCTAGGAGCAATTCGCTTCTCAATTGGGTTGCATAATTCTTAATTAAGGGAGGGGGGCTCTAGTAATTCTAAATACCCATCCCTAAGGTAGGTTGTAGAGTATAGTAATTAAGAATATAAAGTTATATTTGCTATTTTAATTTCGTAATTATCCCTAGGTATTAGTAGTCGCTATAGTTGCGGCTAATCGAATTAAAAACTTAAATTTATTAATAATATAAAACTTTAATAAATATATTTAAAAGGGATTAGCGATAGTATTAGTATTAGTATTACGGTCGTATTATTATTACTATTTTTATAGTTAAATTAAATAAATACGGTATACGACGTACTAATTAGGGTAGAAGTATATAATAAATTTATTAGAGGATAGGACTAATACTACTTACTACTAAATATACTTTACGCTTATTATTAATTATTATTAGGAATCCTATAGAGAAATATAAGGGTATTCTTACCGATTAGTAATTAATAGAATTGCAATTAATATAGTAGTATTAAAGTTACTATATTAAAATTAGAATGTAAGAGGGTAACTAAGAGGGAGAAATTCTAAAAACGATTAAATTAAAATTAATAAAAATTAAATCGATTTTAAATTCTAATTTCTATATTTAAACCTAGAGTTTAATTAACCGTACGCGTACTAGCCATTTACTAACTCATCCTACCTTATTGAACCTTATCCGCTAGTTAGATAAATTCTTTAAAACCAAACGTACAAACTAATATATAAGTAAATATAGGAAGGCTACTAAAGCTAGTATAAAAAAAAAATTATAATAGTCTTATAATAATAAAAATATTTATATATTTCATTAAAACAGTAATTTTACCCGTTTAGGTATAGTATATAATATACCCTTCCCCTACAAGGGCAATATATTTAATAGCCCAACGTACGTACTAACCTTCTAAAATCCCGTTCGCTACCCTTATAACCTCTCCTCCTTTTAATAATTCCTCTAATTTACTTATCCGTATTTTACTTCTTTACCCTCAATTAACCTTATTTTATAAATAATAATTCAAAGCTAGTCTATTTCCAATAATTTAAAGTCGAAACTTTATTTTTAATTTCGAAATTACTAAATAGATTAAAACCATCGACCCCACCCTCTTCAATTACCAAACTAATAAAGCGAGGCTATTATAACCCTAAATTACTAAAATAAATTTATTTTATTACTAAAGTACAATAGATTAAAGAGTTCTAACTACCCCTCTCCAACTTCAATTACATCTCAACTTACTATTACGCTTTCTATTAGCTTAATTTAAGCGAATTTACCTTTATTAAAATTAAAATTAATATTATTATAAATTAAAAGGGTATATAAATTACTTATCCTTCTATTTATTTTATTTTATTTACTAACTCTACAACCTAACCTCTCCTCTTATAATAATAATAATAAGAAGAAGTAAAATTCAAATAAATAAACCGCTAATATCCTATAGTAATAAATTAATATTTATATTAGTAGAGTCGCCAATTTAAGCGGAGGGCCAGCGAAATTACCTCAACTTTTCTTTACTTTCAGATATATAAATAAATATTATTCTTACCCTTATAATTATTATCCTTAATATCCTCAATATCCTTAATATCCTTATTATCCTCAATATCCTTATTATCCTTATTATTATTATTCCTATTCCTATTCCCTTTCCCTTTCCCTTTCCCTTTCCCTTTCCCTTTCCCTTTCCTATTCTTATTCCCTTTCCCTTTCCAATTCCCTTTCCAATTCCCTTTCCCTTTCCCTTTCTAATTCCAATTCCTATTCCTATTCTTCTTTTTATTCCTAATCCTCTACTAACCTATTCCTAAAAAATAATAGGCCTTCTATCCAATTTCCAACGAACTTCTTCCAACAATTTTACTAACTTCTTTCAATAATTTAATAAACTTCCTACTAATTTCGGATAACTTTCCTACCTCATTCAGACAAAAAATTGAATTCTAACCTCCTCGAAAATAATAACTATAAAACTAATAACATCTAATTTCACTTTCTAACTTCCATTCGAATACTAATCTTCAACTACCCTTATACCTATTTTAATACTATTAATACTAACTAAATACTAATAAAAATACCTAAAAGAACAATAAAATATATAAAATAATAATAATAATACTATAAATTATAATTAATACTATCTCCTAATTATAAGTAATACTACCCTAAATACGAATAATACTACTACAAACTACAACCAACGCTATTCTAAATAATAATAATAATACTACAAATTATAATAAATCCTACCCTAAATTATAATAATTCTACCCCAAATTATAATAATCCTATTCCGAACTATATTCAAAATTAATTTAAATATTAAAAAGGAGCCTACTTCTATACGCAAGCCGTATATAACGGCTAAGTAAAGTATAATAACCCCATTCCTAACTATATTTAAAAATAATCTAAATATTAAGAAGAAGCCTACTTCTACGTATAAGCCGCGTATAACGGCTAAGTAAAAGGCCGTATTAGTAGTAGCTACTATTATTTTTCCTATTAACGAGCTAACTAACGGTATAATTAGTATTCTATTAATACTAATCTAATAACCCGCAAAATAATATTTAAATTAAGAATTATACTACTAATAAGTATTACTTTTATTAATAATATACTAATAATTAATAATATAGAGAACCGACCGTACCTCTCTAACTATAATATTTATACTTATCCCTTATATTTCGCTAATAAGATACCGGCTAAAAAGAAGGCCAATTAAATACCTATTGGATTCTACTAAGTAAAATTATAGGCCGCGTACTGCAATAGGATTAAATAGATTCCTTATATATTATAGTAATTTAAATTAATTCTTTCTGGTAAAAAGGAAGGCTAATAGTTTAAATTATATTAAAGCTAATAAAATAGTACTAGAAGGCTATAAAGCTATTTAAAAACTAAATATTAGGGGCTAATTATCTATTAATAATTTAGTTATAAATTAAGGCGAATTTAATATTATTATTATCCTCTATTATTACCCCTATTATTATCCCCCTTCCCTATCCCCCTTCCTTATCCCCCTTCCCTATCCCCTTTCCCGTCCCCTTCCCTATTCCCTTCCCTATTCCCTTCCCTATTCCCTTCCCTATTCCCTATTTTTATTCCCTATTCCTATCCCTATTCCTATCCCCTATTCCTATTCCTTATTCTTTAATAATATTTTAATTCCTATTCCCACTTCCTATTCCTATCTATATTTCTATTTATTTTTATTTATTTTTCGTCCTATTCTCCTTTATATTTCTATTCGTTCTTAACCTATTTTCGTCCTATTCCTTCTACTTTTTTCTACCTATTTTACTACTTAAATTCTCTACTAACAATAATAGGAAGAATAACAACCTCTAATTTAATTTTCCAAATCCAATTCTCGCTCTATTCCTCCGAAGGATTGTATTCTATTACTCAATACTACTAAAACCTTACGGACGACCTCCGTATAGAAGCTAAGAATCACTAAAAAATACCAAGAACCTAATAAGTAAAATAATACTACTAACAACCCCCAAACTACAATAACCAACCGAGCCTAAGAACTAAATTAATACCGCTAATAATAGCCTAAGAATCAAACTAACAAACTAACAACCCTTAAATTATAATAATTAATTAAACCTAAGAACCAAACTAATACTACTAATAATAGCCTAAGAATTAAACTAATAAACTAATAATACCTAAACTTCAATACCTAAACTAACCTAATAGCCTAAAAATTAAATTAATAAGCTAATTAATAATTACTCTCTAAAATTACGTAATAAAGATCGTTATTGAAATTCGGGCTATAGGTGCCGCAAAGTTTTAATAAACTAATAAGCTAATTAATAACTACTCTCCAAAATTATATAATAAAAATTATTATTAAAATTTAGGTTACAAGTACTACAAATTTTTAATAAATATTTTAAGCTTTATTATTTTTTTAATCGTATAAATTATTATTACTAAAAAAGTAAGCTATCGATTTGAAGAGTATTAGTACTATTATAGGTAATGGATTTTAATAGACGAAATACTAATAAAGAAGAATCTTAATGAAGTACCGGCCAAAAGGGAGGCTAATAAAGTACTAACTAAGAAGGCTACCCTACGCGAATATTTAACCGTTAAATAGAAGACCGAGCCGGTTATTAGGCCGTACGTTTAGTATAGTAATTTAGAGGAATATAATTTTATATTATTAAAATAAATTTATTATTAATTATCTATTTCTACCCTTCTAATTGCATCCCCCTCCTCTACCCCCTAAATTATACTTCTAAACTATAAATCGTATATAAGACCCAAACCGTTGGAAGGTACTAATACCGTATTAATCCCACTACCTATAGGCAAATAAGTAATAATCCGAATTAAAGCGGGCAAATAAGTATAATACTATATACTACAAACCTAGGGATTCCCCTTCTATCCTTTTTTCCCTTTTTCTTTTCTTCTCTCTATAATTAATACAATTATTAATTTAAAGTAAGACCTTAACCCAATAGAAGGGTAAATTAGTACTATATCCTCTAACTTACTACCTACGGGTAAATAGGATATATTATAAATAGAGGCGGGTAAATAGTATATTCCTTATTTAACTATAGGAAGAAAAAAGAAAGAAGGAAGGAAGTAAAAGTAAACCGTATTATTCTAGTCCTACCCTAATTAATACCTTATTACCTAATCTACCTACAAATACTTCGCAATTTTATTATAAAATTAATATATTTTATTAACCTCTCCTATAATTAAATTATCTATATTAAAATTATCTAATTAACCTTCCTCTTCATTTAGAGTAGCAATAGTAACCAACTTCCAAACTACTCTCCGAACTTCTTTAAATTCGTCCTATATATTCTTATACTAAAGTATAAAGTTATATAGGCTAATAGTAACTAAAATAATATCCTTCTAATTCAAAATACTATATTCTTAATCTACTTAATAAATATAGAACTTCCTAACCAAAATACCCTATACAATCTCAACGTTAATTCAAAACGAACTATAGTATTTATTAAATAACTCCTCTTTATTTTAAAAAGCTCTACAACCCTATTCCGGTATATAATATCGAATACTACAATATAGGACTAATAATCTCTTTATTCCTAAATAACCTACATCCCTTAAATAATACTAATCGTTAGGGATTTGAAAATCGTTATTAATAATATTATTAAAAATACAAGAATCGTAGGCAGAGCCTTCCCAACCTATACGCAAATAAGTAAAACACTTATTTATATTAATAACGCCTAAAATATTTTAAACAATAAAGCCTTTACAAGTAATTTATACTAATATTTAATTAATCTCTATATATATAGTAAAGAACTTCCTATTTATTACTCTAAAGTAATTCCAAAAGTAGGGATACTATTTACTATCCCTCCAAATCCGTAATTAAACTTCGGGACTAAGCTATTTAATAAAAATATTCGCTAATTTAAGGAGGTATTCTATAATATAGTAAAAAGCCCTATATAGTATAATAAATTAATTAATATAATAATACTAATAGTAATATTAAATCTATACTAATTTATAAATAGTATTAGAACTATAACGAAACTTAATACCCAATATCCTTATTAATTTACCTTAAGCTAATAGACTAATACCTATAACAAACCTATACTTACTACTAAGATACTACCCCTCCCGCAGGCCGCCGTAAATATAAAACTAAAAATAAAGGGTATTAAAAGTCTCCTTATATATACAAAATTCATTAAAGAAAAGGTTATCTAGCATCCGGAAATAGAATTCTACCGCCAATATAAGAAATAAGGCAATTATTTAGTAGTAAATTAATCGGACTTTACTCAACGGTATTAAATTATACAATATAAAGATATATAGAATAATAGTAATATTAAAGGTAGCGAATTATATTTATATTTAAAAATCCTTATACTCTTTATCCTTATCGTCGTATACTATATTTAAAACCAAAAAATTAACTAAGCTAAGAAAATCGATAAAATCAATAAGATTACTATATAAATAAAAAAAAATAAAAAGATATAGAAGAGAAGGTTAATTTAAGCAAATTGGGTAGTAGATAGCTATTTATTAGTATAACGGCATTCAAAATTAACTAACTTCCAACTTTTCTAATATATATATATTAATAATAATAAGGCGCTGTAATATAGGGTATATACACTAGATATTAAAGTTCAACTATAGTCCTTACTATATTACGGCTCAAAATCGAGGCGTAGTATAGTAAGGAAATCGGTTAAGAATTAAGGGGATTCTAACCCTCTAATTAGTCAAATCGACAATTTAGAGAAAGTGTAGGTGGTTGCAAGTGGTTGCAGCGACCTACATAAAAATTAAGCATTTTTACTGAGAAATACCGAACACTACGCAGTTCAGTAAGCCAGTATACTTACTACGACCCGAACCCTGCAAATCTGAATACCCTCTAACTTTTTACTGTGGTAACGAACACGCCCTAAGTATCTAGCTTCCAGTCCGATTTCTTCTATGCTTCTTGTCATCCACGCCATCTCACATCATGTCCCCCGTTCTTGTTCCGCCTCTGGAAGCCTGTCGTCACTCCGATCCTGGCCTTCCCGACCAATCTTGTACCATCCATCTCCATGAATCGATCAATGCCCCTGACACTTGCGCAAACAAATACAGCCAGCAATAAGAAGCCCAACAGCGAGAATGGGGACAATGATGTAGATGATAGTCATGTTCGATCCCCCACCGTCTCGCCTGTAGATGCTGCCTGCTTCTTTCGTATCATCTCTGGCGATTTTGGCTTCTGCCGCGCTCTGTTGAAAGGTCGAACTATGGGCTTCTCCTCGTTTGTTGTTGTTAGGGGAAACCTCTCCTGACGATTCGACAGCAGATGGAGCGGTGCTGGCAGTTTGCACATTCGGGCTGACATGGTCCGGAAAGTAGATCGTTGTGCTCTCGGGACTTGCCTCGTTGCTGGAGCCGACGTTGATCAACTCGGGTGTATCTCGCGAAATGGGGTTCCGATTAGGGAGCACCAAGGCCGCAGAGACGCCAAGAAGAACACACAGTAGGAGCCGGAGGCGGAAAAGCAGTTGTGGGTGCATTGTGGGCAAAGACTGGGGATAGGTGCTTGATATACTGATTTTGTTTTCCCGTCGGACTCGTATTTGGCGAGCTATCTGGATTCCGTGAGAATATCAATAACTCGACAATGTTACAATGTGCTTGGGAGGCTCGGTACCGCTGCTTCGAGTACGATACTCTGTATCAAACTTTGTGCCGAATGTCCACGCCTTATACCCAATTTCGGTGACGATGTTGATTGCTGTAGAGTGAATCAGCTTCCCTATTTGGGCGACTAGCTTGTAAGGAGAACTAGAGATGTTGTGTCAAATTAATATTCTCCATCTTGCGTGATGCACACCAAACTGAACAGCTAAATCATTTCTGAATGCGTGTATGAGCCTGCCTCGCACTGCCACAGAAATCTTCTCAGCCCTTGGCAAAGAGTGTCCCTGGCGCTTTGTTTGCGTACTTTGGGTTTCCGGTCCTCTTTGATCCCGCAGAGGCCTATGGTCTTTGTCCGCATTGTCAGCGTCCGTCTACCGTTGGGGCGAAGTAGTTGTTGGCTATTTGTTTTCGGAAACAATACCGTGGCCTTCAATGATTGGCATTGCCGGTGTCGAGGGCTGGGGCGCAAATTGAAAGTAAACACAATGGGGGAAGATGAGGATGTCGTGCTTTGGTCGTTTGAACCTTCCAACTGCTGTCGAAGAAGTTCGCCCATTGAGGGGTCATTGCATTGCATATCATATCAGGTTGCTAACACACCCTCAACTGGGTTTGGCCATCAGCGTCGCTAGATGTGTTAGCATTGCGCTAGCCCAGGTCCAAAGCTAGTTCCTCCCTTGCGTCCGGGCCAGCAGTGGGTCGGGTGGCCTGCACCAGTGCACAGACCACCGGAACTCCGTCACCGATGCCTCCCGACCTCCCGTCAGGCCCGTAATTCCCCAGAGAATCTAATCCCTTCTTGCAAGCTTAGTATATCCCCTATGAACATTCCCGGGTCAGGTCTGACACACCAAAGGTCTAGTGCCATCCATCAGACACGAATTGAGAAGCTCGTGACAACACACTAGGCCATGAACTACGAGTTAGACATCTGTCTCCAAATGAACGATACACCTAAAGCAACAAGTAGAAGAGTGCTCACCTCGAATAGAGAGGTCCCAGATATAATTTTGGGTAGCCAACCAAAGATTTGGCGTATTCCGTTTCTTCCCACTTTGTCTACAGCAAAATCAGCAAGAAATTCTTGCCCCTTTTTCACCTTTGCGCCTTCTCGTTTACTCTCAGCTTGGCATTCCATAAAAATGCATCTTTCAACCTGTCTCCAAGTTCTGCTCCTAGTATCCTTCTCAGCCGCCCTCTCCGCTCCCGCCTCAACCATCCCCTCTTCTTATCACTCCTCCCCAACCTCGATTGACAAGCCCAGCCTTAACCCTCGTCTTTCCTGGGACGACATCGTCAACGGCGCCAAGAGTCTGTACTCGCAAGCCATGGCCGCCTCGACTACCATCGAGATCCAGGGCCCATCAAGCACCTCGAGCAGCTCGCCCACGACAGGAGCCCATGGAGATTTGGAGGGGGGGAATAAGGATAATCACAACAACAGCACTCAGGTGAATGGTGGTAAAGACTGGAAAAATGGAAGCAACATCCTGGAGAGGCGAGGATTATTAGCGGGAGCGGGGTTGGGGTTGGTTGTTTTGGGTTTGTACGGTTGATCAAGATATTGACACGAGGATTAGATGCGATGGTTGGAGGTATTGGTGAGTTGACTGCGGGCATGAGATCGATGATATGGAGGAGAGTTTAGGAATTGGACGTGATGGACTCTGGGTGGGTGAATGGATTATGGTGCTAGCGTCGGCGTTTGTTAGAACAAGCGATGAATGACGAGGAGTTAAAAACTGATTTACCTTTTCCGTCTGTGTTCCCATTGTCGCCGAGGTGGTGTTCTGCAACGAAAATTAGCGTACCAGCGCGTATGTGCGGCTCGTTGGAGGTTGGTCGTGGACAATGTGCTTTGTTGGTGAAAGGGAGTGGTCTCTGGGACCCTGCGTCAGCCATGGCATCAGTGTGAAGCTTTCAAACGAGCCCCGGTTGGTTCGATGAACGGTTGAAAGGCTAGCCGAAAATAGCATATGGACCACCAACATGCCCTGGTGGTTCAATGACTTGGAGGTCAGGAGGATTAGTGTCGAGAAGGTTGATCAGTTGCGGCGCTAGAAGGAATCTACCGCAATTGCAAAACATTGTCGAACGTGCTATGCTCTTTCAGATGTCAGATTTCGTATACTTTCGCCGCGCGCTTAGCCTATCTTTCTTAATTGTTCCTGCTCCAAGTGTTAGCGTTGTCGTGCCACTCTCCATTCAACAGTCATGGTCCAGCCATCTTATAAGCAGGAGTGCACTCCTCAGAAGGGGCTTGTCCCGAGAGCTGCATGAAATTATGCCTCAAGTCTTTGCCTTCTGTAGGACAGCAGATTTCACCCAACGAGTAAAAAACGCAATCGTTTCAGTCCCTGACAAACCATCAGAAAACATCCCATCGACACCTGGCAATGCGCTTCGTTCTTCTCCTCTCCTTGTTGGCATCTGGCCTTCCCGGCCTGCCTTTTGGTACCGCCGCTCCGCTTCCATTCACCAGTTCCTTGAGCCTGGAGGAGCTCACCTCGAAATCCCTGCACCCGAAACAAGAGTCCCCAAGCGCAACATCAAGTTTGATGTCAAGAACCACGGTTCATGCTCCATCTTCCAAACGGGGCCTCCCGTTTCCCTCGTGTGCAGTGTCCAGTATCGCTACGTCTCCCATCACTCCAGCAATGGCGAAGACGCGACGGGAAAGCTCTTCTACAGATCCATTGCCGAGCACGGTCAAGACATCAAAGGGTACGCTCCGCCTGACCCAGAGATTGCAAAAAGGTTCAGCCGTCGAGGCGAAATCCCCGACCCCGCCCGGCGAAGAGCCAAGGGCGTGGTCAGGCCTCGGCAGCCGAAGTGCTGATGTCGACAATGTCGATTCCCATCTGACCATACGTGCCAACACCCCCAGTACCCCCGATCCAGCCAAGGACCCTGACTACAACAAAAAGAACGGGTACTGGGTGCCTATGGAACCCGTGTATTATGTCCTTATGGGCATGGGTATCGTTATTGCTATGCACCTTGTCTATCTCCTTGTGCGGTGTCTTGTCGGTGGGAAGGATACTGTCAAGTACCTAAAAACGTGGCGGGGGGCGATTAAGAGAAATTGGGCAAGGAAGGCGGAGAGGAGGACGGCGAAAAACGAAGTGGTGGCTCCAGCTTAAGGTGGAAAGGATCAAGCGGTGCAGGGCATGCGTGGGTTTTCAATTGGACATGGTTTGTTTGTCGTTTGACCGGGGATATGGATCATCTGGTATGATTGCCACCGGGCTGAGACTCGTCTGAGGCTAGGGATGTTGGATCTTGGAGCAGTAACGTATACAACGCGGTCTTGATAGAGAATGAAGATTGTGATGCGGAGACGTCGCTGGATGGGCCATGATACGTGATTCATGCCTGCACTGCAACTACTTGGGTCAGCACCGTGATTTCATCCAGGACATCGTTGTCCTTGGTAAGCGAAGAGAAGACTGTCTGTACACTGACTACCCGCGACCAAAGTTTATCTAGGAAGTGTGAAAACTGTCCTCGTCCAACAAGAAGAACCTAACCTCCGCGCGTTGGCAAGACGGACACATGTGACCTGCAGCCCGGTGCCGGAGTCAGATTTTGATAACAGAACTGCTGCCAGGAACAGCACTCAAGGAGCGACGGAGGGTACTGCACATAGGGGACCTTCAACCGGTGGAATTGAACATGGACATCTGGATTGCCGTCGCGGTGTGCTGCGCCGTCTTTGTTCTGCTAGGCGCTGGCGGGCTGCTGGCGAAGCAGAGCGCGAAGCCGTCGTGGGAGGGTCAATAATGGGGTCAGAAAACGGCCGATTCATGGAGGTGATTTCAAGTAAGAATGGAGGCAGAAAAAGAAAAGCCAAAAGGGAGGAGGCAAAGGAGGAAATGTCATTGGGAGGTTGAAACGTCGGTTGATGACAGAGTGCAGCTGGCCTGTGCGCTACCTCTACCTCTAGTGCGGGCCACCCGACCAACTGCAGACCACTGGACTCATTGTTGCCCAGGCAAGAAGGAAGTAGAACTGTAGGCAGATTTAGGCAAGGAACTATCAATGCAATAACAATTTCACGGATTCTCAAGGATAGAACTGTCAACAGCTTGATAAGGGTTGCCACGCTGCCTATGACAACCACTTACTACTAGTATCTAAACTACTGCCGGCACCCTTGCCTTTCTGATTTGCACGTAGTCAAGTTGAGAAATATGGATGGGGGTAAAAAGCCAAAAAGGGAAAAAGAAGTGTCATGGCCCGTAACGGACTCGGATCGTTTTCTTCCTGCGGCACGCATGCAGACGCAGATTTACCACGCCGGGAATGTTAGGTGCCATTACACCAACCGGCCACACCACGAAAGAAGGATCAACTGAAGGAACCTATAGACCCAAGGAGGCCAAGGTAGGTAGACGAGACTCGCGGATGTGATTTAGAAAAAAAAAAGGATGGGAGACGTGACAGGCGTGACAGGCAACAACAGCTGCAAGAGACTGGAAAGAGCCGTCAATTGTGGGAAGAGCAAGAGCGGCAGGCACTAAGCCCGACTCCGGGCCGGTGAAAGTCCGGGCCCTGGGCAAATTCACTGCGCTACCTCTAGGTTCCGATCCCAGTTCTTCCGACACCGGCACTTCTTTCCTTGAGAAGAATCTATTTCCCTCCGCTTTTCTGTTTGTTCCCGAATTCAAGCACTTTGTCGCATTTTTTTCAGTATTGAACAAAAGATCAAATACCTCCAGCTTCCACCATCCAATCGCATCTTTTCGCCACCTCGACAGGACGGACGATTCTTCAGCTTTACGGACAACTGTTTCACCATCCGCCTCTACGCCACAGCTTCCACTTGGCCGGACCGCGGCATCTTGTCCAACCAAAACATTGGGGCATGAGAGAGCTGAGGTCTCGACCCAGCAGGCTGTGAAGCCACACCAAGCTTATTGGTTCGCTGCCGTCAATACCACGCAACTGTTCGGACTGCCACATTCTCAGCCTGCTACATAGAGACTCCAAAGTGTCCACCCAACGCGGTGCCAAATAAAGCAAGATCTGTAGATCGTGGCCAAGACATGGAGCCCAGAGCCATGAACTATCACGCCCACAGCTGTGTCCGGCGTTACACAGCATCTCCAACTCTGATCGAGACGGACAGAACAGGCCTAAACTTCCAAGGTTCCTTGAGACATATACTAGTACTCCCCTCTCCCGCCTCTCTCTTCACTCATCATCTCTTTGGTCCCTGCATGCCAAACTCTCCTGTCCCAAGCAATCAACCTTTTACAACCAGGGCGTCACCATGGCTTTGACAACAACATTCAGACCTAGCCTGCAGCTTGTCGTTTACTTGGGCTTAGTGTGGGCTTGTGGAATGGTTACCCTTTGCACAGCGCAGACCACTACTTTCGCGGACAATTATCAAGGCATATTTAGCCCTATCGATGGGACTAGTAAGTGTTGTTCACCGAAACCCCGGCTATCCTTTCTAACCATTTCAACTTAGAATCTCCGGTCACCTGTCCTTCCACCGCCATCTTCAGAACCTGGAGTACATTGGCGGCATGTTGCTGGCCAGAGATGCCAGATTGCTACTTCGCCACCAGGTGCGATGGTGGGACCATGTATGAATTCTACGGGAGTTCTTGGACCTGGTACGTCTTGTCTGGTTGTTGTTTGTAAACGATGTGAGCAGCTGACCCAACGCGTCAATGATGTAGTGATCAGGGCCACCCGAATTGCTTCACCATGACCATATATGATCGTTTCCCCTCGCATAACAAAAGTTGGATAGAGATGAATTGTGCTACAAGATGGTCCGCCTACACCATATACCGCGAGTTCGAAGACTCGATAACTTCAACGAGCATGACACCAACTACCACACCATCCGCGTCAACCTCGGAGCCATCTCTCACGTCGGCTGTTACCACTCCCACCAGCAGCTCACCGTTCCTTACCGACGCCCCCATAGACCCGAAGCCCTCGACTTCTAAAGCCTGGATTGCCGGGCCTGTTGCCGGAGGCATTGTCGCTCTGCTTCTGTTAGGCGCATTGTTCTTTTGGTGGCGCCGAAGGAAGAGCGGACAAGAGAGCAGCAACACCCCTTCGATGGCACAAACAGGAACAGCAGGTGGATATTTCCCCGAATACGTCGGCAGTCCCCACGAGAACGACCACACCCCACAACTAAATAGCCCTTCTAGCCCTCCCGCTGCTCCATACCATCCTTCGAATAGTCCTCCACATTATAGTTCACACTCGCCGGGACCACATGATGCTTTCAACACGTCTCCGTACAAATATCCTGCTTCCGGAACCTCCAATACGACGTCGTGGCAAGGATCACCGAGGCCAGTGTCTGAGCTAGATGCAACGGGAATGCGACATCAACATACTATCGCCGAGGCTCCATGAGTTGACTTTGTGGAAGCAAGATCAATCAGGATTCAGGAACACCTCTTTGTGATGGCCCGCTCTAATACCATACATATCGAAGCTATTGGGAGAGAAGGAGGGTGTGGAAAATAAAAAGGATGGCGGTCGGGCCTCATTGTCGATAGGAGCACATACGGGACCTGTAGACGGTGAGATGAGCTTCATCTTTGGATGTTCTGCCTTTTGCGCATACAAGCTCTCTTTTCCGCGGGCCTTCTCTCACGCCCGCTCCTCCTTAACTCAACTAGCGAGGTGTCCCCCCCACTGATGTTTGAACACGACGCGTTTACCACAACAACTAGCCCCTCTTCATCTTTTGACTGATTCGACCGCGTAGGTAGCTTCCTACCTAACTAGTACCACCTGCGCCGCCGTTACCTCCTCCTCCTCCTCCGTTACCACCACCACCACCACTACCGTGCCCACTTTCTCCATGTCCTCCTCCGACATGTTCTTCAGCAAGTCCGCCTCCTTGTTGTCCTCCACTGTTACCTCCCTTTTGCTCGTGGCTTTGACCCCCATCGTTGGTATCGACTGGAACCAGTTCAACGACTGTTGGGCGGTCGTAACGTCCCTCGCTCCCAGCATCATGTGAAGTTTCACCATGCGGAGCCTCGACATTAACACCATCCCTTTCTTGCTGCTTTCTTCTCTTGTCCCTTCTCCTTCCCCACCATATCCTAAAGCCGAAACAGAGGGCGAAAATGAGGACCACGCCCAGACTGAGAGCGATCACTTCGCCGATGTTCCACGAGCTGTTGCTCATTGGAGATGGAGGCTTTTAATTTGTTGGGTTTTTGTCTTTTGGTTGTTGACTTTTCTCCGCTATGGAGATGCGGTTGCTTTTCTTCAGCTCCGTTGTTAGAGTCAAACCTCCCGTCCAGTAATCAAGAAGGAAGCTAACTTACCTATACCGGGACAGTTCTCAGATCGATCTCATCACTGCGGCAGTGATTATCAGTTTCATGACTCTGAGCCCATGACAGCGCGCCCCTATTTACGGACATTTCCCCGACTGATGGGATCTTGCTCCTACCTGTATATAGAACGATTTTGGAACAAATAGGGAAATGAACAGGCCATTTTGGGTGGTCCACAGACAGCGGCCACCCTGGGACAGACGGGTAGCGGTTGGACAAGTGTCGCAAGAGTTTCTCGAAGACTCGAATCTCCGCCATGGTAGGGTCGTACTTGAGTTACCCAAACCATGTCAACCGTTGCGTGGAACGTAGGACGGACTTGTTTCAGGCGGGATGCCAGCGCATTGGGGTGATGGAAGGGGAAAGCTTCGAAGCACACAGTGGGAAAGAGCGGCAACCGGAGTCAAGACTTCTTTGATTGGATTGTGTTACTCTGTCCTGTAGATTCTGGGTCTAACCCGCTTCCTTTTGTTTGGTCGTGGATTTAATCGTTTTTTTATTTGGCGAATATGAGACATTGCATCGGAGAAGAGAAGAATTGGCATCTGTCGCGTTTGAATTCGCCTGCTCTCTTGACGGCGCTCTTTCTTTCCAACGGAACATCAACTCACAAGATTAACCTTCCAAGGCCTGCCTTTCTGACTCCCCCTAAATGTCAAACGGTAACCTTCAACCCCCATCACGCAGCCTTAACACCTGACACCCTCTTCAGCGACCTTGCCACAGCACTTCAATTCCATCGAGACATCGGACTCGGGGATATCACCGTGCCCCTGGACGATACCTAACTCAAACACCATAGTCTAGGAGACCATGCGTAGGTACCTTAGAGGTATGTGGACGGCAGTTCAGAAATCTCACAAAACTTCAAACATCGCATTGGATAAAGTCTCATGATATTGACTCGGATCAACAAGTCATCTCCAACTTCACCTCACTCAACCTCAAAAACAGGCGACGGCCATCGCAACTCCACAGCTTTTTCTTCAGATGGTAACTCAACCACAGGCCTAGAGGTGGCTGACCACGGCCATGGCAGTCCAGAAACTTCGTCGGACTTGCGAGATTGCACCGGAGCTTCATGGTTGAAATCAGTTGAGACATTAGATGTCTCAATATGCTTCTTGGCTCTCTTTTGTTTCCACCAGAATATCAGAGCGCCGATGACTAAAAGGGCTACGACGGGACCGGCGGCGGCGGCTGCTATCCACGCTCTTGAACCTGGAGATGATGATTTTGTAGAGTCGGAGTTATCAGTCGGCTGTGATGCTACCCCGGACATGGATAATCCGGGGCTTGCTGTTTTTGATGGGCCGTCGCTGTCTTGAGCGAAGGAAGTCGTTGTCGTGGAAGCCAATGGGATGTCCAGGTTGCGGTAAAGTGTAAAATGGCGATCGCCAGTGACGTCTGAGCACCCGTAACTGACCCAACTGTTGGTTGCTGAGGGATAGCTTTCGTAGATAGTTGTGGTGAGGCAGTAGGCGTTCCATCCTGTGCTGGGAGATGGGCTTGATGTTAGCTAGTCACTTTGCCTTGTTGCAGGTCCAGTCCGATTTTGGTAAGGTTCCTCTAGGTATCTAGTAGGGACCTCTACCCAGTCGAGACTGTAGATGATATGACTGGGGGTGAAGGCTTTGGGCTTGGACATACCATATATGTGATCTCCCATTTCCCATGTATTGTGTGATCCACGAGCAAGCAGTCACAATGTCAGAGTTAAACCAGACATCACCAAAAATCATGCATGTAGCAAAGGTGCTACTGACGTGAAAGGTGCTATCGTCCGGGCACGATAACCATGATGCTATACGACTATCCGTTAGCCTGAGCATTCGAGATTCATGTTGATTCTAGGTCATGATATAAGGCTTTTTTCTTCTTCCGATATCTGCTTCAATTCAGTGTTGTTATTGCAGTGCAAGAGCTCCTACAAGTTTGGGCCGCAAAATCAGTGAAACCGATGAGATACTGTGGTAGGGTGACTGCCGTCTTCTGGGTCGATTGTGCTGTTCCGGCATTCACAAAACCAAGAAGAGGTAAGCACAGAAAGGACAAGTGAATCGTCATCATTAACAGTTCGTCATGCATGAGGAGTTGGAAAGCTTTTACCAAACGGCAAGAATTCCAACAAGTCAGAAACATGGATCACGAAAAATGAAGATCTAGTGTGCCATCTTATGAAGCTCTAATCCCGAGGTAACCAAAAAGAAGGCCCTCACATGCCCATTGCTACACACAGTTGTTCCAAACGCGTTTTACATGAGCGGTTCAATCCGCCTCGAAAATGCTTGAACACGTCTTTGGTTGCCTTGTACATCAAAGTCGCGGAACATGTGGAACCCTAAACCAACATCTCTCTGTTGTATTGCCATCTCCTCGTTCGATGTTTGCCTCTGACAACGCATACACCATTGCGCCGCTTCTAAGAGACTTACACCCAAGGTTTGAGCAGTTGTATGGGCAGCATTCCCAGCCGGCCATCACCGGCCAAACCCTGCCCGAATTTTGTGAGCCAGCTTCAGTCTTGCCTCCGCCCGGGCCCCATATGTAGAGGTACCAGAGGTAGGTACGTTGGGTAGTCGTACTCATGTCAAGCTTGATGGCATCACGCCTGCCGCGGCAGGTGGCTCTGGTGGTGGTGGAGCACAAACCGGGAAAGACCAACTCGGATTTATGTATTACAGCGGCTGTTGTATCCCAAACCGTGGTATTCTCTTCTCATCGATCGCGACATCCTAATTCGAGGTAGGTAACCACCTCTATACAAAACTTGACCAGCTTTCGTCTCTTTCTCCTCTCGTCATCCGCGGCCTCCTCGCTCAAACCCTCGCCGTTTCCTGCTATCCTCCTAATCCCCCTTCAGACACAATACCTACCTGCACCCTCCGCCACTAAACCTCAGAAACAGCGATGGCGACGGCAGCTCCAAGGTTCTTTCTCCCGAGAATAGCCCGGAGCCAGTCTAGGGGACCACGGCGACGGCAGCTAGAGGTAAGACCTCAGTCTTGGGTCGGATTATCAGAGGCCTCGACACGCCTCTCGGCTCTCCTTCCCTTCCACCAAAAGGCTATGGCGCCAATAGCTAACAGGGCCACGACGGGACCGGCGACAGCACCGGCTATCCAGACTTTTGATCTTCTTGACGAATTTGAAACTCCCGCCGCCCCTGGTTGTCATCGGAAATTCTTCAAAGACTCCTGCACCGCCTCGTTTCCCTGCCCCATCACGACCCTGTAGTCGAAGCTCTTCCGCAGCTCAAACCAGCTGATACTCTTCAAGCACGGATACGCACTCAAATCATCACTCGCCAACGCCTTCAACCAGCTCTGCTTCAACGCGACATCATCCGGCTTCGTCGCCGTTTCGGGTATTACAAAGTGCTTGTTATACTTCTTCGCATACGCCTCGTAGAACCCGCCATAGATGTTGCGGAAGTTGGCCGTCGTCTTGCTCGCATAGATGTCCATACCAACTATGTCGACGTACTCCGGCCCGGGCCACCACTCCTCGTACAAGTCCATGGTCTTGGCGTTGTTGGGGCACCAGAACATCATGCACCCCTCAATGTCCTTGACAGCCGCGTAAACGGTTCGCCACGCCTTGACGAACTGCGTCGAGTTGCCGCGGTACGTACCCGGGCGAACGTACCAGTTCATTTCGTGCGCGAAGCGCAGCCAGACTTCGACGCCTTGGTCGGTGAATTGCCGGACGACGTTGGCGATGTCGGCCGCGATGGCAGGGGTGACTTCGTTGAAGGAGAGGCCGTTGGGCATGACGGAGGCGATGAGGGCGGCGCCGGTGCCCTTGACCTCGTCGAGGTGGCGCAGGAGTTGGTGCCCGTCGAAACCGGAAGGAGAGTTGATTTGCGAAAAGTAGGAGACCGTGGTGGCCTGGTGGCCGGTGGCCCGGTTGATCATGGTGATGTTATCGCCGTTCTCGACGTCGGGATTCCATCCCCAGTAGATGCCGTTGCGGCCGCGCATGCCGGAGTGGTAAGGCATGTCGATGATGGAACATGGTTGCTGGTCGTGCTGTGTCAGTTTCAGGTACATCTCTTTGTTCGGGAGAAGCGTCATAATTCACCCTGGACCAGAGCAATGGATTTGTGGGAGTCCTTGCAAGTGTCTCCTGACAGAGTACACTGAACAGCAATAGCAATGGGAGATACATCTTTGCCCGTTTCGTTGAGTATCGTACACTCCGACGGACTGGAGGAAGTGGACAAAGTCTCGAGCCTTTAATCGTTTCAGTAGCTCATGGTTGTCGACATTGAGGGAAATATAGAATCAAGCATGACCTCCAAGAATTGTAGCGGTGGACGCTTAGAGTTCAAGCAAAGAAAGCTGAAGACCCCATATCTCCACTAGATCCGCTGATCCGGATGTTCACCGATGTGGTGGAGATGAAGACGTGCCGATCCGAGCCCGATTTTGAATATCGTCAGGCACTAGCACGTTAGGATCGCCGACTAGCTGAAATCCCAGCCACTAGCTCAGACGGATTCGGTCATTTTGCATCCGGCGAACCCACACTTATCACCGAAAGACCAAAAAGAGGCTGAACGGGCTCTTGTCTCGGAGATGCGGTGTAATCCTTACGTCGGTTTAAGCATTCAAGCTCATGTTCGACATGCCGCTCGAGTTACACCACCGGTAGGTAGCCCTTGCAGTGATCACAATGCGCGTTAAAGTGCCGACAGCGTCGGAATGTCTTATCGTTGTTACAATGACTCGCACAGTTCCAGAACGATTTTGGTTGAAGAATGTTTGTGTTGGTTTCGACGCCGTGACGGATGGAAATTTGATATGCCAAATCCGGCAGTGTGATTGTCTATCAGCTGAAGCGGCTGACCCGCGTTTGTTTACTTACCCCTGTTCAGGTACCGTTCAAGCAAAGCCACGGTGTTATAGCCGAGGAAGAGTGTGACAAGGAACGTGGGATGTGAGATATTCACTCAATCTCTGCAATGCGGAATTATTAGTCCGTTAACGGCTAGTCGCCATGTTCGAAAGTGGTTGCGGAATGCAAGCATTGCTCTGTTGTGTCGGTTTCACGTTCTTAGTGAGAGGTCTTTGTGATGCATCATGCAGAGTTTCCATTGGTCTGAATCTTGGTGCCTCTAAAAGCATTGGACATTGTATTGCTGTTTTCGAAGGGGAGATTGGCATTCCGGTTTTCATTTGTGTGAATTCTTTTCGGTGTCGTTGGCAACTCCAACTCTGAAACCGCCAACTTGACGGTGCCCTGAGGGTCTCGATATAGCTGTGTTGCTAACGGATTAGCACCGATCTCGAAAGATTTGAACTCAAAGGTCTGGCTAGGTATATGCCCTCAACCCCTGCTATATGTTCATTATCAATGCTTGCGCCATCTTCATCTAAATTCACCCAGCCAGTAGAGACCTTTGAGCAACACATTCTGCCATACCCATCACAATGAGCTGCTCTAACACAAACATATCCCTCGGCGGCAGCTACTGCTCAATCACCCGCGGCAGCGGTTCCAGCACCAATTCTGGCAACAATAGCTCATCTCAGGGCTTCGCCACGGTCTCTCCTGGTATCGGAAGTGGTGGAAACACAACTGTGGGCGGGCCGAGTACTAGCGGAGGTTCAGCTGGAGGTAGTACCGCGGGTGGAAGTTCTTGTGGTTCTGGTACTAGATAGAGGTCTGGTAAGGCAAGTTGTTAGATGATGAATACGGCTTCATCGCGTAAATTGATGTTGGTTGCAACCATGTAGACTAGAATCATGAAGGAACGTAGTGTGAGCGTGAGTTGTTCATTGAGTTGTTCGTGGTCGAGGCAGTTGAGACTAGAGGTGCGGTATGTTGGCTCCTAATTCAGTGTTGGCATCAAGGCGTCAAGACAATTGCTTGTAACAGTCTGATCTTGGGTTTTCGGATGCATGTCCTTGACTTGCGATTCTTGTGGTGAGCATCTAGTCGGTTCTTTTTGATGTTTTGAAAAGCAAGATGTTAGTTTTAGCATCTGGACACTGTAAGTCTTTGAAGCATCGAGGATGACAGTGACCAACTTGTCCGCTAGAGGTTTTTGAAAGCTTCAGGTGCGTCAGAAAGGCCATGTTGATAATGACCGAGTCATTTCTTCAGTCATTAGTGCTGGCAAATCTTCCGTCACCAGACTGGAGAGCACATGCACCTAGACTTCGCGTGACAATAAGGGCTCCCTGTTTCGTGCATCACACAACTCCACCGTGATTCACCCTGAGCCGCAGCTCATCCGTAAACAACTCAACACTTGTCGAGCGTGAGGTATAACACCAACTGGTTCACGAGCATCCATACCTCGTGTGGTTCTCTCATCACCTCGAACAGCACAACTTTCACAACGTACCACTCATCATCGTATCCATAGCCTACAAGCTTCCAATATGTCCAGCTACTTCTCCTGCTGCGGCGCCCGCTCCTCCTCCTCCGGTTCCGGTTCCGGGTCCGGGACTGGTTCTACCACAAACACCGGCTCCGGCTCAGCCTCTGGTGGCAACACTGGCGGCACAACCGGTACTACCGGCGGTGGTTATGGCTCCGGTAGCTCGACAACCACGGTCCAGAACCCTTCCCCGTCTACTACTGCGGTATCTTCCGGCACGGACAGGTCATAGAGTGTTAGTAGTGCGGGGGCCACTGGTGGGAGTTCGTAGGGGTGCACGAGTCCGCAGTGTCATTGTCAGTGCCGAAGTTTTCTTGTATGTTGAAGAAAGGGTGGAAGGTGGCAGTTGTTTGTGGCGGGATAGCCAGACAGAGATATATGATGATGGAAAGAAAGGAAACTGAAGATGAAGATTTGGCAAAAACTTGAAAGCTGGAGGTGAGTGTGGAAGGTCAACGGGACGGATTGGGGAGCAACAAACAAGAAACTAGAAGAAATAGCCGCAAACAAGACAGGAATATGAGGCTTTTTGATCCTCAAGCACTTTGACATGCGTCGTGTTAGCTACTTCTATGCCTTCCTGATACGTGGTGCATGTACGGCCTAGGAAATCAACTCTGGTGCTTGATGAGATTCGAGTAATTGTCGTTGCTTAGGACCTCGAAACAGACATGTCACTCGAGCCAATGAGGCACATAGTTCGTGACAACGGAACGACCAATGTTTTCGGTTAATATAGATAGACAGGATAGTAGCGAATCAAGCGTATCGAGGACTGCTTTCTTCGCCATAACGGGCTTTCTTCATCCGACTCGCGTGCATGTTTCCATTTAGCGCCATGTCCTACTTAGACGAGGTGTTGGTGGATGCTTCGACATCATGTTGTATCCAGAATCTGGTGGCAAGGCAAAACGAGAAACAGAACCACCGTGCGTTGGCTCTGATTGTTGCTCAGCGCCGTGGACGAAGATTGTGTCAACCGACGAGAATAGTACCTTTCCGTCAACAACCCAATTGCATCAAACGCCGACGTCGTTTGCCCCCGCTCGTTAATTGTTCATATCTGCGCGAGTGACTGCCATGAATTCTGATAATGACACCTCGAGGGCGCCATGACGTGATGCCACTAGCAACCGGAGGTCACTTGAAACTGCGAAACATGATTTACTTCGAGAGATTTTCACTGAAAGGATGGTCGAGGAGGAGGCCACTTGGCGCTAGCAAACCTGCCGACCAACAACACCGAAAACATGAACGACTGATTTCTGATCCCATCTCGCCCATCCGTTCGTTGGTTCAACCCTCAACTCTGCCAACACCATGACATGCTCAACGTCCACTCGAAGCACGCAAAGAGGAAGTCCAACGCTACTCACTCGAGTATATAGGTCGCCTTCTCACCCTCCCAACTCTGATCGAACAGTCTTCACCTCCACCCATCACTTCCACTGCCACTCTCCACCCCGCGCATCCAGACTACCATTGCATCTCCCATTACAACGTGCCCTACCAAAACCAATACCATCTGCAAGCATCCCCCCAAGCGTGTCCCCCAAACAGCATTCCCAATACCTCTGGACTCAACAACAGCCACAATGCCCGCCACCACCCACCACAACAACGACCGCATCGTCAACTCCAACAACGACAGCGACGGTGCCGCCACTAACGCCCCGATCGACGGCTCGCGCGGCTATCCCAAGCCCATTGGGCCCGTTAAGCCCCCGCCGAAGCCTACCCGTGAGCAAGAGCAAGGTGGCAGTGGCGAGACTTCGGATATTTCGTGCCCTGAAGTGAAGAGGGAGTAGGACGGTCGGCGATATGATAAACCGCGGGAATAACGGGAGGGAAACATGAGAGATAAGTGGGGAAGATGGAATGAATTGAGAAGGATCAGTGAATGTGTCGGAAGGGGCTGTGTTTGTGGTTAGGAGAGGAAAAGGGACGGGAAGATTTAGAAGATAAGCAAAGAAAAAAGAAAGAAAGAACCGGGAACGAAGTGATGATGTGGACCGGAACAGTTGAAGTAAGAAGTGGGAGGTTGATGATGGGAAAGACAGTGAGATGAGTGGGAAAAGAGGGTTAGACGATACAAGATTGAGTTTTAAGAGAGAGAGAGACGAAAGACTTGACTTCACTACCTCCCCGTCGTACTGCAGCAGCGGCAAGTATGTCTCAGACATCGATGCGTCCATTGTTCGCTTCTCCCAACGTCCCGACATCCCAACGCTCAACGCTCAACGTCTGTGCAGCGCCAAGTTCCTGTCTTGCCTTGTTTCATTCCCCTTGAAGCTCCCTTACTTGGAATGCTGCTTTGTTTTTGTTTTGTTTTGTTTTGCTTTGTATTGTGCTTCCATCGTCTCTTGATTCTGTGCATTTGGCTTGAACGCTACTCGGCAGGGAAGTAGTGCAGTCTAGTAGTCGTAGAGAAAGAAAGCCGATTCCGGCCCTCGAAACACTCTCCTGGTTTCATCATCACCGGGTCTTCCATGGTGATACTTCATGCGCCGAAGTCATATAGTATATGGTCGTCAAGTCACGACGGAAAGCAGGAGCTGAATGGTGTGAAAACAGCAGGCCCTTTCGCTGTGGTCACTGTGGTCGCCATTCTCAATGACGTTGATCCAATTTCGGTTGGAGTTGGTCGGGCAAATGTTGGAAGAATTTGTTGAGGTTGAATTTGACTTTCAGCGAGGTGAGGTTCCTTTGTTCCTCCAGGCAGAAGAGAACCTGTATTCTGTGTCGATCAGCTGACTTGTTAGTGAAAAATCTCTTTTCAACTGAATTACGTGCTCCTCCATCCTGGCCATGCTGGTGCCTGTTAACAGGCAAAGACCATTCTCCTCTGCCCTACAGCGCGGGCGGGCAGGGCAGCATGCAATGCAAGCACTGCGCCTCCCCCAGATCACCACTGCAGCTGCACCTGCACCTGCAGCCGCCCTCCACCACTGGTCTCCCCAATCCTCCAGGGCAACGGGCAGTGCCCACACCCACTGTAAAGTACCGGTACTTCCCGTCTTGCTGCACCACTAGGTTCCTTTTTCAGCAGCCACGCAGCCGTAAGCCAGTGCAAGCCGGTAACTCCCGCTCATGATCCTGTCCTGTGAGCCACCGTCGCTGGTACCTGTCGATCTGCAACAGCCGATCACCTTCAACCCAAAAAAGAAAAAGAAAAAGAAAAAAACAAGCCTTTTCCCTGCTGCTTGCTTACCTCTAGGGAACTGCACCGATAATCATGCAGATCAAAAGCAATTCTGGGAGTTCTAGTCTAATTGTCATCTTACACTTCACTACACTACACTACACTACACATCTACACCTTTACGGACCGACCTTTCCGCCGTCGCTTTTTGTACCTGACTTGACTCAAAGCGACGGTCTTTGAAAGGACAATGGACATACTCTTTCAATTTCTTTGACAGATCCGACAAGCCTCGGCTCGCTCACTCGCGCATTGTTGTTATCTACCTGAACTACCCATCTTGTTTGTAAGGGAATCTTGTCAAGGCAAGGCAGTAAAACCCGTTGTTTTATGAGCATCAATATCAGACAATGCTATCGCTGACATTGCGTGGTCCCACTTGGCTTTTTTAGCGAGGAGCCTCGGGAGATATGGGAGATTTGAGTGAGATTTTGGGGAGGGAAATTGCACAGCAACAGTAGCATAGCAGTAGTAGGTAAGGTAATAGTGAAGGCAAACATTCTCAAATTTGCCCTCATTTCATTCCGCACCCATTGGTGCCCGGATGACCTCATGGCTACTCTCGTCAAACATGCACAACCACAAATCGAGTGCCGCAACCGAGAGAGGCAGCAGGCATCATGAACACGAGCCACCAAAAGCAAGAACATAAAAATAGACTTGGAAGAGGGGGAAGAAAGATTCAGATTCGGGGGAGGGGGTATATCAACTCAGCAAGCAAGCCTGTTCTTTTTCGCCAATCGCCAGTAAACCATGCGTGCGCGCGTAAATATATCCTGCTACACTCCTCCTTTGTCATAAATCCTCCCTCTGCTTCTCCAAAAAGCTACTCCTCCTTCAAGCTTTGAAGAATCCCCTTTCCTCTCTCCGTCCGCCCGCCAGCCTCTTGGGTATCCCCATTATCGCTCTTCTCTGGGTAATAAATCATATTCATTCCATACTCATCAACAACGTGTATCCAAGACAAAAACTTGCTCTCCCCAACAAGTCAAAAAGCACCATCAAAAGAAGAAGAAAAATCGTTGGGTATCAAATCTCACGGCAGAGGCGCCAGAGTTTGCCGCCACAATGGACCGGCAATCGAAAGAGTGAACAGGATTAATGGGCACAAGTGCCCAGAAAAAGTCCAGCCAGCAAAAAAAGAAAAACGCCAAGAAGAAGAAGAAGAAGAAGAAGGAAGAGAAGACCATTCCGCGCGCAAGTCCCTGTCTGTATGTTTGTGTCCATGTGTGTGTGTGTGTGTCCCCTTTCCCCGTCAATGTGAAGTGAAGTAAACAGGGGGGCGCCGGCCCTAAACACCGGCAGCGTCGTAGTGAAAAATGCAAAATGCATGAAACAAGAAGGGGTATCCAAGTAGTATTTGGTCGTTGCATGGGTTCGTACGTGTTCGTTAACCGCAAGCGGTGAAAAAAAAAAAGTTTGTAAATATAAAAGGGGTTTTTGTTTCGGGGGAAAAGGGAGGACAACGGGGGGAACTCGACATAGGGAACTTGCGACAAAGGAAAATGTGTGGTCTGGTCGGTTTTCTTCTTCTTCTTCTTCTTTTTTTCTTTTTTGTTTTTCTTTGTGCTGGAATGAACGAATGAAAGTATTAAAAATGTGCAAAAGCTTGTAGCCAGTAGAGTTGTAAGTGGGCTGTTCTCTCATCAGAGGAGCAGCCCTAACTCTAACGTGTGAAGGTGAAAATATGAACATTGGTGTACTTGTGAAGACCAAAAAGTTGGTTTGTGTGGTGATGAACTCCGACAATGTGCGCCAGAGCCGCCAGATGATGCGGCGTTGCATGTTCCTCACGCCAGTAAAGGCTAGGAAGCATGCCAAAAACGATGAAAAAGAGCCGAGGTGATGTTTCGCATCGAAGAGCTTGAGGGCGTTTGTGGCAGCGATGTGGTGTGACAATATGCTTCATCCGTCGGCAACAATGCGGCCGACGAAACTTGAAGAAGCTTCCTCCTCTCCTCCCCTAGTCAAGTGAACCGCCATTTTAAAGCATCACGGCAGCAACCGCACCGGCCACCATGGCAACAGCAGCGCGCGACAGACCACCCATGCCACCGACAGCGCCGTTGGTCGATTGGGTAGGCGCGACGCTCGCAGTGGCGACTGGGGCATCAGAAGAAGTGGTGATGGCGATGACGGGCGACAGCGTGGGCACCGAGAAGTGCGTGTTGGTAGTGGCAAGGACGACGGTGCTGTTGCCGCGGATCGAGGTGATGGTGGTCACCTGGGGATGCGTCAAGGTGACCGTCTTGGTGAGGGTGGCGGTGCTGGTCATGGTGGTGGTGGACAGGTCGGCCGAGACCATGAGTGGGAGGGCGGCGAGGACCGCGAGGATGGAGGTGGTGAACTGCATTTTGTCGGATTTTTTGGTTTCTTGGAGATCGATTTTGTCCTTCTGCCTTTTTTTCTTGCTCGTTGCAATTGATGCTGTCAAAGCTCGTCTTTGGATAGTTTCCCTTTGCGCGCGCGTGTCGGTACGTTTACAACGTAAGGTGTGTGTATGAAAGTATCGGTGAGATGTTGTTGTTTGCGACGGGGCTGACGACGACGACACGATGATGATTCGTGACTCGTAAATGTGGTGGTGGTGGTGTTATTAAAGAATGACTGGCCTGAACACTCCAAGTGTAGTATTCAAATGGCGGAGGGAGATATTTTGATTTGCTCTTGAAGAGATAGGACTTTGCCAACGAAGCCTGTGGGTGAGCAGATAAAGTAAGTAGGTATGTAAGAAAGTGGAAAGAGGAAGGGGGCGGGCAAGCATGGGTTCAAGAGGAGAAAAAGAAATTGTCTGGATCCATGCCCAGTCTGGGGTTCGGTCAACTAGGCGACGACCAGGTGCCGGTATGGGAATGGCGCGCATTGTTGCGAAATTGCCCTTTGTTGACGCCAAGGTACCTGGCCCTTTTGGGCAGCCACAAAGGGAAGGTCATGGCCATCAATGCAGGAACCGCCTTGTCTGATTGGGCCGAGGCCAACAGACGGTCTGTTCTGGCCAGGTACCGAATACCACCAAGACAGGCCCCGTCACGGGCCAAGACGTTGCAAAAGACACCTCGCGCCGGAGGTATCAGGCACCTCATTTCCAAGGGGGAAAAGACACAGGAAATTGCGTTGTTCGTTAGCCGCCTTCTCTCTCTCTTGTTTCCCCAGAATTTTCTGATCTTGTTGGTTTTTTGTTGTGAGACGAACATGGTCCGTGGGCAAGGGCGGTTTCGGGCCACTTGCCCGGTTTCGGGCCTACACCACAATCTATTGAAACATACGATGCCGGCGGGATGCCACTATTTGCGCTTTGTGGTTTACGCGAAAGGAGGAATGCGGCAGATGTTACCGTGCAATGGGCGGCATTGTTTCTTCTTCTCAATTCTCATTGTTGACATTCAATTGTGAGAGTCTGGATTCCCGATTTCCATTTGCCAACTTGGGGGTATTTGGCGATCACAAACTTCTTGTTTCCATGTTTGTGTTTTGTTATCGTTGATCCCACCTTACGACACCATGATGATCCCAACGGCATCAAGACCCAGCGAATAATCACCGACAGAACCGCAGAATCCACTGGTGACGACGTCGGTGGCGTGAGTATGTGGGTGGTTTGGGGGGGAATCTTTCCGCCTCCAGCACCCAGGCACGTGCCAGGGCACCACAAGTGTAATTTGCGTAATTTGGTCGGCGGCAGGGAGTTCCCGTCGGTGATTTGTTGCGTGGGTTCAGTTTTCTCTGAACTGGCGGCATGATGCGGCGAGGTGGGAATCGGAATCGCTTCCAGGTTCGCTTCGTTCATCGTTGCTGTCGGGCGTGTGTTGCCCGTCCGGGCGATTTCTCATTGGTTCGATGAATGGATGAGGTAAGAAAAAGTCGGGAAAGAGACGATGAGTGGTACCTGGCGCTAAACCGTTTCCAGCTTTCCTTTCGGGAGACAAACCCCATGCATGTCCCCCCCCCCCCCTCCATTGCGCAATTCCACACCTCTCAAAATTGAGTTTGGACGGTGAAGAGCCGCTCTTGTCAAAAGGAAAGATCTCCTGCTCATCATCGTTACTACCTACTCACATCGCCGACCATCTTGCGACCGTTTGGGCATAACCCTTGCTTTCCATCTCCCCCCCGGAACTATCATCCACCACTGCACCACACATCTGATCATCCCTCAACGCATTCCCGACACATCCTCTGAAAATCCACCCTGTGAGATTGGTTCAGACACCCTTGTTGACTGCTGGCAACTGTGTACATCCAGATGGGGGAAAAAAAGCTTGTTTGGGCATCCGTCATGTTGATCACTCACACAGTCAGCCAGACCCCCATCCCGATTACATTGCGAACTCCATCTAGATCGTGGGGAGATATATCTTGCGGTGTGCGGCAGATGTAAGAAAAGGGGAAATGAGTGTGAAAAAACAGTTGATCGGGTACGCTCGCCTCAATTGGCTTCATGTTTGACATGCCAACAGGAACCATGAGGCAATTACCTAAGGCTGGATGATATCGTTGGTTACAACGTCCGAAACCGTGGAGACATACATGCTCCTTTTCCCCTTTCCTTCGTACATACCCTGTGCACCACAGCAGTAAAATTCTGTGGTTTCTGTGACACAAAGCTGGGACCAGGCAGGGCATGTCCGTCGGCTGTAGCATCGCGACGGAGCTTCCAGCAAAAGCATGATCCGACACTGCAGTCTTCCCGTCCCCATACGGACGGACAGCTGCATGTTTACATAGGCCATCATCAGCAGCCACAAATCGTATGGAAGAAACTGAACCTGCATGCAGCGTTCCGTGGGATGCAATCATCAACGAAAACGCTTACAGTACTGTTGGTTACATACATACTAGCAAGGCTTTGTTCTTTCTCGCGAAACAAAGCCACAACCACGATCCCGAAGCCCCTGTTCGTTATAGCCAACCCCGGTTCTTAGCTTGCAGTGGTCCTATCCGCAAAACGCCCGAAACCGCAATTCCATCGCGGTAAAGAAATTTCGGGCTTGAAACACAGGCCGGAAAGAGCCGAATGTGATTTGTATGTAGGTGAAACCAACGGTGGCTACGATTTGTCGCGGAGAAGCGATCTGATTCGGTTCGTTCGCTACCTATGCGAGAAGCTTGGTAAGTGTAGTATCCCTAGGGTACTTGCCCCGTTCAACGTGTCAGCGCTTAGTAGTTCTATACCGACCTCGCTAAGACCGAAAGGCGCGGTGATGAACGGATTATGCCGTTGTTGAATGTGAGCAACCAAACGCCTTGTAACAAATCGACAACGAATTGTTGATAAGTAGGCCAGGCAAAGATATGTGATATGTAGCTTTACTGATTACTCTGTGGTATCATCCATTGCTGGGACCAAAGCATCCCAACAAGCTGTATCAAAAACCGCGGCGCCTTCAGAACCCAATACACCGCAGCCAATGCTGTAAACCCATAACTCCATATCCCAATTATGCTGGATATCCTTTGTAGCAGAACCCAAACCCAAACTCCGCGGATATGTCTTCCTGACCTCCGAAGGTCCCGTTCTTCCGCTTCCCGTCCAATTCCTCCTCTTCATCAAGTCGCCCGCCATCGAACCCCAACCTCTACACAACTAACAGCTCTCACCCTCGCCCCGCTCCCCTCCTCTTCCTCACTCCCATCCTCCCCACCACCATCTTCTTCTTCTGCCCTCACAATATCATCCACCCCCTTCACCGTCCTCGTCCTCAACAACACCATCAGGTCCCGTTCCCTCGTGAAGAAACACCCCACCTCCACTGCCTTCTGAATCGCCCTCCCCGTCGCCACCAAAACCACATCATCTAGCGCGTCTTCCACCGGCCCCAACCCATTCCCGCTTCCTCCCTCTTTACTACCTCCACTAGTGGTATCCAGAGCAGCTATCCTTGCCGTTAGGGGTAAACCCTTGGTAGACTGTTGTCGCGACAGGGACGATCGCGACTCCAATCCTTTGCGCACGCGTTTGACGAGTGACATGAATGGTGCGTTGGATGTGACTTTTATAATGAGCGTGTGGGGCGCGCGCGGTGGAGGGCGGTAGCCATCGATGTCGGTGGGTGTTGTGGAAAGAGTGGAGGAGCGGGAGGTGTTGGAGGAGGAGAGGCGGTGGGAGAGGGGGGCGGGAAGAGGACGCTTTTGGATGCGGGAGCCTGAGGATGAGAAGAATGTGGGTTAGTACTCTGGTCTGAAGTCATTGAAGAGCCGGAGAGAAGACAAGGGAATGGGGCGAAGAGTGGAGGACGCGCGTACCTTTGGGGAGAGGTGGCATCTTTTGGTCGGGCCGGTTAGGCAGCGGTTTGGGTGTTGTTGATGCCTCCATTGTAGCTGACTGGGCTGAGGAGACTGCGCGCGACACGATTCGAGAGTCGAAGAGTTGGTGAGAACAGAAAGTTGCCTGGGTTGATGCGCCGGTTGTGTTTTTAAACTGAAATCGCTGAATATTCCAACAAGAGTCCTGAGATTGATCCACGGTATGTAGTCTTTGGGCTGATGAGTCTGTGAAATGCGGTTCCTTGTTCGAATGGGCGCTGTCGACACGATTGATGGCAAACAAGATGGCCAAACGGGTTGTTGCGATGATGGATGGACAAATGCCAAATCAAGAAACCGTCAAGATTCAAGAGAGTGGGGTCACCTGCAACCCCAGATTCTCCTGCCGCTTCACCGCCTACTGTATGCAGTTTAGCCTGCTTCTGTGGCCGCGAAGCTCCCCCACTTGGCTCCATGCACACCAAGCATCCGTCATTGTCCCAATCATTGCCATGGCGTCTTCAACTTGTCCAGCAAAACAACCGAATAGGCAGCATCTTATCATCCAAGTATCCTTCTGGCCACCACACGTTGACCATCCGATAATACCAGCCAGATGATGGATGCCTGAATCAACAACACGAATCACCAACAATACCCTGCCCGACTATCACCAACCATGTCTGTCGAGATCTGGCCACCTATTGCGCCCCATCAGCTTAAAGCCGCCGTCGAGACATCCCAAGTAAGCATCCATCTTCTGCATCCGAGCTTCATTCTACTTGCGATACCATGGCTGTAGACATTTGTGAAGGCTGGGAGCTAATCGACTCGCCCTTTGTGCGCCCTCCCCCTCGACAGAAGCGCGAACTCGACTGGCTCGTCCAAGATCTCCGCGAAACCCTCACCAACGTCAAACATGGTCTCGAAGACTGCTATGCCTTGCTTGCTCCCATAGACCCGGGCAGTACCTTGGTACTCAGCACACCACGGAACGAGATCGTCAAGGGTCACATAACACGAGTCGGAACACGGATAGTCAAGGGGGTTAGTCACCATCACCAGCCTTTTCCCCACCTCCTCAGCTTTTGGCTAACAGTGTCATGACCAGACCATCCACCTCCGTCTACGCACTCTCCCCCAACAAACCCTCACCATCAACCCCGACCACCCAATCCACCTCGCGCCGCTCGTCACCTTGCACACTCTCCTCACGCACTCCCTCGACCTCCTAACCATGACGCTCTCCTTCACGTACCCGACCGAGTCCGATTCCGCGTCCGCCAAATCACCATCACCATCATCATCCTCATCATCTCCCCAACTCTCCTCCGCCGCGTTTCTCTCCTCCCAACTCCGTCTTCTCTCACAATCCATCTCCGAATCCATCGCCATCCTCAAAGGACCTCCGCTCGTAACCGCCGCCGACCCCTCCTGGACTACCCGATCCATCGCCTCTTCACATTTTGATCCTCCCCTGACAGCCGCCGCCGCGTCAAATCATGGTCTTGGAGCGACATCAATACCACCTATATCGTTCCATCTAAGTATCCAAGAAAGCAGCATAGTCCTGTGGCTGCGTAGTCTCGAAGCGGCCGACGCTCCTGTAGGGTTCGGGACCAAGCTCGCATTCGCAATCGGTACCGCACGCAGACTGGAGCATGACGAAGCAGATCGGGTGTTTGGCTTCTGTTGTGGTGGGGAGGGACATGGGGGTCCTGGAGGAAGTCCAGGGAGTATGATGCCATCAAACGGAGGCAACAATAACACGACGAGGTCTACTACGCAGAATACAGCAGCGGGAACGGGGGCGATGGGGCAGCCAGAAGTGGACGTCTACGTGAGGGAAAAGGTTCGGGTGGAAAGTGCTGATCCGAGTTTGCTGTCTCTTGCAGCGAAACTGACGGCTTTGGGACACACGCTGGGTTTGGCGAGGAGGAATTTGGCGGCGGTCATGGGAGAGGAGCTGGAGGATTAGAGGGCCCGACGGCTGCTGCTGTCCGTGAGGGGGAGTAGTGAGACTTGTTTCGGGTCGGACGGGACGGGGGAGATGGAAAGTGTTTATGCAAGTCGGTGGTGTTGTTGTTCGCATTGGTTGGAGTTGGATAGGTCGTTTTATACCAAGGGGTTCATGTGTTGTTTTCGGCACTGTTGTTCGTAGTCACAGTCTCTTGGGGGTTTAGCAGGCGCTTCGTTTATCACTAGTATGGTAGCTTCTCGAGAATGGGTACAAATACGATTGTTTTTGTTTATCAAGTTCCAGACATGATCGCTGTATTCGCCTAGCTCGCTAAGACTCCCGCTATAACAAAGGACAGCATTTACACATGATCCCTAATTATCCTCCAGTTCCAATAATTCGTCCGTCTCTTCACTACTTGCCCTCAAATCCTACCTAATTCCAACCAAATCTCCTTGAAATCTCTCTTGACCCAAACCTCTGGGCTCACGCAACAGGACTCCAAGGCATGGGCACCAAAATCCGGCTCTTCATCGTCTGAATCAGCGGCACAGTCTTATGCACCGTCTCCGCCCACCCTTTAATCGCCCAACTCTCCTCCCTCTGCCTTCTTCGTTCCTCGAGGTCGGCAAATTGCCACAAGTGATGCACCGTATTCAGGTCGCCAATCTGCACGAACCAAGCCCCCACTCCTTCCATGACTTCCCTTCTAGCCTTTAATCCTCTCCGCCAGTGCGTCTCCCACTCGAGCAAGTTCCCCGGGTGTAAAGTGTAGGAGCGCAACTCGAAAATACCGCCTAGTTGACGTGGGGGTGTGGTAGGCCAGAAAGAGAATTCTTGCATTAGGGAGGTGTGTCGCTTGGAAAGGAGGGGAGCGAGCCGTTTGGAGAAGGAAGGGTAGGCGTTGGAGGGGTGGGAGCTGAGAGACGAGAGAGAGGAGTGCAGGCCTGTGTAGCGCTGGTATTCCCAGATGTGGACTGTTTCCCTTTGTTAGCATTTTCTCCAATTACCGAAAAAACAACCAAAAACCAATACGGGAAGAAGACAGGAAAAAAACAAAAAGAAAAAAAAAAGGCGAATGAAAAAAAGTGACATACCAAACGTATCAACATCCCCCACCTCCCCCCGCCAACTCCCCACCAAATGCACTCGATTCTCCGGATCCTGCGCCCACTTCGGGTACCACTCGCCCACTAACCCCACGTACTCATCCACGCATTCAGGCTTGACTTGGTCAAACGTGATGCTGTGCACGTACTTGCCGCGCGCTAGCACCTGGCTGAAACTCGCTTCGAGACGGGCATCCAGTTCCCTTCCTTCTTTGGTGCCGTAGATCAAGTTCGTAAGGGGACCAGCTTTGCGAGGAGGTTCGTGGGCGGCGGCTTCAGCGGCGGCGAGTTGGGCTGCTTCTGTTTGTTTTGTCACAGTGTCAGATAGAGAAGAACAACAACAAGAAGAGGAATTGGAGAGGAGCAACAATGAAGGGAGGCATGGATGATGACGCACTGGCTTCCTGTTGTCGCTTTTGCTCTGCTAGCTGCTCACGAAACAACTTTTGTTTGGCGTTGAAGGCTTCGACTCCGTTGGGCTTGATGTCGGCTAGAGAGGGGGTTTTGGAGAGGATCGTGGGAGTGGTGGAAAAGGGCCGGACGACGCCGCATGGGGGGCGCAGGGCGCGGAGGGCGCGTCGTGATAGCATTTTGTTTGGGTACTTGACTAAGAATGTTGTTTGTTGTCAGGAGAGAGTTCGTGTTCGACTGTCGTGGTTGTAAGTGGTGATGCTGGTCAAATGCGACAAGTCACCGGCAGTCGGGTTCGGTTCACGGTCGGTTGTATCTGTTACGTGCAAGTATACCTGGGGTATGTATACTTGTAGATGTATTGCTCCGTGAAATGCGACTGTTGCGAAACAAAGGATGGGGGCAACCGCGAAAGTCGTTGAAATGGGTCGATATGGTCAATTCGATGGCACGACCCAGATGTGGTAGTGGTTTGATTCCGATGTTGGACAACGTCTCGTCTACCAAAAGGGAAGTGGCAGATCGGGCTGTTGTTTGTTCGTTGTGTTTCCTTTTTGGTTCCTGAGAGAGGGGGAAGCAGCTTTGAGAGATAGCAGTTAGCGTGCGGGGAAGCTTTCTGTCTTTTCTTGTCTTCTTAAGTTGCAAGCTAAAGACTGGTAATGTACTGCGAACAACGAGGAGGAGACAAAGTTTGGTCGGAAAGATGGTCCGAACCAAAGGGTAAAGACTGGAGGGAGGGAGGAGATCAAGAGTTATTGGATGGGCGTAGGCTGTGCGACGATGGCTTCAGTTCCCAGGGTAGCAATGAGGTGTTGTTTCCCCGCAGATTGATTGACTCGGTCTGGCCTTGGATGTGTGTGGGATTCTGTATGTAAACAAGAAAAGAAAGGGGGGAGTTGTACACTACCATAGGTACCAAAAGGAAGAGGTATGCGGAATATGAACAAATCTGGATGAACAGACAATCACTTGTTTACGGGGACAACACTTCAGATAGTTTCACTTTTCGGTCAATGATTCAGGTCGCTCATCGTCGACTTTACCGTGTTGCCCTGTTTCCAAGTGTTTACCTAGGTAGGTACATAACTAAATCCCGCTCAGACGATCAACACCGACATCGATGCCCTGGAAGTGCCCTGAACCCAATGCTGAAGCGAGCACTGGCGACCTAGACCAGGCAAAGGGAGAGGAGCTGCCCCTGTCCGGTTTGCTGTCCAGCAGGGTCCTCGAACTCCATTGCCGTTGACTTGTCCACCAATGGAATCTCTCCAAAGCAGGCAGCTCCAGACGGCCCGGGGACCCTCCCCGCAAGCAGGAGTGCGGGGTATGATGTCACGAAATGGACCTCAGTCGTTTGTCACTGACGGAGAAAGCTTTGCACGTGTCGTCGAGCGTGACATGAAGCACGTACCACCTTCCAGTTCTTGGCCAAGTCCAAATCAGCAACCATCATTTCATGGATCACGTGCCTTCTGCTACCTTTTAGGTATTTAGTGGGGGATCCCGGCTGAGATTTGTCCTCCATTCCCTTTCCAGACTAGACTAGAAATGACCATCCATGCTTCAAGAGCTTGGAGCTTGGGCCTCTGAGCAATTATTGACACCTGACATTCCAGGCACCATCCGACATTCAATCGGCCGCGGACGGCAAGCTCACGAAAAACGCTCGCCTGGAACAGAGCCGACCCTTCTTCCGTCACTCTTGAACAAACCCACTCCCGGACTTCAACCCAGTTAGCCCGCAAACTACCGTCAACATGTCTTGGTTCGGCGTCACCCCCCTCAAGAAGTTCCCCGCCCCCGTCTGTATGTTGCTGTCCCCGGAGTCCCTTTTGTCATCTCAAAGATTGTCTGCTAATGCCTCTGTAAACAGTGGGGCCGATGGCTCCCTTCTTCGCTGCCGGTATGCTCCCCGCCCGCGACCTTTAATATCTCCCGGTCCGATTGCCGAATGCACCGACGACATGTCCGACCACGACTATACATGCACTGCGACGACAAGGATAGATATTGGAAAGTAGCAAAGAACTGACACGGCGCAGGTCTGGTCATCGCCTACGGTATCAACTCTCTCCAGGGCGCCCTCATGCAGTGTACGTCGCGAGCTTTCCTACGTGTCCCATCCGGTATCTCCGACTGACCGAATAAACAATAGCCGATGAGTGGAAGAACGACCCCCGCAACATCTACGCCAAGAACAAGGCCGCCACCCACTAAGCGATTCCTTTGAAAGAATGGAGGCGACGGTGTGATGATGCAATAGACAACACGAACAAGACAGCTTCTGGCAGACCCTAGACCTATCGAGAACCCCAATAACCCCCCAATGGACCGTTATTCCCATCATCAGCAGGAACTGGCGCCAGTGTATTATAGAGGGAGAAACATGAAGTGACGTGTGTGTCGGATGTTGAATGTTGTGGTTCAACGCAGCCGTGATTTGCGCCCATTGACGATTTGAACAAGAACAAACACCAAGAACGATGCACGAAGAAGAGGTGGAGAGAGGAGTAAACGTGGAGAGACGGTGGATGACAGGCGAACCCAACACATGGCACAGCAAGTGCGTGCAAGATTCGACAGTGCGCTTCCACCCATACCTCAATCCATTGACCATCGGTGGGGAATACCACAAGCTTCACCACCAGCAATTGCCGGCAGACGCGCTTCGGCGTGTCGAATTCGCATTCACATTATTTGCCCCATTGATATGGATGTGTTCTCACTGGCATAGAGCAACCACCCAATCACGGCCCAGGTTGAGAGATGCTTTGGGTTTCAAGGATGCCTGGGAATAAACAGAGGTTACATCCTTTTGTTTTTGGGGAGTTGGGAATGTTTAATTTGCGTTGTGAATTATATGCATTTAAGTCGAATGTGAGGGAGTCGCAGGCGGGTGTCTGATTTATCGGCTTAGCTTAGGTTGAGGTAACGACGTCATATATGAACCGTAGTCCTTAGAGAGACCAAAATGAATGAGGAATTGACAACAGCTTAGTTGTGTTCTTACAACGGTCATATATGGTGTTGTTCTGTGATGCTGGTGCCATTTGTTGTCCTTATCTTGGCCCCTGATTTCTAATCTTACGAGGCTCCGGAGTCCGGACGGGGGCGTGGTGAGCTCACCCAGCCGAGAATCCGCCGTTTCAAGTCGCATCGACTCGGCCACGACTCATATCCTCTTCACCTTTCTCACATGTTCCGCGTCCTCATTCGCACTCCCGCCAGATCATTTCGGATTCTGTGCACCGAGCCAATTTCTCGATCAATTTCGACCAGCACCGTATCCCGATTTCCACCTAGCATTAAAATGGCCGACAGCGCGCAACCAACACCCGTCCAGTCATCGGCATCGACGCCGGCGCCCAGCGACATTTCCAATGCCAATGTGCCCGCCCAACAAAAGCAGCAGAAGCAGCAAAACAACAAGAAGCAGAACAGACCTCCCCATCCCAATGCCGCCAATGCCAAACCGAAGCCGGTCAAGAGGGAGGTGAGGATATTGATGCTTCATGGTACGTTGACGACATTTCCCGGTTGCACGGACAATTCATTCAATTGCCCCTCCATCACGCCAGACGGGACCCCGCGCCCATCTCACCGAGTGGACACACCTCACTCACCGCGCTCACCTCGACACAATACCTCACCACCATAACCACCACCATGACATTCACAACCCCAGTGCCCATAATCTTCAAACACCACCCTCCTTTTCAACCTCACTGCGAAAATCCAGACTAACAAGATGACGCAGGCTACACCCAATCCGGCCCCCTCTTCCGCGCCAAAACCCGCGCTCTGGAAAAACTCCTCATCAAGGCCCTCTCCCCCTTAAACCTCGTGCCAACCCTTATCTACCCCACCGCCCCCAACCGCCTTTCCGTCTCCGACATCCCGGGTTACGAACCGTCCACATCCGACTCCGGCCCGGGCGGAGATAAGGAATTGTCAGATAGTTGGGCATGGTTCAGGCGGGAGGAAGCCACCTGGAACTACAAGTTGATCAACGAGGGATTTGAGCGGTTGGCAGAGACGATGAGGGGTGTGAATCTGGAAGGGAGGGAGGTGGTTGATGGGCTTGTGACTGACAGCAAAGTGGACGGGGAGGGTAAAGAGGCGGAGGAAAGGAAAGAAATGAAAGGGGTGGTCAGGTCAGAAGTGATTGATGGTGTCATTGGGTTCAGTCAGGGCGCAGCGATGGCTGCCATGTTGACGGCTGCTATGGAACATCTGGCGCCAGGCCAGCCGCGGCCGGTCCTGACGCCCGACCATGAGGGGTGGGTGAAGCAGATCCGGGAGGCGAATAAAGGACAGCCGCTCAAGTTCTGCGTGAGCTACAGTGGCTTCTTTGCGCTGCCGCCCGAGTTGGGGTGGTTGTGGGAGCCCAAGGTCAAGACGCCGACGTTGCATGTATTGGGTAGCTTGGATACGGTGGTGGAGGAGAGTAGGTCGCGGAGGCTGATTGAGGCTTGTGAGGACCCGGTGGTGGTGGTGCACCCGGGAGGACATTATGTGCCGGTGAACAAGGAGTGGGTGGCGCCGTTGGTGGGGTTCATTAGGACGTGTTTGGAGAAACATCAGCAGAAGACGGAGGAGGAGGGTGAGAAGAAGAAGGTGGAGGAAAGCGTTTGAGGGGCGAATGGGTAGACGTCTATTCAGGCATCTTGAACTTAAAAGACAGCAGAGGCGGGAATAGACGATAGACTACAAGAGAAAATCCTTTGTTTGTCCAGTTTTCACAATACACTAGTATCATCACTGAGTAAGTTGAGTTTTCTTAACCCGCTACTATCATACAAGCTCACCACTCTCAGAGTCACCCACCACAGTCATCCACCCCTCATACACAACATGCCCATCAGGCACATCACATCTGACGCAAATTGTGACTAGTCTCCACCACGCTCTTGGGCGGAATCTCGCCCATATCCGCCGCCATATCCGGCTCCCACTCTTCCTCCTCTGCTCCATGTCCATGTGCCTTCCAATGATGACCGCCCCTCGGGCCCTTGGGCAACGGCTTTCTGCGATTCAACTCCAATTCATCCTCATCCCCATAAATGTTTCTCTGCGCCGCCTTTCTGCCATATTCCAAAATGTCCTGGTCATGATGACGGGGCTTGCCCTCGGTGTTCTCGTAGCCGTGCGCCCGCACCTGGTCGGGCGGCAACAGGTCGGGGCGCGAGTGGTCAAAGGTCTCGTCGATGAGTTCCTTGGGATCGAGGCCCCAGCCTTTGACGATCTCTTCGTCGATGCGGCCCGGTGAGTGTTGGTAGATGTGCGCGGTCTTGTCTTCGGGACCGCCGACGCCTTCGTAGACGTGGCCGTGGAGGAGACTGGTTGTTGTTATCGTCAATCAGCGGTTTTTGTTCTCTTGTTTTCTTTTTTTCTTTTTTTCTTTTTTTTTTCTTTTTTTTTTTCTCTGCTCGCTTCGCTCGATATGGTAGAAGTGTTGTGATGGTTTAGAATGAGTGAGAGAAAGAAGGGAAAAAAGGAGAGGAAAGGAGAAAGAAAAAAAAAACCGAAACAAAAAAGACTTACTGCCCCTTGTCATCCCGATCGCCGCCCTCGGGCTCCGGAATCTTCTTGTCCCATGACCGGTTGGTGCACAGGTCCTCGCCGTACCGGATCTCCGTGTCGGGAAACTTCTTGGTCGCCTCGAGGTCGTTGATGCCCGGGGCTTCGTCCTCGACACCGGCCGGTCGGTGGCCCGTCTTGGCGTACCACGAGTTGAGGTCGCGCTCGGCCTCTTCGGCGAGGGCGTTGAGGTCTTTCTGCTGCTGGGTTTTGTGGTGTTCGGTGGAAGACATTCTGAGTGGTGTTGTTCTTTCTTGTGTCTGACTGACTGACTGACTGACTGAATGGGTGTTTGGTAGTTCTTTCTTTCGCTCGTTTGGTGTGTTCTGGTCCTTCAAAGGGTTCGTCTCTTTTGTCACCTTCTTTTTTTTTATTATCTTTCGTTGGCTTTATTATTGGTTTGTGTCTGACTACGAGATTGAGGAAGCCAGGCAGGGCGGTCGAGCTTTGAGATATATTTACAGGAAAACTCCTCACGTAGGTAGGCGGGCAGGTTCATGCTCATGTCAAAGCGTCGTCGTTAACGTCATTGCTTTGTCGAGAGGAGCAACTTTGATTGATCAATGGACACTTGACTTGACTGTGCCCCTCTCTTGTCAGATACGTCCCATTGTGGCCAGAATATTCTTTCTTGTTTGGGTAGGGAGTCGTGAGCTGATACGACCTTCTTTTTTTCTGGTCGCAGTCAGTTAACTGATGCTGTCCGAACTGCAGGGAGCGTGTAAGTGGTTGCAGAGGAAGGATGTAACCCCACCGAGTCTTAACGTCATGATGACCGTCCCGGAGCACAGCACCAGCGGTGAGAAGATGTACTTGACAGATTTTGCATCAAATAACAGCATGGAGGCATTTATAAGTGTAAATAAGTTAATCAGGAGTTCTTGGGAACTGTATATGGTAGTCGACTGGGATATTTTGGGAGAGTGTCTTTTTCCTCTCTCGTCGTCCTCTGTTAGTGATAGTTAGTGCCAGCGCAGCAGACCTCCCCACTTCAACTGCAACGCCGTTCAACTTCAATGATGTTATTGACCCTTTTTCCCTCAATTATCATTTTCCATCTCGATCTCGACTTCCATGCTCGAGTCTATCCATGACATGACGCAGCAACATCCTTCCATTGCTTGACCGACATCCGGCCGCGCTGCCATAGTAGCATCGCCAAAGCATCGAGCTTCACGACGACAACATCACTCCAGTCAACTCTACCCCCCTTCAGCTGCATATCAAGATTAAGGCCCTTCCTCCTTTCACCCTTGTCTCCTACCTTTACACAACATACCTCCCCTGATGCTCCCTCCCTAGGTACCTCTGTTGACCAACCTAGGTAACCGTCCATTACATCAGCCCTACACCTGAATCTGAACCTGTACCTGCTCGTTCCTGTCATAGCGTCCGTCGTCAACAAACTAACACAGCCATTTGCAGTTCCGTGATCCGTTCCGTCTCGGCTAATGCACCTTGACCAAACTCCTACTGTGCACACTGCAATTTCGCCAGTATATCACACACACATGCAGTTTTCTGCCGAGAGAACGACGACCATGGAACACGGATGTTGACCTGACCTCACAAAAAAACTCAACAAGAGAGTCCATCAATCGTGCTGCCAGTCAACAAGCCAAATATACGCATCTACGATTGAAGATCTCCGGTTGAGGTAGTATAGTAGAAACAAACCGACCAGCAACTGAAACAACGGGACCTCAACTTTGTATTCGAAAAGCAGTCAGTCCATTGCGCCTAACTCCTGTCCTAGATCTTACCCAAGAGGTATCCTGAGGTATTTCCCAGACCACGCACAATGAAAGAATATCAAAAGAGTGCTAAAAGTAGAGCAAAGTACAGGTGCAGAAGGAGATGACAGAGAAGCAAGTCCAAACCAAACAAAAGCTTCCACATCCATTGAAAGACTAGACCGTTCCTTTCCCGTCCTAATCAGCATCCATCATAACCGGCTTCTTGTGCCTCTACTGCCCAACATCTCTGGCCGTTGCACTTGCCCTTCAAAAGAAACAAAGATCCAAAAACTCACAAAGCCATAACCTCATGCCACATCCCCCATCTATCTTCATACCTGCCGCTGACGCTGCCGCTGCCGCCGCCACTGCTGCTGCTGCTGTCTTCATCGACATTGACATTGACATTGACATTCCCATGCAACAACACATGGTCATGGGGAACATCAGAAGAACCTGAACTGCCGCTGCCGCTACTGTGACCGCTTCCACCACCACCAACACTACCACCACCAGCACTGGTACTTCCACTTCCACTTCTACTTGCACTTCCACCACCGCCACCTGCAATATTCACGTCCAACAAGTCTTGCTCCAGATCCAATGCTGCACGCCCCCTCTCAAACCGATGACCATAATGGAATCCGTCAAACTCAATCACTTCTTGTTCGTCTGTTGACAGAGAAAGAGGCATATTCCCTTCATCAACCATAAAGCCTCTGTTCCCTCTGTGACGAACACCTTGTTGTTGTTGAATCGTTACCGGGACAGAGCGAGGTATCGGGACCGGTAGAGGTCGTCGACCCAAACCTGCATGGTTTCCGTTTAACCCATGAACACCTGCAGGACGAGGAGCGTAAAATGACTGACGACCACCAGCAGCAGCCCTAGTCCCCAGAGGTACATGTAGAGGTCCTAAACTCCCTACTGCCCCATGTGCAACCCCTGGCATCCCATACGGCGGCGGCGGCACGTCGCTCATAGTCCCTGACGCTCCTCTCCCCATACCCATACCCATATGTAGACCAGGGGCAGCAGCAGTCATCGGCATAACTTGCATATCCCGCACTAAGTGGAAGTCCCGCCCCTGTCCAAGTTCCAGTTCCACCGGCGACGGCACCATTACCCCCATCTCCCTTTCCCTGTCCCTCTCGACCTCCATCTCCCTATCCCTCAACAATCCCCTGACCTCCTCCGCCTCCTCCCACTTCCCCATATCCCTCAGATACGCCTCCATTTTGCGAGACGTTTGCACCCAAAATTGGTCTCTTCCTCTTGTTGTTGTTGTTGACGTTCCCAGTCCCGCGGCAAAAGGGCCCATGGAGGCCACCGGTCCCATGGTCATGCCCAAACCTGTACCACCCAGGCCTAAGCCCCGTCCCAACCCAATTCCCGTTCCCATGTGCATACCCGTGCCCACGGCCGTGCCAAAAGGAAGTTGCTGGTGATTGTCACTGCTAGATACCACGGTACCAGAAGGAAGTCCACCACCGTTCATGACCAGGATCTTTCGGCGAAGTACAACGGCAGTAGAGTCGTCCCCTTCATGATCGGCGATGGAAGCTAGGAAGTGGTGCGCCGAGAAGAAGAGGTAGCGATCGAGGTATTCCCAATCTTGCATGGGGATTGGAAATGGGGGTTGTCCTAGATGTCCTGGGGCGAGATCGTGGCATTCGTGCCGTGGTTTGGGTGCGCTGGTTATCATGTTATTGCCGCTGCCAACACTTCCCGCATCCGCTACCACTCCCATTATAGAGGTACCGCCGCGGTTCCCGTTTCGAACCCGATACTTCTCCTCCAATCGCTCCACCAACCCACCCAACATCCCTCTCGCCCTTTGCCCTGCCCCCGTCCCTGCCCCAGGCCCAACAACAACCCCCGCATCGAAAAGCGGCAAGTACATTCGTCCCAGAAGCCCCTCTAGCTCCAGGATCCTCTCCGTCGTCCTGCCCTCCCCCCACCTCTCCATCTCCCGCCTCACCAACCCCCCGAAATCACTCACTAGGTTCTTGACAATGGCATGTTCTGGGTCCATCAGAATCACGTATCCTCTCTTGAGGTGGATAGTCACATGGTCCGTCTCACCCCGTAGCTGGCGACAAGTGTTGATCCACAGCTTCCAGGCGCGCGTGATGAAGAGGTGGAGCGACGCAAAATCGGAGGTGGTGACGAGGTGGTGCAGCGACGAAGAGATTCGGTGCAAGGGGTGCGAGGTGCAGCCTGCTTGGGCGTATTTGAGGGTGGTGAGGTGGTGGAGGAAGCGGGTGTAGATGGGGAGGATGTCGTGCGGGGGTTGATGACGATAGGGTGATTGTGATGATGATGATGACAGAGGTTGTTTAGTGCTGGGAGAGGAGGCGTTGTGGAGGATGAGGAGCTGGGGAACAGCGAGACAGCAGTCCCAGATGGCTTGGATGTCGCCTTCGTCGGCGGAGGTGATGGCTTCTTCGATTTGGAGGAAGGCGTGCCGCAGGAGGACGCCGCCTTTGGTTGTTCCTTGGGAATTGTTGCATCGAAGATGGCGGATTGCTAGAGCGATGTTCTGTAGGATCGAATTCGACGACACGGTGGCGTGGTCTTCAGCGTTGATTTCGTCGCTGGCGATATGTAATCGCAGTCTCGGACCGTTCATCTTCCACGGAGTCTCCCTTTCGGGGTCGGCCCAGCGCGCAATGTAAGAGGCGTAAGCCAACAAAGTCGACTCGACGAGGTAAGTCGGTTCGCTCTGGAAGTAGAGGCGTATCATCTGGGCTGGTTGCGAGATGAAGTTTGACTGGCATCCTCGCTTCGACACATGCCCGTTGCCCCTATGGCTTCCTGAGCCCGAGAAGGTCACCCCTTTTCTTCGCATGGAACGAGACTTGCTCGGCTTCGTCGCGTTGGTGTTGCCGGACTTGTTGTACTTTGCCCATCGCCATTTGGCAAATTGGCCTTTGTACATTCTCGCCCTAGTTTGCAGGTAACAGTTAGTCAGCTGTCTCCCAAAACTCCACAAGTTAGAAGCATACGTTGCCTTAAACCGATGAGTCGACAGCATGATCTCCACCACATCATTCAGTATAAAGTTCTTGTTCATATACAAATCGTAGATGATATCCTTTTTTGCCTCCCAATCAGCCGGGCAGGTCGGTACCAGTGGCCTCTCAGGCAACGTGTGGTTAGTAGGAGTCGCCCTGGTAACTGTCTGTTCCTGTTGTTGCTGTTCCGTCGACAGATACGCATCATGATGATGATTCTGGCTGTGATGGCTAGAGGTCGAAGTTGGAGAGTGATGCGAATGCGGATGCGACGAGGAGTTGTCGTCTGATCCTGAAGAGCTATCAGAGTCAGATGAGTGACCGCTGACGGTTTCAGGACTGAGGGGTTGGTTGAAGTCGAAGAGTTCAGATTGAGTCGAAGACGAAGAGATGACTTGTGACGCGCTCATGATAGCATTTTCTGACGGCAATGGCAATGCAAATATCTGCCAAGCGCCCGTGAGGTCGCCCGTCTGGAGTTGACGAATCGGATGATACTAGTCGTAGATTCGAAAGTGAGTTGTGAGTTCTCGGCAAAGTCTGTATGCGGTAAAGTCGTCAGTCAGGTTGTCGTACGGATGTGGTTGAATGGAGCTGAGAAGAGAATGGAGGAGTTCAAAGGAGGGATAACTGCCACCGGAGGAGTGAGTGGACAGAGCCCATTCAAGGATTCCGGCCTATGCCAGGAATAGCCATCCTTGACACTCCTGCATGCTCTCACTTGCCATGAGCGCCCTGCCCCGAACAGAGCCCCAGACCAAATGATGGTTACCCCTCTGACCCCCATGCCTGCCGCTTCCCTATCCGTCTTGAGCGTATCCATGGTTTTGCCCGTCTTAGCCGTTGAGTTGCCTGGGTACAGTGCCAGTTTCCTCACTTCTCGCCCTGTCCCGTCTACCAGATGTCCTGGGTCGTGCATGTTCAACCACTCGCTCACTTCCTCCCCAGTCTTCACATCCAGCCCCGCTCCTCCTTGCTTCTGGTTCGACCCTTTAATCATTTCCTTTGCTACTTGCGTCACCCTAAACCCGCTGTGCCACAATCTTACAATCCTCTAGTGTCTGGAGCCTGCGTTCCAGCATTCAAAACCTTCACACAAGTGACAGAAAGAGGGAGAGATGGCACTTCTTGAACAGGGCGTCTTCGCCCCGCATTTTCCATGACTGATTCTGTTCTGAGAGGGGCGATGTGCACAGCACTCTCCTAACAAGGCTGGTTGTGGTCATAGACTAGCCGAATCTGTTCGTTGTGTGACACAGTAATCGGAAGAGTGGAGGCCGACAGCATTTGGGTGTCGGAACGGGGATTTGATACCTAGCGTAGCTCGGCGTGTTGCTCATGGAGCCCTCGCAACCTTGCGATAACATGATCCACGACAATAGTAGGCGTACACACTGATGCTACAATTCTAGCTCTCGGGGTCAACGGCCAAAGGAAGCTTTAGAATGAGGAGAACGCCCGAAACCCCCCCAGCAAAGCAAACATGAGCATCTCCAAGCCGTAGTACCCGTCGATAGCCCGTCTGTAAAGGTTCTTGTGGGGTACCCCGGGGTAAGTTAAACGGACGGTACACGCGCCCGTGAGGCACCCAAGAACCAGTAAGCAGCCCAACACCCGCCTGCTTTCGTACGGTTGGCTCTCAACTCAGCAGTTCGTGGCGGTCCATGTGTGTGGATGTGCCACCTGGGCATCGGCTACCGACTGTCGAGCTGTGATACTCATTCCGGTATTCTAGCCGTCTCTGTGGCGTTAGAGACCACAGTCACCACACCCACATCCCATGTTGGTCTTCTATCACAACTGACAAGCCAACCTCCTAGCGTCGAAGGGGAATACGTTCTGTTGCGCCAGTTGGAAGCTTTGTCAAGACACAAACTCCGGTCCCTTGGTTAGGATCGGATGGCGTACTGCAGAATGGATGTTCAGGTATGATAGGTATGATGAGATTTTGTTCCACCCAGCCGTGGGGGAGTAAATCCCAGTCCCAGTCCAGTCATCGGTCTAGTGCACGCCACCACGACCACAACACTAGGCCACGAGGTGTCAAAGAAGTCGGTCGATGTTGATCAACAGAACAATTGCCAGGGCTTCCATGCCACCATGACTCCCTGGCGAGTGTAGCCTGTTGACTGTAGACGAGTGAGGGTAGTTCTTGGAGACCAGTTAGTCACTTACACTCAAACTTCCGAGCACAAAGCGTGCTGGTACAGCAGTTTTCGTATGCACCGACTACCTCGTTCGTGAAACCGCGTTGCAACTTCGTGCAACTCGGCATGGGGAAGCATTGGCTGATGGCTGATGCAATCTGTGTATCGTCTAGCCGCACTGTGGTTTCCTGTTGTCTTGTGAGACATGATAGTGCACTTGGTGGAACGCTAGGGCGCAGAGGAATTGCGCCATCCGGGCGTTAGTCTTCAAGATCTAGCTTCTTTGGGAGTTGAAGTGTGTTCCCATGGTCGCAAAGGTCATGATGGTTGTGGGACAGAAGCTGGAAGCGAGAAGGCAATGAGTCGACCGGAAGTTTGGGAGAAAGATTAGTTGAAAAGGGAAGAGTGAACAGCATGATGTGATGATGATGATCAACGTGGAAGACGGTCAGTTCCACGGCCGAGTGGTTCTTGTTGCCCGGTTGCCCATGAGTGTCATTGTCGTATCTGAGGTAGTGCAGATCAGCTGTTTATGACATCTCGGCGCCCTATCATTAGTCTTGCCAATGTCAACGGGGTTGAGAGGGAACTCACTGGTGGATATCACATCACAATCTCCCGCCTGAGGGTAAAAGAATTCTATACAAGTACCAAAACAGTGAAAGAATCCAGTGGAAAAGGTAGCAAAAGTACAGTTTAAAGACGACCTACAATTTCTGTGTCATAAAGCGACTCCAAAGATCGAATCCAGATGCCTTGATACTGTCCATCGCCTAGCCAGATGTCTGCCCCTTCAATTCCTTCCTGACCAAACCACTCCCGTCAAGCTCACACCTAGTAGTGAAACAAGGCAAGAGTGTTCGCAAACGTCGCCAAATTCTGGTTCCAACCGGCCAAATCCTTGCCGTCTCTCGTTATCATACTGACACTACCGACCGTGTTCAAGTTGTAGATCTGGACCCAAGGGTCCGCGGCATTTCCACTAGACCCGCTGGTCTTGTTCCGATGGGATGGCGGCTTGCTGCTCATCACGAACTTTCCTGTTTTTCCGCTCTCAGCTTCTCTGGGAGGAACGCTGGTGCTAAAGCCAGAGCCGAGGTTGAGGGGTCCAGCCCAGAAGATTCTTGCCTGGCAGTTTTCACCGGAGCGAAGAGTGCTGCAGTCGACGTTGTAGTTGTTGAAGAAGCTGTAAAGACCGGCGCCGAAGACAACCACGTTTTGTGAACCAAGGATGCGGAGACCCCATGCCATTTCACATTTTGGGTTGCCTCCTAGGGTGAGAGAGCCATCGGAATTGATCGTTGTGTTGGCACCGTACTGGACGCTTTGACAGTCGGTATGGAAATCGGGATCTCCCAGAGTGGTGTCGATCCTGGTGAAAGGCAACGGAGCAGGAGGGTTGGGCTGGTAGTAAGGCGTCTCAGTCTGTGCTTGACCCATGAAGACGTCGGTCGCATTGAGCAACTGGTACTGGTAGAGAGTGTGATGTTCACTGGCGGTGCCTACAAGCCAGACACGTTCGCCTTCAATCAAGACACCACGTCCAGCAAAGATGCTGATTTGGGTGTTGTTGAAGTCCTCGATGTCGTGGTCGGCAACCCAGAACCAGTTGTTCTCCATGTAGAGATTGCCAGCCCCCTTGGTGACGTGGAAGCTCAACCATGCTGCGATGCAATTCACATCAGCGTGGACAACGGCGCCGGGAGTCTTGGGGCAGTCAGTCAGTTGCAGGTTAGATCCTGCAAAACCACCGATACGTGTGTGGACGTCCCACAGACCAGAAGGGGGCATTTCGGCGAGGGTAGAGCTGGAACCGGCGGGAGAATTGAGGTTGTATTGGATCAAGACGGCACCTGCTGTTCCTCCCTGGGTAGAGACAATGATGTCGCTGACCTCCACGTAGCCGGCCTCTCCCATATTTCCAATCTGAAGCACAGGTTGCGGGTTGTTGATATCCGAGAACTTGGGACCCGCACCGAGGATGACCGCCGCCATAGCTTCTCCCACAACTCGAACCCCTCCTGGGATATGAACAGTGTCGGTGACCTTGTAGTATCCCGCGTCGAGGTACGCCACCGATCCGAGTGTATGACCAGCAGTTTGGAAGAGGTGGTTCAGAGCTGCGGTATCATCGGTGACTCCATCTCCAGCAGCACCGTAGGATCGGGCGGAGAGAAAGGCCCAAGTCGGGTAAGTTTCATACTGAGGTTTGGAGCGCTCGTAAAATTTGCCGTCTTGCTTGAGGGTCGTGGGTTGAGGGAAGTAAGCCTGATCGCGGTCCTCGTACTCGCGCGGTCCATTGGGGGTGTAGGTGTTGCCCTGAAACCTGTTAGTAATGTCTCTTGGAAGTGATTCATGGTAGCCGGATAACCTACCCTTGCGTAACCTGCATCATGAACCAGTCCCGAAGGATTGCCCAGGAGAATAGGGCCTTCCGGGCCCTGAAGAACGATGGGAACATTGATGTAGTCCACATTCTCAATGACAAGAGAGCCTGTCGAGTTGATGCTGGTGGCCCCACGGAATGTAGTCATGGCCGTCTGAACGTTGACGAACCTGCTGTCCAAAAGGGTGACGGAGCCAACGGCGTTGCTCGACATGTTAATGCCGACCTCGCAATCGTAGATGTTGAGGGACTTGTACGTCCAACCCCAGTTCCACAGCTGCATGATGGCTGTCTTGGAGCCGTAGAAGGTGAGGTTGCGCATCGTGTACTGCTGATTGCCGAACTGGGCGCCCTGTTTACCTCCGTAGAAGACCAGGTCCGCCAGCATGCCACCGCTACCTTCCTCTATGAAGATGCCGGTGTGATCATCCTCGGGTCGGGAGGATAGCTTGAAGACGCAGTTCTGAATGGAAGTAGCTTGGGATGAGGGCCAATGAAGGCCAGCAACGGTACCCGGGACATCGGTGGTGTCAAAGATGAGGTTACGGATTTGACGAAAGAAGACATTGGTGGCTCTGAACTGAAGGGCTGTGCAGACGTTACTGTCAGCAGGGAAAACACAAGAGACAGATGGTACCTCTACCACAGGGAGAGACTCACTGCCGCTGTTCAGGTACGGGTCCGAGTCGATCAAGCCAATGCCGCCGTAGGACTGGAAGTCGGGGCTGCCCTTGATGACAGGCATGGAGGTGGGATCGCCAATGATCTGGGTATAGTAGTAGTTGATGATGTTGGTAGTGATGAGGTAGGTGCCGGCAGGGAAGTAGACGACAGCAGGGGTAGTGGTGGTTCCGTTGCAGAAGGGACCGCCACCGCAACGGTCGCCGGAGCTGATGGCGTTGTTGATGGCGATGGTGTCGTCAGTGACACCGTCTCCCTTGGCGCCGTAGTCCTTGACATTGCGGAAGACGTGGTAGGACTTGTCGGGGTTGAAGGAGGCAACGCCCTGGTGCTGGATCTCCTCCATCCAGTAGGCCGCACTAGCGACTGAAGCCAAAGCGGCGAGCACGATGACCTTGAGCCGCATCGTGACGGGATCTGATAGTTGTTAAGGATTTGGTGTTCGAAGCAGTCTGTCGATGGCGAAGGAAGCCCAAGAGAAGAGTGAGTTCGTGAATGGTAAAGATACGATACGTGACCAAAGCAAAGGGGGGTTCACTGCTGGAATTAGTAGGGAAAGGAAAAGATTAAGAGCTCAAAAGATTGTGGGGGTAGATCAACGACCAAAGCACATGATATCCGGTTGGTGGTGAAGGGCCTTTTTTCGGTTGAGGAGTGAAGAGGTTCCAGGTTTGACTAGTAGAGTGAAGGCGGACGGCAAAGAACTGAAGGTCTAGCAAAGCAAGTCAAGTGAAGGTGAAGAGACCCCATCAATTTCCAGTGGTTGGCCAATGGATGGTCAATCATCAGATGCCACCATCTCGTTGCTCCTTCCATCTTCGATCCAATGTGGTTGGTGGGCTGCGTGCCTTCCTTCTTCAGTCGGGGCTCGTCGACTCATCAGTAGAGCACTTCACGTGACGATGCCATCTGAGATCGAGTGTTCAATCCGCATCTCTCCATTGAAGGGTTCGTTGCGATCCCGACTTTTACTCATCATCCCTCTCTTGACCACCACCCCAACATCACGAGCATGGCATGTGCCCCGGTCAAACTGCCACTGCGCATTTCATTCACTGTACCTCCAACCCCCATGCAATATGTATTGACAGTCCAGTACCGCTGACTTTGGTTAGAAAAGGCTATGGCCAGACTGTGATATGCCTCGTGATAATTTGGGAGCACATCTGCCGGAGTTCATCAAGCGTTGTTCGACCCTTGACTTGATAAAATGTAACAAAGACATAGGAATACTTGTAAGAGAATACCAAACTCCAAAGGGTACCAAATAAGATGGTGATATGGACGAGCGGTGGTGACAAGGCGACGGATGCATTGACGTTGATTGTCCGTTGATTGCTTACGTAACGCTGATAAGGGCTCTTAACAGATAAGCCTACAATTCACAGCGAAGAAATGTTATAGATACCGGCAGCAGCCAGTTGCCGGCCCGGGCCAAGCTCCGTGTTCGTCTCCCCCACCAATGATGTCGCACCCACTTTCAACGACATGGCATTTTCTTCGACACTTGATCCAAGCACCAACCAAAGACATTGTCACAGCCTCAACCCGCCATGGCTCAAGACCGATTTCCAGATACACTGACGGACCGGTGGCCCTCTCCGATGCCCTCCCTCATTTCTTTCCCAGCTCCCGCAGTCGCGATTGCAGTCTGCTGCTCGACCAGTTAGCCCCGGCGGAGTGCCCACTGCTCCTCCCCTTCTTCTGAACACTTCCTGGCGTGCGCAATATGCTGCCATGCTGGTTTCGGTTCCTGACTCTGTCTCGGTGAATAAGCAGGGCCTAGCCTAGACCGTCGATTTTCTTTGTTCAGTTCAGTCAACCTTCCCCGCCCCCTACGTTTGTCTAGACCCCCGTCTTGGAACAAAGACAGCAAGTGCTGTTAAAGACCTCATCATAACATGCCCCCAACTGCCAACTCCCAATTCCATCCCGCTCGGCATCCTTTTACCATCGCCGCTTCCTTGATCCACTCGCACTACCATGGCTCGATATACCGGCACTTCAAGCGCGGCTCGTCAGTCGGAGCCGACAAGGGCGGCCTCTGCCAATACCTCAGCTGATGTTATTACAGCGAGCACCAGCAACATGTCCCCCAACACCCCTACCACCACATGGCTGAGGATATGGCCGCGTCGAAACACGAAAGAGGATGATCATCTTGCGGATGGGTGCCTCGTGATGTGACATCCGTGTTGGTCGCCCGATGAAGTGACAAAAGGTCCACTGGTCCGTTCTGTTTGCACCATTATGACGGCCAAGGCGCCGGCATACCACGCTCGTTTGCGATGACTACCCACGAGACACGCACCCAGTTCTGCTTAACCACGCCTCACCCCTGGAGCGCCTCGATTCATGGTATATATCTCAGCTGCTTGCTCCGGAAGAGCCCTCTCGTGTCCTACACCTCGAACCCTCACGTAGCTAGTTTCACCACTGCCAGTAGCTGCTACAAATTCCGTCCTCGTACACAAAATGCGTCTTGCCGCTTCTCTTCCTGTTGCGGTTCTTCTCGCCGCCGCAGAGGTTACAATGGCTACCCCCAACCCCAGCATCACTGCTGCTCCTACGACCTCGAACAATCTCCTCAACACCGCCACATCCAAACAGCCCTCGGTATTCACCACCATCACGTGCAGCCCCAATGGAAACACTGAGGAGGCAGGTGAATATGTCAGGCATAACTGCAAGGTTTATGAGTACAGGCTCAGGAGCTGGAGAGCGGTGCTGGGTTTGCTGTGCCGTTTCTGGGCAGTCTCTGGGAAATGGCCGCAGCGGCTGCAATAGTCATGCTGTTTTGAGCTCTTCGCCGTTATTACCAGACAAACTGCCTGCGTCTACCGCTAGTAGCATGCATGAGGAAAGATAGAGCCGGATCGGCTTGGATGAGGATCGTATGTTGAAGGAGGCTGAGGCGGAAGATCGGAAATGCTACCATTTAAACTACTTAGTGCGGCCAAGTGACTCCACACCTTAGTGTACCTGCCTGGCGATCCCGTTATCCGAGTCTAGCGTATCAAGCTGCAATACGTGTCAGCCTAGACCTTTTGCCAACCCCGGAGTTCCACTGAGAATGAGGCTTAGCTACCCCAGACCCCTGGAAACGATCTCGGCCTTCCTTACCGCCGGATTTTTTTCCATCGCGTGTTTTTTTGCTGTGATAGCTTCCTTATCTCATGACGCTTGATGAAGGGTCCTTTTACCAACATAAAATGTTCACATTTCTTCTTTCACATCCTTGACGCACCGATCCATATTGCAATTTCTCATCAATCAATAAACCGTGCAACCAACAATTTTCCCGCACGTCGACAGCCAACACAGAATTCCGGCCATCAAATCTACATCTACTACTACTAAAGACAACGATCATCAACATGCGTCTCTCACGTCTCATCACCCTCGGCTTCTTGGGTCTAACAACCGCATCCGTCATCAACCCTCAAGCCCGCTTCTCTTCAGTGACTGTGCCATATAACACCACAACCATTTCCGCCTCATCACTCCAGACCGGTACACCACCGTCTGTTTCACCCGTGATAAGTCATCTATCACCACCTTGTCCTTCTGCCGCCAACGCAGTCGACGACAATGTTGATATGTCCAATTTCGACGAAGACGACCAAAACGAGAACACCCAGCATCACGGCGGTCACGGAGGTCATGGTGGACATGGCAGAGGGCACAGTAGAGGTACTAGTGGCCACACGGGTGCAAGTGGTGGCGTCGATGGGAGTCATGGAGGGGGTAATCAGGCTGGGGGAGGTGGTGCTGCTGTCGGTGCTGGTGGATCTGCTAATGGGAAGAAGAGTGATGGTACTAGGCTGAGGGTTGAGGGGCTTGGAGTTGCTGGGATGGTGATGATGGGGCTGGGGGTTGTAATGGGTTGATGGATTCAAAAATGTACGGTTGCCGGCGGGGTTGAACTGTTGGGGCCGAGATCCATTGTTGTGGTCGTTGTCTCTGCTTACAATGACCTTTTTCTTCATGACGCACCGGCGCGTCTTCCCTTCCTCGCGGCTACGACATTCACGACTCATCTCCCTCGATATAAACCCATGGTTACACCAGTACTCATCATGCAATTCCCTGTTCAACATTAGGATTAGCGGCAGGTCACCCACAACCAGCAAACTCGAAAAGATGGACCCTCCAACTGTCTTCACGATCACCCTCCTGGGTTCATCCGCCACTATAACAGCACCTTAGCACATCCATCTGCAAACGCCGTCGTTGCAATCCCACAGCTAAGAGTAGCAAATTCACCCGCGCCGCCATTATACTGTTGGAACAAAATCCTATCTCGTGTGCGTTTTCAAGACTTCGTTGGCGTGTGCCACAAGTTGAAACCTTGAGGTTCATGATTTGGTCAGGGCATGAGAGGGAACATCCTCGAGTCTGGCGATCCATTGGCATGATACATTCAAAGCCGAGTCAAACTCAACACATCCCTCATCTCTGACAGGTACTTCAGTGGTATAATAACAGAGGTCCCCCCTCATACCTCTCACGAACCCCAAAAAGTCCCTCGGCCAACTCCTTCCAACCCAAGAAACCATCTTGCTCAAAAGCAGCTTCAAATCAAGACCCACCAGTACCTACTTTGTCCAAACCAACAACACCAAAAATGCGTCTCCCAAATTCACCTCTCCTTCTCCCCATCTCCTTCTTGCTGCTCCTATTGCTAGGTACCAGCGCAGCTCTGGCCTCTTCTCTTTATCCTTCTCTCGGCTCCGAAAGCACCGCCGCAACCACCGCCATTACCATCCCCGAGGATCCTGCTACAAACCCAACCGACATCAATCCTTCTTTCTCCACACCAGCCAACGTAACCTACGACGACATCACCGAACATCATCGCGGCCGTAACCATACGCACAACAACCACACCAGCGATGGGACTACGGGTTATGTTCCCCCGGGTACAGCCTTGGTCGCTATGCTTGTTACGTTTGGGATGGCGATGCTGGGGGGACTGGGAATTGCTTCGGCAGTAGCGTTGGTGTTGTCAGTGGTGGAGGTGCTGGGTGAGGGGGTAGGGTTGGTGGTTTCCTTGGTGGGTAGTTGGTGGATGGAAGTACCTAGGTGAAGTAGATGGTGATACCTCTGGGTAAAGGAGGGTTGGGTAATGGGACTTGACTGGAGAGGAAGGAGAGATCAAAAGGTTGTGGTTGGGAAGTGAGGGGAGGGAATATATCTGGTAGGAAGAAAACTGAATGATCATCACGCAGTGGTACTGGCTTTGAAATGTGCACAAGTGACGTGATCCCTTCGTTATTAGGTACCTACCTGAGCGGTAACATGAAACATGCACCAAACCTCTACCCTCCTAGAGGGTATATAGCCCAGGTTATTGGCCAACCTTTCCGTGGCCCGCTAGTGCATCTGGGAGTAATGCGAGAGAGCTCTTCGTGAGCTGTTACCAAGTAAACTGGAAGCTGTCGGTTCAAGTCCGGTGCGGGCCACTACTTTTTTGGACATTCTCCTTTTTGCTTCGGTTGAACTCGTATCGTCTTGCCCCGCGTCAAGCCCCTCTCTGTGCTATTTCCGTTTCGACACGAACTGTCAACGTGCCTACGGCGTTGTGTTTTTTTTCCTCTCCCTTATTTACTTCTCCAGCTCGCGCGCTTGTTGCCCTTCCACCAAACAAACCCGTCGCAACTTGCACCAACGCCTCATTTCACTTTGATCTCGAGTATTTTCCCCGCTATCCAGATTGCCAGGAACCGCTTTCCTTCCCACGCTTGTTCAGATCTTTCGGTAAACTCTCTCTTCCCGATCACTCGTTGCGGGCTGAAATTTGAAGAGTAGGTAAGTCTCCCTCTCGCATCGCTTCACAGGGTGAAGTTGAAGGACGGCTTAACTTCATCTGCATCAAGATTCAAGAACAGTGACTCGGATCCTGACTCAATTTGACAACATATTCATTAGGAGTCACTTCAACGTGCCCAGCCATGGAGGCATCTGATGCTACTCCGACTCGGAGCCCCTACCACGAGAAACGCGCGCCCGAAACTAGCGGAAGCGAGAGTTCGAGGGACAAGACAACCAGTCCAGATACAACAGAAACGATGACGACCATTACAAAGAAACGGCGACTTGACGAGGCAGGTGAAGCGCCAGTCATACTCGGGTTGACAGAAGCCTTCGATGATGGTACCGCCAGAATAGTGGCCACAGAACCCGATGCTTTTTTTGGCTGCGCAAAAGCGCCCTCCAACTCATCGCCAATGCATCTTCCTGATGCGCAAGAGGAACCCTGTCACATCCTACAATCTATAGAGGTCGATGTCATTGAGCAACAGGATGTGGTGGGAGTGTCCATCCTAGAAGACCAAGCACCATTTGCGAGCAGGGAAGAATTCGAGGCAGCCAATGTCACGACCTGGAAGCGCTCACCTAGGTCTCCCTCGCCACTCGAAGATCCAAGACTTCCTCACTGGAGGGCTGAAACTCGGTCATTCAAGGGAAATATGTTCTGTCACCATCAATCACCTGGAACAGCCATCGAGACAGCCAAGGCCGCCCACAATGGGAATCTTTTCGTGGATGGAGCTCCACAGTTCACCATCTTCTGTGACGGATCCAGCGAGAACACTCGCTTTGCACAGTTTCGCGGGGATAAGGGAGGATACGGTGTGGTCTTTCGGGACCCCTACGAAACCGTTAGTCACAATGATGTAGACCTTGCTCCCAACCGCCTCAAACCCAAAGTCCTCGGCAAAGAGAAAGAGGAAGACTGGGGTGTGGAAGACTTTGTGGTTTTGAACTGGTTGAACCGCAAGGTCTATAGTGCCGATCATGCGGAAATCAGCGCTCTTTCACAGGGACTAGATGAGGTCACCAAACGTGTCGACCGTTTTGGTCCTCCCTCATCCACACTCAAGATTTTCTCGGATTCGGTCAGCTGTCAAAGGCGCATCAACAAGGGCATACTCGTTGGTGATGACTTTGTGTCAGGCGGCAAGAACCTTATGTCAGATGACAGAAATGCCACGTCGGGAAAAAAACGCAAGAGAACTGAGGTCACTTTTTATGACAAGCACACAAACCCCTTTGTGCGCGCAATTGTCTGGCAGTCGCATTATCTCTTCGAACGTGGCTGCACGACAGAAATCCACTGGATGCCTCGCAACTGCACTTTTGCCGCATTTCTCGCAGATCATGTCGCTGGTTTGTGGCGGCTAGAAAACGCCGACTTCAGCCAGTCGAATCTCGCACGCGAAGAAAGGGACGGGATCATGGACAAGTTGAGCGGGGAGGTCTACGAGATAGTGCGTAGAAGATCTACGCCTCCACCAAATTCTCGACCTTCCAAGAAGAGGAAGGTGAAAAGACCACCATCGAAGAATAAGCGCCTCACCAAAAACATGAAGCGCGCCCAAAAGAAGCCCAAGGCCAGCAAGAAGCCTTGCTCGGCTAACCACCTCAACACCCGGTCCTTTCCCTTTCGCCCCTCACCGTCACCATACGGTCAACCTTCTTCTTCTCAGTGGGTTTCAAGTAACCCATTTCCACCTACCCCGGCTCCTTCTGTCAGTGAGCCGTCATTGCACCAAGACCACTACCCCTCAGCAGAGCATCGCGTGCCCACGTTGGATACGTTTCCAACATGGTTCTTCCGAGATCCTACACCGCCTCGTATGGTACGTGCTCCGACGCCCGGGCGCTGTTGGGAGATAGAGGATGAGGATGAAATTGAGGTTGGCATTGTTCGTAATGAGGAGAACAAGTCGAGTCAAATGGACAGTGAGGAGGAGAAGAAAGACAAAGAGCAGGATAATTGTAGTGGAAATAATGACGAGAAGGAGAGCAAAGAGTAGTTGCTATATCGTCGTCTGTTGCTGTTTCTGTTTCCCCTTTCAGCTATGAAGCGGCTATGTTTCAAGATTTAGGCAAAATGGTGGAGTATAGGCGTTCTCTTTCTTCTGTCTCGATGGATATACGCACAATCAGCTCGTTTATGCAAGCTTTGTCTTTCTATTTGTAGTATTGTAGCACTTGTACTCTTCCGTTGCACTGATGTCTTCATTCAACATCAGAAGGATTCTATCCCTCTCATGCATTGGGAGATGTCGCTGATTGTACTCCAGTTCCTCCCTCTCCCCAATCTTCAAGTGCCTGCCTGTAGCATTATCGGCCAGAATAGGGTCGATTGCGCACCGTCGAGGATATCAACGGATTCTAAGAGTACCACCCAACCCTTCCAGACGGTAAGACATCCAAACGATTTTCCGCATTATATGTCTCGCAGAAAATCGGCCACGCCGGTGGTTGAGTCCGCGGTTGAGGCGGTACCAGCACTCCTGTGAATCTGTAGAGGTAAACAGTCCGATGACGACTGATCCCGGGCGATGTTGCTCCACGAGCTGAAGGGCGATAAGAGTAGACTGCGTCAAGGCACCCGATTATGCCTGAATCGAGGAGTACATCACTGTGTAGAACCATAACTTGACACCAAAGCCTGACGTCGACTTTAATCCGGAGGACATGGGCCATGGGAGCGGCAGAGATACCGGTAGCTGCTCTATCCTGGTTGTCTATATTGTTGATGCCGTTGGCCCGGGGATTGCGAAGTACAATCCCATAGCTACCACTAGAGGCTTCGTATTCTCGATTTCTCTCACACTTGCGTGATCCATCGCAGAAGAAGAAGATCTGCGGCACGCCATTGACTCAAAGATGAGAGGCACATTGCCCTTTCGGCTTTGATTTTGGCTTGGGCGGGGGGGAATCCGTGGTCACTGTGCCGGGAAAGTGTCGGCGGGTCTTCTGTTTCTATAGGGCAATGCAATGCGCTCGTCGTCGTTCAAGGGCGTAAGAGCGGGAGGGCTGGGATCTTGCGCGCTCGTGGAGCTGGGCGGGAATGGGATAGAACGGATATCCAGGTTTCTTCCTCATCGCCAGTGTCGTTGGTCAACTCGGTATCAGACAAGAGGCGAAGATGAAATGACCTGACGCTATTATTACTTCCCGGGATGCTGTTGTTCGGAGTCGAAAGACCTTTTGTTGAAAACGCCAAGTGCCTAATGGAGACAAATGCACGCCCATGCCCACAGGCAGACTCGTACCATCGTGTGTTTTGCCAGAGGAAATTCAGCAGCTTTCACGGCGGGAACTTCGAGAGGGAAGTAAGGGGTCAATTGGCTACCCTGATGGTCGCTTACCTAGCCTGCCACCTCCCACCTTGCCGCTCCTCACCCCAACTCCCGCCGGCAACAGGTTTGGGGTATACAAGACCTTTCTTCTGCGCACATTCCCGTGGTCCGTTGGTGTAACGGTCAACACTACCTATCCTGGCGTAATCTAGTCGTGCTGGACGCGTCATTACGGTGGGGCGGAAGATACCGGTTCGAATCCGGTACGGACTACACTTCTTTTTTCCTTTTTTTTTTTTTCTTTTCCTACCACTAGACACAGGCAGATTGAATTGAATAGATGTAGCTACCTTACTTACTTAGTACTTTACTGCGTACCGGTTTCCCCCTCACTTGTACTTAGTATTTTTTCTACATCTTATATATTCGATTTGTACGATAGCTCATACTACCTAGTACGTCGGGTTCATTGCGGACTCTTCTAACAAGTTCCGACATGCAACTGCATCCCGGATTCCACTCGACCTCCAGCTAACAGTTACGGTATGTTGTGTTGGAGTTGGCACCAGGGAGGTAGGCTAGTTTATACGTCTCTAGTGAGCCTATTAGTTTTCTTCAATTTGTAACCTGCAATGTTTACCTATTTTCCGAGTCTAAAGTGGTCGCAATTGTTTCTCCTCTTCGCAAGTCATTGTGCTAAGTTGAAGGCTATTCTACCAGTGCCTGCTGCTGTATCAGGTTCCTACCGCTTTTGCCTACCGTTCCCGTCTTCAGGTTTACCGGGCCGCTAGGTTCACTACACGTCGCCTACTTAGCCAGCGGCCTATGCACTGGGTTTAGGGTATATAAGGTACCTTTTACACCCCTCTTCCCGTGGTCCGTTGGTGTAACGGTCAGACACATCTTAGCTGATGCTTCGTCGCTCTACGCAGCGGCCTACTGTCCAGAATAGAGGTTACCGGTTCGAATCCGGTACGGGCCACACTTCTTTTTTTTCCTCTTACTTCTTCTCCCACTACGCTAGATATCTTTTTACTTTGTTCTTTACTCAAATCCCTTTCAGTTTACATCTATGTTACCCCTCGTTCACCAAGCCTCGATTGCTTATACGCTACCTCCACAATGACTGTAATGTCCCCTAGACGCAACCTTATCATCCCTAGAATCCCTCTCAACAAAACGGACTTATAACTTGTCGCTTTGACGAATACTCTTGACCATTACCGGCTTCCCTTTCCTCGTTCTTCATTGATTCTTTTGCACACAAGTGACCATCTTGCAGACAGCCGTCTGTAGATACATTTCAACGCCCATTATTCGTCATCTAGGATCACGTCCTTCGTCCCGTCGCCGCTCTGTTAGGATGGCCAGTTCATGTGATCCTTATGAGCTCTTATTAATTTCCTCGCTCAACTTGTCCAACATTCCGTCTCTAACATCCACAGCAAGGTGACGCTGCGACAACGCCTTCTCTGGCCATTCCCTCCACACGCACGCAGCAGCGTCGGCGAGAGCAGGGCCAAGAGCACTACAGCGAGGACTCCATCTGATCTCAAGCTGACACCCGCGCGACCGCAAGTAATGCGACTGCCAGATGATGGCTCGCACCAGCGGATTTGAAACCTTGGACCACAATCTCAACGTAAACCCCTTCGGCGGATCAGAAATGATACCTTTTTCGATCCTCTCCAACACACAAGTTGCATCCGAGTAGATAGTCACGGCCGACGTCGGGGGCTGATGTTTGTCAATATATCGAATCGCTGTCTCTTGGGCCTGCGATACGGCTGCAAGCTCGACTTGAGGTACTGAAAATACTTTCCTGGACCCATAACACAGGACCGTGAAGTCCACAACCCGAGACGGGTCATCGTAAACTTCCCCTTCCTCCTCGAGAACATAGTCATTGTCGACGCCCTGCTGTAACGCCCTGATTTTCGGGTTGTCGAGCAATCGAATGGGGTTTTTGTAACGAGATACAAAAGGGATTGTATCGTCAAAAGGGTTCCTGAAGACCACCCTATAGCCTCCATTTGTCCAACCCTGGTCCAATCTCCTACCCGAAAGGCCCTGGATTGATCCATCCACAAAGAAAACCAGCTGAGGTACACCGTTGATGGAAAAGCGGGCCTGGGATGCCTCTCTCGCGGTACGGGATGCTCTTTGCTTATCTTTGTCGATCGTGATTGTTCCCGCATATGAACGCGTTTCGTTCATCCAAAGGGCAATTCTGGGATCCAGTGAAGGCGTGGGAGACGAGATCAGAAGCTTCCGAGCGGTGGCGACAGGGCCTTCGTCGGTGGACTTTAGGGCTTCCGTTCTTGGAGGGGCAGGAGTAGATGAGGCCGATTGTGGTACCAGATTCCTCACCTCCTCGGGGTACTCCTTCGAGTCATTCGGCCCCGCATCTATTCCCTTCTCTACTTGACTACCAGCCGGAGATTGGCAGAATAGCCAGGAGGAATAGCTGGGAACCTTTGCAAGGCACAATGAGAGTGAGGGCGACAGGATACAAAGTTGTGGATGCTCGAAGTGGAGGATGATATGCCCGGCGATATAGCATGGCGGATTGGCGGTCAAAAGGTTTGATGATCGGGGACGAAGGCCGGCTGTTCTCTCTACGCGGGGTGCAAAGATTGGCGGCTGAAGGCAGCGTTGGATGAAGGAACCACGACGGAAGAGGAGATGGTTGACAAAAGGGGAGGGAACCGGCAAAGGCTTGCCACCGGCAGATATGATGCCCGTGCACATGTCTTGGCGTAGCCGTATTTCGACTTGTCAGCGTCTCAGGGAAAAGATTTTATGGAAGAAAGAGGTTACCGGATATGAAGATATCTGTTTTGATGGGAGAGTGCTTGATTCTGGGGAGGAGGAAAAGTTGGAAAGCCAAGCCTGAGAGCTGGGGCGGCCCTGAGTTTATAAACAATATTTATCGTCATTGTTGGTCAGAGATGAGCATTGTCCGTCTAGCTGTCGCTGCCTTGGCTCATTCTTTCACCTTCGATGTCTTCTTGTGAAAACGTCGTGGTTGGAACACTACGTAAGTTGCTCGCTAGAGCACGATCGGTTCTTGATCCACCAAATCCCAGCCTATATGGGCCCTGTGTTCCTGAGGATGGTAATATAACCAAAGACTTTCTTGGTCCTGCCTATCTTGTTAGCAGGAAACATGTTGTACGTTGGGTTACACTTGTCACAGGTCGAATGGTCTTGGCGAACGAAAGTTTAGGGCATCCCGTCAGCACTAACGAAGGAAGGAAGTCCGCCGTGTCCGTCAAATACACTTGTATCTTGACATCCTTCCACCCCATAGATTGCTCTTCTCTCTCTGTTCAAGATCTCGCTGGTTCTTTCTTCAGTCATGACGTTCTGACACGCTTCCACCCATCGGAGATCAGACTAATCTTCTTCGCATGCACTTTCCTCCCACGAGTTACCTTCTTCGTCCCCTTCCGAAAGCGACTCCTCCGGCTGCTCTTCTGGTTCCCAGTTGATGACATCGTCAGTCCACTGGTGCAGCTTTTCCAAGATCCCATCTCTCTCTTCAGCAGGCAGGTTTACCTGGCAGAACAAGCTTTCCTCCCAGAACTTCCACGAAGAGGCTGCCGCATCAGCCAAGGCTGGTCCCAAAGCGCAGCAACGAGGGTGCCAATGGATGTCAAGCGTGCAACCGTGGTCATACAGGTAGTGAGACTGCCACACAATGGCTCGCACTAGCGGGTTAGTGGACCAGCGGAAGAGACTTCCTTCGTCACTGTCCAGAGGAAGGATTCCATACTCGAGTCGCTCAATGGCTTGTGCAGAGTCTGTGAAGACACTTATCTTCATAGAGTCCGGCTGATGCTCGTCTAGTAGCTTTATACCTACCTCCAAAGACTGTGCGATTGCGGCCAACTCGACATGTGGAACAGAAAGGGTTTTGGTGGCGAATTCGAGGATGGTGAAGTCTGTCACTTGAACGAGATTCTCGTCTCCTTCCTCCGGCTCAGAAGTGAAGGCCTGCTGGTGCTCTCGAACGGTTGGCTCCTCGATAAAGCGCGCTGAATCTGTTTGCGAAACAAAAGGGGTTGTGCGGAGGAATGGATCACGGAAGGCTACTCTATAACCTCCATGCTTCCACCCTTGTCCCCTTATGTTCTTGATGGAACCGTCACAAAACAAAGGGAGTTGGGGAACTCCCTGAATCTCAAGTGGTCCATGTGATGCACTCAAGGCGACAGGAGATGCTTTCTCTGGATATTCCTGGAAGATGGCACCTGCGAAGACGCGATCCTCTTGTTGCCAGAGAGAAATGCGAGTATCGGAGAAGGAAGTATCCGACTCTTGTTCATTGCTGATTTGCGAGGTAGGACTTAGCTCGTAACGAAAGTGAGCGTCACCCCATCCCCAACTGACAAAATCCATATTGCCATCATGGTTTCCCTCATTGCTTCGGTCATCTTCAGTCTTGTCGTGGTCACCTGGTTCATCGTCTTCCGTCAGGGCCATCTCAGTGTCCGTTCCGAAGGTCTCGCTTTCTGGTGCACGAGAAGGGCGCTGGTCTACGAGCGCGCTGGAAGACGGCCTTGCTGCGGTATTCGTGTCTGGCTCGGAACCAGAAGTCGAGGCAATGTCCACAGGGGCTGCTCTCAAACCCTTTGATGGCATTTCACCTGTAGAGGCATCTTCATCTTCGACCCGAGGCCGCTGGTCAATATGGCCGTCAGAGGAGGGAGAGGTAGAAGCCGTGCGTTCGCGCTTTGTCGGTGACATTGTACTCTATATAAAAGTCTAGAAGAAAACTGTCAGCAGTGCTCACCGAAGGGGCAGTGAGAGCGGAAATTTCGAGGCTTTTTAAGCGAAACCAAAGAATGAAGACCAAGGGAGACCAAGGCCGGTTTATTTGAGGATTGTCATGATGATCTTTTGCGATCCATGTTCTCTGACACTTGCTAGGTGCGTCATATAGAAAGTGCAGCATCGGGGTGACTCACGTTGACTCAATTGGCTCTTGATCCCTTTGGCAGATACGGTATCTGGCTGAGGCTTTGAAATTTGCTTCCGCGTCTTAGAGCGAGCACCTCGTCGTTGATGAGTGCGAGAAGATAGATCCGAGCAGAATACGGCGAGAGAATGAAGGGGCCTTGCCGTCTGGGACAAACGAGACGGCTTGGAAGTTTTTGAGGCAGAGAATTGAACGAAATGAGGCAGAGACGAAGATGGCAGGGCCGAGATAGAAAGAGGGGTAAGATTGTGCAGCCGGGAAAGAAGATGATGGAAGGAGCAATGTGGGCGGGTTGAAAATCCGGGTGTGTGATAAGCGAGCTGGACCATGCGATAGTACGATGGCCTAGTGCAGGCCGCTTCAGTGGTTGTCACTAACAGCTGGGATCCACATGCAGATAGGTGTGAAAAGTCCACGATGTGTAAGCGATAGTGTGGTCCTCTAAATTCAGTGTGTACAGCAGAAATACGCTAACAAGTCTGCACTGCATGCAGCGCAAGAACCGAGGTTGTATTTCCGACGGCGTCCGTTAACAACATAGTCAATCATATAAACAACCCAGAAAACGAAAGCGAGCCCTGTTGAAGATTAGATCTCATAGCAGCATTGCACCCATCTGTGATGACGGTCAAGTATCGTTTTGGACAAAATACTTCATCGTGAGGAAAGCAGTACAGGACTGCAGGAAGGGTTTCCAGTTGCGATAGGTCGGCACCGGATGCTGTGAAACTTGTGGTTTTTAGTGGAAATAATTATCTTGTAAGTATTGGAAAGCCTGGTGTACATCCGCAAATATATTGACTGTAAACCTGAATCGAGATGGTGGATGGAATCGTGATGCATCGACTGGGCAGGCTAGAAATGGCAATTCGAAGCCGAATCAGCGTCCGGCCCAAGAAAGAAAGTAGGAAAAAAAGTCGAAGCTATCGACGGTGCTCATAGTAGAGAACAAAGGGCGAAGAAAAGCAAATAAAAAAAAAACAAAAAGCTCAGTCCGATAAGACTCGGAATCGAACTCGCAATGAGTCGACTCTGCACGAGCCAAATGGCACCTGCGAAAACACCACGCATTTTCTGGACCCAGCGCACTACCGCGTAGGCTACTGAACCGTAGTAGAAGGTTCACACTTTAGTACTTATAAAGTAGGTAGTCCCAGTACAGGTCCTGCTACTTGTTGCATTCTCTTGTGCATAGGTACGTAAGCATTCTTAGTAAGTAGGCCTAGCATACATTATGAAGGATGTTGCGTTACAAAAGATCGAGTGAAATCCATGCATGGGATCGGCAAACATAGAACCGAATGAATAAAGAGAAGATACAGAAAGAAGCAAAAAGAAAATAATAAAAAGCTCGGACTGATCAGATCGGGAATCGAACACGGAAGGTTCAACTCAATACCGACCTGAAGGCAGACCTACGAAAACACCAGCGCATTTTCTGGACCCAGCGCACTACCACGTAGGCTACTGAACCGTGGTAGAAGGTTTATACTTTAGTACTTATATGTAGCGCTGTATTCAAATTAAATATAAATAAATATCGATCTGTATTTATTTGAGTGGGTTAAATATGAAATCGTATTTATTTGAGTTGACATCTATATTTATTTGGTTAAATATTTGAATTTGTAAAATCGTGATTTTGAGCGCTTTTGAACCCGGATTTTGCACTTTTCTTTACGTATGGCCTCCCCAGACCTCCCTGAACCTCACCAAAGCACTGGATTCTCCATCCGAGACGTTGTTGTTGTCGTCAGTTCCCTAGACCCTATTTTAGTTATACCTTTTAAGCCCGTTTCCTAGCTAGAACTTCAAACTCTCGATAATATTAATAAATTCAGTAGAAAGACTATACCTCTAGCTATTAATAATCAATTTAGTACTGCTAAAAGACTACTTACAATCGTCTACTATAGTAGGAATTGAGTAATAGTTAAATACTATATGTATTAAACGAGGGTATAAGGATTAGTTAGTTTTCTACTAGTCGATTATATTATTAATAGCGTAAATATTATTGTTGAGGTAGTATTGTAGTTTATCCTCTTTCTTTGGGTATGAAGGGAGGGTATTGTAGAAATTAGGATCGATGAGCTAGTTGTTGTTGGTTAATTGAGTTTATTGATTATTGGTATTAGTTAGTAAATTATTGAGAAGGGCGTTGGTATAGCTCTTATTGTATATAAGTTGGAAATTTCCGATAGTCTCTTTATATTTGTAATTAGGGAGATACTTTACTACTTATTTACTATAATAATTAGGGTGTAGGATGTAAGTAATTTAATATAAAGTATTCTCCTTTATTAAGTTTCGATACTTCTTTAGCTTAGCAATAATTCTATTAAATATTAAACCAACGTACTTTATACCCTTATTAATTAAATCGTTAGTATAGTCGATTAGAAGTTTATTATTTTAAGAGGAATTAATTTAAAAAGAGGAGGAGGAGGAGGATTGGATTTGTAAAGTATATATATAGTACCATTAGGTATTAGAGATTACAATATTAGACTTTAGGATATTTAGACCCTTAAATATATTAAAAGTAATCTTTTTATTGAATTGTACCCTCTTATTATTGAGAATAGTAATAAAGCGATGTAAATTGGGTATAATAGTTGAGAAATATAGACTCCGCTTTTTAAACTTCTTAGTAAGGTTTTTAAAGTAATATATTATATTTATAATAGAAGTAAGGATAGCCTAATTGTTATTATTAAGTTGATCTTTTTAAAGAAGCTTCTTCGATACGTTGGGATACTATATAGTTTTATTAACGTAGTAATTAATAAAGTAGCGAAGCTTTTAAATATATTATATTATATAGTAATTTAAATTCTAGTACGTTGTATTATTGAGGATAATGCTAATAGTAGGAGATACCTTGTTTTTTTTATATGTATGCTTAAGAAGGGGGAGAGTTTATTATTAATATTAGAGTATTACTTAAGTTATATAATTTCTTAAAACTTCGTTCGTCTTTGGGGGCTTTATTAAATAAATTGTATAATATTATAAAGCTTTTTAACCGGGCCTTACTTACACTACTCCTATAGTATAATATCTTCTTTAGTAGTAGAAAAGCGGGAAAAAGGATAGTTGGTATTAGTAGTATAGGATTAAAATAGTTTAATAGCGGCCTTCGCGCTAAGATTTAAAATGTAACCGAAGTAGTAGAAACGATAATGAGGTACCTTTATTTCGATTTCCTTATTTGAAAGAGAGGGGTATAGTCCCTTGAGGATATAATAAATATAGTAGTTATTAGAATTAATATTATTATATTAGAAGAAGCCGATATTGTTGCTTTTAATTTTATATAGCTTAATAACCCGTAGAAGGGAGGTTGTAATATTCTTACTACTATAATTGTTATAGATTTAAAAGAGGCTAAGTAAGTTATTCCTAATAATCTTAAGGTAGTCGATATAATAAACGAATATCGAGAATATAGTAAGACTATTTAGGAAGGTTTAGAAATTAAAAGAGATATATTTCTAATAAGGGGATTTCTCTAAACGCTCCTTTAGATAATTGAAGTAGTACGTATACTTATTCTTTATCTATATTATAAGGCTATATTGCGATTTTAGTAGTAATTTGGTAGCTATATTACAATTTATTAGTTATAAAAGCCCTTGAAATGCTTTATTTTTGATGAAGTTGAATAGGAGGCGCGCTATAATAATTATTTCTATTAGTAATTCGCGAAATACTTCGCCGACCGGCTTAATAATAGGGAGGTTAGTTTATTGTAGTTGTTCTACAATAGAGCGAGCTTTCTTAAATTCTAGTTGGTTAGTATTATTGCTAATAGGCTCTTTAATTTTATAAACCCGTTGGAGGTGGATAAGAGTCGAGCTAGTAGTATAGAGGATATAGAATTTATTATATAAGTTATAATATTAATAATTATTAAATTTATTATCTCCTAAGATTTTGATTAAGTAAGTACTATAGTCGCCGACCTAGGAGCTTCGCTTAGAACGTTTATATAGCTATGCCTCTAGTATATATTATTCTCTTTGCTAAGTAATTTTTAGTATACGTTTAATATTTTTAGGTAAATTATTAGGGTAGATTGCTTTTAAATAATTAATTTATCGACGGAAGGGGAGACGGCGTGTCTTATCGAACGCGTTAACAACCTCTACGTACGTAATCGAGTCTTTAAAGGAGATAGTAGGTATATTGCCCGCGGTGGACGAAGTTTTAGGGTTTTTAGCGACGGGTATTTTGACAGCGGTGGCGATAGTACTAATAATACTAAGTAGTTATTAATATTAATCGATAATAAGGGAGAGGGATAATTAATAATTATTATAAGCGATTTAGCGTAATAGCGTGTAATAAGGGTTAATTAAGTGAGTTGAGTTAATTAGAGTAGAAGGTTAGCGATGTAACTTAAGAAATGCCTAGAAAGTAAGTACTTTAAAATATTAGAAATTTACACTCGATGTAGGCTACTAGGCGCGGTCTAAGCGGCTAGTCTAGGCGGGTAGGGAGTAATTGGGGTAGCCCCGGTAGTAGCAATCCTTAGAGGTTAAAAAGGGTGGGTTTTGTTAGTTTAAACCCTAACCTAAGGATTCTGCCGATCGGGACTAAAGGCGGCCAAATAGACCAAATCAAATATAGATATATATTTATTTAGCTAAATCAAATACGGTCACATATTTATTTATTTATATTTGGTTATTTATTTATATTTAGCTTAGCGATTTGATTTGAATACAGCGCTACTTATATAGTCCTAGTAGGTTGTACTGTTGGAAAGGTGAGGCCGTGCCTATTTCCCGTGTGCTCACCTAGAACATGCATCAGTGTAAGGGCTCGCTCCTTCCACCCGACCTTCACTCTCCAGCCTGCGAGCATTACTCCCCGCTACTAGGCCTATCCCGCCCCCCATCGAACATCTGGGTATCCTAGCCTACCCAGCCAGCAGTCATTCCCACTACGCTACCATAAAAATGAAATTACTTGCCCACACCCCCCAAAAACTTAAATATACCCACTTTTACAGCCCAATAGCTAATATGTAAAATATCCCGTTTTAGCTGTAAAAATCGTAATTTTTCATATCTTAAAGTAGGTTAACCCAATAAATCCCTAGTAAATGCTATATAAATTTTAGTCTTCAGCGGGTAAGTAAATAAATCTAATAGCGCCAATCTAATATAGTAATACTTTTATAGTATTAAAGGTACTCTACTCTAGATACTTATATTTAAAAACTCTAATTTTAAAAAGAGTAACGTTAACTTAGAAAACTCGTTAGAGAGGGAAGAGAGGGCTAAAATCGATAATATTTCAATAGTTTCTTCCTTTCTTATTGCCTCCTCTCTCGCCCTCTACTCTCATACCTTCGCTACCCAATATCTCCCTAACTCATTATCATCCTCCTCCTCATCGTTGTTAATTACTTCAATATAACTATGTACCTTACTCTAAGTACGAATACAAGCGTTACTTATATTTATCTCCTTAATATTAGGACCTAATTCATATTAGGAATAATTATACTATATTAAAGCTTAAATAGTACTAGGGTTATATAATTTACCCTTAACTCTTCTAATTAAAATCGCCTTACTTAATTATAATCTAGCTAATAGTACTACGAATATAGGTTTACTACCAAACGGCCCCCTTTACTTACGTAGGCGGCCTTTAGGGACTATTTGAACAATTAATTTATATTTAAAGTATTTATTTACCGCATTCTAATATAGGAGTTAGTATAGGAGATGCCCGGGGTATAGATATTAATTTATACAATATTAACGTAAGTACTAAAATAGATAGTAAATTTCTTTAGTTATTAGGACTATTTTCCCCTCTTTTAATAAGACTTCTATTTTATAGGTATAAGGTAAATTATATTAGGCTCTAAAGCTATTTAAATAAGGTTTGAAAGGAGTATTAAGGAGTCTTAATTACTTTAAGGGTAGTATTATATTAAGTATATAGTATTAGTAGTCAATAAAATTAAGTGCCTAAATAAATAACTCGTACGGGCACTTACCCATCCACTCATAATTAACCTATTTAATACGTACATAGGTATCCAACTTTATTAATTTATTTATATATACTTTATAGTAGTAGTTAATATATTGTAAGTAAACTTTATATACCTCAATTAAACTACTACGAACTAAAAGACTATAATTCTTTAAAGAACTATTATTAGCCTCATTTAGTAACGTTATTCTTTATCCCTAATTAAAGTAGTACTTTATATAATAGCCCGCTTATTCCTTCTTATAAAGTAATAATAATTCCCTAATTTATAAAACAATATTTTCCTACTTAGTAAATTAATATTATAGAATATACTAAGCGTACTTGAAGCCTACTACGTTAAAGGAGTAAATTATATACTACTATACAAAGAATAGTATTAACCTTATATTAGTAACTTTATTTAGTAAAGGATTAAAATTAATAACGGTCGTAGTAATCATAGTGACTTTGGCGTTGCATTACTTTAACTCTTCGAAATCCGCTTTATTATACTACTCTTCTAATAGCGATAGTAATAATAATATAAACGAAGGTATAGACTACTAAAATAGAGCAAAAACCACACCAACACGAAAAGCACCCTACTACACCTAAATGTAGTGGGGAGCAGATCTGGAGTTGAATATAGCCTTCGTCCTTAGGAACTGAAATAGAGTAACAAAGTTACAACTCATTAACCACCGTTAAAGACTAACGAGAAGGATAAAACCCTTCTTATTAGCCTTAAATTAATAAGCGATTCTAAAAGTTAATTTCTTTTATAAGAGGGTTACTAGGCTTACTATTACAAGAACGTTCAACGGTAATTCTATAATTTGGGAGCGGAATTTCTTAGTCTATCTACAAGGAAAAAGTATTATCTAATCCAGAATACCTATCCTTTTGCCTATTCTCAATTTAAAATCTCCTCCTTATATCCTCTTCCTTACTCAATATATTCCTAGGGTCCTAACCAACTAGTACAATAAATCTACTCCCCAATATATAATAAACCAAGGCCCTAATATCTCCACTCATTATATAAAAGCAAAAATTTTTAAAGTAAGAAAGGAAAAAACAAAAAAAAGAACCAATTACCCTATATCAAACTTCCCTTCGAATATTCTTTTATAATCCTTTACAAAAATATTCGTACACTAATAACCCCTACTATTAAATAAAACCTTAAGTATAAATACGCACATAAATAAGAATACTAATCACCATCAACAAAGGTATATATAATAAATAATATAAGTAAAAGGTTAGAAGTAGATCCGTTAACGCCGCTTCTTTTTATCCTATACAACCTTCCGAATTCTCGTTCTTTCCTCCTTCGCCTCAATCTTCTTCTTTTCCTCTACCTCCTTCTTAACGTTCCAAATCAATATCTTATAAATCCTCAACACTTTTTATACTTCCTCTATACTAATATCGTCAATAGCGGGAATATTCTATACCACTTACTTACTTAATATTAGTATATATTAGTACTCTATAATCAACCTCCCCTTCTCTTCTCCTTTAACCTTTCTTCCTAATAAACATAAATCCGCCTTCCTCTTCTCAAATAAAATAAAATAATTAATAATAAATTTATTATACAAATTAAATAATTCCACTTATTTATTAATTTTATAGCCTTTCGCCTATTTAATTACTTTTAATTTCCGTAGGGGCTTTAAAAATACTTTATCCTCCGAAGGAGAAGAAATTTAGTACTATAGTATAATAAGCCTATCTACATATTTATCCTCCTTACTCTCATTTTTATTATCCTTATAATTATTAATTAATATATTCTTAATATTTTCTACTCCTAGCCCTTCGAATATAAAAAACTTCTTTAACTATTAAATATCTTAAATATAAATTAACAAATTACAAAGGACGAACAGGTCTCTTAAATACTCCTATATAACATTATCGTCTTCTATAAATTTAAATTCCCGAAAATCTCCTTTCACCTCGATCCTTCAATACTATATTATCCTATATCTCACCTCGTACTACAAATCTACTCTTTACTCTTAATTTATAAAAATTACTAATAATTTAATTTATAGCGTCCTCAAACAATCGTAAACTATTTTTATCTATTAGTAAATTATAGCTTCTTCCAACTATTCGAAATCTAATAACTACGTCCAAAGTTTCCAACAATCAAACTACTCCCAAATATATAGCTTAATATAAGGAACTATCTATCTATCTAAATACTAATCTACTCTCTTTATATCCAAAAAGAAAATCCTAGCTACTTCTAATACCTAAAAGCCGTATAACTATATAATTACCTATTAAAGGAATTCGCAACCGCTAAAGCACATCTCAATATAAATTCGTCTTCCTCTATTAATAAAATATCTATAATTTACTAATACAAATACGCTATAAGCCTTCAATACTTCCCGTATCTTAAATTTATACTTTATCGTACAAAAATAATACTATATATATTCTAATTAATTAAAAATAGCTAAAGAAAAATACTTATCCTCACAAATCGGAATATACTACTACCTTATTAATAATAAAAAGGCTTCTTCTACTAATCCAATACTTATTAAATACAAATTCCCTAATTCGTCTTCAATTACAATTTAAACAAAAGAGGGAATATAAATCCAATTTCCGTATACTCTAAACAACCAAATTAAACTTATACTTACAATTACTCTATCTATCCAACCCTTAATATAAATAATATACTACAAATTCACTATTCCTAATATACACTTATACTAAATTATTTAATCTAATTAAACTATTACTAACTAATCCTTTAGGGGAAGGAAATCTATTCTAAATACCGTATTATACAAATTGATATTTAGAATATCGAATATCAACTCGAATAGTACTATCCAATCCTTATTTATTAACCTATTATTTAAATACTTAAGCAATCTCTAATTAAATTCTAAATTAAAATTCTTCGGCGCCTCTCCCTAAAGGGGGCAAACCTCCCTAAATCCCAAAATAGTATTTTACTAACTAATAACCTCTTACATCCACTAAACTCTATAGTCTTCCATAATTTCCCCCTACTCTTCTTCTAATATTATTACTATAGAGTAAAACAATTCAAAAGTAATAGAGGGTAAAGTAGGGATTGGTAACGTAAGTTCTTTATTATTACCTTCTCCTTCTAAGGTAAAATCTTACTCGTTTATAATAAGACTTTTAATAAAATCAGCTTCACAAGTACCTTTAATAGGAATTTAGGCTAGTAAAGGTATCAACTCCTTTAGCGTATAAAGGAGAGGATCTATTATAATTAGGAATTCCCCTTTTAATAGTAAATTGCTAATTAGGATTTATAGTATTAAAAATTTATTATCAACCTTCTTACTTAGTAAAATTTCTTCTCTAATAGGCGTATTTAATATAAATTTATTAATCTTCTTTTCTCCCTTTTTAATAGGGGTCGGATTTATTAAAGATACTTACGAAGTATTAACCAAATATATTATAATTAGAAATATATTTCTTAATACTTCTTTATTATTATTTAATAACTCCTAATTTAGAAGGATTACCTTAATTAGTATAACTATTATAAATTTATTATTTTCTTCTTTATCCGCTTTATTAAAAGTCTAATTTACTAAAAATATATTCTTTTTCTATAGGGTCTTAAATAAATCTACTATAAACAATAATATATTCTTCAATAACTTCTTATCCTTCTTCAAAATTTTCTTACTCTTCTTAAAACCCTTAAAACTTTTCTTATCCTTATTATCCCTAATAGTAAACTAAATTATAAAAATCCAACGAAACGTAATTTTTATACCTTTATCTTTACCCTTCCAAAACCTTATTATTTCTCTAAATATATTTAAACTACTAAAAATTATAATAAACTCAACAATAATACTCACCTCCAATTATTTTTTCTTCTTTAATTTAAGAAAAATAAATAATTACCGAATAATAATCTACTCCCTATTACTACTCTCCAAAATCCCCGTAACTAATTTTACTTTATACTTCTTAAAATAATCTATCTTCACTCTCTATATAATTATACTCTTTAAAATTAAAATTATTATAATTTCTTTCTTCTTAAACTTTTTAAAGGGTTTCTCGAAAGAGAATACCTATAGGGCAATCTCTAAAATATCTAATATTATTAAAAAAATATATTCTTCGTCCAAAGAGTAGAAGGGTATTACTTAGGAATAAAAGGGAAATAATCTACTTATTGCACTACTATCCTTAGAAGGTAAAAGGCTTTTCTTTACTAACTTACCTTTAAAAATAATAGGGAATTAGAAATCTCTAAACACATTTACTTTATCGGTATTATAATAATAATTTAATATAATTCTATAACCTTCTTCAATTTTCTAAGGACTATTTTAATATTAATTTACTAGAAAGGTATATTGTAACGTATTTATTTACTTCCTACCCCCACTTAAAACCTTCCTACCGTTATTATTTAAATAATATATACTTTACTATTTACTTTTACCCCTTACTAGCAAATATACTACCTTCTTCCCTTTATAGTAAATCTATTTATTTCTTCTTCTCTTCTCCTAACGCCCTCTTATCCTTAAATATTAATATTTAATTTTACTACCCTTATTATATTAAATCTAGATATTTCTCCTAATAATTCCATTTAAAAATTTATATAATAACTTAACCTTCTATTTAAATATTAAAGTACAAATCTCTAACCGGCCTCTAATATTCCTTTATTAACTACTATTATTAAAAGAAAATACAATATAAACTCTAATAAAGGCCTACTCCCTTCTTATCCTCTAATAACGAAGAATAACCCTCAATATATAAACGAACGTCCTAATAATAAATAGTAATTACTATCTAAAATATATATCCACCTATCTTCTAACCCTATTGCTATAAATTCCCTCTAGGGTACAATTTTAAATAAATCTAATAAAGCTTTTACCAACTTAATTCAGATTTATATTATTTTTAAACTTATTTTCGCTAAAAAATTATATATAAAATAAATTTTACTTTAATCCCTTACCAACTTTACCAAACTCCTTAATATTTTTCGTCCTACCGATTAATACTGTATAGTCCTAGTAATTCATTTTATAACCCGAAACTTCGATAATCAACCTCCTTAACGCCTATTTATTAAAAAAAAGGAAGCTTAGCTTTAAAATTACTATAATACCCATCTACAAATTAAAAAGGAGAGGATTTTAGGCCTTTTTATTTAAACATTTAGTATTCTATACAAATCCCTTCCTTATTTCGCCTTTTCATTCTTCCTTACTAACCTTTTTTCCACAAAAATCGCTTCCCTTATTCTTATTACTTAACTAAAGCCTAAAAAACTTTTACTTCTATCTTTTCCGTAAGAAATCAATAAGAAACAATTAACGTTTAATCGCCTTTTATTAAATATATTTCTATACTTAGTAATATTAAAGGAGGGATCTATAGCAATTATATTTAAAATATTAAACGAACTAATAAATATACCTACTCAACCACCAATTTCGAAGGTCTTCAAATCATTACCAAACATAAACTATCCCCTTCTTATAAGGATTTTACTAAACATTTAAATAAAAATAAAAATATAAGCGAAAACTTCTTAATAATTAATAGAATTACTCAAAATACTTAAATCTATACTAATAAATAAATTACTCCCAATAAGAAATTCTAAGAAGAATATACAAAATTTAAATACTCTCAACTCCAAATCAAAAGCTAAAGTAATACTATTAGAAGGAATTATCTAACCCAACAACATTCTCTTAATAATAGTAACAATTTTTAAAAGAGGGTTAAAAATCCGGAAGTCGACTCCAATTCCTCTAAAGCTAATAAAACTTCTAATAACAAAGATTTATTTAACAACAATATAAAAATTAATAACAAAAATTAAAGTACAAATTTATAAAATACTAATAAGCCTAAAATTAAAAACCAAACAATTCCTCCTTCGTTAACTCCTAAGGGCCCCAAACCGGACTACTACAATAATAAAATAGAAATTAACAATATAAATTCGCTTATTACTAACTCGTCCAAAATTAAAGAAAGCGTCATTCCTCCTCTAACAATTCCTAAAACCCCCAAACCAATTTATTATAACAAACAATTAAATAAAGGAAATAATAATAAAATAGAAATTAATATTACAATTAAAAGTAGCAATACAAATCTCAAAATACTACTTCCCAATACTCCAAAATATCTTTCTCCTATCGCACCTATAAGTACAGATTTTCTTATTCATATAAATAAAGAGACTCTTCCTCCTATAATTATTATTATTAAGGTTTATAATTAAAAAATCAATAAAAAAAGTAGTACGGATCCGCAACCTATTATTACTAATAATAAATTAAAGACTCCATCTTATTACTTCACTCCTATTATTAATATTCATAATTCAAAAGGAAAGGGTAATCCTATAATAATCTCCTTATCTAAAGAAAGTAATAATAATTTTAACAATTTTCTTAATATTAAAAAATTCCTTAATACCGAAGGAAATACTATTATTACCTCTACTAATATTAATAACCTAACAATCCCAAAAGGGGATCTAATAAAATTAAATAGTAGGGTCGTTTTTAATATCCCTTCTATCAATTAATCGAATTCTTATAGCATAAAGGGGAAAAATTCCCAAATAAAAAAAATAGAGGGGGGGGGCGGATATCTTACTATATCGTATTTAAATCGGGATCTTCCTTTATTCCTTAATATACCTATAGTATCTAATCTTCCCTTCGAAAATAGCAAGGGTCCAATCTACCACTTTCACTAAAAAATCAAATAGAATAGTAATAAAATACAACAACTATATATCTTCTAAATCACCAATCCCTTAATTATATAATATAAATCCACTCTATACCTATTTCTATATTATTACTACGTAGTACCATTATATCAAAACTAATTTAATCCTATATCCTTTATATTATAAAACTAATAGGGACTTCCCTTCACTAAAAAACAAAAAAGCAAAAACATCAAAACATTCTAAAAACAAAAGAAATACTACTACAAGTATATAAAGTATAAATTCGTAAGGAAAAATAGTATAAGGAAAGATAAATAAGAAAAAAAAGGCTAAAAAAAGAAATTACATCGTCGTCTCAATTTCGTCATAATACGTCAATTATCAATTATTAAATATATATACGAATTTACCCATCCCTAAGGTATACAAGTAGGGCGTTAAATTAATCCTTAAAATTTATCTATATCCTTAAAAATCGCCCCCTAAGGATCGTAACCTCAATCCTTATCCAAACCAAATCTTTCTACATCCTATCCTCAAAAATATTCTACCTCGTTTTCTTTTTCTCCATAGCCACACCTTCTCTAAATTTATATTATAATATTCAGCCTAGAATTTCCTCTACGAATAATCCGTTATTAACCAGTTCAAAATCTCCTTAACCTCCTCTATCCTCGGATAAAATCTACTCCTCCCCAAATATTATATTCGGGTTCTCAACGTCCAACATCATTCTATCCCTAACTACAAACTTCTTAATCCTCCTAATACTCATAAATTTACTAAACTATATCCTGTCTAAAATACTAATATAGTATACGCTCCCTAAACTAAAAATCCAATATACTCTATAGGGGCCTTACCATTAGTACAAGAATTTCCTTATTAAATTTATATCAATCCTTCTAACGCTATCGTACTTTAAAATCAAATTACCGACCTCAATCTAAGCATTTTCAAATCGTATTTTCTACTAATCTTATCTATTATAGTAATTAACTACTACTTCCCTTATTACTATAACTTTTTCTACAGCCTATACAAATCTATACTCAGAATCCTTATATATCTAAGCAATTATACTAATTAACTCCTCCCTAATTATTACCTTATCATTATTCTTCTAATTAATAATTCGCTAAGAGGGTAAATTAAACTCAATTAATAATACCAAATTATAACTATATACTAACTAAAAGGGAATATACCTATAATTTCCTCTAATAGTAATCTAATTTACAAAGAAAATATAAAATAAATACTTTTTCTAATTAGCGTTACTCCCTCTAATTATCTTTATAAGTAAAAAAGTAATTATAGTATATCCTTATTCATTTATACTATTAACTTATAAATTATAAAGTATAATAGACTCCCTAAGGATCCCCAACTAAAATAAATATTTAATAATAACCTTCTAAAACTCTATACTACTATCAACCAAAACTACTAAAAAGTATCCCCACCTCAAAAATAAGAACTCAAAAAAATCCTTCACCTTATTTAACGAAACTATAAAGAGTAGAGTAACTTCAATATAACTTATTAAATCATCCCTAACTTCTAATAAAAGGACTCTTTTACCGTTCGTATTTAGGAAGTACTAAATATCCAATAACCATTTTCCAAAAGGGTAAAAACTCGAATAAATCCACTAGTAACTATCTTCGAACCGTTTAAAGTTAAATATTTAGTAATCAAAGTATAAGCAAATCAATTCCTCTACCTAAATATATATTCCTTTCTAATAATAATATTCCGTAATACAATAGTATATCCCTTCTCAACCTCTATATCCTACCTCATTATAATAATAGAATATAATCTATTAATATTCTTTTAAACTATTAACCAATCGTCTTAGGCTCTAAATCAAAGTTATAGGGCGTAACTAAAGGATTCTATCGTACACTATAAATTTAATAATATTAATCCAAAATTAGCATCTTATAGTAACTCCTATTAACTTTAAAAAGACTTTGTAAATTAATAAATACTTAACAATCTCTTCTAACTTCTTAAACTATTCCCCTTTAAATATTAACTAAAAATTATCTATATATATAATAAAAATAAAATAAATTTATATATCTACAAAATTATTAATATCCTCCTTATATACTTACTTATAAAAGTTAAAAGGTCTAGGGGGTTTACAAAATAAACTATCAACTACTATATTTTTATTCCCTAAAATATACTTAATATTAAAGTCAAAGATTTTTATCTAAGCGATCCACTACATCAGCAGCGCGCCGGGTATATCACTTACAACACCATTCAATTAGTAGACTAGGACTATTATATCAATTTCAATCACAAAATAAATACCAAATAAATACTTTCTTAAACACTTTAAAGCATAAAGGAGGCCCCGAAGTTCCCTCTTTATAGTATCGTACCTCTTTTTAATACCGGACCAAATCCCACTCTCGAATTAATATAAATATTACTTTCCATCCGGGCTAATCTACTCTAGAATAGTTCCCCAACCTTCTAATAATATATTAACTATAAAGAAAATTATTTTATAATAATCGTTATTATATACTAAAGTAGTAAGGATTAATATAATAATAACTATATACTACAAATACTCTATTACGAACTACTTATTCTCTATCCACTAGAACTTAACATCCTTCTTTATCAAATTATAGAAGGGGATTACAATAATACTAAATCTTCTAATCCAAATTCTATAGTACCCTATAATACCTAAAAAAACGTAAATTTACTCTAACTCCTTTCCTTTCTTATCAGCTTAGTATTCGCAGTAAATCTACTTATTAATCTTCACAACCTTATCTATAACTAACGCTCTTCCATCTAATATATATAAATACCCTACCAACACTACTTCCCTTTAATACTACTAGGATTTTACAGCCGCAATTATTCCTCCTACTAACTCCATATTAATAAACATCTTATTAATATTTATAAAGTATTTTAATATATACTTCCTAATCCCCTTAGTACTAATTTACTCCTCGCTATAATTACTTTAAGATCCTTTAATATAAATATTATTAAAATAAAATTAATAAACGTTAAGAATTAAATTGTACAATATTCTTATTATTACCCTTATAAATTATATAATAAAATTCGTACCTCCTTATAATAGAATAATTATTCAAAAATAACCAATAAAAATTAAGAAGGTAATAAAATTACAACTAGCTTCGTCGAAGGGGATCTAGTTGTACCCTAAAAAAAGATCTAATAGGGATATTATTTTACAGCCTCCAAACGCTTTACTAAACTCTTTACAACCTAAGAGCAAATTAATATTTTAAAGAGTCACCCTATTAATCTACTAAATATTATTAATAAAATACAAACCACTATCCTTCTTTATAATTAAAAACTAATTATTCCTATATACCGTATAACTTTCTTCCAAAATCCCCTTCTTAATTTAATCTTTCAATAAATCGCACACCTTATTATAGAAGACTTTCGGAATTAGAATAACTTTTATCTACTAAATAGAATAAAGGATAATACAAATCTCCTAAAGTAAAATAATATTAAAATCTAACTTTCTATATTCAATAAAGTCCTAAGCTAAAACTTACTCCCTATTAAAGAAAATATAAATAAACAACTCAGTTTCTCCTTCGTTCAAAATATCCTAAACCATTTTCAATAGAACTTAAAATCGTTCTTCCGTCAGGCGTAACCTTCAAACTAATTCTATAAACCTTAACACTACATAGCAATCCTATTCTAAACCGCAATTTTTAAATATAGAGGCAATCCACTCCTTTACTACTACTAACTTCTTTTCCTTCCAATTAAAGTCTCCTCTAAACTTTAATCCATCTAATATAATATTATTAATTAAATTTACTTTCTATACTACTCGTTTATATATTATATTAATCTATATAATTATATACTCTAATCTTCCCTTAATACCCTCCAACTTCTCCCAAACCTTCCTATATTTATTTAGTATAAGCGTATATACTACTAATAAGAAATTTTACTTAGTAATCTTTATTAATTTTAAGACGAATTTTTTCCAATAACAATAAACCTACCGAAAAATATTTAGATCCTATAGGCCGACTAAGAACGTCTATTCCTTCTCCAAAAAAATCACTAAATCCTCTACTATCTTATTACTAAGGAGGGTAATTCACTTATTATCTTCCTCCAAAACATCCTCCAACAATTATCCTTAATCTACTAATAAAATAGCCTCCTCTACACAACTCTCGCTAAACCCACCTCCTTACCCTTTAATATACGAAACTACTATAATAGTAGGAGAATTAAACCCTTTACCTATTACCTTATCTCCCTTTAAGAATTTCTAAATTAGCAACTAAAGTAGCACAGATCACTACCCCATCAAACGTTATAACTATATAATTCCTTCCACCTTCTTTATACTTTATATAGACTTTAACGTTTTAAAAGAATAATAACCCCAAAATAATATTATAATTCGGTAGGGCCTACTTTATAATAAAAAAATAAACTTCCTATCCCTTATTAAACAACTAAACTTTCTTGCAAATTTCACTAAAAAATCCCTTCCTTCTTCTATTACTATCAATATTAGAAATTTCCATAGTAATACTCTAAAATCCCAACGAATCCGCTAATACCTTATAAATAATATTACACTCGGTACCCGTATCTAATAAAGCAACTATTTTCTTTCCTCCCTAAAATTTAATTAATATATAAAATATAAGTAAAAGAGTAAAACGTATAATATTACCTTTTATAAGGAGGGACTTATTAACGAATTTCATTTAATTTATAGCGAGAGCTAAAGTATCCTAAAGAAAAACGATATATAATAATATAAATTTATTCTTTCTCCAATCCCTAATATCTTACTAATTAAATAAAGAGAAAATATTATTTTTTAAGAATAATTGGGCAAATATAAGGCTATTACTCCTTAAAACAACCTTAATTAAATTTACTAATATATTTATCCTAAACTCCTATTTTTCTATAAATATAAAGTAAATTTACACTTTATTAGGCCTAATAAGAATAAACTTATTAATTTCCGAACTATTATTAAGAATTATACTACTATAATACTTAAATTATATAGTAAGGATCCTATCTTTATTATAAAGTACCCCAAAGAATTATTCAACCCAATTATAAATAATTAAGGCATTAGTAGGGTTATTTTGGACAATATTTTTAATAGTAATAATAATTTTAATATTTATAAACTTAATAGCTATAGAGTATATTTCCTTTATATCTAAAATATTATTTCAAACCCAAATATCCTTTACATACACCTAATCTAACCCTTCCTCCTTTTATACGAACAAAACCTTCTTAAATTATAATTCTAACACTTTATTAGTAAGGCCAAATAAGCACACTCGAACTTCATCATCCAAAGTAGTCCTAAGCTACTTAAAGGTAAACTTAAATACTTCTACAATAGATGGACGAAGGATTAAAGTAAAAAGAAGGGTAATTATAAAGCCTAATACCGTATTATTAATCTTAAACCTCTTAAACTTACTAACTATTATTATAATATTCTAAGAAATAATATAAATCTCTTCTTAATTTATATCTATCTTAAAAAACCCTTTTAATTTAATAACCTAATTAGAATTAACAACAATTATATAAATTTAAACTACTTATTCCTAAGTAAGAGAGGATATTTTATATAATTCTTTAAATACCTCTATCGAAATATAATTAATAATAATAATAGGAGAACCGTTTTTAATTTAAATTTAGTTCTAATGTTATTTAACCTACTCAAAATCCTAAAGTAAATCAAAAACTAAAATAAATAGTACGTTCTACAAATTATACTATTACTAAACTTCGAATTTCTATTTCTTAAACTTTTAATAATTAAAGTAATTAATAACCAAAATTATAAAGGAGCGGATCGCATCCCCTAATTAACTTAAATTAAATATTTAAAAATATATATCCCTAAGGACCTTATTATTATAGTCCATCTTAGAACCTATAAATACTATAATATTTATACTCCTATCTCAATTAGCAAACTTCCAACTAGCAATACTATAATCACAATCAACCTCCTTCTACTCGCACTCCCAAATATAGTAACCGAATTAACTATACTAATAGTACTACTACTAATACCCTCCCCTATCGTCTCCTCTCGCACTTCATCCACCCCTACTCCTTCTATAAAGAGTATTAATTTAAATAATATTAATTTAAAGGTTCGTAAATTAAATAGGCTAACGAAAAGCGGGCTACTAAGGGAAAGGAATTTATTACTAAACTTAGGGAATAAAAGTAACGCTTCGGGCAATTATCAATTACTCTATACAACTAACCAAATTATCTATAGTTTTCTTATTAAGAATCGAGGCAACCTTAATAAGGATCTATACCTTTATAGTAATTTTCTTAATAAGGACCTTAATTACAACTTCTTCTTTAGAGGATTCTAAAGAACTATCCAAATCAACCATACACTTAGCCTTATACTTACACTTCTTAATAAACATCTCTTCTTCGCTACTACTATTAATATCCAACGAAGTACTAAAATCAACATTATCGAACTATTCCGCTACAAGCTTATCTAAAAACTAAGAGAATTTAGCCTACTCTATAGTATAGAACTCCTCCTTCAACTTTTATAAGAAGGTAGTAATTATATATTTAATATCAATATACAACTTCCTATAGAAATTTTTAATAGCATTACAATTAGCATTATTCCAATCCTACACCTTTTAGCGAACAAACAATACTAAATAAATAAGAATAGCATCGACAATTTTTTCTATTTAATAAAGGACGTACTTAATATAGAACTTCTTTAAAATAGCAAATATACTATCCATCTACTTAAAATCCTTTACTCTATAAATAACCTTAAATCTTTTAATAAACTCCTCCTAAGTAGCGGTATTCTTAATTTAGAAATTACGAAGGAAACCCTTATTAATATCCCTAAATTCCTTCTTATACTACTAGAGCTAAATACTAATTTTAAATTCATTATCTCTAAATTTATAAATACCGACCTCTTCTTTAAATAATTTAATATATTCAAAAATTCTTTTTCTATTAAATTTTTTCTTTAAGAGAATTTCTTAAATAGAAGTAACGTTATTCGCAAGGAGGGCAATAATAATATTAAAAGATACTTTACCTAGACGAATAGGAATATTAGTCGAAGGAGTCTTATTAATAGTAGTACTACTAACGTTAAATATAATAAATAATTAAAATCTATAAGGATCTTAATAATAATTCGGTAGTTTATAATACTAATACTAAAAAGTAATACTCTTTTTCTTCTTATTTAGTAAAGAACTAATCTAATACTCCTTTTTAATTCTTTCTTCTCTATATAAATACCTTAATAATTATAATAATTAATTTTCAAGGTCTTATATAGGTACTAACGTCCAAGGGTCTAACGAACAATATAATTAATAAATTAAAATTATTAATACTACTTCTTTACTTACTTTACTAACCTTATAAAATATTACTTACATTACTCTAAAAACACTAAGTAAGGAACGGAATAATATAATTATTAATCCTATAGTAACTTCAACAATTTAAAGCGCCAATTCTATATATAGTATATAAATATCTAAATACCGAATATTATTTAATAAAGGGCAAATTTATATTAACCCTCTTCTTAATTATTATTCTTTATTTAATTTTTCTTCCTAAGTACTACTCAGAGTTTTTCTAATCTAATTTTATCTTCTTTCTTCATTATAATCAATCCTAAAATTACAAAATAAAAAGTTTCTATCCTAATCTTATAAATATAACTATTCAAAATATCTATAATCTACTACTAGTAAATTATAAATTAATTAATAAAATAAAAATCCGGATACGTCCGGAATTAAAGTTTCTATTAAATTGAGTAAAAAGCTCCTCTATTAAAAGAACCGACTAGCCCTTCACTACTCAATTCCTAATACTCGAACTAGTATTCTAAGGTTCTCAAAGACAACCTCTATATTGTTAGGAAATCCTTTCTAGGAGCTTCGTAAATTCGCATCAACCAATTTAACTAAAAATTTAAAACTCAATCTCATTCTTATTACTATTTAAAATAGAGCAAAAACCACACCAATACAAAAAGTACCCTACCACACCTAAATATAGCGGGGAACAAATCTAGAGTTGAATATAGCCTTCGTCCTTAGGAATTAAAATAGAATAATAAAATTACAACTTATCAACTACCGTTAAAAACTAATAAAAAGGATAAAACCCTTTTTATTAACCTTAAATTAATAAGCAACTCTAGAAATTAATTTCTTTTATAAGAGGGTTACTAGGCTTACTATCACAAGAGCGTTCAACAATAATTCTATAATTTAGGAGCGGAACTTCTTAATCTATCTACAAGGAAAAAATATTATCTAATCCGGAATGCCTATCCTTTTACCTATTCTCAACTCGGGATTTCCTCCTTATATCCTCTTCCTTACTCAGTACATTCCTAGGGTCCTAACCGACCAGTGTAGTAGATCTACTCCCCAATACATAACAAACCAAGGCCCTAATATCTCCACTCATTATATGAAAGCAAGAGTTTTTAAAGCAAGAAAGGAAAAAACAGAAAAAAGAACCAACCACCCCACATCACTACTCGTATATTTAATCCTTCTTAAGGTAATTAATAATATTACAATTAAAATACTATATATAATATTATCGTTAAATATTAGGGAAGGTTTAATTAATAGTACTAATAAATTAGGGGTTACTATTAGTAATAGCTATTATTAAGTAGGGGATTTCAAAGTTATTAGCTGCCTCCCTAATATACTTTATTAAAAAATTAAACCTATTGTCTCTCTTATTATTTAAAAGCGCTTAAAAGACCGGTATTAAAGTTTTTTCTAGGGTAATAACTACGCCTTAAATAAGGAGGAGGTTATAACGGTTAGTTTTATATATTATATTAATTAAAAAAGTATATAGGAACTTAAGTTATATTTAACGCTACCGGTTAGTAACCTAAAAGGTATAGTATAGTATATTATTATCCCCTTCGAAGGTTTTATATTTAAAAGTGAATTTATCTTCGTATAGTCTCTTAAAAAATGTCTAAGTATTATTATAACCCTCTCGAAGGTTATAGCAGGCAATTTAGTATATATTATTAAAATTACTATAAGTCTAAAGTATTTTAGAATATTTATTTTTTATAGTAGCGAAGATAGTCTATATCGTAAGGTTATATTGTAGTAGGAGGTTACCTAAGAAGGTATTTACTTCAAAATTAACCTTATAATTAAAAGTTATACTATAAAATATAGGGTAGCCTTCTAATGTACATAATAGAGGATAACTTTAATATATTAAATTTATTACCCAGGCAGTCCAATTCCACCCTATCCTCTTTTTAACTTAAAGTACAACTTTAAAGGGATAATAGCGCGCCTTCTTTCATAATATAGACCTCCTCTTTAAATTAGGATTCTATATTAGCGGGGGGTAGTAGCTAACGTAATTATAACAAAAGAAAACCTTAATAATAGAGCCGTCTCTATTGTAGCCCGGCTTCTTAAACTTATAGCTATACTAGACTATAATACTAAAGTAATACTAACGATAGAAGTTAATGAAATATACGAATAGTTCGTTATATTCTTTAATTAAGTCGAAGGAGAAGAAAGGATTGTTTATTAGTATAGTTTAAGTAATATCGGGGTCGAAGGAGGTATTAGAAGCGAAGGTCTCAATTAAAGAGGAGTTTGACGTGCGACGACAACGAGGGCGCTAGGAGGCCGACGTACGAGGGCGCTTACTGGACGAGGGCATCTATAGCGATTAATTAGTATAGAAATCAATTGAATGCAACGATTTTACGTACGTTGAAACTAGAGTATTGTAGGTGTAGAGTATTAGTGTAAATATAGTAGATTGCTAGCGCTAATTAGTGGTGCAATTACGTATAAAGTACTGGTGTAATTGGCCGTGCGAAAAAGAGTGAAAGAAATGACCAAGTTAGAGGGGATACTACGTATATTAAAAAGACGAAATTTTGCGGGTAAAAACGGGATTTACAATATTAAGTGTCATTAGCTGAACAGCCCCATTTTTCTGGTTAAGGTGGGTGCATTTAAGTTTTTAGGGGGTGTGGGCAAGTAATCTCATAAAAATACAGCTGCTGTCTATTTATATTTTAGCGCCGCCCAAGGCCCTTTCCTGAACTTTCCCTCCTAGCAGCCTAGAAGAAAGTTTTCAATAAACTACGCTATGCCTCTCTTCTTCACCAAAATAGTGTGGGCAGTGTCAACCAATTCTATACTCGTATTATGGACCTTGCTACCTCTACCTGTCGACCAATTCTTGCTGCCATTCCTTCACCTTCATACGCCTATATAGCTACTAGTTAGGCTGCTCGCGAAACACTGAGTTATCTGACGTCTAGGATTTCCAAGCTTATAGTAGATACAATTATATAGTGTACGTTTTGGTGGAAAAAATTATCTTACAGGTATTAAAAAGTCAGTGTTCCTCGGGGAAGGTGAGGCGTAGATCATTGAATGCTTCGACAGTAAACCTGAATAAAGGTCGCGGATGGGATCGTGATGCATTAACTGGGCGGATGAGAAACAGAAATTTGCAGCGTCCGGCTCAAAAAAAAAAAAAAGAGGAGGGAAGAAAAGTGAAAGTTATCGACGGTATTTAAGATAGAAAATTAAGAAAAAGAAATAAAAAGCTCGGCTCGCCCCTGCTCGGAATCGAACTCACGAAGAATCAACTCTGGACGAGCAAAGGTTAGACCTACGAAAACACCACGCATTTTCTGGACCCAGCGCACTACTACAAAGGCTACTGAACCGTGGTAGAAGGTCTATACTTTAGTACTTATAAAGGCAGGTGGTCCCAGTACAGGCCCTGCCGCTTGTCGACGGCTGGGGCCCGTGTTATGCGGTCTTTCCTTCCGCGGCAGGCGTGGCTCTCTGCAGGCCTGGAATACTGCGTTTTCATTCCAGGATGCGGGGTGTTCTCCCTTTTCTTCCCTCCTTCTCTTCCAACTTCCCCTTCACCCAACCTTAGCAATCTTAACCTCCTCTTGCTTTACTCATCTCTTCGTCTTAATTAATTGCATTTATCCAAGTCTTTTACTAGACAAGGCCCGCCATTCCCCTGTATCTTGAGTACTTCGTTATTTTTTCCATGTTCCCTCCAGATTCCTGTTATGGCTTCCACGCGGTCTCCGTTTTCTGGGTTTTTTAATACTGCCTTATTTCAATGTCTGTCTTGGTCAACATGATAACACTCAGCCTGCGATTATGGTAGCTTATTTAATGAAAACTTACCTAGTCGACGACGTATTCTACTCAACAACTTAAGCGGGTTATGCGGTCATCTATTCCACCTGACCATGGTAGCTTTATTTTCAATTATTGACGGGTGGTGGAATGTATTCCTTGTTGTCTTTCAGAGTCTTCAACGTTCATCACACCATCCGCATTCGATTGCACTGAGACCAAAGACTCTGAGGCCTGCCTACGGAATTTAAGCCCTAAAACATCCCGAATCTTGCTTTGTCAACATGTTTACCACAGCGCGCAGTGGTTTGTTACCTAGTTCCCCTTGATTATTATTTTTGCCCTATCATTGATGCTGCTGAGCACGGAATTCTTCCAAGCCTGGTTGTCAGTTGGTCCAAGTTCCTCTCGGCTATTTTATGCCGGGCATGGCTTGACTTTCCGTCCCAACATCTCGACATAGTACCACCACGCGTAATGTTCTTGCGTTTGCAGATTCCATGGGCGTGGCTGAAATGACAGAGTTGTCATTGTCAGTATGCAACGCCAACACACTTTCCTGCCGCAATTCCCTTCAAGATCAAGTGGTCTGTCGATGAAATAGGCACAAGTACCCGTGAAAGATGTTGGAAATCAAAAAAAAAAAAAAGCAAAAAGCTCGGTTCGCCTCTGCTCGGAATCGAACTTACGAAGAATTAACTCTGGACGAGCAAAGGTTAGGCCTACGAAAATACCGCGCATTTTCTGGACCCAGCGCACTACAAGGTAGGCTACTGGACCGTGGTGGAAGGCTAAGATTCTCACCCTTATATGGTCCCAGAAGGTCATGCTACTGGAGCGGTTGCGCCCGTCTCCAGTGTCGGGCACAGAACCTGATGGGGCCCGCTCCTCCCACCTCCAAGATAGCCGAACCTACTAGAGTGTAGTGTACCGCACTGCCAGCATTCGATGGTTTTCAGTTTGCGATAATCGCTTTTGTACATGGAAATCAGATGCATAAAAGCATTTCCGTTCTGGCGGAGCTTCCCCTCTTGACTCCTTCTCCTGGCCGGTTCTCAACGAAGCAAGCCAGTTATTCACATCACCTCATCACTGCTCCACACCCTACGGCCTGATGAAGCCTACTCCCGGCAATGAATTGATAATATAGGTCTGTTAAGGTAGGCAGGATATCTTGATTCATCGTTGCCGATGTTAAGTGTTAACATCAGTCATGATTTAACACGCTGACATCCCAGGCGTCCAGGGGTAAGAAGCTCAAATGATACATGCAATGATTGCATGGAGCGATTTCATGCACGCGACCGGTGGATTTCCAACCTGATGAGAACCCTTTCCTTTTCTTATTCCGAATGGCGCCTTTCCGGTAAGGAGAATGGGAAACAAAGAGAGCATGAATTGACATCGACGAGAAGGGTGAGGGAAGTAGTCATCTTCCTTGACGAGGCGTGGACACATCATTCGTGATCCCTTAAACCGTAATTACTGACTTTTCAAGTTACCTAAAGATTCGTACCTAAAGGAGTCTAGAATGTTTTTGTCCCTGTTCTTTCATAGGTATGTTTGTGGTGCTGAACCACGTTTCCTACAGCTCCAATTCCTTGTTTGTGTCTTGGTATGTTCAGGATTGTTCACCCAAACTGGCTCCATCTAGTTGAAGAGGGAATGCTTCGAAGCCTTTCTTTCAGTCAGGCAACCGTTGATTTTGCAATATCAGGCCAACGAGTGTTTGGCTTCTGGTCCCATGGCTACTCTTACAAATTGCTTCATCCATCTGGTGCGCCCCAATACCCAAAATAACCTCTACATTTTCTATGGCACAAATTCTCCATCAGGTATTACTCCACCGTAGGAGCTTGAGTGAGATCGAGAGGCGAACTCATGGATGCATCCATGTCTTTCAGCGCGATTGGAACCTTAGGGGTTCAGAGGTCTCTACCCGGGCCGCCGGTTGTGACCCCTCTACCTTCCATCTAATGGGACCCTTACTCGTCATTCCTACTAAACACCCTTTCGTCCACTCTTCACTAGTACTTTTTGCCACAGGCGGTAACTGCGCCCCATCGCCCTTCACCCGCCTCAACTTTTCTTCCTTCTGTTCGTTTCTCTGCGCTCCCGGCTCAGGCAATCCGACCCCTCCCCGCAGCCGCGCCAAGCTGTTCAACTTGAGCCACAAAACTTCCATTTCGAAGATCACGTCCAAGATCATGGAGATATCATCATCGGCGGGCGTTATCCCTGCTACGAGGAAAAATGACGAAGAAGACCCCGCGGTGCCAAAGGAAGATCCGCGTACCGATGAGCTGGAAGTAGCCCACGACATGCTCTTGCTTGCCCAGGCCCGCAGCGCGACAGCCAGTAATCGCTTACCCTTGCGAAGGTCTCCCTCGCCTGTCGCGGATCAACGCATCTCCCAGTGGAGGAATGAAACCCGGGCCTTCAAAGGAACCATTACTCGACAAAGTAGGAGTGTGGGTTCAGCTGGACCCGCTGAGGTAGCTCGAGCTGCGCAAAAATCCGCGCTTATGGTGGACGGACAGCCTCAGTTTGTTATTTTCTGCGACGGATCAAGTGTGTACAAGCCAGTCCCAGAGACATCGAAAGATGGAGGGTACGCCGTGGTGTTTCGTGATCCGTACGACGCCAACAAAGCAGCCACTGCAAGCGCCTCGAAATTGGCCACGACCAGATTTACCATTAATGGGAATCTGGTGTGCCAGAAAACCGTGCCATAGAAAAAACCGTTACAGAACTACGATATCCGTAATGATCGAAATAACCGTACTCCTCAAAGAAACCGTTCAATTTAGAGAAACCATTTCAACAGAATCCCTAAGCTCTAATTGGCTGAAATAAAAATAGAGGGCCATGTATTGGGCGGGAGCTAGTGAGAGTTGAAGAGACCACCCTTGTAGGAAGGGACGATGGAAAAGAGAAGGTTTGGAAGGGAGAGAAGGAGAGAGAAGGAGAAAGAAGGAGAGAAAAGGAGAGAAGGAGAAAGAAGGAGAGAAAAGGAGAGAGGAGGAGACGGAGTTCAAAAAAGCCAAAGTCCCATCGACTCCCCAACTCTTCCAACTTCAACCTCTTCAACTACTAACGACAACGACAACGACAACGACAACGACAACGACAACGACAACGACAACGACAACGACAACGACAACGACAATGATAACGACAACGACAACGACAACGACAACGACAATGGCTATCATCCCTAAGTACGGCTGCATTCCATTTCATTTCGTCAACTAACTTCTATATACCTCTAGGCAATTGAAGCGATGGCGATAACGATAGCGATACAAGGTGGTGAACTTGGGGGGGAAACGGGGTTTTGGGAAGTTACGAGGCTCCGTTAGGTAGGTAAATAGGTAGGTAGTTTAGAGTAGAAAGAAGGCAAGAAGTACCCATTCCTAGACTAATCCAGCCAATCAGATCCCTCAGATCTCCCTGGAACGGTTCTTCTAAGCGAAACGGTTATTCTGAGCTCAACGATTATCTCCAACGATGGTGTTTGCTTACACTGAACGGTACTATGGATGTACGGTGCTATACACCCCCAGTATCCCATTAATGACGGGCCCTCGGAACGAAGACGGCATTTCCATCGGTGACTTTACCATCCGGCACTGGCTCTCTCACCGAACTTATGGCAATAGTCATACCGAGATTGCTGCTCTTTCCCAAGCACTGGAAGAAGTTACCAAGCGTATTGATCAGCACCAGCCGGACAAATCGATCGTCAAGATTTTCACCGATTTTGATGGATCCTTATCACGAGTTCAGAAGGGCATTCTTAGTCACAAGACCACAACTACTGCCGACAGCCGCAAGCGCAAGCGCGAGCTTACCAAGAAAGAACAAGCAGACACATCGTTCTTCGTGGAGCACACCAACCCGTTTGTCCAAGCATTGGTGTGGCAGTCGCATTACCTCTCCGACCGCGGATGCACTATCGAAATGCACTGGATGCCCCGCAACACGACACTGGGTCATAAGTTGGCCGATTACATGGCCGGTCAATGGAGGCGCAACTCGGACGCTGCTTTTCATCAGAAGTCCTTGCCACACGATCAGAGGGACGGCATTTTGGACAAGTTGCATGGGGCAGTTGGCGCCATTGAGCATGGAAGAGCCTCTGCTGTCCTAGACTCTCAAAAACCTGCAAAGAGAAAGATTAGGCGTGCCATCGGTGCCAGGAAGAAGAGTTCCAAACGTATTGCCCTCCTCGACAGTGCAACCGACTACATTCCCCTGGACTCTGGATCCGAAGACAAACTTCCGCCCCAGCTGCAATCCCAGAAGAAGAAGAAGAAGAAGAAGAAGAAGAAGAAGATCGATGATGCGATTAGGGTCCAAACAAGAAGTACGGCAGACTATATCCTGTTGGACTCTGATTCTGAGGAGGAACCTCAACGCCCGAAGAAACGAAGGAGGATCAGGCGAACGGCTGGGGCCAAGAAGGCGAGTGCAAGAAACTATGTTGCCGTCGACAACCCAAGCGACTACATCGCTCTGGAGTCTGAGTCTGAGCAGCAACCCAAGCCCACGCCACGGCCTCCGAAGGAAAAGCAGGAGATCAACGATACGGCCACAGGCAAGCAAAGAAGTACAAGTGACTTCATTCTGCTCGACTCCGATTCCGATGAGCAATCCGAGGCCAAGCGGCCGCAAACTCCGAAGAAAAGGAAGAAGATTGGGGGCGCCATCCCGACGAAGAAAAAGGCTCCGATGCAGCAGCAGGCTGAACCCGCAGCGGCTGGATTCCTCAGCGGTCAGGACCATGACTTCGCCTTCGACTCGGGCAACCTGCCCTCCTTTCCCACGCCCAGCCAGGAGCACGCAATCCACGATCCTGAGTCCGGTCATGCAAGTCCCGGTTGCTTTTTGTGTCAAGGCGATGAGTACCCGTAGAGGTCGGGCTACACCAGTCTGCCTTCTCGGTGGGCTCTCAGGCGAGATTAGGCAGGTAGGAACAGCGGCCTGTTGCTACATTTATGTAACTATTTGTTTTATTTATTGGAGTTATGTTCATGGATACTTGTAGCGAGCATTTTTTGTTACAAATCCTGTTCTGTTCTTGGTATATGGTCATGAAGATGATACCCAGGGCTTTTGTTTGGAGTCAGGCGGGCGGGCGTCATGAATGCATCCAAGGGGCTGTCAGTTATCTTTGAGATTCAGTATGAAGCATGCCACTGAAAGAAGTACTACATTGAAAGAGAACAAACCTTTGACTTATCGTCGCTCGCGGTTATCAGTCCTCAAGTGACACGCCAAGTTCTTTCATACCTATTAACTATAGCCGGCTCTTCTTGTTGTGAGCTCCGGCGAAGAGCGGAACTCCTTCGTTTGCAAAGGTGTGTTCGTCCTTGTCGTAAAACCACACCTACCTCATTTACGACGGAATGTGAAAATCACCAAGAGGGGACCTCTGCACATGTGTGTCAATAAACACTCAGTCATCAACTTCATCGAAGGGGAACTCACAGTTGAGAAACCGAGAAAAGAAGATGAACGGCGGGGTAAAACTCCAATCGCGAACCATTGAATGTCGTCGAAGGCGGGGCATTTGCCAAGCCCACAAGCGCGGCAAGCGCAGCTGATAAACGCTATCGATAATATGTCCGGGCGCGCACGCAACCAATCAATGAAAACGGCGTGCACCTTGGCCACGGCTTGCCCCCACCAGGTTAAGCGACGCCGTTGTTTACTTGGTGAGCGCTGAAAAAGGGGTTGAGAAAGTGGAAAGAAGAAAAAGCTGAATGGCTAGCAAAACGTTCATTCTCTACTACTCCCGTCATACAGGAAGAGATAATGCCCGTAAGTGTATGCCAGTTTGATACTGTCCAAATAGCAAACCTGGGCGGGTACACGCACCTTCCTTACATAACATTGTGCGTGCGTACGTCTTAAGGATGGTCGGGTCAGGTGGGCTTGTGGGTCATGAGCGGTTGCGACTTCCTTTGGCCGTCTTCTGGGTAAACATTCCGGCTGCATTCACGGGAGATAATGCGAGGATGCAAGATATGAGGGAGTTGAGTCATGTCCTCAAAATTAAGACAGATTGATGGGTGTATTTTGCGGACGACTTTCCTTCCATTGAGTTGTCGCTTCCAGTCTGTAGTGGGTCGGGTACCCCTCATGCTTGGAGGTGATCTTGGGTCCTTCCCCCCCCCCCCCTTCGCCGTCGTTCACCCGCCCCGCTACCCAGCGCCAAACCTGCCCATAACCTAGGGAAGGCCCGGTGCCCTTAGTGTACCTACATAAGGCACCTGGACAAGCCATCTTTACGTGGTTGGCTGGTTGCTGTAATAGGCAACATCCCTGAGGTGGAATGATTTCACTTCTGATTAAGGTCCTTGAGGAAGATATTGGTTCGAATCCAATACCGGGCAACCACACTTCTTTTTTTGCACTTTTCTGGCATGTTTTTCTTCATTGTTTTTTCTTCATTTCAATCAAAGGATCGATCTTCCTAAATCAAGCCTCCTTCCTTTTATGACCCTCAGGAATAACCTCTTTTTCTTTTCTTCTAGTCGTACAACCTTACATCCTTCCCTCATACCGTTTATGGCCCATTATAGCTTTTGCGACTTCTTACAGTGTTTCTGTTCACATCACGGAGCAGGAAGCCATTACCGAGAAACATTGACAGAAAGGCACAAGAGAAAGCAACGAAGAAACAAAACGATCATAATGACAGTAGTAGTACAAAACATTCCCAAAAGGCCAACACCCCAACGCCGGTTCTATCCTTCAAATTATGCTAGTGAGAATTACAACAAACTATTCATCCACGTCTCCCGCCACGGATACAAGACAGTCTCTTGACAAGGTTATCTCTCACCAAACCAATCCGGCAAAGGAAAAGGCATCGGAGGAGGGGTTACACGCTCCCGAACAATGGCGCTAATTTCTTCATGGACCATGCCCAAGATGCCATCGCGCTCAAGCAACCGAACGTTTCGCTGATTGAAGACCTCGGGATCGACATCGCGATAATGAACACCTGCCGCATCATCAGCCAGCTCAGGACCGATTGCGCATCGCCGCGGATTCCAACGCACCTCCAAGTCGCCACCCATAACTCTCAGACGGTGAGACAACCAGACGACGGCACGGAGAATGGGCTCCGTATGCCTAAAAGAAAATCTTTCAGGCCTTTGGTTTAGGCCCTTGCGCAGCCGGTGCCAACACTCTTTCGAGTCGGTAAAGATCCGCACCTCAAACCTGGGAGCGTGGCGGTGCTTCTCTCGCAAACGAAGCGAAGTGTCGATGGATTGGGCGATAGCAGCCAGTTCAGCCTGGCTGCTGGAGTACATCTTTTGGATTGACCACGAGCAGACCTCAAATGCTTCCGGTACGACTCGTCCCTGACCGTTTTCGTCATTCTCAGCGGCCCATGGATTCCGAAGTACAACTCCATAGCCACCATTGGTACCCTCCCATGTCATCAACGGAGTCAGCTTGCTCGACCCGTCGCAGAAAATGATTATCCGCGGGACGTTGTCGACCCAGAGAGGACCCCTGCATGCTTCTTGGGCAGAGAAACGGGCATGTTCGGGAGGTTCCAGTATCAGTCTCCCGGCAAACTCGCGCGTCTCCTGCGTCCACAGCGCAATCCGATAGTCGAATGAGGGGGTGGGGGAGCGCGGGGATCTCTGACGCCCCTCGTAATCGCCACCGGTGAGGTCGACGATCTCGATAGCCTTGAGCTCGGGGGAGGGGCTTCGGGGAGGCTGGACAATTGAAGCCGGCTGGAGCGGAGAACTCCTCATTACCGCCGTAGCCCGACGGACCGCGAAAGTTTCACCGGCTTCGTCCTCAATGTCAAGGGGCTCATGAAGGTCGCTGGCGCCAGCCGCAAGGGTAGAGTCGTCGACATTTGAATCGCCTTGAACGTCGGGAGCAGGCAGAGGAGACTGCAAGGAGGGGGTGAGGAGGCGCTGACGCAAAGTAGCAGGGGCGTCATCGTCTTCCGAGTCTCCGGTTAGGTCAATAACCGGGTGGCCATCGAGCTTCGGCCGCTTGGGATCATTCCCGTCAGAACGAGGCGACGGGGTGTGACTGGGAGGCCCACGCTTGGGTTTCACCGCGCTCGAGGACATTTTTACGATTTGTGTACCTGAATAATACATTGTCAGCCTAACTAGCTAGTAATTTGATCAAAGCATACCGAGTTCAAGTTGAGACTTACGCGTTTTTTGCTTACGCAAATGCCTGGAATCAAAATCGCAAGAAGTCCCTTCGCCGACAGAACGTATTTGTTACGACCTAGTAACTAACGTGATGAACTCGATATGTGTTGGAAACGTTGTTGTATGCCTTAGAACATTACTAAAGACGCGTTCAGACAACCGAGATAGTGAACAAACGTGCTGTCGTGAGAATGGGGGGTTGGATGGATCGTAACGCGTTCTCGCCTCAGCGAACATCTGGCAAAACGAACTCGGGGCAAGCATGCGACACCGGCAAGATAACAACGGCATGTGGCAGGCAAAAATGGCATTGGTTACGGGCCATAATGGACGTAGCGAGTTGGGATGAAATTTATCACTCGCTGGAGGAACAATAACATGGATCTCTCCGCGCATGGACGTGAGACTGTGAGCCGATGGCTGTCCTAGCATCCTCTGAAAGAGAGCTTGAACACGGAAAATCATGGTCTTCCGATGGTATTGTTCCTTTATGTTTCCCTCTTTTCATTTTCCTTTGGCTCCTCGATCCTTTGGCCACTTAAGGAAGGGAAATCGTGTCTCAAATCTGCAATCTGCACCACTGCTCCTTCTTGAACTATTCATGTCTTTAAACCAAGCAATGCCCCGATTTTCCGATATGAACCTCGCATCTATTTCTTTCGGAATGCTTGCTGAAAGGACGAGCGGTTCGGGGCGAATCTCGTCGCCTGAGCGCATGATGAATTTGCTGCCTGGTAAGTACTTCAGGTGAACCAACTACAATTCTACGAAAGAAGAAAACAAAAAAGAAAGATAATAGAAATCCCTTTATATAGTTGGGAATGGCTAGCAGCTGTAAAGCTCAAATAACAGGAAGGACTTTTAATTTGTTGCAGTAGGAGGAAACAGACATATGTGTACGTTGTAGAGGTGCAGTAGATGCTTTCTGTACGTTAACTTTGCGTCTGTGCCTATCTATGGTCAACCATGCAGGTTACGATCTCGGGATGGGGATTGGGGGCTCGGCCTACAGGCATCGACTTCTGGACTGAGATCTAGGAACATGAATAACAGAAAGTAAAGTGCAAAAAAGAAAGTGTGATTGCCCGGTATTGGATTCGAACCAATATCTTCCTCAAGGACCTCAATCAGAAGTGAAATCATTCCACCTCAGGGATGTTGCCTATTACACCAACCAGCCAACCACGGAAAGAGGGCCCGTCAAGGGGGCTTATGTAGCCCAAATGCACCTTCCTTGGATTGCATGCAGGTTTGGCGCAGGTTAGCGGGGTGAGCAAGCGACGGGAAGCAGAATATGAGGGGTACAGGCACTTCAGTCTTGTTCAGTTCCCAATTTTTCCGGCCCCTCCATCCTCCCTTCGCTTTCTATGCCAATTAACTCGCAAATCTGGATTCCACACCTCGCTCCTTTTCACCACCACTCGAGATTCTGCGCCTTCAATATCAGTCGACGAGCCTTTTGGTCCTTCTTGCCTTCTTCCGCGGTGACCGCGGTCTCCCACAAGGCACTCCAAGAATCGGATGGTACCATCAGGTCCGGGGTCAAGGCATCATTAACCACATACCAACGTGAGGTTTTTCTGCTTCTTTCTACATCCAGAATCTTTCCACGTCTTCGTCTTTTCGTCATTTGTCCGCCCTTTCTCTGCCCTCCATCCCGTATTCGCGTCCAAAATTCACCACTCCACGGCGAATACCTTGACCGTTCTGAGCCAGATGTTTTCACTGCCGAAGACCTGAGCAAAATTGCTGGCTCCGGCTTTGATATGGAGAGATATCCCGACGATACAGAGCTAGTTCACGCCTACTCCCTCGGCGCTGACCCGTCCGTCAACCTCAATACCGACTGTCTCCCTGTCACTCATGAGACCTCTAGTGCCTTGTACGGCATCTGTACGGCACTCTACCAGCCCGTAGCTTCATTGTGCATTCCAGTCTTTCCCAACTCACCGCGGAATGCCTGCCGCTCATGGGAGTTCAGTAAGTCACGACGTATACGCTAGCTTGGCTCTCGGTCCACTTGCCTACCAACCCAGCGACCTCCTCGTTGGCCAACATCTCCCACAGGCATCTCATCAGACAGGAACGCCGTTTGTTGAGGATGAGGCAAGAGAAAACACCGAAGTCTCCATCTTAAGGTCGGAGACAAGACCATTCGCAGGAAAAGCTACTAATCCCCGGTGTCGATGTGGTCGAGTTTGTTGTCCTCCCGTAGTATTCCCGCCAGATCTTTGAGTCGGAGTATTTTAGGCTAGTAGAGCTGATGCTTTCAAGCAAGATAAAAACAAGTTCCTGTTTTCAATCAGTGAGGAGTCTCCACTTTGTCATCCCGCCCTCCTTTTGTCCAGAGTGAAGACCAAAAAGTCGGAAGGACAAAAGACAGAGTATAAAGAAGAAGTGACAAGGTCTGGAAGCAGAGGGGTTACAGTTTGTACTCTATCGAAGGAAATGAGAGTATGTACGAATACAGTGAGTTCTAACGGTGAGGCAAATCACTTCTCACGCACCGAAAGCATGGACGGTTTCAAGTCTGTGTATGTTGTGCCTCTGGTTTCAAGTGGGCTATTGTTTCGCACTGCCCAATGTGCTTGACTGAACTTCGAAGCGTTGAAGAAGGAAAAAACAAATTGATAGCTAGGTATCTTCTACCATCAGTTGTAAACTGCTGGCAAAGAGGACACAGGTTCCTATGAGAGCATGAAGCACGGGGCAAGCAGCATATAACCTTCCCTTCTAGCACTTACCAACAACCAAATCCGCTGCTAAATGGCCCCGTGGTGTAACGGTAGCACACGTCATGAGAAGCAACGATCCTAAGCCCAGCTAAGGCAGGCGGCCAGCAGACCAACGCGTCCGAGGTTCGACTCCCGGCAGTGGCACTCCAACATTTACCAGCACTCTTTTTTTGCTTTTTAAGCTTTACTTAGATTCCTCTTCCAAGCCTTGTGCTTACTGTTACATGTCAACAGTCTTCCACTTTGAGTAATGCAGTGCATCCACTGGTTTTTCTTTGTTCTTTTTTTTTTCATTTTTTTTTACACAATGTGGAATCGCAATTACAACTAACGATGCGTGTAGGTGCCCTAATTGCGCATTCACTCGCCGAACTTGCCGCCAGTTTCGGGAAGTGGCGGATGCTGTCTGTGTCGGCACTATGATAATTGCACTTCAGTAGTACCTCATGTTCGGACATCATCCACTCCATGTGACAGAAGTAAATGCTCCAGTCGCCAGGCAGGTCCGAGGACGAAGGTGATGCTGGGTATTGTTACCACCTCCACGAAATGGTTTGCGATTCTCAATTCATCGATTCAGAAGTATCCAAGTGGACGAAAATGGAAAGCAGTGCCTTCTCAGGTCAAGGGAAGGGTAAACATAAGCATAGCCTCCGAACCTTGCACCAACACATCTTGCTGGTAGCTAGCCCCGTGGTGTAATGGCAGCACACGACGATTAAGCGAAGCCCAAGTCTTGGTAAGGCCGGTGAGAGCCGAAAAGCAGGTCCCAGGTTCAATTCCGGGCAGCGGCATTTAAATGTCTACCAGCACCTTTTTGCGTCCTTTTGCTTTTTAGGAGGTCGTCTCCTTGACGTGATACGGTACTCACCCAGTCCCGTTATTACTTCGTTGTTCCTGCGAGATATCATATTGTATCTTTGCTACTTTGTGAACTGAAGGTGAGGCATGACTCTTTGAGCCCATTTGATACTCATGCGTAGCCCATGACAATCTCAAAGGGATTCTTTGACTTGGGCACGAGATCGGCATTCTCTCAATCTCTCCTCGAACTGTCAGTTAGGGTGTGCTTCATATCAGACATACACGATCGTCAGGAGAAGTAATGTGCTCCATTCGATGCAAGTTTGATGATAGTAGTGGAAGAGCCCTCGTCGCGCCATCCGTAGCGACTTGATTACGAGCCGGATTTGCTGCCCTGGCGAGCTTCATCCCAACTTCTGTGGAAGGAACTTGGACTTTGCTCTTATCGTACCTTCCTTCACTTCCTCCTTCGTAGGAACGCTCGATAAGCAGTTTCTGCCCTTCAAATTTTGACATGTGCTTTCACTGGACATCCGACAATTACCGCCAGGCACGAGCCGTGTCGTCCTACCCCTCTTGGACTTGATCGCAAACCAGTTTTTCTCTCCGCTTGCAAGACTCATCTGGTTCGCAAAGATCGTTGCCTTAACTTCATTTGCAGTTTCCTCTATTTTTCCTGGCCACTGCTGTCTTCGTTTCTTTTCGTTCCTTCCTTTCTACCGCGACAACACTTCATCCGCTTCCTCTGGAGATCACTGTACTCGCAGTACGTTACATCAGCGATTGCTCAAGGTGAGTAGCTGTAACCCCCCCCCTCCCCCCAAAACCTCCATCGAGAAAAAATGGCTCTTCAGCACATGCTCCCATCATTCTATCCGTTTGTAGTTTCTCCATTAACGATTGGCATGATTCTTTAGTCTTTTAGTCGACCACCCCGGCCTTAACCTCGCAGGATGACACTTCCAAAGCGACCCCGAAGCCCGGGGTTCATTGCCGATGCCGATGGAAATGTCTACAAACGCATGAAGCGGGGACACGAGTCCTTCTATTGGATGGGAGATGCTTCGGAGGCCGAGGCCCTCGGATTGGCGCAAGACTTCTCACAGAAAGCACAAGATGTCTCGAAAAGTATCCAAGACCCCAAAAGTACAGTCGCCGCCAATGCCCCAACAAGTTCTGGTCTCCCGTCAGCGACTCATCTCGACCACCCAGTCCCTTCCTGTGTAGTGCCGACGGAGCCTGCACCTAAAGATCACAACTCGGCGGCGCCTAGCAATGCCAGGCACAGGTCCACCGATCGCACCAGCCGTACCCACAAGAAAACGTTAATCCAGCGGCCTCCAGAAAGATCACCCTCGCCCAGCGGTGATATTAGAATTCCCCTGTGGCGGAATGAGACTCGCGCCTTTAAGGGTACATGCGAACTTCCACCAAAAGTCATGGGAAGAGAATTGGCCAAAAGTGCGCAAAATGCTGAGCTGTGGGTCGATGGCAAGCCACAGTTCAATGTCTTTGTCGATGGGTCTTACAAACCCTATGTCGATTTGCCCAAGAAGAAGAGGCTACCAGAGCACCGTTCTTGGGGCCGTGGTGGCTATGGTGTGGCCTTCCGTGATCCCTACCACGGGACGGCGACTGCCGAATCGAAAGGAGACCACAACGGTAACCTCCAAGACCGCACAAAGGGTGGGATTGGAGGCAAGTCGAAGCGACGAGATTTCAACATTCGTTCTTGGAGCTCCTATCGCGTACTATCGAGTTACCATACAGAGCTAGCCGCCATCTTTCAGGGCCTTCAGACCGTCCTAACTTCGGTCAGACAGAACAGGCCTCCCTCCGGTGCTTCCGTTTGCATCTTCACGGACAGCTCAGACAGTGTCAGACGCCTACGAAACAAGCGCGCACTTCCAGACGATGAGCCGGTAACCTTGCGCGACGCTCTTACCATGCCGCTTGTGCGTGCCATCATATGGTTGTCGCACTACCTCTTCGAAGAAGGGTGTGAGATCAAGCTCCAATGGTTACCGAGATGCTGCGTACGGGCGCATAGGCTGGCGGACAAGGCTGCGGGTTCGTGGGAAAGGAGCGATGCCGTCTTCTACCAGAGGGATGTGCCCCTTTGGCGGAGAGACGGCATTCTCGACGCAGTCCACGAGGACCTCATCAAGGTGGTCAATCGAATCGAGGCTGGAGAACAGGTACGTCTGCCTCCTTGGGCAGAAAGGCAGCGTGGATCCAAGAAAGAGGATCATAAAGATACGCTGGAAATCTTTTCAGGTTCGACGGTCCAGAGAGAGATTGAGACGCAATCCGAGTTCATGGATACCTAGGTCTGCGATCAAGACATAGGGGTTGATGAGGATTCTCTAAAAGGGTTAAACGTAAGAGGTCCAAGAAAGCTAGAGAGCACGGGGCTGGTATATCAAGGGAGTGCGGCTAGAATGCTGACTTCGCATTGTTCTTATCTGTCTGGCTGGATTATATGTCGAACTTCTTGCAAGATTTATCTTGTCGTTGCTACTTCAATGTAGTTGAAGTTAGGGAATTGATGAAACCGACGTGGACTTTGTGTAATGCTGTGTGTAACGGATTTAACAGGGCTAGTACATAGATGCAAAGACCATCAACAACGAACCTCAATATGAATGAAGCCAGCGCAGTCCTTTTTCCAAAAGAGAACATAATAAACAAGAAGCTCCCAAAAATAATGGCCAAAGGGGGCAAAAAACGAGGAGTGCTAGTAAGTGTCTAGATGCCACTGCCCGGAGTTGAACCTGGGACCTGTCGGTGGTTCGCCGACGCCTGCCTTACCTAGGCTGGGGACGTCTACTTCTCTTGACGTATGCTACCGTTACACCACGGGGCCACCTTTGCCAGCTGTTGTTGGATGTCAGGGCCTGAATGGGGGGTTATGTGCCTCGTGCTCCGTTCCCTGTCAAGTGCATCTAAACCTAAACCTGCGCCGTCTCCCGGTCGCAGGACCGCGAGGCATCCTTTCCTTCTTCTTCATCACCACCTCACTCTATGTTAGCGACTGCCCCGTAATCTGCCAATGATCCGGCATCATTTAATATCTACCTAACTTGTAAACAGTGCAAATCGCAGAGGGTAGAAGGTGCATGAAAGGGAAATTTCTGATGGATTCCATGAAAGCACCGGGCGGGGTCTTGCTCAAACATACCTACCTAGGTAGTATATTTTCAACTTTCTTACAAATGAAGCTATAGGTAGCTCATCTCATCTTACAACTCCCCGTGTCCAGTCTTTTCTACGAACCTACCTACCGCGGTGTTGCCAAGTTCCCTACTAAGTCAACAACCTACAAGGTAGGTAGGTATTCGAGTTGCCATCTTCAACATTAACTTGTGCAGGTGCTGTAGACAGTTTGATCTTACAATCGCTCACGACTCCTTTCGACTCCTTAAAACACCTCTTGACCCCTTTACGCTATGAAATATCCGGCGACAAGAAAATTAATACAGACTTCGTTAGCTGTCCATCCCCTAAAAATCATAATTCCATTAACAGAAGCGAGATAAATGTTTTACCCTAAAACCTACACTTAAGGTTCAGAAGACATGCAGCACAGTTATGACAGGAGAGTACTTAGCCCCCCCCACTTAAACGTACCCCTATCAAAGCACACAGCAATTATAATAGTTGAAACAACGCCGAGTGTCCGCCGTGGGTTTTGCATGTCGGTTTTCGGTGTAGTTTCCGGGTGGGGCCGATCACGGGGCGGTCCGCGGTGGGGCTGGTGGGACCGATAGGACCTGATCGTCGTCTTGCACTGCGCGGTCTCCACTACTTTCTCCGGCATCCGAGCCTGGGTCGATGATGTACAGGTATCCCTGGTGAGCAGTTTCGTTGATTTGTCGTTTGTATCAGCTGCCATTGGTAGTGAACAGGTATCAAATGAAGCTCCTCTTGGATACAACCAGACATGTTCGATTCTCTTTATTTACTAATCATGCCGTCGCTAACTACCTACATTCAACCCCCACCAAGCAACCGCTGACCTTGCCCATTCTCAACCTCCCCCTTGGCAAACTGTCCAAACTGATATATACTAGCGTACCCAAATATCCAAACTTATATAATCATGCATGATATACTCTCGATCCTTGTCATTCTCATTCTCATGACTCGTCCAATGCAATATCCAAACTCCCGAGTTCTTCTTCTTTTTTTTTAGTCCATCACCGATCCCCCCACAACCCCAGAACACCGAACCATACAACCCAACCTTCCTGTCCTTTGACTTTTTCGTCTCAAACTAGTAGTGTACCTCGCCAGCCAGGTCTCACCAAACCCCTCTGCCCTTCCCCTCATACACAAAGTTCAACACCACGGCCACAAACAGCGCCGCGCAGAGAATGCTTGGGCCCCACTTATCATAATACCTCGCCGCCTTTCTCGTCCTGATGGCGTGGCTGCGGTAGAGGTAAATCACCACGGCGTACCACAGCGAGAGGAAGGCCAACAGGGTGAATACGCCGGCGGCGATGATGGAGCTTCCGCGACCGCCCTTGTCGCTGGCGCCAAAATTGAGCAAGGTGACGGCGATGGTGCCGATGTAGATGGAGTATTCGAGCTGTTGAATATCGTTGTCAGTTCGAGTAGCCTGGCGAAGAGCCTGGGAACATGGGGAAGGGAAATGAAAAGGGGAAGGAGAAGGAAATCAGAAGAAAAGGAGTCATACCCATCCCAAAAAGGTCCTCTCGGCAGCAAAATACACCTTGGGCTCCACCCTCACCGGCACATAAATCTTCTTGCCCTTGGGCGCCTTGATCCTCTTTTGATGAATCTCGCCCGAACCCAACAAGCTCTCCAAGTTCGCGTTTCTAGGTACCTGCGATGCTCGGGGCCTGGGCACCAGCGCCTTGAGAACTGACCACGTCACCCTCGCCGCGGCGTTAGCGCGCGTCTGCAAAAGAGTCGAGTAGTAAGTCCAGCCGCCGACTCTCCTTGCCTCCTCTAGCCTATCTTCATCCGGTTCGTCCTCCGAGTCGTACAGGTAGGTATTCTCGTTGGAAGCCTGGTCAACGGTCTGGTCTTCAATGTCAGTAGCGGTAACACCGCCACGAGCCCGCCGGTTTCTGGTCACGCCTTGACCGCTGGTCTCGCCGTTCTGATTTTCGGTCGTGGTCTCGTTCTCCTCGTCGGAATCCTCATCGTCGTCTTCGTCGACGTCGGTGGTGCTGGTCCTGGTTGAGCTTTCGAGGCGCTTGATGCCAAAGTCGTGCGTGGGCGGCTTGCGGATGTCCACGTCCATCTGGGGGAACCAGTAGGGGAGGAGGTGGATGCGATCGGGGAAGAGGCTGGCGGTGCCGTGGATGAACTTGGAGAACTTGGGCACGGCTTCTACCAAGTGACTAGAGATGAGCTGGCGGACCCACTCGGGCGGTTCCTGGCCGAGCTGTGTCTGCAATTTGACTTCGAGAACGGCATACGGGAAGCGACAGATATCACTGGGAGGAAGCTGGGGAAAAGGCCAATCGATGCCAATGTCCGTGCGCCGCCAGTTGTCACCAGACCGCTGGACACCATCCAGGTTGTCTTCGCGGATCATGGTCAGCTCCGTGTCAAGGGAAATGCGCACACGCGCGTCGGCGGGGAGCTGGAAGGCCGTGCGGTGGTAGAAGGAGCGGACAACAGGCTTCAACTTCTTCTTGAGGACAGAGTACTGGATCTCGGCGGCGAGACGCTCGTCTTCAGCAATGGCCTTTTCGGACTTCTTTCCTTCCTTGCGCGCCTTTTCGAAGATGGCCGAGGGGAGGAGCTCGCCGCGCAAGTAAGGGTTGACGAGCTTTTCCTTCAGGGCGAAACGAGCCTTGACGGACTTTTCGCCCGTCCAATCTTCTCTGTGGGTTTTCCGTTCAACAAAGATGGTCTCGGTTTGCATGCCACCGTACCATCGCAGACGAATGGCCTCAGCACCTTCCGTCTTCTTCAACCGACCCTCGTAAAGCTCAAAGGTCTCGGGGTTGTCGTAGTAGATGGATGAGATGGCCGAGTCGGCCTCCTCAAACTCTTTGCTCGGGTTGAAGACCAGAACAGGCAGATGCTTGAGGATGATCAACTTGAGCTCGGTCACGTTGTCGGGGTGCACCCAGTATTTGGTGGTGTGTCGGACGAAGCTACCTTGGCTTCCGCCGGCAGAACTGTCGCCCTTGACGGGGTTGCCTCTTGTCCTGACCAAATCGTACAGCTTGGACAGCTTCACGACGGCCGCGTCGTAGTTCTCCTTGTAGAATGGCTTGGCCTTGAGACGTGCGTCAAACACAGGCTTCAAGCGCCATCCTGTCATCTTGTCGTGCTTCTTGATGATCTTGTAGAAACCGGTATAGTTGACCTGGACGAACTTGGCAAGGTCGTGGACCTCGGCAATGATGTCGCTTAGATCCTCCTCCAGCAGCATGAACTCCTCCTCGGACGGCCCTTCTTCGTTCAGCCCCCGTTCCTGCAGACGGTTGACGACATCTTTGACTTCGCGCTCGCTGACGGCTATCCTCCTCGAGATCTCCATGGCCTTGACCTGCTGCTTGGTGTGGACCTTGTCGAGCTCGGCCTCGAGCTTGCTGACGAAGCGTTTCTCATCCTCCTCTGTCCACTCGCCATGGGGGCCGCTGGGGCGCTTCAGGTCGGCCTTGAGGCCGTCATAGTCGATGTAGTACCACTGGTATTCGCGGATGATGCTGGAGCGGAGCTGTTCGCCGAACTTCATGACGATGAGCCCTGGGCGCAACCGACGGGGCTTGTTGGCGGAGGAGTCTGTGAATCGATACCTGGTCGAGTGCCACGTCTGCTTTCCTGTCTTGAGATCATGGACAATAAGCATGGGCGCGCAATACACGAAACAGTGAGACACGATAAATAGAGCAGCAGAGAGAGAGTGTGTGTGGCGGGGTAGCTTTTCGTACCTGATTCTCGCTTTGATGGGCCTACGAGAGTAGATATGGGTGACTCCAGTCGGCTAGACAGTCAGTCGATGGTAGTCTCGGTTTACGACTAGGTAGTATCGATGGGCCGGGTTAGAACGTGACTACTGAAAACGGAACATGTGGTTGTCGAGTGGTTCGTGATTGTGGTCGCCGGTTAATTGTTGGGATGGAGTTTGATGGCTGCGAAAACATGGAAAGTGAGGATGGCAGAAAGTTGGCTCGCGACACTAGCACGGATGCTGCAGGCTGTCCGCGTCGAGCTGTTAGTGCATGCTACGTGTACACCGTAGGCGACCGGGCTAGGACCGAGCGCCTGAGGTCACCATGAAGGCACGTTCCACAGAGGGTTGCTGCCATTGGCCAATCAAGCCCTTGCCTGCCTGTAGTGTCGTTAAAAATGGGGCAATGGCATCACTGCAGTGGGGCCGTGCACAAACAGGGGAGGGCCTGTCTCGGGTGACAATCTGTTAACGACAGGGCCTGCTGTAGCCTGTAGAGCGCTACGTACCTTGGTCACTTACATAACCCTGATCATGGCGTCTCTCACCACTACCAACCCTGAACATTTCGTCCTGCCTGCCCCACTGAAAAAATAAACTGCCCAATCGAGACACTTGATGGCCTCTCTCTGTGACTCTCACCAGTCAACATCACACCCCAAAATACCAAGCCACCATGGCCGACAACGACTCGATTTCAGTCCGTATCTCGGAGGATTGCCCTCCCGAGATCCAGCGCATGCTCACGGCCGCCTGGGCCCACGATGTCGACACAGTCAAGAAGCTGATCGACACGCCCGAGGTCGCCAGAGGCCAGGACCCCAAGACGGGCGAGTCTCCCCTGCACGCTGCCATCCGCTCATGCGGTGCTCCTTCCGAGGACGACACTCCCGAGGACCACGAAAAGGCCAAGGCTACCGTGTCTGAGCTGCTCATGTGGGGTGCCATCTGGAACGATGTCGACAACAACAACGAGACTCCCGGCTGTGTGGCTGCCCGTCTCAACCGGCCTGAGCTGTACGAGCTCTGCGTCAATGCTGGTGTGAGGGCCGAGATGTTGTTTGGTCTGATGGATGGCTATGAGGCTTTGGACAGTGATGACGAGGATGATGAGGAGATGGCCGAGGGTGAGGAGGCACAGGCTGAGGATGGCGAGGAGGCTCCCGAGCTGGTCGCCGCGGAAGAGGCAACTCAAACTGCTGAGGAAGAGACGCCCGCTGTCTTCCAACCGCCTGCAGTTAACCTCGAGGAGCAAGTCACCAGCGACAAGTATCTCCGCTCTACTGTCGCCTACTCTGACGGCAAATTGGTTGACGACGCTGGCAACGGTGTCATGATGGCCTGGGAAACCGACATCATGCGTCGCAGTGTTGACGCCCTGCTCCCCAACAAGGAGCCCGGCAAGAGGATCCTCAACATCGGCTTCGGCATGGGTATCATTGATGGCATGTTCGCCGAGACCAAGCCCGCCGTCCATCACATCATCGAGGCCCATCCCGAAGTCCTCGAGTACATTTCCACGCCCGAGTCCAAGTTCGATTCCACCTGGGAAGAGAGCGGTCCGGCTCCCGGTGCCTACAGAGTCTGGGAGGGCAAGTGGCAGCAGATTGGCCTCCAGCTGTTGGAAGAGGGTCATGTCTACGATGCCATCTACTTTGACACCTTCGGCGAGGACTACGGCCAGCTGCGCATGTTCTTCACCGAGTACATCCCCGGTCTGCTTGACTCCAACGGCATCTTTGGTTTCTTCAACGGACTGGGAGCTGATCGTCAGATTTGCTACGATGTCTACACCAAGGTTGCTGAGATGCACCTGGCTGATGCCGGTTTGGATGTGGAGTGGAAGGAGATTCCTGTGGACATGAAGGAGCTGGCTGAGGCCGACAAGGACGGCTGGGAGGGTGTCAAGAGGCGGTACTGGACTCTTGATAGTAAGTCCCAGATGTTGAGCTTCCTGTGTTTTGGACTCTTTGCTAACATTTCGCAGCATACCGCTTGCCCGTGTGCACGTTCCTCGGATAACCTTCTTGTTTCTTTTCTGTCTCTTCGAAATATCAAAAGCCGCGATACCCATTCTCTACCATTGAATCTTTACCGTCCCGCATCCCGTGCCATCATGCCCGGTTCTTGTCTGTTGCCTACGTCGAGATGTTGCTCTGATCACCCACACGCAAACTCGATTTTTTCCCTTGTCTAGTGTACTTCCGATAACAACATGCTGTGTTCATGCGGACAACACACCATGGTCGCCGGCTCCACCACGACCAACCCAAAGTCCCGGAACTTGTTCCGCTTCGACTTAGCAGCGACCGACACCGGCATCCACCCTATGAGTGATGCTCCCTTCATCCACAAACAGACTTTTCTCCCTCCACAGCTCGGCCAATGTTGTGTAACCTCGCCACGATAGTGTACCTACGCGACTGTCGCCTAGATAAGCATATGCACCCTTACTCGGATTGATGCCGGAGGGGCAGCATCTTACAACAAATGTAACCGTCCCTGTCAACACATTGGACTGTTCGGGTCGCAATCAGCCACACCTCTACAGATATCTTCATGTCGTCAGAGCATGAAAGCTTATTCTGTCGACAAGCCGACACCATCCGAGACACCCTAGGCACGGTCCGCGCCTCCCCGTGCGAGAATGGATCAAACCTGTGTCGCTGTCGATATTTTGCGCACTATCAGAAAAACCTCCACCTCTTGAAGGAAGCTAGGAAAAACCATCGCTGCTTTACAAGGCTCGCGCAATGGATTGGGACGAATCACCGTAAAAGCGCGTGGGGAACAAACTCCGGCAACCGTACCAAGCGATGATCCATCCGCTGGATTGGCCAGTTGTTTGTGGTGGACCAAATGGTTCAAGTCTAGACAAGCTTTGAGGTTTCGTTCGTGCAACCATCGTCAGGGTCCGAACTCCACCACACTACTACCCTAGAGATACCGAACATTCATCCGACTTGATGCGGCTACACTACCCAATACTAATGACATCCGGAATGCTGCTTGCTACACAGAACAAGTGCCGGACGGGTGTAGGTCGAGCTTGTGAAGAGGAAAAAGGTTCGTGATGGATCTTTGATAGGAAGGCCATATAAAGTGTCGCGACTCTCCCTTCAAAGTCTCTCGGCCGACTTCCTTCAGCACAGGGACGACTCCAAAGTCGATAGGTTGCCCAATATGGTTCTCCCCACGATGGCCTCCCTCGGCGGCTTCTTCGACCCTTCTCGTCTCACAACTGCATCTCCCAAGGCCATCCTCATCACCACCTTCTCCCTTCTTATTGTCTACTACATCACCTCCTCCATCATTGCCTGGTATCGCCTGCGTCACTTTGACGGCCCATGGCTCGGCAAGTTTTCGTACCTCTGGATCTTCAAGATCATCCACTCGGGCCAAATGGGTGAAGCAGCCCACGCCGCCCAAGACAAGTATGGCGGCGTCGAGCCCGGATATCCTTCCACCGTGCGCATTGGCCCCTCAGACCTCATCACCACCGAGCTCGACCTGATCCGGCGTATGTCTGGCGCGCGCTCTCGCTATACCCGCTCGGACTGGTACAAATTGAACCGCCTCGATCCCTATGACGATAACATGTTCAGCACCACTTCCACTACCTACCACGACAAGCTCAAGAGCAAAATGGCTCCCGGATACGCAGGCAGGGATAACACCGGCGTGGAAAAGGACATTGCCCATGTTATTAGCAAGCTGGTCGACAAGATCAGGACCAAATATGCGGCGCCCAAGGGGTCTACGTCACCAGCGGGAAGGGAGATGTTGGAGTTTGGCCAGATGGCGCAGTACTTCACGCTTGATGTCATTTGCAAGACGGCGTTCCAGGTCGAGTTTGACCATATCACCAAGGAGGAGGACGTGTTTGGGTACATCTACATGGTTCACAATTTGGTCTATGGTAATGCCATGGGTGCGACGATTCCCATTATCGGGAAGGTTTTGAGTAATCCCCTGTTCTTGAAGATGTTTGGTCCGACGACGAAAGACCCGAGGGGAATGGGCTTGATTATGAAGTGGGTTGCTATCCTTGCTCGACTTGTTGGGAAGACAACTGACAGGAAACAGGGTCGCGAGAGAAATCGTCGCCAAACGCTTTGCTCCAGATGCCAAAGACCAGCAGGACATGCTCGTAAGTCTTTTTTCCCCTTTCCCTCCTCTCCCTTCCACACTGACCATTTCCAAAACATCATCAGGGCTCCTTCATCCGCCGCGGCCTCACCCAACGTCAATGCGAGACCGAATCCATCTTCCAGATCCTCGCCGGCTCCGACACCACCGCCACCGGCATCCGCTCCGGCCTACTCTACCTCTGCTCCAACCCGCGCGCCTACACGCGTCTGCAGCGTGAAATCGACGAACGTATCGCGTCCGGTCTCATCTCTTCCCCATGCATCACCAATGCCGAATCCCTCGCCTTCCCCTATCTCCAAGCAGTAATCTACGAGTCCCTGCGCATGCGCCCTCCCTTCGATGGACTCCCCTTCAAGATCGTCCCGCCCGAGGGTGATTATACCCGCGATGGAAAATTCATCCCCGGTGGAACCAAGATTACGGCTACGTTTGGCGCGATGCAGAGGAACAAGGAGGTGTTTGGTGTTGACAGTGATATCTGGAGACCGGAGAGGTGGTTGGAGGAGGAGGGGTGTGATGCGGAACGCAGGAGGGAGATGAAGAGCGTGGTGGAGATGGTGTTTGGGTATGGGAGGTGGCAGTGCGCGGGCAAGATGGTGGCCATGTTGGAGTTGAATAAGATTTTCTGCCAGGTATGTTTCTTTGCGTTTCTTTGCGTTTACTTTTCTTCTTGGGTTGCCGAAAAGAAAGGATAATCGTCTGGCAATGGAAAGAGTCGCGGGGTCCGCGAGAAAGGAGTAACAGGAATATTGCTAACAAAGCGCGCAAACAGCTCATGCGGAACTTTGACTTCCAGCTCGCCAATCCTACACAACCTTGGAAGAGCCGCAACTATCACATCTTTTTCCATGACGACTTTTATCTGACTGTTACGGACAGGCACAGCAAGACGGAGGACGAGAAGTCAAGCTAGGCGTCTATCGAGAGGTTTCAAATAAGCAAAATGACGAGTTGACTTCGACGTGCCTTTCACATATGTGCCACTTGAAGTTCACGGTATTGCTCTCCTTCAACTCTCCGCTAGGTCAATGGGCTGCCTCAAATGACAAAACACGTCGAGGATCTTGCTGTCATCTGCCATTGTCTGGTTAGGAGCACCTGCGCAGCTGGATCCACATCAACACCGATGTCATCTGTCCCTCACTGTTCGGCCTCCGAATGGGGACCTATGGCCATAGCTCCGCAAGCTCTCCTCAGCTTCCAGTTCCGTTCAAGTATGAGCCCTATGATCCTTCTACTAAACTCCGGTGCACAGCTGTTAGTGCTCACAGACCTCGTAACTCCCGCCCGAGTTCCCCCTCATATCCCCGTCTTCCCGACCCCTCAGGCAATGACGTCCAGTCTTCGTACATGCTTTCCAGACACCGCCGTCAAAATGACATCTTCAGTCCATGCTTCTCCCTCCACATTGACGTCTCTACCTAGGTATATGATGGCGACCGTCTCTCTCTCTTATAATTTATCCCGCCACAAATTGCGTGCTCTCTGTTTTCGTTCACCTTTCTTCTTTCCTTAGACTTTCGTCTAATGCATCATCAGTCTCATCACGAACACCAACAACATCACGAACAACACCACGAACATCAACAACATCACGAACAGCACCACGAACAGCATCATCACAACATGCCGCAGCACGGAAAGAAGCAGGTGCACCAGGAAAACGTTGGTCACCAGCCGCACCACCTGAGGCATGAGGGCGAGCAGGAGCCCGGATACACCGATCTCGCTTTGGAGGAGGGTCATGATTTGATTTACCGCGCCGAGGAGGAGGCTCATGTATGTTGACCATCCATCTTCCATCTTCATTGCTGTCGGTTTCCTTTTCCGTTTACCCCTCCAAGCCCATTGTATCTCCAAGTTGATCGCCTTTGGATATATCTTGTGATGCAGGCGTCATTGCCCACCCACATATTGTCGTCTTCTTACTCTTCCTCTTTTCTCCTTTCACCCTTTTTACCATCTCTCTTTCCACTCTTTATTTTTCTCCACCCTCTTATCCTACCCCTTTTCCTACCCCTTTTCCATTCACCACATTTTCTCTCCCTCTTTCTCTTTCTTTTCTCCTTTTCTTTCCATTAACTCTCTCCGCCCCCTTTTTTCCTTCGATACTCTCCTCCATTTCCCCTTTCCTTCCACCGCTTCTTTTTTTCCACCTCCTTCCCACCTTGCCTCTCTCTCTCTCGCCCTCTTTCTCTCTCCCTCTTTCTACCGCTCGCACAAACACCCCATTCCCCTCCCATCCCCATCTCCATGAACAATACTAACCCACCCACCACCAAAGATGCACGACGACGAGAAAAACATGCCAAAATCCTCCGCCTCTCAGACAGGCACCAAGCAAGCCGGCGCCGGCATGATGACCAAAGACATGAAAGCCAAGATGATGATGCCCGAGGGTTCAGCGACCTCGGAAAACATGCCGCAGGGCGGTTCCTCTAGTATGGGCATGGGCTCCTCTGGCATGGGTAGTGGTATGGGCAGTGGTATGGGTGGTACGGGTCAACAGCAGCAGCAGCAACAGCAGCAGCAATCCAGCGGTAGCGGTAGCAGTGGAGGAGGAATGGGACATAAAATGACGGAGGAGATGAAGAAGGGAATGGAAGGCGTGGGGAAGAAGATGGAGGGGATGAAGGAGGGGATGAAGGAGGGGATGGGGATGGGAGGTGGGTCGAAGAAGTGAAATGCAGAGGGTACTGGTGAAGTACCTGGAGGGGTGGAGGGGGAGGATATGGAACGGCTAGAAAGGGGGGAAGGAAAGGGGGAGGAAGGAAAGGGAGGGGATAACGAGGGGGAAAGAGGAAAAGAGGACGATGATGAGACAGATTGGGAGGGAGCCGGGTTGTGGGCTTTGGTGTTGGGTGGTGGGTGAGTGATGGTCTGGCTACTTCCAAGGGGGAAAAGAATAGTAGAAGGTAAGAAAGAGGTCTGTATGGATAGTGTTTGTGTTGTATGAAAATGTCTTGAATATAAGTGTTCGATGGACTAAGATGTGAAAAAGGCTTTTGGAGGTTGTGATGTTCTCTCATATTGATTGTGGCCCAAGTGTCGACCTGAGTCTTATGACTGTGCCGGCCGGAAGTCCAAATAGTCCGGTCTTTCAGTGATGAAGTGAAGGGAAAGTGCACTTGTCAAAGGGCGATATACACGTTCTTCCCTGTCACATCTTTCCTGTCAAAAAATTATCGGGAGTATGCACGGCACGGAGCCCTGGCTTCCTTTTGATTCCAGCCACCGATCCATGAACGACAAAAGATGGAAACAACTATGCTAATTGATAGCAATTAGCTCAACTGCAACCGCCTCAAACCCAACATCTGGAAACAACAATGAAACCAGTGTTAACTTGGAAGTCTGATACGGTCTATTTCCGCAAACCTCTCCAAGACCGTGGACTCCGCAACACCAACCACATAAATCGAAGTTGGTCCCGACTCCGCGGGCACCGGGCCGCTCGTAGTCCAGCTCATCTTATCGTCGCAGCGGGATCGGGATCGATGCTACCGCTACCTACCTCTACCTGTACAGTTGTATGCAACCCGTGAAGTGTCAATGTGACCCGCGAGCCTAGTGAAGCTCATGCACTGCTCAGGGGTAAATGACTACCTCACTTTCATCGAAGTCTTTGGGGTCTGCTTTATGTGAGGTGCTCCTTGCGGCTACGGGAGATATGGGCTGTAGTACTGCGTCGCTCGGTTTGAGATGAAGGTTGTACTCAGTAGACGCGCGCGGTTGGTGATGTTGTAGGGCCGCGTCGTAACCTTGCGGTATCTCGGAAGAATGTGGTGTCTGGATACCTCTAGGCGTGGTTTGGCATGCTGTAGTAAGTGATGACTACCCGGTAGGTTGTTGAAGAGTTCACTTTGTTTCTCATGGAAAACATCACCCTACAACGAGCAGACTGTCCTTCATCTCCTTCTTACCACCCCTTCTATTATTCTCCTCAGAAAGAACAGTCCAGAACTACGATTTCTCCAACTGGACTCCATCTTCGACACCGCCGGACTCGAAGTCTTCGCTATCCGTCCACCTAGCCCCGTGTATTGTTCCGCCATCTCCAACTTCTCACCGTCTTGTCATCGCCATGCCCCCCCCTGAAACCTGCATGAACCTTGTGGTACGTAACTCTACCTGAGATACGGTGGTACTTCTACCTAGGGGTCTCCATCTGGGACCAACCAGGATGCATTTAACCGGTTCATTCCCCCGAGTTTCCGATGGATCTAGTCTGCTCTAGCCCATTCATGGGCCGAAATTTCGTGCACCCTTAATATGATGGCTCGTATCAGTGCCCAGAGGGCCGGGTCCCTGGGGCGGCGTACAGTAGACGCTCTCTGATGTCCACTGTCCAGTGACTCGTGTGCGATATCAGGTAGAGGTAGGTAGGGTACATTCTAGTCAGTCCCACGCCCTTTGGTACCTAGGTTGTCAGGCTTCCCGGCTCTGAGGTCAAGGTTTTCTTGAAATATAGTCTCTTGCGCTGACTCCAAGTGTCAGTCCCAAGCAGTTCTCGCTGCATTGAGGTAGACTTGAAGTGTGCTAACAGTCCTCCACGGTGCCCTTTCTCATTCATCCAAGCACCGATACCTCACCCTCACTTTGGCGCCCTTGACGTCTGGTGATTGGGAATGTGGGTTTTGATGACCGTTGGCAACAGTGTACTCTACCCTCGCCACTCGAAAACCCTGAACGGATCAGTGTCCAATCTGGACGTTCTCGCCTGACCAAGCGAGCAGTCTCGTCCGGTTCACTTAGCTCTAGATTAATCCCATTCAGTCTAGGTCAGTCTGAGAGACTGAGACTCTGACGATGAATCTGGTGACGGATAAAGGGGGGCAAACTTTGCCTTATTGCGGGGGAGATGAACTTGCCGTTGAGCCCAGAACTACGACTATCGATCTGGGATTGGAGATCTGAAGTGATTGATAGGTAGATAGATACCTCCAAGTTGGCAGCGGTCAGGAGTGGCGGAAGGGAAATGGGCAGTCAGTGAAGTGGCAAGTGGGTTCAACATCTGTCGGCAAGTGGCCCTTAGACCTGGCTCCTCTCCTCTCCTCCTGTCGTGCATTCTGGGCACTCTGTATTCGCCATCCATGGTGCCTGGAGTCCTGAAAGTGTGTGGCCTCAGCAGCAAGCGGTTTCGATGGTAGTATCTGTCTCTGTTACCAGCAATGAGCGGGGCATGTAGTGTTGATCGATAAGTCCTCCTTCCATCGTCGCTTCTTCATCACCCATTTGTTGAAAAAGAAGCAGTCATCCGAGAAATGAGGGAGTGAACTGAGGTGCTTGCTTCCCTACCTCCACGATAGCACAATCGTTCCTCCCCTTCGCCTAAAATCTAATGCGATGGGGTTTCTTCCAACCAGACGACCAGAACTAGGTAGGTAGCGAGTGTCTTGCCCAAGCTGCCTCCGTTCAGATGGGCTCCTTTCCAAGGTCTATCATCCCTCCTCCCCTTGATTCCCACGCCGCCAACGCAACTGCTACAACCTGTTCCTCACGTAGTACCGGTAACTCTCCATTTTCCCCATCTCTCCACGTTCCCCATGCGCAACTCACTCCGCGTGCTTCACATTTTCATCCCCCTCACTTTACTCTCCCCATCCACGCTCCCCAACTAGGTACTTTTTGCCATTCATCCAGCAAGCCAAGTATCCATGTCCCCATGTCCCCATGTCCCCATGTGCTTGTGTCCGAGACCTTCCAGTCGATGTTTCCTCAGACATACAGACGGACGGGTACCTACAGGTAAGCAAGTACCTACCTACCTATACAACACTACATACCTAGCCTAGGTATCCTTCTAGCCTACCTACCTAGTGTAGAACTTACCCGGAATCCAAGACTCATCCCAGAGCCAGCCAAGACTGGATGTCGTAGATCCGGCTAAATACAGCGAACATTTCTCTGCATTAGGTAGCCTCTCAAATTATGAGCATAGGGTAGTAATTGGTCCGGGTCAGTTCCCCTTTTTCTCACACGGTATACATCCCCTTTCCTTCCCATCATCCCCCTTCCTTTCCAAGTTTCCGCTGGTGGGAAAGGTGGACTGAACTGGACTGGAACGGGGGGAAGCCACTGGGGAAAAAGGCAACGCCCCAAGTCGCCTCCGTTGCTGAGCCGTCGCCGCATTTTAGGTAGTGTAGTAGCAGCGGGTTGTCATTGATCGGTCGTCGCGATCTCCGTAGGTTGTTTCCACTCCCACGTAGAGAGAGGTAGCTGTGCAAAAAAAAAAAAAGATGAAGCCATCCCGAAACCTTTCAATGTTGCTCCCGCTGTGAGAAACCAAGGAAGGACAACAAGTCAAGAAAAGCACTACAGAGGTATACCAAAAAAAAAAAAAAAAAAAAAAAAAAAAAAAAGTGCAGCGACAAAAGTGCCATTATCGTTCATTCATTTCCTTCCAAGACTATCTATTCCAAACGACGATAACAACAACAAAGAGGGTATATAATAACGCGTTCCTTTACCGAGGAATATTCCAATCTTTCCCTTCCCCTCCCTTTCCTTCGCTTCCCAGTGACTCTCGTCATCCCGCCATCGACGTCGCCATTCATCCACATCGTGTAGCGTTGGTAAACAGATAGACAAAAATATTAACATGTAAACTTCATATCATAAACATTTCCCAACAAGCAAGGTCAAGCAAGACGCTGAAACCCCAGCTATCCAACTGGTGACGACTTGTCTGTTGAAGTTCCCAAATTACTAGGACAATCACATCACTAAGCAGTAAAAAAAACAGAGATCAATCTCAAACAGACACTCAAGCAACAGACTTGCCCTCATGCTCGTGAATCTCCACCTCCTTCTCGACCTGGTGAATGTCGATGTGGGCAACATCGGCCTCATCGCCATCAATGACCTTGGCAAGCTCCTCGAGCGTGGGGCCCTTGGTCTCGACGTACATGAAGAAGACGAAGACGAACTCGGCGGCGATCCAGCACTTTTCACTACTGTTAGTATTTGTTGCGCCAGAAGAACAAAAAAAAAGGAGATGAAAAGCTCACAGTGTAAATAAGATAAAGCTTCCACGAGTGATCAGGACCAAAGTAATCAAACGCAACAGGGTTCGCATAAGTATTGAGCGTCAGCGCGCACTGCACCGACATGTTCATGACCATCAACCCCTTGCCGCGAAGTCGGTAAGGGAGGATTTCGATGGCGTAGCCGACCAGCAACCCGGACCAGGCGAGCGAGTAGAAGATGCCGAACACCCAGATAAAGAAGATCATGGCCTTGTCGGCGCCCTTGAGGCGGTGCTCGCCGTACAGGCCGGCTGTCAACGTCCAAATGACAAAGGTGCCGCACATGCCGCCCGTGGAAGCGAGGAAAGCAAGACGACGACCGAGCTTGTCGACGAGCAGCGCCATGGTGACGGACACGATGAGCGCGAGACCGGTCTGTCCGGCGGAAAGACCGAGTTTGGCGGTGGAGTCGGTGACGCCGGCGGTCTCGTACAGCTTGGAGGAGTAGTTGGAGATGATGGCGTTGCCGGACCATTGGGAGAAGAAGCCGAGCGAGAGGAGGATGGCGAGGCGGTAGCGGTTGCCGCGGCTCTTGAAGAAGTCGAGGTAGCTGCTGTTCTTGGTCGATTCCATCTCGAGGCGGATGGTCTCCTTGATCTCGCGGAACTCAAACTGGACGGTGGGGTGGTTGGGGTCGCCGTTGGCGTGGTACTTGGCGAGGATGTGGAGGGCCTCGTCGTGCTTGTCCTTGGCGATGAGGAAACGGGGAGACTCGGGAACCCACCAGATACCGAGGAGCTGAATGATGGAGGGGAAAGCCTGGAGCAAGGCGGGAATGCGCCATGACCAGTCGTTGTTGATGTAGTTGGTGCCAAAGGCCAACCACGAGACGACGAGGGCACCAACGTTCCACAAGCAGTTGTAGATGGTGGTGAGACGAGCGCGGTGTTGAGGATGGGCGAGCTCGGTGAGAAGCATGGGGGAGGCGATCTGGGCGAGGGAGTTGCCAAAGCCGAGCATGGTACGGCCGCCCATGAATGTATCGAGGTTCTTGGCCGTGGCCTGGAGAACGGCACCGACGATCATGATAACGCAGCCGATGATGATGGGGGTCTTGCGGCCAAAGTTGTCGGTAAGGAGGGGGCTGTATAGTGAGGGTATCGAGTCAGTTTCGTCGAATCTGCCATGTGTTGCAATCCTCGTGAAGACTTACACAAAGGGGATGGAGCCAATGGAACCAATCTGGTAGAGAGCACCGAGCAGACCAAGCTCGGATCCTCGCGGGTCGCCAAAGTACTTAATCCAGGTCTCGAAGTTCTGCACCGAGTTGAAGAACATGCTGTGGGGGAGATGAGCGTCAGCAGGTTGTGCTTCTTGGATGTCTTGAATCCCCTTACCCATCGTAACCGGTGGTGGCCGAAGCAATGCAAAGAATGAAGGCGTAGAAGTAGAGCTTGCGAAGACCGGGGTCCTTCTTCCAGTCAACCCTCTCAAACTGAGGAGCCTCCTCCTGTATCTGATTGAGGTCGACGGCCTGAGCCACGGGCTTCTTGTTGAAGATGCCCATTTTGAATGTGATGATGTTGTCTTGTCTGGGTCGAATGATACAGCTGGTCCGTTCCCCTGGTACAAGTGGAGGAGAGGCTGATGAGGAAAAGAAAAGACACACAACAAGGCGTCAGGTCATATGGGGGAGGGAAGGGGGATTATATAACGAGCTGGTGGTAGCTTTGACATATGACGGATTCGAATGGTTCGTCCATACGGAGAATGACCCAGACGGGCATCCGGACCGGGAGCGTCTTCCCATGCATGCTGCTGAGTACGTACCAAGGAGGACTAGCTTGGAGATTTTGAGAGTGTACATTGACAGGTACTGTGTGGCCAGGGGTCAGGGGGTGGGCAACCATTAGGCAGGGGGTGGGAAAGGGAACGGGAAAACCAGACCATTCAGGACCAGTCAGGACGAGCCAAACAGCTGCACCAAAGCTTAACCAATCCAACCATCTTGACCGGCCGCCGCCTCCACGAGTCTCCGCTTCCGGCTGTTGGTGTGGTGTCTTTGGAGGCTGTCTTGCCTGGGGTAGCGCCAAGGGACTAGACTTGGACACAGGCTAGGCTAGTCCATCCCCGATGCTGGAGTTGGGTGGTTTATGAAAGAAGGTTGTTGTCGTCGACCCGGATCACCGCTTGTGATGTCTAGAGTTGTGGGTTTCCGGTAGCTTGCCCTTCCCAGTCAAATCCATGCCAAGCACCAGCAGTCAAGGGTGTTCAGGGAGAGAGAGAAGTTGAAAAGTGTCTTCCACTCTCACATGCCGTATGTGGGGAACACGGTGGATGTAACCTCTCCTCCCCGACCTTCCCCAACTTTTGTGGCCTGGCTTACTCCACCTCCACAATCCGTCACCCTGGTCTGCCCCCAGTGTGTCCCGTTCTGACCCAGTATCTTTTCTCCTCGTTTTCCGTTGCCGAGCACAAGTTCGTCGTAAGTTTGGAGTGAAACTTTAAACGAGCGTTGGCTTGACGGCTGGCTCTTGTTCTCCATAGTCTCCAAAGTCTCTAGAATTCACTGTCGGGACAACCACCTCAAGGCCACGAGGAGTTATGATGGTAGAGCAAGAAGAATCTGGCATCTCCATCTTGGGTTCATACACTAGATGTCCCGTCGTAGCATTGGGCAATGACATGGACCGGTTCTGCTGCGGCTTTGACTGCTGTCGTGCCTGTGTACCGAAACTTGACCACATTCGAGACAGTGCAACTCGACGAACAACGGCACAGGTACAAGCGAGTCCAGTGGTAGCGAACGGTGAATCGAAGGGTTGTTTTGGAACGGCCAACCAGACAACAGCGGCATAGGCGGACCGAATCTGCCATGGCACATCAGCCAGGTCTCGCCAAGCGAATGCATCAGATGTGTATTCGGGTTCGGTGGCGTTTGTCGAGGCGTCTTTATCTTCTGTACTTCGAGGATGTGCTTTGCTCGACCGCATGGCGGGCGACGTCCCGATGGATACTCACATTGAGGTTTTCCTCCGGGTCGAGTATCTCGCGGTGCCGGATATGACCTGTACGGGCGCGGCACATAACGACCAACGCCGCCGTAGAATGATATAGACACGGGGCGCGATCCGGGTCGAACGGGCCCAATGTTGCCGTGTTCTTGCCCACCCGGTCTGGAGGGTTTCGTGCCTCGCCTGCTCGCTTGCTCAACCAACCGCATCAGCATTTGCCAGCGGCGGCCACCGACACAGACTAGCTCTGCCTCCCGCGGCGGCGCGTATTGCCATGTTTAAGCTATATTTCAATATCAGGCAGAATGTAGAAATCTGGGATGTCCCTTGCTTGTTGGATCTAGGACGTCCCACGTCGGGACAGGATGTACTGCGTAAATTGAGCATGCTGATCCGCTTGACAGGTCATGCTACTGCATGTGTAGTGCGGTGCGGGAAGTAGGTATGTACACTACTCGACGCTAGACGCTTCACGATAGCAGGCCTCCAGTGGGCTACAGCGGGAACCACACACGGCTTGTGATGGCGTCGAGGTGTGGTACAACCGGCCATCTGTGATTCTGGATCTCAAAGGGCCAGCGTCGTCGGCCCTTCCAGCGTACACAGGACCCAATTGATCATCAAATGGCATCACCGTGGATGTTGGTCGAGATGGCGCCAACGGCGAAGATGGTGTATCCAATAGGTTAACCATGATCCGGATTTCTCGATTCTCGGCCAGAGAGCCGCATGGTATGCACGCCCAGCTCATCATGAGTTTGTGACTTGTGGGGAATCCTGATCGACGCCACCACATTTCACTTGGGAGAAGGGAGGTCAACCGACATGTGAGCAGGCGAGCCTGACAGGTGGACAGGAAGGATTTTCCGCAAACCCGGCCCAAGAAGCGCCACAGAAGGCCGCCAGCAAGAGGCAGCTACCGGTAGGCTACCGAACACTGTTGTTGAGACAGTGTTAGCCTTCATCTGGTGATCACGAGATCCGGCCCTTGACCGTATGAAGACAAGCATGTTTGCTTCTTCGGGCTCTCACCCCAATTCCCCAGCTCTCCAGGTTTTCTTTCCCCAGCTTCCCCAGCTCTCCCCAAGCTGCCAGCCAGCAATACCCCAGAAAATCGGATGAGACGAGGACAGTGCGCGATGTACCTCTGTGTCGAGGGGAGGGTGGGAGCAAGGGAAGATTATCCGTCTTGGCACGCATTTAGCCTGAAGTGCCCCTTGGCCGTTGATGGCGAGGGATGTTGACGAATGGGCGATGCTTTTGCCTTTTGGAGGTGAACGATGTTGGTCTTGGCTTTTTTTTCCCGTCTGATGCCCAGCCGCGGCATTGTTGGTTTTGAATGCTCGCAGATTCGGGACGAGGACCGACATTTTTTTGGTTATTTTTCTGACAGTGAATTTGACGATGGTGGAGTCTGGACTCGACGAGTGGTTCAAACACATGTGCTTCTGGAACCCATTAGATTCGATATACACCATGGTTGCCATGTGGAATGTGTATTTGGCGATGGATAAACGGCAATGGCCATTGAACTGGAACTCTTTCCGGTCGAGGGAACAAGACCGAGTGGATCGTGGATAAACACCCCAAACACACGACTATTCACTGTGGCTTCTCCACTTCATCGGCAATGATTTTGGCGATGGATGATGGCATTATGGTATCATGGTCTTTGACACTCGCGGTGTCCGACTCCACTGTAGACAGAGATATACATAGTAAACAGGGTGAAAGGTACGGTAAAGATCAAGTAAACAAACCTCGGCTAACAAGTGAGGCCGATAGTTGAAAGGTTTTCATGCTGTCTGACATTGAAACATTGGAGGCGAGTGTGTGAGGCCACACTGGACATGACGGCCAGACGAATGAGAGTGTGTATGTTGACCCAAGGACATGGACCTCTGGGAGAAGAGGGTGAGTCGATATCGATGTATTGACTCGGAATGAAGGACTCTTCAAGACAGCATTTGACACAGTGAAAAAAGATACTTTTCCGTCCAAATGAAACCCCAGTCGGATCAACCTTGGGGAAAGGCGGGGGAATGGTATGGGGGAAGGCGAATTATGGGGAAGAGAGTCTGGAGAAGGAAAAAGTGGCAGACGGGGAAATCTGGGGAGAAGAGAAGATTGGAGAAAGTCGGCATTTCGGGAGGGAAGCCGAAAGAGGGACAAGGGAAGAGGGCGCACAGACCACTCACTCACTTGGGTATTCGCTTGGTTTGCCGTGTCTGCCACCTGGTCGCGAATGTGGCATATTCTGAGGCACATGGAGTCAAAGAGAAATGTGTAAAGTTATGTAAGTGCTCTGGGCTGTTTACTTTCCACCTGGGTTGGCATCGAAGAGGGCTTGTTGGTGGAAAGAGGAGGGCCAGTGATGTTGATGTCTTCTCTTGTTCTGACTGCTGTCCCAGGGTTAGGGTCCAGCATGTCACTGTCCAGGAAATCATGTGAAGACGCTGCAGCCACTGTAATGGAGCCCCACTCTCGGCCGCGTCCACTGCGGCAACTGCGCGTCGATGATGACCGCGTCCATCTGATATTGATTTGACCACCGAGATATTTAATTCAACCACCAATTCACACAAAATGGCTGGCCCATCACGACTCCCCGACAAGAAACAGGCCTCCATCTCGAGCTTCTTCACCCCACGAAACACCAGTCCGCTGGTCAACCTCAGCCAAAACGCCTCCAAGAAGCCGCCACCAGCCGAGTCTAAATCATCCAAGTCGACATCCTCGAGGAAACGACCCGAACCCCAAACCGACGATAGCGAAGATGACGTTCCCAGAGATGCCAAACGGCGCAGGTCGAATGGCCCATCGGCAGCAACAGACACCGAAGACGCCGTTGCCTCACTGAAGCTTTCTTCCTCCTCCCGAACAGAACGGTACGCTCTTAACTCGAGCCGGCCCTCCCAAGACGAGCAAGAGAAGGAAGAAGACGTCGCCGAACGCAAAAAGAAGGAAGAACTCCACCGAAAGTTTGTCAAGAAGCTCGGTCACCCCGACAGCATGTTCAGCTACAGACAACGAGACACCGAGTCCGCTGCCGTCGAGGGCGAAGGCGAAGAGGGCGAAGACGACGAAGAGGAACCAGCACCCAAAACCACGGCCAAAAAGAAGGGCGCCAAGACGGGCAAGCTCACTCCCATGGAGCTGCAGTTCCTCGAAATCAAACGGAAACACATGGATACACTCTTGATCGTCGAGGTCGGGTACAAATTCCGCTTCTTTGGCGAAGACGCCCGCATCGCGGCCCGAGAACTGAGCATCGTCTGTATACCGGGCAAGTTCCGATACGACGAACACCCTTCCGAAGCCCACCTCGACCGTTTTGCGTCTGCCAGCATACCCGTCCACCGGTTGCCTGTCCATGCTAAGCGTCTTGTTGCTGCCGGGTACAAAGTCGGAGTAGTCCGGCAGATCGAGACGGCCGCCTTAAAAAAGGCTGGCGATAACCGTAACGCCCCCTTTGTCCGAAAGCTCACCAATGTCTATACCAAGGGCACCTATATCGATGAGACGGGCGAGCTGGACCAGCCAGGCGAGACAACGGGTGCTTCCTCTGGTGGTTACCTGCTTTGTTTGACAGAGACCCCGGCCAAGGGCATGGGGACTGACGAAAAGGTCAATGTCGGCATCATTGCCGTCCAGCCTGCTACCGGTGACATCATTTACGACGAGTTCGAGGACGGCTTCATGCGGCGGGAGATCGAGACCCGACTGCTTCATATTTCTCCCTGCGAGTTTCTCATCGTCGGCGACCTCAGCAAAGCCACTGATAAACTCATCCAACATCTCTCCGGCAGCAGCACCAATGTCTTTGGTGACAAGAGTCGTGTCGAGAGAGTCCCCAAGAGCAAGACCATGGCAGCCGAGTCTTACTCGAACGTCACGGATTTCTACGCCGGGAAGGCCAAGGACAGCGATGAACGCTCAGCAGCTCTGCTCAATAAGGTGCTCAAGCTTCCAGAGGCCGTCATGATTTGTCTCTCGGCCATGATCACCCACCTGACCGAGTATGGCCTACAGCACATCTTTGACCTTACCAAATATTTCCAATCATTCAGCACACGCCAACACATGCTCATCAACGGCACCACCCTCGAGTCTCTCGAAGTCTACCGTAACGCCACCGACCACTCCGAGAAGGGCTCTCTGCTTTGGGCCCTGGACAAGACGCACACCCGCTTCGGCCAGCGTCTCCTCCGCAAATGGATTGGCCGCCCTCTCCTCGACCAGCAACGCCTAGAAGAGCGCGTCTCGGCAGTCGAAGAACTACTAAACAATCAGTCCACCGCCAAGGTCGACAAACTAGTCAACATGCTCAAGTCCATCAAGGCCGACCTCGAGCGCAGTTTGATCAGGATCTACTACGGCAAATGCACCCGCCCCGAACTCCTCTCAACTTTACAAACCCTCCAAAAGATCTCCTTCGAATACGCCCGCGTCAAATCTCCTGCCGACACGGGCTTCTCCTCCACTTTGCTCACATCCGCCATCATGACCCTGCCGTCCATCAGCCCCATGGTCACCGCCCACCTCTCCAAAATCAACGCCGAAGCCGCCCGCAAAGACGACAAGTACGCCTTCTTCCTCGAGCAGCACGAAACCGAGGACATTTCCGAACACAAACTGGGCATCGCAGCTGTGGAACAAGACCTCGACGAACACCGCTCCGAAGCCGCCAAGGACCTGGGCAAGAAAGTTCCCGTCAACTACGTAACCGTGGCGGGCATCGAGTACCTAATCGAAGTACCCAACACGGACCTCAAGCGCGTCCCAGCTTCATGGGCCAAGATCTCCGGAACCAAGAAAGTCTCGCGGTTTCACACTCCTACAGTACTGAGGTTGATAGCCGAAAGAGATCAACACAAGGAATCCCTAGCTTCAGCCTGCGACCAAGCCTTTTCCGACCTACTATCGCAAATAGCAGGGGAGTACCAACCGCTCCGCGACGCCGTCTCCTCATTATCCACTTTGGACTGCCTCTTGTCACTAAGCACAGTCGCTGCATTACCAGGCTACACCAAACCCACTTTCCTACCCTCTTCCCATCCTTCTTTCCTCTCCATCACCGAAGGCAGACATCCCATAGCCGAACACCTGTTGCCCAATGGGTACATCCCATTTACCATGTCCCTCGGCACTTTGTCTTCGTCCGCCTCTTCCCCTGACCCTAACCCTACCAGTCCCTCTGGAAAGCCAGCCCTAGCCCAACTAATCACTGGTCCCAACATGGGCGGCAAATCCTCCTACACCCGCGCCGTCGCGCTGTTGGTCTTACTCGCCCAGATCGGCTCCTTCGTGCCCGCCACTTCCATGTCTCTCACCCTCTCCGACGCCATCTTCACCCGCATGGGCGCCCGCGATAATTTGTTCAAAGGCGAATCGACATTCATGGTCGAAGTCTCCGAGACGGCTGCCATTCTGCGCCAAGCAACCCCCCGGAGTCTGGTGGTGCTTGACGAGCTAGGCCGCGGCACGTCCACGCATGATGGACGGGCGATCGCTGGTGCCGTGTTGGAGTATGTGGTTAGGGACGTGGGGTGCTTGATGCTGTTCGTGACGCATTATCAGGATTTGGCTGGGGTGGCGGAGGGTTTGACCGTAGGTGAGGGAGAGGAGAAAAGACGGGGAGTGGAGTGTGTGCATATGCGGTTTGCGAGTAATAAGTCTAGGACTTCGATGGATGATGATGCGATGGAGGTGGATGGGGATGGGGATGGGCAAGAAGGTGCAGGGGCGGATAAGGATGAAGAGGAAGAGATTACCTTCTTGTATGATTTGGCGCCGGGTGTGGCGCATAGGTCGTATGGACTGAATGTTGCGAGACTGGCGAGGATACCGAGGAAGGTGTTGGAGGTTGCTGCGAGAAAGTCGAGTGAGTTGGAGAAGGAGGTGAGGGCAAAGAGAATCAAGGGGGCGATGGGGTTGGTGGGGGGTGTGTTGTATGGGGGAGGTGCCCCTGGTGATCAAGAGGAGAAGTTGGAGCAGTTGGTGGGGTTGGTTGAGCAGTTGTGAGTGGTTACGGGTTAAAGGTTATGACATAAAGGTAGAGAAAGGATCATGATATAGTGGTATAAGACTCAAGTCCTTCAAGTAGGTACCTAACCAGCTCTCTCCGACAGATAATCAACACATCAAACCACATCCTGGAAAGATCCAGAGTACATCTCCTCTACTCATCCTCGGACGGCCTACCCTTCAGGACCTTGGCCATATCCTCATTTACCATACTAAACGCACCGCTTCGTTCCCAAATTGGCGGCATTTCAAGCAGCGAATCACTGCTGAAATTCGTCTGCACTGCAGAACCAGCGAAACGATCGAGCATATCCCCACCCTCTTGTCTCTTGAGCTTTGGCGCGCGTAGAGAACGTGCTGGACGATTAATCTCTCTTTTCTTAATCCGGTCCACAACTTTGGTGAGATCCCCGTGGAGTGCATCGAGGATGCCATCCCTCCGCCAGACAGGCCTGTCTTTTTGCTGGAAGATGACACCAGCGCCGTCAGCGCTCCCGTGCTTGTCCCCGCTCTTCCACCATCCCGCAACATGGTCAGCAAGCCTGTGAGCTAGCACGCAGCACCTTGGTAGCCACCGTAGCTTTACCTTGCAATCCCACTCATCAAACAGATAGTGAGATTGCCAGACGATGGCACGCAGCAGTGGCATAGACAAGGCGTCAGCATCGGTCATGCCCTCACTCTCTGGGACCGGACGTCTAGCAATGCGGTTGATGACATCCTTGCAGTCCGAGAAAATGTTCACCGAGACTCCGGAAGAGGGTTGTTGGCGCTTGACTATTGCAATCACAGTCTCGAGTGCCTGTGAGACAGCGGCCATCTCGGCGTGGCGGGAGGAGTAAACGCGGTGTGAGCTCCACGACCGGATGTTGAAGTCATTTCTTTTCAAATCATCCTCCTGGGTATTGAGCTCAGGGCGGGTATTATCCCAGGATTCATTGCTATGGCCATGGTCGAACTCGACGGCTCCCTGCCCGTGGTACGGGTTACGGAAGACTACGCCGTAGCCGCCGCGGGCAAGTATTTTGGGTTCCGCGTTTTGCGGGCTTTGGTAGGACCCGTCAACAAACAGATTGAACTGTGGCTTTCCATCCACCATCAACGGGGCTTTCTGTGCTTGTCGGGCAACTTTTCCCGCACTGCCTTGCTTGTTTTTCTTTCGCGTGGCGATGATGATTTCGCCTTTGAAGGCGCGAGTCTCATCCCACCACAGAGGAATTCGTGTATCACCGCTGGGTGATGGAGACCGACCATCGCGGTGTGGTCTGATGTCATCAATGGTCGCTTGACCATTTTGGGCAGAGGAATCAGAGAAGAAAACAAATCCATCAGGCTCACTTGGCGACGTCCTGGGAGGAGGGACAGCAGAAGTGGTGTATGCCTCTTCGACACTTTTGATGGCTTCATCAAGAGTTGGAAAGGCGTTCTGGACGGTTTCCGATGCGTTATCGGGGAGTGTCTCTTGCTGAGTCTCGGAATTAACAGTCTGGGTGCTGGATTTGTCCTCAAGTTTGGGACGCTTTTCTTGATGATCGCGGATGTCGGCCGAAAAGCTGAGTCTCGAGGGTCTTTTTTGGGTAGACATGCTGAAGATCTGGAAGCTTTACGACCTGGAAGTCTGGAAATAGGGATATATACACTTGTTAGCATTCTGATCCGTGAAAGGCAACCACACCTCAAGTGAGCCAGGATCGTGGTTCTTCCAGCGCCATGTCACAGTCGTGATCATGAGCAAATGTTGGGAAGGACCGCCCGTTGAGATGTAGATCTCTGATTCCTAACGCGACTACTTGAGGCTCTGGATGCCTCAGCAAGTATGGAAAGAGTTTGAAGTAATGAAGACGTACGGAAGAAACACCTACCTTGGCTTGTAAAGCTCAAAATTGGAGGATGAGCAAGCAAGCACCCAACGATGGTAACTGATGCGCAAGTTGGAAGTAGTAGGTTACCAGGCAAATGAGACAAGGCGCGACTGAGTACAAAGTAGAGAGAGGAATGAGGGTCGAGGGAGAGGCAGAGCATGGAAGAGACGGCTGACTGTGATGAGCGAGTGCAAAGGAAACCGAAGAAGGCGGGGCAGAGAAGGCCGGCTCTTTGGCCACGTCATTGACGAAGTCAGAGACGAATACGGAAGGAGCGAGGTAATGCTTTGCCTGTATTGGGGTGACGACAGCACGGAGTGAACCAGCTTTCAGTTGGAAGGTACGCTCAACCTCTCACCACCACCTAGAACATATCCACAAAACCTCAAAACGCAGATCGATGGCACAAGCACCTCCTTCTCATCATTCGTGGTCACAACGAGGGAAAATTATAAAATACACCATGAAGCCCGCTGAGATCTCGCGACGGTATAAAGAAAACACATATTTGATCAAGAAGGAGAGGAAAGTGGTGGTGGATGGGGAGGATACAGATACCCGAGGGAAAAATAACAAAAAATAATGGGCTGATAAACTCAATTGCCACCTCTCGGGGTCGAACCTGAGGCCTGCCGTCCCGCCGTATATCCGGCCTTACCATTGCTTAGGAGCAGACGTCAAAGGCTGTGCTACCACTACACCACGGAGCCACTGAGTTTACCAGCTTGCGGGGGTTGTTGGAAACAGGTACGGAAGGGGTGCTTATATACCTCTAGGTACCCAGGTGTGCCTTCCTCCCTTACTTGAATAAAACACGAGCCAGCCGCAGGCAGTCCCGGTCTCCTTCCTTCCAAGTACTTACTTCCCAGTCGCAACTCGAACCCAACACCCAGGGCACCCAACTTAACCACTTTGCGTGGAAATGGCTTTCATGTTCGCTGTCACTGAGTGCTCAAGGGAGCTCTCTCTCGTCGTCGTCATAAGTACAGGTATCTTTGGAGATTTCCCTTCCATCACATAGGGTATACTTCAAGGGAAAGGATGCGCACTGGTCATGTCGGTCTTCTCTCGTTGCTCCCCAGATCGTTCTTCGCCTCTACTCTTCTCCTTCGAATCCACTAAACTGAGTGTACTTTTGGCAAGCTCTGTGGGAGACGAAACACTTCCTCTTTGCCTACCTACCTATTTTACCAGCCTGCCTGCTCAAATCCTACTTGATTTATTGTAACCGTAGAACCAGAAAAGGCCGTAAATTTATTGATCTTGCTTGGTCAATGGTAATGCCTTTTGACGGGGATTAGAGAGCGTGGAGAGAACAGCGCTTGTCTCTTGGACGCTTTCGAGAGTTGTATCGAGAGTCCAAAAGGCGTTCTGAACGGGTTCCTGGCGCATTCTCGGGGAGTGTTTCTTGCTGCTGGATCTCGGAATTAACAGTCTCGGTACTGGGCTCATCAACCTTGAGACGCATTCTTGATAGTTCGCAAAGGTCGACTAAAAGGTTCGGTCTCGGGGGTTTAGGTGGTTATGCTGGAGATCTGGTGCCTATATAGGTTGGAAGTCTAGTAGGAGAAGAAAGAGACAGACCGTACTTGTAATGCAGTGAGTGTAAAAGGTGAGAATAGCGGGGCATCTTTGGCCACGTAACTAACGAAGGGAAGAAATATATAAGGAAGAAGCGAGGCCAGGAGTTTGCTTATCATCCTCTGTTGGATACAGCATTTCTACTTAAATTGGGAGGTACACTCGACACCTCTCACCACTATACCACTAGATATAACAATTGAACGCAAATTGACATTCAGTCTTCTAGTACATCTTCATCATACCTAGTAGTCAATACAACGAGGGGGAATCACTACCTAAACACACACACTACAAGCCCATCAATCCTTCCTCCTCAGCAGGCAGCCTCCTTCACAGCTTCCTCCTCAGCATACTTCAAAGCCTCCTCAAACACCTCTTTCAAGTCCTCCCACTCCTCCAACCCAACACTCACCCTGACCTGCTCCGGCACCGCTCCATACCCCGCATGATACTTTCTCTCTCTCTCCTCTGCACCCCACAGCAAGTCGTTGAAAGGCAAGGTAATTGACAGATGTGCGCCGAGATGGGGACCTTGGTGGACATGCAAATGGTCGTAAAACGCCTTTGCCACTTTCTTTGAGGAGAAATTGATGGACAGCAGACAGCCGAAGCCGGGCGTGAAGGAGTCGTTGCCCTCCATCTCGTCGTAGGGCGGGCCAGTGGGCGCGGGGGCAGTACTGGAGCGCATGTATTGCTCGTAGTAAGCGGTGCCCGGGGTGGAGGATGTGGTGGAGGGAATAGAGGGGTAGAGAACGCGGGAGATGACGCGGGGGGATTGGTGGGTGGTGGAATAAGTGTGCAGGAAAGAGGCGAGCTTTTGGGCGTTGAGGTTGTGCGTGTTGGAGCGGGCGAGGTAGGAGGAGGAGTTGGATAGGAGGTGGGCGGCGTCGGATGGGGAGAGGGCGTTGTGGTGCGTGGTGGTGAGGGTGGAGGAGAGGAGGGGGAAGTAGCGCGAGGAGGGGGAGAGGAGGACTGAGCCGGCCATGACCTTTGTTGATAGTCAGTATGCGCTCTTCGGAGGAAAGAGGTTGTTGTTGAGATACAAAGAGGGATGACAAAGCAGGGGAATGGAGGAAACATCAAAACGAGGGAAAGACAACACCCGAAAAGGGGTAAAATCTAGCAAAGGGAATTGACTTACATCGGCAAACCCACTAAACGTCTTCGTCAAAGACGAAACCACCACGTCCGCCACCGGCAACACATCGAGATTGCAAAACGACCCGACCGTGTCGTCCACAACAACCGGGAAGTCGTACTCATCAGCGATCTTCCTCAACCTCCCCAAATCCACGCTCACCAAAAGCGGATTACTAGGAAACTCCACAAACAAGTATCCTACCGTCCTCCCCTTTTCCTTCAATCCCTTTGCATATTCCTCCAATTGATCCATCACCTTTTCCGAATCCTCACACTCCCCAAAGTGCTTGAACCCTTCCACCTGTTCTTCACCATTGGTGGTAGTAGTCCCCTCCAGTTCCTCAAACAAGTGAAACGTAGAATGAAACACCGCTCCCAGCGCCACCACCGGTCCTCTCCTACCAGATTTGAAGAAGGCCTCCTGCAGACGAAACACAGCCGCCATACCTGTAGTGTACAAGAACACGTCTTTAGTCGTTAACCGGGAGGCAAGTTCGATGTCGCGGGGAATACGCTGACAGAGCGCGACGATTCGTTCCCGTAGTTTTTCGTGCGCGTCGCTTTCGGGGAGGTACGTTGGTTCGGGTATGTCTTCCTTGATGGGAGTACCACCGGAAATGATGAAATCTGACCCCTTGGCTTTCCAGTCCAACACCTTGACCTGCTTCTGCTTCTGCTCCTGCTCCTGCTCCTGCTTCGTCTCCTGCTTCGTCTCGGCTTCGGCCTCGGGCAAAGAACCATCGGAGGACGGCACGAGCGGAAGCAGAATTTCAGCGAGACGAGTAGAAATGCCTATACCGGGATTGGTCCAGATGCCCATGATCCCTTTTGCTTTGGGGAGCGGGTAGATGACCAGGTACAGCCTGACTTTTTCCTTTTCCGTCGCAGGAGTAAGTGCAGGAGCAGTCGCATCGGCGTCAGAGTCAGAGTCAGAATCAGAGTCAGGAACGAGACGGACCCCCCGAAATTCAACAACCCGAAACTCCACTTTCGAAAGTTCACTTTCGCTATACCGATGTTCAGCAGGTCGATGATGAGAAATACAGTGCGCTGCGGCGAGTGCAAAAGCGTCGGGGGAAGTGAATGGGAGACAGCCGTGGGTGGTGGGGGAGATGCCTGAGTCTGATTCTGGATACGCAAAAGAGAGGTGGGTGAGGAGTTTGATGCCGAGCTGTTTACTTTGTTAGTAAAATACCCAAAGTGCAGTGACAACGAGAAAGGGAAGGGGAAAGAGATGGACAAAGGGAAGTGGAAAAGAAGGTTGAAGGGAAGGGGAAGAGAGAGGGAAAAGAAAAGGGGCAAACGAACCTCCTTCACACACGAAAGGGGTGAAAACCGCGGATACATGCTCCTAAGCTGCTTGCCTATTTCCTGGTCGCCATCGCGGAGCCGGATGAAGGTGTCCCACCCGGGGAGGTGGACAGTGAGGGCGTGCGGAGTATGAGGAGGGAGGGAGTGGCCGAGGGGGGTGGTGATGGGTTTGACTGGCATATTGGCGGTTTGTTCCTCCCTTTATGGGTGATGGTGTTGGTGTTGGTTGTGAGTGAGTGGGTTAGTAAGTGAGTGAGTGATATCCAGCTAGGACCGGCCTTTATCTGTTCCAGAAAAAAATGTCAATTGGGAGGAATTGTGTAAAAGTAAAGGATGTGAAGGACTTACCTACATATATCAGTTTCCTAAAATGTTTTTCTCCAGAAGAGCGAGAAAAGTTTAAAACTTAGGGCTGAGTAAGTCGGAGCGTTTCATTGCATCCCATCATCCCCCCCCCCCCCCCCCCCTCGCGCTGAACCATCTGATAGCCGTTACAGTCACAGATAGGCCCAGACAGGGGATCGTGGTCCGGCTGCCACGGTGGCCCTTCCGGGAACTGACCTAAGTAACCTGGGACGCCCGCCGCTGAGCAACTCTACTAGTTCCAGGCAGCCGTCAGCCGTCCGTCGTATCCACTGAAACGTATGCTGACAAACGATAATCGCCGCTGACGGCTGTCCCCCCGAGAGCCGGCTTCGGGGTTGTGAGGTGAGCCCCTGAATTTCCAGAGTTCCCAAAGTAAACAAACCGGCGGCGGCTGTCGGGAACCCCCTCACCAGCCACGTAACCAAAAACCACAACTCAACTAATTAACCCTTCTTACTTTTATATCTTCGACTGCTATTCTAGATCTATACATTACACACTTTTTTCTTCTAACCTACCTAACCAAAAGCTCAGTTCCTCCCCTACATCAAACTACTCCTCCCCCCAATCTCATTACTCGCCTGCCCATCCCTCATCTCCCCGCTCCTGCCCACCACAAACTCATGATAAATCCTCTCCAACCTCTTCCTCTCCTTGACACTGATGGACGCCCTCGTAGCATCCAGCGCCTTGTACAAATGCTTCCAATTCACCACCACCTGCGGACCAGCATCCTCCTTTCCACTACCCGCCTTGCCATTGACTGCCTTGCCACCATCCGTTCCATTTGTTTGGCCAGAAGCAGCAGCCTGTCTAGCCGCCTTCTTCTGCATCATCTTGAGTGTTTCCAATTTAGCGCTGATGGCCGCCCTTTCCGCTAACTCTGCGGCTCTGGTTCTTGGAGCGGAGGTGGACTGAGTCAAGGACCCATCAACATCATCTCCATACCGGAATTGCACAAAGTCGTTCCTCCCCGATGACTTGGACTCCACCCCCCGACGAGCATGCGAAACCATACCCGTGCCCATATCAGCCAGAGCATCATGAATAGCCTCCAACTGCGCATTCGACACCAACGCCTGCAGATCCGCACCAGTGAACCCGTCTGTGCGCTTACCCAGCTCCAGCAAATCTTTTTCCGAGGACCAGACTTCCTCGGCGACACGGACCTTGTGCGTAAGAGCCTTGATGATGTCCAGCCTATCCTCCAGGTTAGGAAAGTCGCACAGCAAAGACTTGTCCAAACGACCGGGACGTAACAGCGCGGGATCAATCAGGTCCGGTCGCGAAGTGGCCGCTAGCACGTAAACACCCGACAGTCCTTCGGCACCGTCCATCTGCGTTAAAAGCTGGTTGACCACGCGATCGGTAACGCCCGTGGAATCGTGGCCACGCTTGGGAGCGATGGAGTCGAACTCGTCGAAAAACAAAACGCATGGCTTGGCGGCCGAGGCGCGCTCAAAGAGGTCGCGCACGGATTTCTCCGAGGCACCGATATACTTGTTGAGAATCTCGGGACCCTTGACGGAGATGAAGTTGAGGCCGCATTCGCCGGCGACGGCAGAGGCGAGAAGGGTCTTGCCGCAGCCTGGGTAGCCGTACAAGAGCAGACCGGAACGTAAGCGCAGAGGACACTGGGCGAAGATGGGCGCGTATTTGGTGGGGTATTCGAGGGTTTCGAGGAGGATTTGGCGCGTTTCCTGGAGGCCGCCGATGGAGGCAAATGTAGTGGATGAGCTTTGGAGGGTGACGTTGCGCAGGGAGGCGGGCGTGAAGCCGGAGATGGCGGCGTCAAAGTCGGCGCGCGCGAGGTGGATGGTGGAGACATCCTTGTCGAGAGCTTCACCTACGCACCGGCTGAGGGCTTCGTTGCGGGCGCGGGAGATGAGGAGAATGAGATCGCCGGGCATGTAGCCGTCGGTTTGGCCGGCGATGTCGAGGAAGTCGAGGTCGGCGTCAAGGACAAAGCCGCTGGACTTTTTGGAGGCCTTCTTGGACGGGAATTGGTTAGAGCCTTCCATCCAGCCGTCGCCGTCTTCGCCGCCGGTGGTGCTGCCGTCGCGGGTGGGCGGGCGACTGTCGAGATCTCCATCGGCAATTTCGCCAGTGGTTCTCTCTACTGGCACCGCGTCCTTCTTGGTGAGGGCTTCCATGATGCGGCGTCTCGTCTCCTTGTCGGGAGCACTCAGGTCAACGATTTCACGGGCGACGTGGCCGCCGACTATGACGTTGTGAAGTGAGTCCTTGCCCTGGCAGGTAGCAAGCAAAACGACGTTGCTGTCTCTTCCGCAGTATTGCTTAACCATGGAGCAGATCGCTTCACTGATTTGCCTGCTCCGGGCATTGTCGTTTCCGACTTGCAGTTCTTGTTCTGACGGGCAAAGCTTGTCAAGATCATCCAAGACAACAACAGCCTTACCGCCCAGTCTGGCGCCCCAGCTCGCTGCCATAAACAGGTGGTTAAGGGTCTCCTTGATGTTGGATATCCTGCTCTCATCATTGACAAGCTTTGTGCACGGGAAGTAGGTAGTGTGATATAGCTGGGTTGACCGCAAGGTACGGGCAATGGACTGTGCCACAGATGTCTTGCCAGAACCCTGACCGCCGGTAAGAAGTACCGAAGACATATGGGTCAAGTGCAATTGCAACTTTTCGAGTAACGAATCAATGCCCACGAGTAAAGAGTCAGAGGTCTCAAGAGCCAAGTTAACTTCGCCCTCTGTCAACCACGCCGGCTTGCCGATAGGCGCCTGGACGGAAATGGGAACCTTCCAGTCAGACCCCATAACCCAGCTCAGAGGCTTCTTTCCGGATGCCTGAGTGGCAGGCGCAGGCTCAAACTTGATGATACCGCCCTCCCAGCCACGGGGACAGTCAAACCCATCGTAGAGCGCCAGCACCTGACCATCCGTGATAGGTCCAGACAGTAACCCATTGCCCTCAGACCCGTAGATGTGGTTGACCTGCTTAGCCGCCTCCTCCTTTTCCGCCTTGGACTGACCACCAAACTTTAAACCAGCAGAAGCCACAGTTTTGGGTGAAGCGAACGGATAGATGTTGATTTTTGTGAGCGAAGCGCGCGAAACACCGTCCTTGTCCACGCTCTTCTTGCCTAAAGGAGACGAAGCCACCTCAAGCTTGACCACTCCGCCCACCATACCCTGGCTTCCCAGTGCCGCAGCCAGAGGCGACGAAAGAGCAGCTACTTGTCCATCAGGTGGGTCGTCCCATCCGCGGAGGTGAGCCACGATTTTGGTTGATGGTGCCGAAGCCGGATCGACCTGTTCTGGCTGAACAGGGGCATCGGTGGTTGGTTGTAGGCCAGCTGGGCGCACCACGGTAACAGATACGTGCTTGGCGCCCTTCAAGTCTCCGGTCGTCAACAAGTCGCGGTCAACCCATACGCTCAGATCGTCGGTCGGCTTCTCGTCGTCGAACCATTCCTGAAGATGCTTCCGGTCGATACCCCTCAAAAACACGGGCGGCTTCTTGTCCTCCTTCTTTCTCCTGCTTGTGCTTGCCGAACTCTTGGCGCTCTTTTTGGAGTTTCCACCCACACTCCTGTTATCCTTGCTGTTGCGTGTCTTGGAGCGGACCTTGGGGGCCACGATGATCTCGGCGTCGGGGGCGATCTTGGCGCATGGGGCGTCTGGGGGTAGAGGCGGATCGATGGAGATGACCTTGATGTTGGCCTTTGACGTTTGCGACAAGTGTAGGGTGAGGGGATGGGGTATTGAGGGAAGGCCGCCGGGAGCGTAGACGGGGTTGGGGATGGCGCGGACTTGGAATAGGAGGTTGTCTTCGAGGAAGGTGCCGTGGAGCTCAATCATCTCCCAGTCGTCGGGTGTAAGGGGCTCGATGTTGACGGTGGTGGCCATGGGCGGGTCGAAGTGTACTGTGGCCATGACCTTTTGTCCTTCCTTGAGGCCCAGGGTGCCGGCCAGGGTGGTGTCGATCTCGACGAGGGGGATTTCCTGGTCGCGGGACGAAGTCGAGCGTGTCCTGTCGATGCCGTGACTCCCGACCATGGGGTTGACCTTGCGCTTGCTGGGCATGCCGGTCCAGCCTACAAAGATGTTTTTGGTGACCGAGGCGGGGGCGCCTGAAGCGATGGCGTCAGGGGTCGACTGGACGCGGTAGTTGAGCTCGACGATGACATTCTGGGCGGGCTATCCATGAGGGTGGTTCTGTGTCAGCTAGTCTCCAGTGGCATTCCATGGTTCTTCTTCTGACTGGGGGTCTTACCGTGTTGACATTGGAGAGCAGGGAGGCCAGTGACGGTGGCAGGTTGACGAAGCAGTTTTGGAGATGGACCAGGGAGATTTCGGCAGCGGTAGACTGCGCGTTCTTTCTGGGAGCCATGGTGGGTGGCTGCTGTCGTCGTCGTCGTCGTCGTCGTCGTCGTCGTCCGTGTCGACTACTTGTTATGGTGGTGGTGGTGGTGGTGGTGGTGGTGATGATGCTGTCGTCGTGGTGTTTGGCATAGGCGATGATGAGATGACAGATGAAAGGGTCCTGACCGTACCTAGCGAAGGTCACTAGGTAGCTTAGTTGGCTGAGTCGACCTACTAGTCTAACAATTACACCGAACAACGGGAATCCATCCGCCCCATCAATCCCCGGGTTCTTGTTGTCTTGGGCGGAGATCCAGGGGCATGATTGGTGTTGTTTTCAGCTGATTGGGGAGAACCTGGAGCCGCGGCTGGAGCCCGATTGGAGCTTCTCCAGCTGTCCCCAGTTTGCATGTGCCGAGGCACGCCACGACCTGGTACAGGGGGTTTCGGGCATGTCCCAGCGCAGGTACAGCCGCATGGAATTGTTAGGGGAATACATGAGCATCAAGAAGCCATCATGTTGAAGGGAGAAGATATCCGGATGGAAACTGGAGAAAGAGGCCAAATCTGAGGCATTGAAACTGTATAGATGAGTACGAACGTGGGATATGAAGTATAACCTGTTTCCAGCAACTCAATGCCATGAGATGGTACTTCACTTCACACTCTTATGGTTGACATGTTATGAGGCTCAAGTCGATAATCATGTTCCTGGACAACACTGACACGCCTCCTGTATAACTCATTCCTGCCACTCACTGCCACCTGCCAGGGGCATTCTCCAGTGTCTAGAGTAGAGGTAGGGATGCATGTAAGTACCTTGGCCCATTAAAGATTCCTTTGCCGGACCGCGTCTCATCGCGACTCGAACCGCGACAGTGGAGTCAACTGAATGGACAGAGGACCCACTCTTTCATGCTCCTCCATTCAATCAATGTTGACATCCTTCGTCCAACAAAACAAAGTCGAATTCCCCATCGCAACACAACCAAAACAATCCCCAGCCAGACCTTTGACCACACACCGAGTTGCGCCATACTATCCCACCCACCACATCTCTCACCATGGCGCTCCTCAGATACCCCGCCCCCGTCGACTACGACGCGCAAATGTGTAGGTGGTGACTAAATAATTTCAATTACGACGAGGGAAAACTTTGATTTGATGATGGCTTCTCGATCGAAGCGCGGAGGATGGATTGCAAGCAAGAGGCAGGCTGGGCGCTAACCACAACGATTCGAACAACAGCCGCGTTCGAAAACTTTCTCGACGACTTCAAGACCTCGCCCCAAGACTCCATCACCCATGCGCTAGGCAACATCGACATCAACGAGGACGACCTCAGCGACGAGTATGACTTTATGGACGACGACGACGACGACGATGCCCAGCAACAGCGCCGCTCCGAAAGAGCGAGGAGACGCGCCCCCCGCCACAAGTACAAGGAGCTTCTCCAGGAACTGGCCGACCGCAAGATCAACGAGATAGTCATCGACCTGGACGACCTGCAGTCATGGGAGGAGGACGTCAACGAGGGCCTCAAGCTGGTTGAGTCGGTAGAGCGCAACACCAAGCACTACGTCGAGGTGCTCTCGCGCGCCGTCGACAAGCTGATGCCCCAAACCAGCAACGACATCACATTCAAGGACGATGTGCTCGACGTCCTCATGGCCAACCGCCAACAGCGCAACCGCACCCTCACCGAGGCCGCCGAGAACCTGCGCGACCCCGACATGCTCAACGACACATACCCCGCCCAGCTCACCCGCCGCTACACCCTCGTCTTCAAGCCCCGGACCATGACTGCTGATGGGCCCCAAAAAGCCCTGTCGGTCCGCCAAGTGCGCGGCGATCATCTCGGCCACCTGATCACCATCCGCGGTATTGCTACCCGTGTGTCCGACGTCAAGCCCATTGTCCAGGTTGGCGCCTACACGTGCGACCGCTGCGGTTGCGAAATCTTCCAGCCCGTCACCGACAAGCAGTACGCCCCCCTGACTCTCTGCCCATCCAAGGACTGCAAGGAGAACCAGGCCAAAGGTCAGCTGTACCCGTCGTCGCGGGCTTCCAAGTTCCTGCCCTTCCAGGAGATCAAGATCCAGGAACTCGCCGAGCAGGTCCCCATCGGTCAGATTCCCCGTACCCTTACCGTGCTTGCGTACGGCAGTCTGGTCAGAAATGTCCACCCCGGTGACATTGTCGACATCTCGGGAATTTTCCTCCCTACTCCTTATACCGGCTTCAAGGCCATGCGCGCCGGTCTGCTAACCGACACCTACCTCGAGGCCCACCACATTGTCCAGCACAAGAAAGCCTACACCGAGATGCAGATCGACCCCTCCCTGCTCCGCCGTATCGCCAAATTCCAACAGACCGGCAACACGTACGAGTACCTCGCCAAGTCCATCGCCCCCGAAATCTACGGCCACCTCGACGTCAAGAAGGCCCTCCTCCTTTTGTTGGTCGGCGGTGTCACTAAGGAAGTCGGCGACGGCATGAAGATCCGCGGCGACATCAACATCTGCCTGATGGGTGACCCCGGTGTGGCCAAATCGCAACTGCTCAAGTACATCTCCAAGGTAGCCCCGCGCGGCGTGTATACGTCTGGCCGCGGTTCCTCGGGCGTTGGTCTCACCGCCGCCGTAATGCGCGACCCCGTGACAGACGAAATGGTTCTCGAAGGCGGCGCCCTCGTGCTCGCCGACAACGGCATTTGCTGCATCGACGAGTTCGACAAGATGGACGACAACGACCGCACCGCCATCCACGAAGTCATGGAACAACAAACCATCTCCATCTCCAAGGCCGGCATTTCCACCACTCTCAACGCGCGCACCTCCATCCTCGCGGCCGCCAACCCGCTTTACGGGCGGTACAACACCCGTCTCTCGGCCGTCGAGAACATCAACCTCCCCGCCGCTTTACTCTCCCGTTTCGACATCATGTTCCTCCTCCTCGACACGCCCACGCGCGACACGGACGCCCAACTCGCCAAGCACGTCGCCTACGTGCACATGCACAACCGCCACCCCGACATTGGCACGGGCACCGGACCGGATTCATCCGTCTTCTCCCCCGAGGAAGTCCGTGCCTACGTCGCCAAAGCCCGCGAGTACCGCCCCGTCGTCCCGCAAGCAGTCTCCGAATACATGGTGAAAACCTACGTCCGCCTGCGCGCACAGCAGAAACGCGCAGAGAAGAAGAACCAGAACTTTGGCCATACCACGCCGCGTACTTTGCTAGGTGTCGTCCGTCTTGCGCAGGCTTTGGCTCGGCTTAGGTTCAGCAACACCGTCACGCAAGATGATGTTGATGAAGCTCTCCGTCTCGTGGAAGCTAGCAAGGAGTCGTTGGCGCAGGATGATAGGAATACTGGCAATAAGAGGGCAATGAATGCTAGTAGTAGGATTTATAACCTTGTGAAGGGGTTGGCGGATAGTGGAGCGTGCAGACCTGATGATACCCCAGAAGAGGAAGAAGAAGATGAGTTTGGGGTGGAGATGAGTTTGAGAAAGGTCAAGGAACGGGTGATTGCCAAGGGCTTTACGGAGCAGCAGTGGTTGAGTGCGTTGGATGAGTATACTGATTTGGATGTGAGTTTTCTTTTGCCCCCTTTTTTTTACTTTCTCTTCTTTTTTTTTTTTCCTTTCTTTTGTTCCTTTTTCTTTCCTTTTCCCCTTCTAGTCTTTCTTTCCCCTTTCTTTTTTTCCCCTTCTTTTCTTACCCTTTCGTACTTCCATTCTTTCCCCTTTCTGTCTTTTTTGTCCCCCCCCCCCCCCTCCCCCCCCTTTTTTCCCCCTTTCTTTCACTCTTTCTCTTTCTCTCTTTTTTTTTTCTTTCCACCCCTTACTTGTCCCTAGAGTGATGGTGATGCTAATGAGATTTTTTTTTTACCAAAAACAGGTCTGGCAAACGGCTGGCAATGGAACGAGACTGGTGTTTATCACTGCGGGGGGTGAGAGGGAGGGTAGTGAGGATATCTGAGAGACCAAGAGGTTATAGATGGGGGGGGTGATGGTGATGGTGACTGGATTTTTTGCTGTTGTTGGGGTTTAAGGGAAAACTTGTTCAGCTCCTTTTGGTATTCTGATTCTGATTTTTTGTGATTTGTTATTTCTGAATGGGTGTCTTGTTTACTTCCATCCAAAATAGGGCGTTGTATGGGTTGGAATGATGACTAAAGTTTTGGGGTTTCTGAACGTGGTGTTGAGTACTGAAAAAGTGTGTGGGTGAAAATGTGAAGTTGGTTTGAAGTGAGATTTGAATAAAGTCGTGTTTTTGTGGCTGTCCTGGTCTGATTATCGGTAATTGAGTCGATAGTGAGGACTGAGTGAAGCATAGACATAGTTGTTCTTGGAGTTCCAAGACCGTTGAAATTGAAAATTTGATGATGATGAAGAGAAGCGGTTCCCAATTTGGAGTTCTGAACTATAGACGCTGTCATCTGGCGATGGAATACTTCCAAAATCATCTGATCAAAGAAGCATCGCTCAGGTTTCATCTCATTGTGACAAACCAGCCAGATGTCAGTCATATAAACCCTCTAAATCTCTTACTAAAAATACAGGCTGATATTTTCAATCCCACACACCAATCTAACTAACCCCTGTTTTCTAGAGTTACAAAGAGTCATCATACTCAACTATCTATCACACATTCTCACCTATATACTCCCCCCCCTCCGGGTCCCTCCCATTCCTGAACCCCTGAGACTTCACACCCCGACTCAAGCCTTCATAGTCAAAAGCGAAGCCCGCTCCATCTCGCCCACCACGCCATTCCCGCTCAACGTCCACTTCTCACTCACCATGCTCTCATCCACCCTCTTCTTCAACATGCCACTCGCGGCCCAGTACTCCAACAGACCGCGCGCCTCCGTCTTGCTCACGCCCTTGAGCCTCAGAATCTCCACGCTCTTCATGACCGCCTCCACGCGATCATCGTACTTTTTGCTATACGGGTCCCTCTGCGGGACCTCCTTTTCGCCCGCTTTCTCCGCCTCGCGCTGCGCAATCGCCAGCTCCATACTCGCGCTCCTAGGCGAGTTTCCGCGCGTCGTGGCGCCGAGGACAGCACCGCCATTGGGCATCACGGTGGCACCAGACAAGCAGTCGGTAAAAAGTTTCACCAAAGCCAAGTCGTGCGAGTGGATCAGCTCAAAGGCCGGGTTGCGGTAGTCCGACACCTTCATGATGTGGGCGAGGCCGTCGAGCGAGAACAGGATGGGCGGGCGGCCGGGCACGTTCTCGGCGTTGAGTTCGCGCCAGAGAGCCTGGAAGACGGTCCAGGCGCCGTCGGCCTCCTTGGCGCTGTTGATGAGCTGCAGCAGGGGCGAGTTGACGGGGATGATTTGCGGGAGGTCGGCGTGCGAGTAGACCGTGTTCATGCGCGATAGGACCTTTTCGTTGGCGCGCTTGAAGGATTGCAGGAGCTTGAGCGTGTAGGTGGGTTGTGTCCAGAGCGGCGAGTTTTCAATGGGGGCGTATTCGGTCACGGCCGTGGTTAGTTCTTGGGCTGTTTTTCACGTTACAAAGTCAGTATGTCAGTTATGGAGTTTGAATGGTAGGGAAAGAACAAATAGGAAAGAGACCTACCCTCGGGAATGTGCAACACCACCCAGTCGTTCATAAACGCATGCGTCATGGCCTGCAGCAGCAGCAAGCTCTTGCCCGTTACCCTGTTGCCCTCAATGACCATGCGGATCGTCTTGCCGTCGGCACCAGCCGCCTTCATCTTCTTGGTCAGGTCGACCGTCTCCTGGCGGATGAGCACCGAGGGCTGGCGGAAGATGCCCCAGCACTGCGTGGGCTTGAAGGCCTCCATGGCGCGCAGGGCGTCGACCACATCCTCGGGCAGGGCCTTGACGGAGCCGACATTGTCCTGTTTGGCCAGGTCGTTGGGGCGCAGGGTCTCGAGGCCGGGCACGGGCAGGGCATTGTTGTTGCTGAGCACAATCTTCTTGCGGTAGGCCTTGCGCTCGCCGGGCAGAGGCGGCTTGCCCGAGGATACCACGTTCTTCTTCTTGGTCTTCTTGAAGCGCAGCTTCTGGGGGCGGTTGGCGTTCTGTCGGCCTCCCGTGTTGGCGGAGGAGGCGCCCTTGGTGGCGGCGGTCGCTGTGAAGGTGAGGCTGCCACCACCGACCTGGAGCATCTGGCGGGGGACCAGGGCCACGGCCGAGGGGCGCACGAGGCACCTCAGGCAGTTGGACGCCGACATGTGTGCGGGCGGGTGGTCGGCCGGTCAGACGGTCGGTCGATCGGACTGCTGTGGGTGGTGTGTGGTGTGGTTGAAACACAGCTGAGAGCCCGTGGAAAACTACCCCGGGCAAATAATATCGTCGCAAGTCAACACAACAAACCGGGACGGGGACGGGGACCTGTGATGCCCGGGCACACGGCAAGCGGAGCGGGAGCGGGCGCGCGTTGGAAAGTTCGCAAGCTCGGACCAACTCGACCTACTTGGCGACCAGTGCCTCCAAATTCCCCGGCGCCAAGAAGTCGGTGGTTTGCCTGTTTGGGGTCTTCCAGCCAATGAGAACATCAGATTGCAATTGGCAGCGGTCCCGCACCATCTCCAAGCTCGCATCTGCCGCCTGTTACCGCCTAAATTTTCAGTAGATCCAGAACCAGCAGCACCTCTCCCGTCCTCCCAGAGAATGTGATCCCCAGTTCTGCCAACTGAACGACAAAAAAGATACCCCAAGTCACCTGTTTGTTTCCATCACCATCAACATCACCAAGGCAGCCTAACGGAATCCCACACGGCGCGCCGATAACAACCACCAACTACCTATTCATCAACCTAAACCAAACCATTCAATCAACCCGCCGCGCCCATCAGAACCAAAAAAACACCATCAAAATGTCCGACGCAACAACCACCACCACCACCACCAAACTCCCCGTCACAGTCGACAAACCCACCCCCTACACCTTCGACCTCGGCCTCCTCCTCGCCAACGACCCCAACCCCCTCCTTCTCGACCGCTCCTCCGCACTCGAACCCCAACTCGCCTCCATCGCCCGCGACGGCTGCCAATCCCTCATCAACCAACTCCTCACGGCCTGCCCCATCAGTTCCACCCCGGCGGGTGTCTTACTGTCCCTCCCGCCTCCTCAAACCCCTCTCCCGCGCGAGAAACCCGTGCCGACGCCCAAGGCCGAGACGAAATGGAGCCAGTTCGCCAAGCGCCGCGGCATCAAGCCCAAGACGCGCGAGCAGCGCCGTAACCTGCAGTATGACGAGACGACGGGCGAGTTCGGCCGCAAGTGGGGATACAAGGGCGCCAACAAGGCGGGCGAGGATGCGCCGATTATTGAGGTCAAGAAGAGCCAGGAGGAGAAGCGGATGGCGGAGGGGAAGAGTGTGAGGGGGGATAAGAGACGGGAGATTAGAGAGCGGGTGAAGAGGAATGAGCGGAAGATGAGGGCGAATGAGCGGAGGGAGAGTGGGAGGAAGAAGTGAGCGCCCTGTTTTATGGGGTGCTTGAGCAGTAGGGGTACTGGATTTCAAGAGATGGAGATGAAGAGGAAGGCGTGTGGATGGAAACATGCAAAGAAGGGAGGGAGGCCATCAAGATGAGTAACTGAAAGTGAAGTGAAGTGAGTTGATGTTGACCCGTGTATCAGCATCAGCATCAACATCAGCATCAGCATCAGCATCAGCAGGCCTCCCTTCCCTCAGCAGAGGCTATACAAGAAGGCAAGACACAAGACAGAAGACAAGAGGTCTCGTTGTTCCTTTACCTTATCTACTAGGCATTTTGGGCCTGGGCATTTCGGGCGTTCAAGGTCGTTTATATACTTAGTTACTGTACTACTGGGAGGTTTCTATTACATTACAAAGACAAAGTTATCAGATTCAAGTCGCCTTTTTTCTTTTTACCACAGACTACAACGAGATCACCCGAACTGGCGTTAATGGCTGTATCCTCATCAAAAAAAAAAAAAAAAAAAAAAAAAAAAAAAAAAAAGGCATCATCAGTAAACAAACCTTTTGAAAAGTTCCTAAACCTCTTTTTCACATGAAGCTTGCATTCGTAATTCCATTCCTGTCAGGTGTTCATCGTATGTGTTTAGGCTCAACAGAAACGCTCATGGGTCCCTTGGTAATAAGTCTGCTTCTTTCTTCTTCTTTTCTCTCATCTGTTATAATCACTTTCATTTTTCGTTCTTTTTGGTTGTTGTCATTTCTTCTTCTTCTTCTTCTTCTTCTTCTTCTTCTTCTTCTTCTTCTTCTTCTTCTTCTTCTTCTTCTTCTTCTTCTTCTTCTTCTTCTTCTTCTTCTTCTTCTTCTTCTTCTTCTTCTTCTTCTTCTTCTTCTTCTTCTTCTTCTTCTTCTTCTTCTTCTTCTTCTTCTTCTTCTTCTTCTTCTTCTTCTTCTTCTTCTTCTTCTTCTTCTTCTTCTTCTTTTCTCCTTGTTTTTCTTCTTTTCTCCTTGTTTTTTTTTTTTTTTTGTTTTTTTTTGTGTTTTTTTTGTGTTTTTTTTTTTTTTTTTTTCAATTCCCCTTTTCTTTTCCTTTTCTTTGCTTTCGTATGATGTTAGTTACCACACAATGCCACGACCACCACCTTCTCGGCCATCTTTTAGTTTTTACGCATTCACCTTGTGCGTTGTGAACCGAACAAATTTAATTGCATTCAGTTCAAGTCGATTCCATTCAACCTCAATCTACCACCCGCACACAACCTACACGTCTAGCTAGGTACGATAATATCTCGCTTGATATTACCCCTCTTTTTGCTCAATCTTACACTCCACTGGATCTTCTCTTTCCTCCAACCCATTTACCATGCATGGTATCTACTTCTTTATGTCGCTCCTTCGCCATCCAGTTAAAGTCAACTTTTCCCTCTTTCTCTTCCTCTGTCCTTTCACTTCGCCAACACTTGTATTCCATGGGGTGCTGAATTTCTTCTTCTTGTTGTTCTTCTTCTTCTTAGCCACCTCCACCGAGTCAATCAGTCAGTCTGCTCGCTTTCGGTTGTCCAGAACTTACCACACGGCAGTGTGCCAGTCAACAAGTTGCTTAAATGCTCAGTTGCTTAGTTGCTCCCATTCCGGTGAGGTTTCAGCTTCGTTCTTGTCTCCCCTCTCCTTCTCTCCATTTCATTTCTTTCCTTCCGGTCTGGTGTGTGGTCTAAAGCAACTGTGTGGTGAGCGACGACAGAGGGCGACTTCAACGGTAGGCAACAAGCAGGCAGGCAGGCATATAAATGGGCAGCATGCAGCAGTGAGGAGACAGAGAGGCAGCAGGCGGCATAGACAGGCAGGCAACGAAGAAGAAAATGTAATAATGATGATGATGATGATGATGATGATGATTTTCAACTAAACGACAACTGTACGCGCGAAAGGGGGTATTTCAAAACGCAGAAAAAACAAACAAGCCAGCAACCAAGTTTACAGACAAAAAAGGAAAACGAAAAAGAAACAAAGAGATAAAAAGGAAAAAAGATCCGTAGATAACGATCGCATTGCATTGACTTGTTCTTCTTCTTCGACTTCTTCCTCTTCTTCTTCTTCTTCTTGACCTCGACGACTTCGACTCAACTTGACTTGTAAAAAAAAAAAAGGAAATATTCTTGTGGAAACTTGCTGTGTGTCTGTTGGTAGTGTGTGAGTGGTAAACATGGTTTGATATGATAGGTAATAGCTATAACGTTGTTGTTCTTGGTAGAGTGAACGAGAGATAAGAAAAGAAAAGGAGAAGTTCGTCCACAGCATAAAAGTCGTGTCTTGTGTGTGTATGTGTGTGTGTGTGTTCAAAGTTGTGATTTGTGTGTGTGAGTGTTGACTCTGTGTTTGAGCTTGAGTGGTCTCAGTACAACTGCGAGCTGTGTGAGTTCGGTGCTATTTCCCGTCCCCTCTTTGTCTTTGTCCACAAGAGACTGTGACCGTGCCCTCAACCGACTTATTGGACTAATGAACCACTCGCGAAACCCTCCCCACTGCAAAAAGGTCGACAACCCTTATAAATGAAAGGAGGAAGCGAAGAAAGACCAGATTGTTCAAACAGCATAGCCCTCTAAAACCCCATCGGCGACAGTGGTTTTATGGGCGAAAGAGCCGGTAGCTCACCCGGTTGTAGTTGTCTCTGATTCGGATGATTTGTTCCTCGCCCATGTGACGTGTCTCGATCACTGACCAGCGTGATGGTCGTCGATACTGTTGAGCCCGTGTCGACCACCGCTGTTTGTGTTGTTTCTTGCGCCGTGTTCTTTTTCCTTAGTCGCTGAACCTGCTGTGGTGGTGCTGGCGACTGTTGCGCATTTCCGTTGCGGTGGGCTGGAGGAATGACCTGACCCCCCTGTTGTTGATAAGACGCCTGAATCTGAGACTGAGTTCTTTGTTCCCTTTCTCGATCTCGGTGTATTGCCCTTTCCCGGTCCTCTTTTTCCTCCCTTTCTCTCAACTCCGTCTCCCGTTTACTCCTGTAGCTCCTGGGTGGCGGTTGGTCGAATAGCGCATACTCCTCCTCGATGTACTTGGCTTCGTTCTTGCATCCCTTCCAGCAGTCCCTCCAGTCGCATACCAGAAACTTGAAACAAAAGGCATCGATCTTCATGCATGGCTGGAAGCAAATGCAGAGATTCCGGAAATCCATCTTGTTCTTATCCGAGTGGGCGAGCAGCAGGCTGAGGTGACATGTAATGGCGAAGAGTAGGTAGTACTTGAAGGGCGAAAGGTTGGAGAGCTCTTCTCTAAGTAACTCGGGCACTTTCTCTGCCCCCGCGCATTCCTTGGCCACTCTTTCCTGGGCTGCTTTGGGGAATAGTTCGTCGGGTAGTTCGCGGAGCCATGCCTTTAACATTGAGCCGATAATGTTGATGTCGTACAAATCTGGTTGTTCGAAAAGGTCCACATCGAGCTCTGCGAAAAGTCAAGTGTTAAAAGCCGAGTTACTGACACCAAAGCCCTTGGACACATACCTTCGTCAAATTTCCGCTGCCACTTTTTGATTTGCGGTCCACTGCCAGGAACTCGATATAACCCTTCAACATCGCTGCCCTTGTAGTTGAGATAGTCGATCGCTCTCCAGGGAAATGCCGGCATCCAAAACTCTGTCTTGTCGCGTGAATCCTCCAGCCTTTTCGATATTCGAGTTAACCGCGTCTGCTCAACGAGCGGTAGGTTGATCACCTTGAGAACGTAATGCTCGTCGTCTATTACCGGTTCCTTTGGTGCGAACTTGTCTTCCTTTGAACCTCCAAATAACTTCTTGCTGAGAAAGCCGGCGGCCCTACTTTCTTTTAGTCCGTTAAACAGCGATCCGCCTGCCTCCTTGAGCGACAGGGACTGATTCCTGTTTATGCCGTCAAAGTGCTTGCTTCCTCCCGCCCTCTCCGCCGAATGGCCTCTTGGTCCGGACACCATCATGTCGCGAAATGTGTGCTCTTGTGATTGTATTGGTGCAGTTCTCGGTGCTGATGTCGCGTACACCTTGTCGGGCTCGCCAGCTCTCGCGGGCGCGTACACGGGTTCTCGAAAATATTGATGATTTTCCTTCTCCTTCTCCTTGTGCGATCTTGTGCGACCTATCAGGGTAAATGGATTGGGTTTGCTCCTTCGGTTATTGTTTGCTGTTTCGTATTCGGTGGATGAGATTAGAGATACTTCAGACTTGCCGGGCAGCGTTGGGCTCTTCCTTTGCGATGGGTATTCGTTATATGACGGATCTGTGCAAACGGGAACAAGTTAAAATACCGAAGCACATGGGACCAAAAAATGGTATCATCAATGCGAAGCAACTGTGAACACACCTAGAAGCTTGTGATTGGCATTTGACCCTGAATGGATGGATGGTTCGGTCTCCCTCGACATACCTTCTGTTTGTGGTTCCAAGAGCTGAGGAGAAATTGCGCGTTCTGACAACCTGCTCGATTTTCCAAAGCTGAAAAAGAAACTCGATTTGGATGACTTGTCCTCGTCGTTTCGGCTATGTTTGTGGCCCCGATGATCGGACGATTGCGACGGTACCGGCGTGGAGGTGGTGACGCGTGAATGGTCCTCGGGCGGGAGGTCTGGGGATTTCTGCCTTTGATACCGTTGGTCTTGGGAAATGGCGACGGCTTCGACGGGTTGCTCGGTTGGGGGTGACGAGGTTCTCGGTGGCTCCCCGGGGGATTCTACCTTTTGAGGGCCGATCTTGAAAGGGGAACGTGGGGACCTCGGCGATCGCGAGGCCTGCGGAGTCGAGCGGCCGCTGGCCAAACTACCACCACCGCTACCGGTGGCACTGACGGCGCTGCTGCTGGGGGTTTGTTGGTGGTGGTGTTGTTGTTGTTGTTGGGTGGTGTCACCAAGGCGCGGAGAGGTTTCCTTTCCAAGAGTTCCGGATTCTGCCAGCGTAAGCGGTTGCGGTACGCCTTTTCGGGCCATCTCTTTTCGCTCACTTCTTATTCCAGGTCCAGGCGCGGACAATAGCGACCGACGAGAAAAGATCGGATCGAAATCGGTTGTCAGGTGTGGCGCCTGTGTTTCAAGGATAGACTAATGGATGCTTTGTCGAACGGAATCCCGATTCGTTTGTTGTCTGGCGCAGTCAGTTTCCAGGTCAGCAAGTCGGTCTTGTCCGCTGCGGTATCACGTCGAATGTCAGGATTTTCTGTGCAGTTGCAGGGAGGTTAAAATAGACGAAAGTGGCCGACTGCGACAATGGAGGCAGCGACCCAGCGAGGCACAACCGTCGTCGAGGTAACATGAAAGTGTCAGGTAGGGATGGCGCAGGCTGCACACAACCCGGGGGGGCGACGGAGCCGAGAGAGAATGATGGGATGGGGATCCAGCAGAGCTGACAGATATGGACCAGGATGGTACAAGTAGGCTGGGGCTGGGCTGAAGATGTGATGGAGATGTGTGGTGGATGTTGTGGAGGCCAGGCAGAGGAGGATCGGAGGAAGGATGCGCAAAAGCCGGGCAACGGGTATGCTGCTATGTATGTATGTATGTATGTATGTATGATGTGACGGGCGGGCGGCGCTGGCTGACCTTGTGCGAACCAATTGATTTTTGCAACTCGGCGACATTCACCTAGAGGTGACCCGGAGTAGTTGGTCGCAGTACTTCCTGATGGTGATGATGATGATGATGATGACGAGGCGATGGCATGTAAGGGGTCGGAGAGATACTCGAGCTTGACTATGTATGTACCTATGCGGTTCCGCGCGAAATGTGGAAACAGCCCGGCTACGTACGAAGAGGGAACAAAGGGATCGTGGACGTGCGCTCTCTCTCGCCTCAATGACGGGATGGTCCTGGAGGGGGGAATCGGGAGGTCGAAGGGTCTGGCCGGGATGCGCCGCGATCACTATTCAGTCAGAATTGATGGAGATGCCCGGTTTATCGTATGTGTGTCGGTCCTGTCGTCTGTCCTGGTCGGGGAGACCGCACCGCCAGCGGGCAGCCCGGTTGCGATTTGGTGAGTGAGTGAGTAGACCTAGGTAGGTTCCGTTGGAGAGGCAGAGTCGCCGCCGCCGTCGTGTTGTAGTGTAGTGTAGTGTAGTGTAGTGTAGTGTAGTATAGTGTTGGAAATGCCAAGGGGTCAAGTTCCTGTTCGGAGGTTTCAGAGCAAAACTGGACGACGGGATGTCAACCTGGTCGGAGAATGGGTCCGTTCCTGCAGCAGCAGAAGCAACAGCAACAGCAACAGCAACAGCAACAGCAGCAAGCAGCAGCAGCAGCAGCAGCACGATGTGTGTGGGAGGGGAGGGGAGGTGGTCGGACGTGTTTGGTCGATTTTGGGCAGGATTGATACTACGAAACCGACGTTGACTGACGGGATGGGAGGGGGGAGTCGGTCGGTTATGGAGTCAGGTTCCATTCCCTGGCTTGGAGTTTCTGTTCTGCAATTCTGGAGTCCAGTCCAGTCCAGTCCCTTTGCTAGTCTGATGAGGAACCGAAGGGAGCGGGACCAGGGGGTGTGTGGACTGGATTTCCACTTGACGGGATTAGGGAGATGGAGACGGGCACGCAGGGCAGGCAATCGGGGCGCCGGGCAGCTTGACGACGACGCTTTGAGCTTCAGTTTTGCCAGGCGCTGGCTGGCTGGCTGTTGATGCTGCCCCTGGTAGTGTAGACTACAAGTACTGGACACTAGAGGTAGGTTAGCGGCCGGCTCTGTTAACGCTGTACTAACAGCGCAGACTTGTCATCACCCCGACTGGGCTCGCAGATTGGAGGTAGTCATTGGTACCAGGTCAGCAGTTGACAATAGCAGTGCCCTGTGGATCTCGTCCTGCACGAATTCGGGCCCCAACAGGAACTCCCGTTGTCACAGCGGCAGGACAAGCTTCAGTTTGACTTTCACCTTTCAATTGAGGCCGTGCCGGGTTCAACCTGATGTTGGTGTTGGAGTTGACGGAAGGACACAAGTTCCAGAAGGGAAACCTGAAACGGCAAGCGAAACCTAGAATACAACAAAGACAACTGAAGCAACTGCCCGAAAGGTCACCAAGCAAGGGCAATTCTTGACGAGGATCGATGCTTGCGTGAATTGGCCTATCCCTGTTCCCGTCCTTCTTTGTTCCTTTGTGTAAACTGAACGCCATGATGGGCCAACCACTACCTCTAATCTCCATCTCTCTTGTCCATGCCAAGAGCATCTCCAATATGGACACAGGCTGGGCATTCATCAGCGGGGGAAACGAAGCGTAGAGATACCTGAGGGATTTGGGTACAATTGTCTGCATTGGTAGCGGGGTAAACTGCTTTCGCTTGGAATGGTTAACGGGCGCGTGTACTGTGTCAGCGCAGTCCAATTCAGCAAAATCCCCGATTTTTGCAATTTGTCTGAGAAATCCAAGTTTCTTGCAGTTAATGGGGTACTTGTAGAAGAGGAGGGGGGTCAGTGTACAGACCCTCTGACCATCAAAAAAGTGGAATAAGTCGCCCGGTCTAGGGGCTCGAAATATCCTGTCCTGACAAAAAGGTACCTACCACTACCCTTGTACCTATAAATCCGGCTTGACGCCTTACAAGGTACAGTTTGCAATCGCCGTATGGGAACACATTTCCGGTACGGGATTTCTTTTCATCTAGTGGCCTCCTTTTGCACAGGACCAGGTTAGCAGAAGCAGGGGACTTTGCTGTAGCGCTGTTTTCCGTTTTCGAGATGGAATTTGCGGCACGTAGGTACTTATGTCCAGGGCAGACGGAGGACTCCAATGTCCATCCGGGGCTGTGCTCAATAATCGTTCTGACCTCACAAGGTGCTTACCACCGTACATCTACCTATTCCGTCAAGCAAGCACCAACATCAACAACTGATGCCTATTCGAAAACACGGGTTGGAAATATCCCGATCCCCTTTTAGTGTATAGTGCTGTTGATCGCCTGATGCCCTCATGGATACTGTGCATACACCGCTGGAAACTTGATGAGCGGGAAGCCAGGGCCAGAGATGGGCTAAGGTAAGGTACCGGCAACGGATCTTCCTCTGGCTTGACGTGGGCTCCAGCAAACTAATCTCGGACGGGCCTCTTGGCCTGGTTGAGCCGCAAATGATGGCCCTGTGGCCCTACAGTCAGGTGATTGATGGTGGCGCTCGCTCATCATGACAATTGTACATCAAAAGTTGCACGGAACTCTTGTGATTTCACTCCAGGCTCTTCACCTTTTTCTGGACGTCTTACTGCCGGCACTCCGGTTGTCCAGACTTGAACAGACCTTACAAGAAAATGTAGACCTTACAAGAAAATGTCACTACAGCAAGGTGCAGCAACCCATCACAAATGGCGCATATACGCGTAATGTTTTGTTCACCGTCAGCTCCAATCGATCGCTTCTTCTCTGTTTTTTTTATGGTGTCCCTGTTCTGGGTGTTGCTCTCCGTCGGCTGTCACGGCGTTTGAGAGTCTGGAGGGCCTGGCCGGACTACACCAAGTCCATTTCGGGACTAGCTCCAGGAACACCGCGAGGCCAAGCCCGAAACTGTTGCTGTCCTTTCTCGATTCTCACTGGCTGCTCAACTGTTCTCTCGTCCCATTTGCTGGACGGCCATGTCTTCCGCGACAAGCGCTGTCTCCAATCCGACAGGACGGGTTCAACGTTGCTTCCAGCGCTTCACTGCAACTTTTCTTTTTTTTCACCAAACTTTGAGGTCTTTTGTTGAATCATATGACGGCATCATGTTGAATATGTGAATCAAGGGCAAACAATCGCGTCGAAACATGCCCTACAGCTACCTATCAAAAGTCTGGAACTCTACCGGAGACTTGGGCCTTGCTTTCCGGTGGTTTCAGCCACCACCTCCCGTTCCTGGACTAAAGAGTCTCGATTCACAAGTGACATAGATGCATCACGGCAAGATTCGACCTGGGCAGTCCACGTTGCAAAGTCCAAAACACCAAGCCAAGACCCGTCACCGAAGGCGTCTCGATCATGATTGCACGAGACCGTGATCTGCTGCAAGGACTACATAGTGTAAAGCTGCACTGCACTTACCCTGGCCAGATCTCGTAACATTGGACCGCATTCTTTTTTCCGATTTGACGGCCGTGGAAGAGGCTGGATGGCCGGACGTTGTTGCGCACTTGCGCCAGTCATCGACGTTGACGGTCGCAACGTTCGCTTCGAGATACGGTCTCAAATCGGCTGTGACACCGGTGTGCCCTACTCTACCCCCCCATGTAAACGAGAGGATACCGATTCGAAGCGCCGGTCAGATTCGTCATCTTGAAGCGCAAATTGGCCCAAGCAGGCATTCCAAACTGCCATCGTATGTCAACCAGCTGTTTTCGAGAAACAAGATCGTCACGCCTCATCAGGCTGTGGACAATGTCCCAAGTGGGTGGTGAGGGATGTCTTCCAGTTCAATTTGGATGGAGAGACAAATGCCTTCACCCCCCTGTACGATGACTGTTCGTATCCTCATCTTCAGCGCCGGTGCACTGTACACTTACTCGGTACGACTGCTGCCCAACCTATCAGCCCTTCATTTAAAAATAATCACGACATTCATGAGATGAAGCTCATTTACCTCATTTGCACTCGCGAGAGATCCCAAAAATCAAATGACTCTCGCAAATACGCGTGTCCCGCCTTTGGGGCATCTGCCAAGGTCACAAGAGATGATGAATTTGTCGGAGCTCTGATGATAATTGTCATTGCGCCTTTCCTCCTCCAGATTGAGCAAGTTGGAGAGGGCATTTCTTGGCATGGCGTCTGAATGGTGCAGTGTGGCTGCCAAGTACCGATTACGTAAGTAAGACCTCAGCGTCCATCTATGGTGGGGTAGTACCGGCGGGCAATGGAGGCTGAAGGGAATCGTTCAATCGTAACTCCGACTTCCGACTTCCGTTCCCACAATGCTGGTTCCTTGAATGCAGCCTAATCCCATCCAAGCTTCCACCCACCGCACCACACATAAAACCCTCAAATTCTCCAACATGACACAAAGCTTCACCTCTCTCCCGCAAGAGCTGCAGCTCGCAACCTCTGCCCACGTCAAGTACATCCAGAGTCTCGACTCCCGAAAGGACGAATATGACTACTGGTTGACGGAGCATCTGCGTCTCAATGGCCTCTACTGGGGCTTGACCGCTCTGCACCTCCTCGGCCACCCCGAGGCTCTCCCGCGCGCTGAGACCATCGACTTTGTGCTATCATGCCAGCACGAGAACGGCGGCTTCGGAGCGGCACCCGGCCATGATGCCCACATGCTGTCCACCGTCAGTGCCGTGCAGATCCTCGCCATGGTCGACGCCTTTGATGACCTCGAGACGCGTGGCCGGGGCAAGGCACAGGTCGGAAAGTGTGCGTTGCTTGTCATCAAACCTAGGTAAACCCCCATTGACACTTTGTACTGACACTGTCGGGTCCAGATATTGCCAGCCTCCAGAACCGCCAGACCGGCACGTTTGCGGGTGATGAGTGGGGTGAGGAAGACACTCGCTTCCTTTACGGCGCCTTCAATGCCCTTTCTCTTCTTGGCCTCCTTCACCTTGTCGATGTTGACAAGGCCGTTGACCACATTGCTGCGTGCGCCAACTTTGACGGCGGCTACGGTGTCAGCCCTGGTGCCGAGTCCCACTCTGGTCAGATCTTCACGTGCGTCGCTGCCCTCACCATTGCTGGCCGCAAGGAGCTCATTGACGTTGATCGCCTGGGCCGCTGGTTGAGTGAGAGGCAGATCGCTGGCGGCGGCTTGAACGGTCGTCCGGAAAAGAAGGAGGACGTGTGCTATAGCTGGTGGGTGCTGAGCAGTCTGGAAATGATTGGCAAGACGCACTGGATCGACAAGGCGAAGCTCACCAGCTTCATCCTGAGCTCGCAAGACACGGACAAGGGTGGCATCTCGGACAGGCCTGGCGACATGGTGGATGTCTGGCACACCTGCTTTGGTATTGCGGGTCTGAGTTTGCTGGACTATCCGGGCTTGGAGCCGGTTGACGAGGTGTATTGCATGCCCAAGTCGACCATCAAGCGTGTCCTGGGTCGTTAAGTGTGGTGTGATGTTGTCGGAATACAGTACGATGGCTCCTTCTATCAATCTCATCATCGTGACATGACACAGGATATCAACACAACTTACCTCCTGCCATCTAATAACCTTCCGACACGCACTCCAGGCGTCGGCAGGATACAAGGCGGGAGAAGAGAAACATCGTTCTCGTTTGGGCAAAAGACGTTATTGCATCCCTTCAGTGGGAATGTGAGGCGTTTGGAGCCCAGATGAGTAACTCCCTACTGGTTTATTGTTGCTTGAGAGTACCCAACATCAATCGACATGGTTAGGTAGGGGACATTCCATAGTGTTCCTATAATACAATTTTCTGTCACTTGAACCACTCGCACATTCTGTCTTTGTGTTGTCACTGTCTAATTGTCTACCTTTGCTCCTTGATGTTCTTGTTGGCACTCTTTGGTGTGTTCAATTCTTCTGACATTTGCAACCCAAGGCATAAAGCCATGATCCCTTCATCGTTTCCTTCGTCTTTCAAACTGAATTGTTCCTTGAGCTTTGTTTGAATGTAATGACCTGTTACTGCATCTACCCGTCTCGCAGCTTGGTCGCCTACCATTGGACAATTAGTTGCTGACTTGATGGTATCATTGAGAACAGTTTGAAGAAGTTGCCCGTTTGTTACGTTACCGTTGATTGAGATGCAGGGACATGAAATAGTCTCACCAACGACACTTGCCTTTGACATCAACAGTGAGTTCTATGAGCTGATAGCAAGTTTTCTCAGGCAACCTGGACACCTCTCGGGGCCGAAGATTAATCAACTTTTCCTGCGACTTCCTCCAGAAATCGTGATTTATTACGTTACAGTACCGCACTGCACACTCACCTTCCAGACTCACCCCTCCAAATCCGTGATGGTTGGGTCTTCTTCGTTCCTTCCCTCTCAGGCGAGCTCACCCACTTTCCTCGCCCACCGACTGACACTCAGGCACCAAGGTGCCCACAAATCTCATTGTACCTTCCTCAAACTGTCCTCAGATTCGTGATCAACCGTTCTTTCCATTGTGTGTGTGCCCCCTGACGAGGGAGGGTTCTTCTTGTGCCCTCGGCTGGCTGAGTGGGCGGGAGTGGCTGTTGCACTTTTCAATTCTCGTTTCTGCAAAATCTCTGTCCTCCAAAGTTCCTCCTCTCTCCGACTCCCACCCTTCTCTCGACACGCATCTTCTGTCTGCTCGTCGTGGAAGTTCCTTCCCCTCCTTGACAACACCAATTGGTCTCTCTGTCCTCCAATCGCGTCATCAAGGAGACGGACGACTCGGACCCTGAAGTAAACATCTTCGATTATTCACGGAAAATTCACACTTCCTCCCTTCCTCCCCTTCTTCGTTCACTGACCCGCCCGGACTTCTCTCCGGATCCCTTCTTTGTGGAGATGCATGTGATGGACCCTGTCGACAACACCAACATTGCCATCACCACTGCCTTCACTTTCTTGGAGACTCGTGCTTGCTAGGCTCCTGAAGTCGGCCTTATCACTGTACAATTCCGTCCTGAGCTACGCCAGTGTCCAGCTTCCTTGGGTCTTTCAGCAGACAGCCTACAAAGTTCATCTATATACGCCACGGAGACTGACGCCTTCAACACGCCACTGCTTTCCACTTATGCATCACTCGTCAGGAACTCCTTGAACATCAACACTGCCAGCACTCTCTCCCACACACATACACATTCAGATACCTCAAGTCTTGCCTGCCCATCCGTCTATCAAATCATACGTCTTCCCCTTACCACCAGCGGAGCCATTGCAGCCAGACAACTCTGCCTCTATTTCGGCTTGATCCTGCAGTCAACCCAGCCCCGACCTCCCCGGTCAACCCCCGGCAGTGAGTTACTGCCCTGTTGCAACTATGCATAACCACATTGCCGTCTGGTTGTTGACTTACACTTGCTAGACAATGGCCGCCGTCGCTCCAATGGACGTGGAAAAGACAAAGTTCGACCCTACTTCGATCTCACTCAAGTGCACCCTCTGCCCCAAGCAACCATTGTTTTCCGATGTCTCTCACCTGCTCACACATTGCTCGTCCAAGAGTCATCTGTCCCACCGCTTCAAGACAGAAATACGGGCACGTCACAACGATGCGGCGAGGGAGACCATACAACAATACCTCAAATGGGAGGAAAGCAGTGGTATTCATGCGCTTCTTGAGGATCGGCTCGAAGCAAAGGAAAATAAGAAACCCGCAAAGCGTGGCCGGCCGGCCGGCACAGCTGTAAGTGGACACTGCTTCTCTGCCAATTCTCCCCTCGGAGGGGCGTTTGTTGACTGGACTCCCGCTACAGAATAGGCCCAAGGCTTTTCAAAATCGGGATGACTTGGTCAAAAACGAGGCGGCTGGCGAGCAGCTAGACCACACACCCGTCTTGGCCCACTGGATTACAGACCCGAACAACGCATCCTTCCAATTTCACAATTTGCGCCACGGTCACTCATACCTGGACCCTCCCGCTTTTCAAACTCCTGTTATGAAACGTCCGCGCTCTGACTATTCTGCCCCGGACACCCCCGAAAACATGTTTGCGAGCAAGTACACTAGATGGCCTTCCGAGACTGCAATTTCGGATAGTATCCTCCCCTCCTCTGAGGTCACGTCTGAAATTACAGAGTTTGACGAGGAGGACGACGAATCCAGCAAGCTCAAGGGCATCCGGTATCCCGGCATGGGTCTCTTTGATTCCGCCAATGAGCAACAGAAGCGCAAGCGCAACCAACGCAAGGACGAGTCTGTCTTGAAGCTGATGGAGGAGGCTTCAACCACGATCGAACAGAAGGAGGTCATCTATAATGAAGACTGGACTTTTCAGCGTGAGCGCGATGTTTACGCTAGCCCCTCAGACTATGAGGGCAGCCCAGTGCGTCATCTTTCCTCGTCGCACATCTCTGTTTTGCCTCTTTTTGTTTCTTTCTAACGTATCTCGCCACAGGACCGTGAGCTGGAAGAGGCCGAGAACCACAAGAAGAAGCGCAACCGTCGCGCTCCCACCTTGACCAACGCGAAGCCGCGCGCCACCCGTTCTTCTGCGAGAAACAAGGCAGTCGCAAAGGCCAAGTCGACCCGCGAGGCGACCCTGTCTATTGAGCAAGATGAGAGTATGAGCCAGATCTCTGGTCACAGTCATGGAGCTATGGACAGCTATGATGTTTTCCATGATCCCCCGCAGCGCAGTCCTCGTGAGTCACTTGAGGTCCATTCTGATTCTATGGACCATCAAGCTAACTCCTGATTGCTCTAGATCGTACTGGCAGCCCCATGGGGTCCTTGTAAGTCGTCGCGGACATTTGATTGAGTGAGCTTTACTGACCGCCATGCTTCCAGCTTCGAGCTTCGCCAACGCCCAGCCTTGAAGATGCTTCCGTCGAACGGACCTCTGCCCTCCAATGCCCAGCATGGATCATCCGGACCCAAGCCTCTGAACGGCTCACAGCTGTCGTACTTCTCGCCGCGGGATAGCATGGCGAATTCTTATTCCGGGCTCCCCAGCAATGGTCTCCCAAACAACGGTCTCCCCAGCAATGGATTCTTCTCGTCGCAGCAGCACCCCAGTTACAGTGGACTTAATCCTTTGAGTATTTCAGGCAGACCTTCCTATATGCAATCGTTCAGCTACAGTGGCTATGCGAACGAGTCTGCCAGGGCTCCCAACCCTTCAGCCTTTCAGCCAATCAACCCAATGGCCAGGAGCATGTCGACTGCCATGCCTTACTCAAGCTCGTATGCCAACCCGTATCCAGCTGATCCAGCTCTCGAGCGCCCACCCTCCGAATTTGATGTTTGAGCACCAGCATGTAGGGCATGTTATACTCTCACGAACGCCGCAAAAGCATGATGTTGATGTTGTGGAAAACCAAAAGTATCCCAGTTGGTGGAATGACTTTGACGTTTTGAGATGGCCGTTTTTATGTTTTGTGTTTATGCGTGCGGCGGAAAAAAAGTTTTTAGTCTAACTTTACTGGTGTTTGATATCACAGCTGCATTTGTTTCGGGAGTCCAAGTAAACACACTTTTTGTTCTTATACTTGGTTGGAAGTTAGTGTCATCTTTAACCTTATACTGCATGGCGGGAGGATGATTTGTTTTACCTATCTCTACTTTCATGGTAACCGGGACTTTGGCGCATCTGAAAGAGAGTGGAAAGATCGAGGATAGACGTTCCAAGACGGAGAGACTCTCGGCGATACCCAAGTCAGGTTGATAGGCCCGTGGCCAGTGGGATGTATCGTTAAGATAGTGTGACCAGACATGATCCCTATGGATGAGCATCGTCACTGGCTTAGGGATTCTATAGTTACTGCACCTTTGGGTGTGTGAGACCGCAGTTTGTAGCTCGTTAATTGAGTTGAATGATTGTGGTTCCAAGCGAGGCTATGGCCGTGTGGTCTTGTGGCTTGAGTGACTTGTAGCTGCTGCTTGCTCCGTTTCTGTTGCCAACGATGAGCCCCTCCATTTCCCTCCACGCTTGGTCCACGCGTTTAGGGTTAAACCAGCACCCTTCAATTGATGATCATGGGCCATAGCACGGGTTTGGTTTTATTTACTTGACAGTCTGGATAGCCGCGTCGATCATTGTCTTTTCGATTTCCAAAGGGAAGACGTGATGGGAGACAACCTGGACCGGGAGGAGGTGTCTTGGTCGAACTCCAATCGGATAATCTGCCGCAAGAGAAAAAAGAAAATGGGGGGTTAAAAAAGAAGGAAGAGAGGACAACGAAAAATTGGGTTCGCGACATGCTGCATTTTCACAATAATCCCAAGTCCTATCACCCTCATGCACAACACCAACCTAACCTTTCAAAACCAACAATTATTGGATTAATGACCTACCTTATTTAAACGAAAGTTTGGGACCAGAAACAAGTGACCATGCCACATATATGCCAACATTCGTATCTCTAGGTACCTAGGTAGGTACATAGGTAGGTAGGTATTCATGGAGCTAGATGATGATACCTTGATATTTACTAGGAAGTTATCCTAATACTCCACCCTTTTTGTTGGGGGTTTTTTTTTTCCCTTTTTTTTCCCCAACTCTCGTTTTCATCATTATTTTCTTTTTTTTTCTCTTTATCTTCTTGGGGGGGTCTTCTCCAGCCGACTCCGATAGGTATCTACTCGAGTGAAACTAGGTGCCTATGGTGAGTTCCGGCCGCCGGGCCCTCTGCACATATTACCTACTTGGGATGGTTGGTAAAAAAAAAAAAACTCTACTGTACTGTACCGTAGGGTCCTCCCGCTCTGGTTGAGTTGTGAGTTGTGAGTGAGTGTGTGCTTGAACTTGATGAGCTGGAGTATTATTATTATCCGTCGTCGTTCCTATTTTGCATTCTTCGCATTGGTTCATTGGCATTGGCATCGTCCTTATAACATTCCTATTTCCATGCCCATGGTGCTAGAGGTAGGTAGGTAGGTACCCTTTGTTCCTCCAATCCGTCCCATCCCCTCCTCCTATGAAATAAATCCATCCTTCCTGGTATAACACATATCTCTCTCTCTCCTCCTGTACGTGGTTCTTCTTTCTTTCTTTCCAGCGTACGTCAATTCGCTAGTCTCTTTCTTTGACGAACTTTTTTTTCTTTCTTTGTTACCGGAATTTGAAGTTTGATGATGATGATTGTTTTGCTTGTATTATCCTGAATGATTAATTCCCTTGTGTGTTTATGCCGTCTTTCTTTCCTCTTCTTCCATGTTCCATGGTCTCAATTCTTATGCTTCTTGTTGTGTTTGCTTCTTCCACTACTTCCACTAATTCCACTACTTCGTTCTCTCCGTGCCTCATCCATCCATCCATCCATCCATCCATCCGTCCATCCATCCATTTATTACCCCTTCTTGCTCTAATCTCTTTAGCCTCCCCCCTCCCACTTCCCCTTCCACTTCCCCACCTCCCACTCTTTCTCGTGTTTTTTTCCAACAAGGCTGCTCTCCTGCCTCCCCCCCTCCCTTTTCTTTTTCTTTTTCTTCCCCCTCTTACTTTGTCCACTCCTTTCACTTTCATTAACCCCCTTATCCATGCCCCCACAATTCCAAAAAAAAAAAAAAAAAAAAAAAAAAAAAAAAAAAAAAAAAACCCCATCACAACACATCCTCAAAACCCCTCAAATCCACCAAAAACCGCCTCAGCGGCAACCCCGTCTTATGTCGAAACCACGCATCGAGTTCTTCGTCTGCCGACGCGGCGCACATGATTTGTAGCCCTTTGAGGATATCGATCGCGGGGAGGTGGCGGTCTGGATGGTTGGAGGACGGTCTATTTCTTCTCTTCCTCTTGCTTCTCCCTTTATTGGATGATGAGTCTTGGGTGGACGGGTGGGTGGTGAAGAAATTGTGCAGGAGTGAGGAGGAGCGGGAGGATGGGATTGGGGGACGATGAGAAGAAAGACGATGAGAAGGACGCTGAGAAGGGGGATGCTGGGAGGGGGGTCGTTGAGATGGGCGTTGAGACAGGGGACGTTGAGAAGGGACACGCTGGTGGGAGCTTGCTCGTTGAGAGGGGGGACGATGAGATGGACGTTGAGACAGGGGACCTTGAGAAGGGACACGCTGGTGGGAGACAAAGCTACTCCGCTTGCTAACCCGAAACCGTTGTGCCTGTCCCTTATCAACTTCACGGGAGTTTCGCCGACTAGATTTACTCTCCGGCTTAGAAGGTGGGAGTGGGCGGGAAGGAAACGCAGCGGGATCAGGAACAGAACCATGACTCGGTTCAGGGCGAGTAATCCGTAGCGGTGCACGACCTTCAATTCCCTTGGGAATATAAGTCGTCGAGGCCGAAACTGCATCTACAACTGGAACAGACGGGCAGCGCACTTCAATAGAAGCCAACACCGACGGTCCTGAACTGGAAGGTGGTGGTGGTCTTGACGATGGCACCCTGGGAATAACCACAGCCATTGCTTCTTCCACTTCCGGCGTTGGCGATGCCGTCGTCGTTCCACCTACTTGCTCCTCCTCCCTTTCCACCGTGCTGGCCAGAGAAGGAGGCTTCGACCGCGGACTGTGACTACCTTTACCCCCCACCGCACATGTACCACTCAGCACCATCTTCTGCCTCCTCAACGCCGCAGCCTTTTGCAACCTCTGCGACGGAGACGGCGCATCCTTGCTGCTCGTGGATCGTTGATGTTCACCCGTTGCTTTGTTCGGTTTCGATTTTGATTTCGACAATGACTTGATTGTACCGGAAGGAGTAGAAGTAGCTACACTCTCCCCCATGGCTTGCATCCGTCGCACAGCTTCATCAAGAGCTTGATCTAAGCATGAAAGCGTGCCGGTTCTGACACTCTCCGGCACTTCTATACTTGATACGACGCTGGGATGGGGAGTTTTGGTGATAACAGTGGCTTCGCTAACGCTGTTTCGTTTGGTATTGCGTATCAGTAATTGGCCGTAACTCTTTGCTGCTGGCTGGATTATAATGGCCGTTCCGTAACTGGTGGTGGTGGCAGTGGACTGGATGGATGGGGTGGTGGTGGTGGTGGTGGTGTTTTGTTGACGACCATGGTTAATGACTTTTTGTTGCTGTTGTTTGTCTGGTGATGGCTCTTTTTGTTCCACGATGGTAGGCGGGAATTGGCGCATGGCTGCGCTCCAGCTGGAGTTGCGCGAGGGACCGCTGCCGTGTCGGACCAGGACTTGGGAAAAGACACGCGGGAGGGCAGGGAGGGATTTGTCGGAGTTTGGAATGCCGGCGGGTTTTGGTGCAGGTGGTGGGGTGGTTATTGGTTGGGTGTTTCCTTTCTTCTCTTCATCGGGGATTGAGGGAGGCCGACGCTCTGGGGATGATGCTTCGGGGTTTGCAAACACTGCTTCTGGCGTTGCTGTTGAATTGGGTGGTGGTGACAACGACGGGTCGGAAAGCTTGTCTTTTCCGCTCTTCTGTGATATCTGTTCAACATTGATAGGAGAGGGAGAGTCATCTTTCTTAGAGGTATTATTGTTGAGCTCCTTAGTCTCGGTTCCTCCATCTAGTCGCAGCCATTCGCTTCCTGGCGGTGACATCTTCCCAAGCAAGGGCGCGAGTTTGCCTCTCCGGTGGTATGCCCTTTGCTCCTTGGATGTCACCGCAAGCCCGGCTTTTCGAAATTGGTCGCGGTAGGGGAGAAGCTCATTCACTGTGCGGATGGATCCATGCGTTTCACCGACATCAGCAGGAGAATCTGGAATCTTGCTAGCACCGCCCTTCGATTGTGCCTCTTGGGACTCCTTTGACCTATTCAACGCTTTTCGACGCTGGCAGAAGCGGGATACAATATGGCGGCTGTTGGACGATGATGCGTGGGCGCGGTCTTTATTACCAGAGCCTTTCTTGTGAGGTTTGATCCGTTTGTTAGTAGAACCCCAGGTCTCGGGAGGGACCCACGTCTGAGCATGCAGTGGAAGCTTGCGCAGTTGTGATGCCCCCGGTCTGACAGGAGCCGGTCTTACGGGAGCTTTTCCTCTCGGAGTTGGCGTGCCTGGACTTGGTCTTGGCTTCGGCATTGGAGCACTCGGGCCTTCAGGCGGGGGAGGAAGGGGTCGCAACTTGATGACGGATCGCTTATCTCTGCTGATGTGTAACAGTGGCTCTTTGGCTGGCGGCTTGGGGACCTTGGGCGGTGATTTCACAGGTGATTTTGGAAGCTCTCCCCAATACGCTCCAGGTGGTTTCTCCGCATGTTTCTCAGACGGGCTTCCTAGGCAACAGTGTCGGTGCTGGTCTTCCTGCGAAGAGGAGGCATCATGGGGCGTAACCTTGGCATACGAACCGTGACTCTTGTCCAGCTGTCTTGGGCCTTGTTTGTAGTCGATATTCTGCCATATCACTGGTATAGCACCGCCATTTCCACGCTTCTGAGGGTTAGGCTTGCTGCGCTGATACGACGACCTTTTTCTCGAGGACCCCGAAGAAAGACGATTCCGGCACCCGTTGGAGCGGACAAACGAGACACGGACTTTGGTGGCGTGCCGCTTGGCCTGAGCTCGACGGAGTTTGTGGAGGGACAGACTGAGGGGTTTGCGAAAGACTTCCTCGGCTGCGCGGCGGGCGACACTGGGACTGCGGGAGGGAGAGGAGGTGTTGATCTTGGGCCGACGGTGCGGACTTCCTTTCTAAGCTAAGTTGTATGCAGGCATTGTCGGGCCATTTCTAATCCAAGAGGGGCAGATCCAAGAGGGAATTGTTCAAAGCCGTGGGTAGGTCTGCTGGAAATGACTGACTGGTGATGTGCGGATGTTGTTGTTGTTGTTGTTGTTGTTGTTATTGTTGGACTGGACTTGGGAGAGGGAACACGGAGATAGACAGGAGATGTTGGATCAAGAGGGGAGGGCTGTGGACAGAAGGGGCCAGTCATGCCACTCAGTTGAGGCCATGGAGGGGACGGAAAGAAAGAAGCAGGTTGGATTAAATATAAAGTGCCGCCAGCGGTAGGAGAAGGAGTGATGATGATGATGACGGTTGACAAAGTGAAGGAAGCTTCCCTCGGTCGGTTGCTATCTGATATCCTTGACTCCGGGCGAAGCGTACATTTCCAGCTGGCGCGACCCCTTGCGCAGGAGGAACTCGATGGCGGAGAAGTCTCTCTTGTCGACCTTGATGTTCTTTTCGAACTCGGTTCTAGATTCCGGATTAGCGTCATGTTGTAGGTAGGTCTGAGGGGTGAGTATCTCCAGGAAATCTCACCTAGCAAAGGCCTTGAAGTGAGCCCGGGTGGCTTCCGGCTTTTTGCGGCACTCGCGCAGACACTTGCGGTAGAGTCTGAGGACCTCCTTTTGCAGGCCAGACAAGCGGGCCATGGTGATGCTGTTGTGTGGTATCAGTTCGGTTTATCCCCAAAGCAGCAGTTGCTAAAGATGTTCTAGTTACAAGTTGCGGTGGTGTGGATGGTGTCACAGTCCGACTCCAATGCCCGGTGAAGTTCAAGAATGAAAATTGTTATGACGCAAGACACGGGATTGGCGGAGAGCTCGGCACGGCATCATCACCAGATTAGTCTAATTGTTAGTGCTACGGGTGCTGACACCAACTGAATGGAGACCTCGGCAGAGCTTACCCCGGGGGGCCGAGCGCTAACGTGGAGAGGGGTTCCCGGCCCCGGCATTCTTTTCCATATCTATGAGAACAGACACTGACAATAAAATGGAATGCCAGGTGAACATTGATGAATCTGTAGTCGTTTTTCTTTACCCAAAGTGTTGGCGACTCTTCCTTGATGCTATCGACTTCAAGTTCCTCTTACACGCGTTTCAGGTTGTAGAGTGGGGTACCTAGCCACTAACAGCCCGCCAGCGACCCGTGAACCGGCGGTTGACGGATGGAAGTGGAAGAAGGGAACCGCTGCTCCCCCGCCGCCGATACCCGCAGATGGCCCACTGCGGCAAGTGGAATGCACTATCCACTCCGAGTCCGGGGCACTAGGTAGGTAGCCACTATTCCCCGTAGCCACTACTGGTATTCACTTGTAGTGAGACTAAGTAGACAGCGGGGGAGACGGGACAACGCCGTACTAGGTATCTCCAGCTGGATTATAAATGCCGTCATTGTCACTTCCACTTCTCACTCCTCACTGACTTAAATCCCCTTTCTTCTCACTCACCACCTCACCGCTCATATATACCTAATTGTCCCATCAGTCACAATGGCCTCCTTCACTGCAAGTTATCTCATCCTGACAACAACACCTAAATGTCAAGCTAACAACATCACACCACAGCGCCTTGTCCGCTTCCTCGCCCGCGACGGCCGCACCTACTACGGCGACGCCCTCCTCCCCCAGGGTGTCTCCGACATCCGGGCCGCCAAGCAAGCCCGCCTCATCACCGGCGACATCTTTGGCTCCTACACGGTAACCGACCAAGTGGCCGACATCCGCCTCCTCTTGTCCCCCCTGGCCCCCGAGGACGTCCGCACCATCCGCTGCCTGGGTCTCAACTACGAGCAACACGCCCGTGAAGCCAACATGCCCATCCCCACCTTCCCCGTCCTCTTCTACAAGCCCGTCACCTCGCTCTCGGGCCCCACCGACCCCATCCCCATCTCCCGCATGGCGCAGGAGGGCGAAGGCCTGGACTACGAGTGTGAGCTGGTCGCCATCATTGGCAAGCGCTGCCGCGACGTGTCAGAGGACCAGGCGCTCGATTACGTCCTGGGCTATGCCGTCGGTAACGACGTCAGCCATCGGGATTGGCAGATCAAGCGCGGTGGTGGGCAATGGTCCCTCGGAAAGGGGTTCGATGGGTGGGCGCCGTTTGGTCCGGGTATCGTCAGCAAGGACTTGATCAAAGATCCGCAGACGCTCAAGATTAGCACAAAGTTGAACGGTAAGACGGTGCAGGAGAGCAGCACGGCGGACATGATCTTCTCGGTCAAGAAGACGATTGCCTTTTTGAGCCGGGGGACGACATTGTTGCCGGGTGATGTCATTTGGACTGGAACGTGAGTATTTCCCCATTCCTTGGGGGAAATCGCAGGGGATTGTTGATTGAATGCTAACATATAACAGTCCTCAGGGTGTCGGTATGGGCCGCAAGCCCCAGCTTTGGCTCAAGAATGGTGATGTTGTCGAGGTGGAACTCGAGAAGGTCGGCACTTGCAAGAACAAGGTCGAGTTTGAGGCTTCTGGGCCCGCTTCCAAGCTCTAATATAATGCAGAGGTGGACATAATTGGATACAAGTTGAACATGTTTGCAATGATCACGCGGTATTGCTCCATCATTATCCACACGAACATGAGAATGAACAAAGCAGCTCAACTACTCATTCCATTCATGTCGACTATCGAGCATGTCCCATCCATCTTCTCACTCCCGTCTTTCACACCGCAATATCCATTCAACTCCGAAACACCTCCCCAATCCCAACAACCCTACTATCATTCACCCGTTGACTATCAATGACACCTCCAATGCCCACAGACAAAACAGGATCTATTGTCCCCTTTACCCGAATTGCCCCGCCTGACACTTTCCCCCAATACCCACTCCCGTCCTGAACCAGGTCCCTTTCTAATCCCATCTCCCATGACTAATTCTACCCCGCACTGCTCCTCAGAAACACGCCCACGGCTATACGCAGCTCGATAATCCCATCACAGCGGCGTGAGATGGCTTCGAATGATTTGGTCGTATTCGGTCACAATCCCGATCAATCCTGACATCCTTCCGGACGACCACGCCGACCCCTGCTGTAAATTGAGGAATCCGGGAGACCCATGGGTAGTTTCGAACGTTCTGTCCTGGGAATCCATGGTATCTCTCATTGAGTCGCCGCCGGAAATTGAGGAATTCGGGTAGTTTCGAATGTTCTGTCCTGTTCTGGAGATGCGTGGTGCCGCTCTTTGAGTTCCCGGAAATTGAGGAACTCGGGTAGTTTCGAATGTTCTGTCCAGGTATCTCTCGTTGAGTTCCCATAGATTGAGGAACTCGGGTACCTTATTCTTGAGGTAGCACCAGCTGTTGTACTGGATATAACACACTGGTTGGTGGTCGGTTGGTTGGTCGAGCCCCCGCCGTTTGTGTCGTCTCCGCGTTCAGTTGCGTTGCCGCACAAAACCAAACCCATATCCAGGTGCCGGAATGTTAACCGGCTTCTGTCCATTTCGCCACACGGGGCATGGAACGGAACTTCCCTATGGCTTAGGATCGACTAACCCAGGGCACCCTTTACTCTGGATACAGGTCAGATTGATGGCCATCATGTTGGGGGTGACAAGGCGGAAATACCTGGAGGTAGGTAGCCTCGAGGATTGACTTGTCATAGCACAAGCTCGTGATTGACATTTGCAGATGCCGTCCGTCTGCTAGATTGCTTGGGGGTGCTCTATAAGGTACGGCTTCGTTAGTACAAAGCGATACGTCGTTTTCTGCGATTGTGAGGTACTCACTTTGTTGAGTCCCCCCCCGGAGCAGTGATCAGGTCAGGCAGGCATGATGAGTTTTTGAGAGTGACGAGAAGAGAAGCCCAAAGGGGCAAAAACTTGTTGTCTCGCCTGTGTCCATGTCGACTCAGTTTTTTTTTTTTTTCTCGCCGCGAGTCTATCGAGTTGTCGAGAAAGAGGTTGAACCACGACTGGTTGGCTAGCTTGGTGTGCCAAAGCAACTGAAGTCATGCGTACTGGCCTGGGCCACGTGGAGGTTTGGAGCCCTGTTTGCATTTTCCAATGGCTGTCAAGCTGATTTTGGAGTGGTGCAGGCAAGAGGTCTTGGGTGACGGTTGGTGTTTTGGGAAGGAAGGAGGAGAGAACGAAAACTTGGGGAATGGGTGGTAGCCACCTTTTTATACCTGCGATAAAGCTGTCCTTGCCCTGCTTACCTGTTCATGTTCTCCTCCTTTCTGGAACCCTCTGTACCTTCTGGTGCTGCATCTGGAGTCTGCAGCTTCATCTGCGGCTCATCCTGCGGCTCAGTCTGTCACTGAGTCAACTGAACAAGAGGCATCGAGCCGCCTGTTTTTCATTGCTTGGGGAAGTTGGCGGAATGACTTTTTACATGCATGAATGCTGCCTGGTGCGTTCATCTTGGTCCTACAAGCTTGGAAAAAAGTTGGAAGGCATGCAGTGGCTGTTACTTTGTGCCATCGGTTGTTACATGGCGCTCGACCAACGGAGAAAAGCGAAGTGTCCTCAAGAATTCATCATGGAAAGTTCTTTGACTTGTTCCCGGCATCATTATCTCGCATCTGCTGCTCGATTCTGGTGGCAAACATCCAAACAGTTGCAAGATCGAGGAAGAAAGGCACTGTGCGGTAAAAAGGGGTGAATGGCACCCACCCATCTGGTGTACAAAGGTGGGTACCTATTCACGAGTTCACATCATTCGAAGGCATGTTGAATGCTTTGACCCAAGCAGCCTGCCTTCCCTGTTAACAACTGCCACTTCTGGGAAAGGCCGCTCCCCAGTCACCACATCGACATGATCACGGTCGCCACAATCATTTCCGCTTCTCATATATAGAGGCGATTTCCTTTCCCAGCACTCTCCTGATCAAACGGCAGCAGCAACTAGAAGTTCGATCACGGTTATCAGTCATAGGAACAATGTCGGGCCTCATAATCTACCAACCTACCTAGAAGTATTGTAACCACATGCTGAGCCACACGATTGACGAGCTGAGTACGTCCTGATACAATGCAGTAATATCCAATATGGCATATAGGAGATATCGATTACGAATCAATGAGTTGAGTACCTATCCAAGGAGTGTACGAATTGATGAGGAGGGCAAAGTTCCACCCCGAAGTCCCGGAAACTCAGGTTTATATATATATATATATATATATACATATATATACGACCAGAACCGCCGCCTGCTGTTGCCAACTACCCCGGAGAGGAAGTGTTTGGAAAACGGTCCCGTCCGGGAGCTGCGGAGACTAGCAGTCTCCTACATCGACGAGCGCGTCCCCTTTTCTGTCCGCACAGAGTCGGAGCAACATATCAGAGATATTAACTTCTTCCAAGCACTCTCGGGCCAACCACACTTTACCGGGATGTGCGTATCGAAGTGATACAGACCTGGGTTCTACCCGCTTGGCCCAGCGATAATGAACTAGGTACACTTATTTCTTTCGAACCTCAGATGATGCGTGAATCAGCATAGCCTAGGTAATGGATTCATTGATCCATCTGATGATGATGATCCTGATCGTCCCAGGAAAGAGAGAGAGAGAGAGATAGACCTTCCCTCCCTAGCGGGAAATCTTGCGTCAATGCCCCCTCTCGGATAAAAAAAAAAGCAGAAAGAACGAGAAAAAAATAAAGAAAAACGAAAAGAACAAGATTTTCGTAGTCTATGGTCCGTACGGATCTACATATATGGTTCGTACGTATAACGCTCCTTCCACAATGCTCCCCCCCCTTCAAAGGGTACTACCTTACACCCGTATAGATATTGTACTGATCTAAAGATGTAAACTCCATGGCCACTAATGATACCTACGTATCTGCCTCCATTTCCATACAGGTAGGTACCTTTTATCTCCGGCCTTTTATCAGATCTACCATCAAACCCTCATACCCCTATTCAACAGTATCTATAGGTACCAAAAAAAAAAAAAAGCCGGCTGTACCCCGATGGCGCGGGCTGCAAGCGCTTGCAATAAAAACATTTTCTCTCTGGTGCGGTCAAAGCCCACAGACGACGATGAATGTACAACTCCCCTTTCCCAGGGATGGTAATCACTGCCAGCTCGCCGCGCGCCGGTATGGTGGTCCAGTTCACAGGTGGGCTACCAGCATGCCTGCACAACACGTCATCCACTTGTCAATCCAGGTCTTGGGTGCGGATGTGCACACAAGTGAGAACACAGATCACCACTGTCAACGCCGTCTTCTCGCATTCTGTACTGCCCGTCGAGCCCTCGTTTTCTCCTCCTTCGCCCTAGCCTTCTTCCTCTCCTCTTCCTCCTTCTTCACACTTCGGATCAGGTCCTTGTGGGACCTTAGTACCTTTTGTACTTCGTCCATGTCGATGTCATGTGTGGCAGGGATATTCCATGCCACTCGTCTGCCCAAAGTTGGTGCATACCGGTATTCCATTGCCAGTACCTTTTTCTCACGCAGTAGCAATAGAAGCTGCCAACAGACTTGCCGCGGCAAACAGCGTTGAGGTATACAGAAACGCAACGGACTTTCTATCGAAGTACGTCGCGGACCAAAAAGAAGCCATTGGCAAGAGCAAAGATTTCGTTCTCGAGTACGCCCGAGATGTCAACGCCGAAAGTGATGTAGCCGAGGTGTAACTTCTAGCCACCGTCCACAAAGCGGACTGGACGTCGAGGCCGGCGTCGAAACCGTTCGACGAACACAACTGGGGTAACATCCATCCTTGTAAAGATACCTCTATTACCATCGAATGATACCCGCTGATCCTTAACCCGTGTCCTGGCTTGGAGCCGAACTCATCCTCTTTCATCAACCTATCCCCCCCAAAGAGAAACAACAGTGGACATGATCATCTGATATTCTGTCTTAGTGGATATCCCCAGTGTCATCCGGTGAAATAATCCTGTCAATATCGCCGTCTCATGGAAATCCTTGATTACTCATCCCTTGCCCAGTCGACTTCCATCCGAACTTTGCACACAAAGATTTTCCATGATCTCTCGAGCTATAGTCTAGAGGTATCAAAGTACCAGTTGTAATATACCACTTATGGGACAACGTCAATATTCCTTGTGTCGATACCTCCCGTCCCCATCAGAGGTACTATTCCATCTTCCCGAGGCGTTTGAACAACGTTGATTTACACGAGTAAAATGATAAGTAGGTACGTAGGTATTTTCATGTTGCTGTAGAGACTGCTTGAGCACCTGCAGTCTAGACATTTTGAGAGAGTGGGTCGGGCATGTGCAGGAAGGCTGGTCGCGGATGGATAGGTACCTCTAGGTAGGTATGCAACAAGCCAGGAGATTCGGAGAGATGTCGGTAGGGAGAAGGCCGGAGATCCGCGAAATTACCTACCTACCATCGTGTGTTGGATTAGTTTTCAAGAGATTGCTTCTCTGCTGACGCTTTGGTACCATAGCGGGAAATCTCCCAAAACATCTAGCATAGTAGGGGTTCACTAGGCTAGGTGATTTGACTAGGCTAGGTGAATCACCTAGCCTAGTTGCTCAATAGAGGGCTTTGATTGGTCAATTTGGGTGCCCCCTATAACGATGTGCTGTGTTAGACTTGGAATTTTTTTTTTTTTTTTTTTTTTTTTTCCAGCTGGGCTACTCTTTCCTGGGAAAACTCCAAAGTTCAATTCCTTATATAAATAGAAGTAACGAACCTTCTTATCAATCAATTGGGCTAGTAGCTCAATAGTTCTGTTATTACTTTCTTTCTTCCTATTACCAGTTCAATCCCGCTGGTGGTCGTCTTTTTTCGTGCGAAAAGTTTCGCGCGAAAGTATAAATGCCCTCATCCAGATTTCGGACTTCGAAGTCGAAGTTAAAGACTACTACCAAAGATTATTATTAAAGAACACTACTAAAGACTACTACTAAAGATTATTACTAAAGACCCTTATAGAGGCCTTCTAGAAGGTCCTTATAAGAGTCTTTAGCTTTTGCCATTTTGCACCCAAATTCGACCAATCAGAGCCCTCCATTTTACAACTAGGCTAGGTGGACTGCCTAGGCTAGGCTCACTGTCATGGTTAGAAATTGAACCTAGCCTAGTACCCCCCCTACTATGCTAGATGCTATCCTTATATGCCCGCTGCGGTAGGTAGCGTATTGACCGCCATCAACAAAATTGCCGACAAACGTCGTGCCATGCTACATAACTTGGGATATTGCAATAGTTGAAGAGGGAAGTTGGAGGACTCTGGCCGTGATCAAGTTCATGTGGAAGCAGGTCTCCTGGTACAGGAACTCAACGTTGTACCCTGCCTTCTCTAGCAGCAGCAACAACAATGCAATCCTGGTTCAGACGGGATACCACGATTTGGACCATGTAAGCCTGGCCCGAAACTCCCCGCGATCCCAGAGCAACCGGACGAGGACTTGTAATTCATACACAGAACTACTCAAGAAATTGGACTGTCAATCCGACCCAAACTACAAGGTCCAAGGCTACCTACCTACTTCTTTCGGAACGTTGAACGCAAGACCGCCCCTGTTAGGAGCAATTCTCCGCCGCCAGCTTATGCGGCTGATGACGGTCGGAACTTCTCTGCCATTGAGGAATGAGCTCGCTCGAGGAAATGTGTCTGACGGAGAACCATCTGGGGATAGAAAGCAAAGGTGTTGATGGTCGGCAGTGGTCTCATGGTACCTACCTAGTTGAATCCTTACTTCTCCGCTTCATTTCCCTATTTATAGTTATTTCCGCCCCGTCCCGCAAAAAAAAAAATCAGGGTCCCTGGCCAGAAAGTCGTCGATGGCTGAGCGTGAAGACTGCCTAGGTGCTATCTGTAGGTAGCCAAGCAGGGAGTAGGATGACGAAGCCGAGTCCCTGCCCGTCTTCCAAAGCAGGAGAACCTTCAATGTCCCCGGAAAAGCTTGTAACCTGCGAGTCTCAGAAGAGAGGTTGTTGATGGTCAAACACAAAGGACATGCCAAAGAAAGGGCGTAGTCGAACCACTCAAGTCTTTCTTGAGTTGTATTGAGCCCCAAGAAGCGGCGCTTACCTCTACCTACCTACCAAACACCAATACCTACCTAGGTAACTTCCCCCCAAGAAAGTCACGTTCCGTATTTGAACACGGTTGATGCGCGATGTCTATCTGTTAGCACTGAGAAGTGAACAAGAAATCAAGCCTCAATGGGACGGACCACAGCCGAAAGTCAAAACTTTGAAAGTGAAAGTAAAGTGTTTGCATCAAAGGGCTTCCTCTTCTGCGCTCCCTGGCTACCTACCTACCTAGGTAGTCTATACCACGGTAATACCTAGGTCTCAAAAGATTACATTATCGGCAATTACATAGCGCCTGGATGTATCCGACCGCGCGATCCGGGACCTCATTCGCTCAATTACCTCTAGGTAGGTAGACAACATGCCCTGGCGAAACATGTCAAATCCCAAGCCTCATCGAAAGATTTGCGAAGTGCGCGTTGGGGGATTCCGGCAGGGCCGACATAGATCAAGCGGCGTGCGTGTCGAGAGCCGCCAACGAACGAGCTCACCCCAGAAAAACAAAACCGATGGAGGGTCGAGGTAAACCTTAAGGACACGTACAGGTATAGAGAGATCAAGACACTGAACTCACTGGAGCGATTAGGTACCTAGGTACCTAGGTATCGAGAGGAAGATGGAGCTCCTCGTAGGTAGGTCCCCCTAGAAGTAGGCTTTGACTAAGAGGTCCAGTCCAGTCTCGGTCTATCGAGGCTGCTTCCTTTGTGCCCTTGAATCAGGTAGGTAGGTAGATAGAGATACAGGTGGTAGTTGAGTCGTTTTAGGTCCTTCGCTCTGCTCTGGAAGAGGAATCTGAACCTAACAGCGCTTGTTGTTTACTTTCCCCTTTTACTTTCCCGTTTTACTTTCCCCTTTTCTGCTTTTCCCGGTTTTTTTCTTTCTTCTTTTTTTTTCTTGTTTCCTAGCAGGCGAAGTTTCGATTCTGAAATATAAGGTACCTTCCCTAGGTATCTATGAAGGTCATCGACACTAGGTCCCCAGTAAAACTAAGTACCTACCTAGTAAGTGTACTTTCATCATTTATTAACCCCCCCGTCTCTTTATTCATTCCTTCCTTCCTTCCTTCCTTCCTTTTGGTTACCTAGAGGTAGTAGATGTACTTAACCCCTCTATTCCAAATGCGCAGATACCTACCTTATCTCTTTTGACCAACCAGACCGCGGACAGAACGCCGAGGCAACCAAGGAACCTACCTACCTACCTAGGTACCTACCTACCTATTGGGCTCTTGCTGGTGGTCATTTGAACAGGAAGTTCTTGAGTGTCTAGAGGTAAGTAGTCAGCGGCTCAACTTACACCACGCACTACCACCATCTTTCACCTGAAATTGGTTACGGATTTACGAATACATGAATAGTAAAGTAAATGTTTGTTGGCAAACTACTAACCCTAAGTAGGTACCTAAGGTAGGTACATATAAAGAACACTTACAGAACTCTGAAGCGGTGTTGGTAATAGCAGGCCCCTGCATCGTGGAACACCCCGTGGAACCTGCCTGGGACTGACAAGCATGTGCATCAAACAAACAAACTTTCAACTCTCTTTCCAAGACGAAAGTGTACCTCTACACCAATAACCCATCCATTGGTATTTCCAGTAGCTACCTAGTAGGTAAGTAGGTAAGTAGGTATGTAGAGTTAGAAGAGGTATCTTAACTACCTCTACCTAGGTACCTAGTAACTTCTGTAATAGATGGCTACCTACCTATTATTTGTTTGTTTGTTTGGCACACACACACACAGTTCCCTCCTCCCTTCTCATCCTTGTCACCCCATTCTTCTTTTTAACCCATCTCGTTCGTTCGTTCGTTCGTTCGTTCGTTCGTTCGAGATCGAATCTTGCGATCTTTGCGTTCTTCTCCTCCTCAAGTCTTACCATAACTTCAACTCCTTCCATAGGTAGGTACCTACACATCAGTCCACCACGGCACTCAAGGTATAAGGTCTGTACCAAGTACCTACCCAGAAAACAAAAGTTTTGAGGAAAAAAAAAAAAAAAAAGGTATGCTCACTCGCTTGCATCATACTTATTCCGCTAGCTAGGTAGGTAGGTAGGTAGGTAGGTATCTACATCCTGAAGCAACTCATCCCCTCTCTTTCAGCCTCTTCCATCTTGCTCCTCCTCCTCCTCCTCCTCCTCCTCCTCCATACTCAACTGAGCACTAGGTATCCCGTAGCAAAAAACGTATGTGTAGTAGCAAATATTGTTGTTGTTGTTGTTGTCATGTCGTTTCGTGTCGTTGTGAGCAATAGTATCAGCACCGGTTAGATCGCTCGTGAAATCCATTTTTTCCCCATACCCATTCCAACCTCTCTGCTCTGACTTCATGCCGACCAATTCCAACACAAAACCAGGGCAGTGTGTCCTCCTGCTCACATCCACATCCTCTCCCGCCCATCTCTAGGTTCCATACTTGGAAGGTAGTAATCCTCAAGGACCACTAACCTCCCCCATCGAACCCAACCCGACACATACCCAGCTTCATCTCCTTCCCCACAAGGAACGTCATCAACCCGGTCAATCCCCATGCACTCAGACGATACCTCCACGTCTCAAAGTCGGACAAGGATGACCAAAACCACAAAAAACGAAGCACCGTAATCGTCCGCCATCACTAATTAACCAACACACCACACACCAAACACGTAATCGGTTCCGTCCACGTCTTCGCTCCGCCCCTCGCCACCACATCCGCGCGGAGATCCGTAAACTCCAGGTACGGCGTCCCGTTCATTTCCAGCGTGACAGCAAATAACCCTTCCCATGGTCTTTCCTTGTTGGTTACTTTGGCTCTGGCTCCTCCTCCTCCTCCGGGAGGAGCAGGAGGGGGAACTGAAGCCTTTTTGCGGGGTCGGCCGGGTTTCTTCCGCCCTTCTTCTGTTTTTATTATTTTTGTCGTTGTCGTTGATGTCGTTGTTGTCGTTGATCCTGGTGCGGGGGCGGGAGTGGTAGTTCTGGATGCCTTTGCGCTTGCTGTCCTTGTTCTTCTTGAACGTAATGCTAGTCCGGAGGCGGTCGACTCGTCCTCTGCGGCTTCGGCGTCGGGCGTGTCGTCGGGAGCGACGGGTTTGGCGTCGTCTTCGCTGTCGGGTTTGAGGGCGCGGTTGCCGTTGCTGTTGTTGCTACCGTTGGTGGTTCGCGTGGTGTCCTTCTCAGCTTTAACGTCCACAAAGTCCGGCTGCTGCGTGTCGCCATTTGCTTCCGTCTTGGCTTTGCTTTCCTCCTTCGAGTCGTCCTCGTCCTCCTCTTTCTTGTCCACCTTCTCCTCCTTTACTGGGATGTGAGGCTTGTCGGTGCCGAGTCGCTCGTACGTTGCCCTGAGGGCTTGGTCCTTGATGCATTCTTCGTGTAACCATTTCTTACATGATTCTGAAGAGCAGCCGACTAGCAGTTTGTCAGGGTTCGCTGGAGTGTTGCAGCCGCATACAAGTTCGACGGTCTATGACAGGGTTCTTGTTAGCATCTTTGCATGGAAAGGGTTGAGATGAATGTGACGGCGCATACCGAGAGTTCTTGAGACCGCACATCATAGGCCTGTCGCCAGTACAGACTATCCTGGGTCTCCTCGTCGTTCTCCTCAAACCAGTGCTTTACGATCGCGGGCTCGGTAACGCTGACCACATTGATGATATCCACTGCCAGCCATGTTAGCGCACACACAATTTCTACTCTGACCCGAACCGCTTGTGGCCCACTCACTGTGATTAGACGCTATCAGCTCGCCCGTCCCATGATACGGCTGTCTCCCCTCCACAATCCTTTTCCTATCTCGCGTCTTGGCCGGCAGCTCGTCAGGCCAGTACATCCAGTAAACTCTGGCGAAGACGTGGTGCTCGTCCCTAGCGCGGATTTCGAGAATCCTGGCGACCCACTCGGTGTCCCGCCTTTGTATCGGGGCCGTTGCCTCGTCGTTCGGTCCCTTTTCGCCTTGTTTTGGGTCCTTTTTCTTTATGCTCAGGTCGTTGGCGACATAGATGAAGTTCTCTGCATAGTATTTAACATTATTCACTAGTAGATTATCGTTCAAGTCAGTAAACCGGAAGTTTCTTCTGAGAGAAGAGGGACAGAACAAAGGGCCAAACTCACACACAAAGCTGTTGTACCTCGTCATGTCGGTCCAATCCTTGGCCGGCTCGACCTTGTAGTGTACATCCATGTTCGGGTACGTCTTGAACTTGCCCGACGGATGAAAGGGAGACGGCTGGGAGTGGATCTTGTCCGCTGGGTCGGTGTCCTCGTCGTCGATCGACTCGGCCTTGCCTCCGACCGTGCGTCTGCGCTTCTTGTTCTTCTTCTTCTCTGCCACCAAGGGGTCGACAATGTGGACTTGGAACGGGCATTCGGCTCGGGTGTTATCCTTATCCTCCTTCCGTTCCTGTACCCTGTCCTGGCGGTCGGCATCGGACGCCCTTGGTCTCTTGCGCGAGGAGGCCATTGTTGAGTAGTGTGAGTGTAGTAGAAGAGCAAAGGTTTAGCGAGCTAGGAGCGCCGCGCTTCGGCTAGGGTGGCGATGTCGTGAAGCGCCGGTAGTTGGTGGCGCAAAGGTTGGTGATGACTTGCGACGAAGATGGCGAAGATGCGACAGAAGAGAAGAAGGGTGGGGTCGCGCGTAAAGAAACGACGGATGAAAGATGCGCCTCAGGTTGCGCTACCTCTCCTCTAAGCAGAGACGACAAGTCTGATGTTGTCTAGGTTTCGAGTTGGGCGGCGGCGACGACCTTGGAGAGCGGCCTGAACCTGAAAAAGGTTGAGGTGACGTGGTTGGCTTCGGCTTTGTCGTGCGAGGAGAAACGCGGGCGCGGGCGCGGGCGCGAGGTTGCCGGGTCAAGGTTCGAGCTCCCGTCCTGCAAGGTTCGATGCCGGAAAAAAAAAAGTGGGTGTGAACCTTGGAGAACCTGAAGTACTTCCACTTTGTACTTCAGTTGGAGAAGGCCTGTGTTGTGTTGTGCTATGACTTGTCCCTTTGGCTCACTCACTCAGTCGGCACGCGCGATGGACAACGACAAGTGGTTCAGTTATGGCGGTGGTGGTTGGGAGAAGGAATTGGGAAAGAATCCGCGACCCGCGACTTGTGTTGTGTTGTGTCGACCGTGGTTGACCTTCTTTGTGGATGACGAGGAGGAATGGGGAAAAGGGTCTGGAACTGTCTGCGACTGGACAAAGCTTGACCGGGGGGTGTGCGGGTGGCAGAGGAAAAAAACAAAGCCAAAAAAGCTGGGGGGGCAAGTCTATTGTCAAGTTGAGTCAATTGACCCATAAAGTCTGAATAAAGGGTACCCGACCAAGTCTCTCAGACAAACGCTTATGTAGGTAACAATAAGAGAATTGGATGTTCAATAGCCGTAACAACAAGACAATAGGATGAAAGTGTTTCAATGTGTACAATCCGAGGACTCTATAGTCTGTAAAGTAACCCAACTCTATATTTCAATCCGAGACGGCGTGCATTTACAACGAACATTGCCTATGAACTTCCATTCTACCCAATTCAAATTGGGAATAAAGAATCGTTGCACTCAGCCACGTGATTTACCTAGATCGATGACCATCTGCCGCCAAGGTGAGCTCCAAAGAGGAGAACCTGGGCAGATTCTGAGACCACTATTGGTGGACGGCTACAATAACAGCGAGAAGATGGCCCCAGCTTCCCCGCTTGATAGCACGAACCTGGATTGTGCTATTTTACCCACAATTTGACTGTTGTTGTTGTTGTTGTTTCGTTTGTGTTTGCCCGTTTGGGTCAGTCTTTGCCGCTATTCCCACAAACTTGACTGATATTGTCAACCTAAGAGTCTTCATCATAATCCAGAAAGACAATTGTTTGCCTCAAACTAACTAGAGAAACTTGATAGATTCAGTAATCCACAGCAAAAGTACACAAATACAGATAAGCGACAACATCGTTCAAACCCCCAACACCACACAGACAAGCCAACGCCAGCGCTATGCATATAGCAACCCAAAACTAACCCGACCATCAGATAATCCCACCATAACCCATCATAATCCCCAATATAGCCATATCATCAAACACCATCATCATCATCATGATCACTCCTCATCCTCATCATCATACCTCCCCAAAATCGCCCTACTCGCATCACTCCCTCTCCTATCGTCCGCCAGTCCATCCGCCCCATTTCCGTTGAGCCCATTCTGTCCGTTCATCTTGAACCCCTCAATAATCTCTGCCAACGCCTCTCCCTCCGTCCTCCCCCTCTCCACATTGATAAACCAAATAAACAGCGCCGGCGTGCCCACAATCGCAGCCAAGAACCAAAACGCCGGCCTGATCTCCCCGCTCGCATCGATAATCGCCCCCACAATCGCCGGTCCAAACACGCTCGACCCTTTATCGGTGATAGCATAAAGAGCATAGAAAGCGGCCTCGGATCCGGGCGGGATGAGTTCTCCGTACAAAGAGCGGCAATAGCCTGACAAGCCGCCGAGGACAAACCCGTAGATGGCGGCGAGGGGGTACATCTCCCATGGCTGCTGCAAGCCACCGACGCCCCATGCTTGGACAAAGGGGAGATAGCCCATAAGCCCGTAGAGAGGGATGAGCTCAAAGAGGGCGATGCATGCCAAGATGGTTTGATGGGCTTTGAGGCGGAATTTTCGGGAGATGAAGGACCACGAGAATGCGCCCAAGATGCCCGAGGCGGTGGAAATGACGTTGATCATGCCCAGAGCCCAGGGTTCCATGTGGAGTTGGGTTTTGGCAAAGAGAATGGCGGTCGACGAGGTCGTAGCAATGGCATCCGAAAGCAAGAACCAGCCAGCTAGGAAGAGAACAATGTCCACGAGGCGCCGGGCGAGATGGATGGTGCGGAACAGGGACTTCCAGGCGTAGATGGTGTAGTGGAACAAGGCGCGAATGCCTCCGGTGTTGGATTTGGTGGGTAGGGGAGGTCCCGGACGTGGTCGTAACCACATGGCGGCTGGAATGGTGAAGATGGCCCACCATGCACCGATAACGCAAAGTACAATCCGCTGCGACCAAGTGGTGTTCTTCAGTGTGATCAGAATGGCGATGGCCACGCACTGCAGGAACAAGCCGGCAATGTAGCCGATGCCAATGCCCTTGGCTGAGATCTGCGTGGACAGTTCCAGTTCGCGAGACGTCAACTCCTCGGTCGTCTGAACTCGGGAAAGCGGTTCGCCCTCCTCGTATCTTCGGCTTCCAAGCAAGGCAGTCGTCGAGTTGCGCGTGCTATCCTCCTGGTACTCATCGTCCTCATCATCGCCCTCTTCGGTAGTCGCATACCCTGGCGAGCCATAGTCGCCAACCTGATCGATCTCGGGGTGATGCCTGACCAAAAGCGGCAAGAACGAGTTCAGCAGCACAAAGGAGGCGCCGAACGAGGTATTCGAGATGATGGCCAGCAGAGCACCAATGAGATAAGTGCTCTTGCTAATGAAGATGTAGGCCATCACACACGCGCTGCCAATCCATGCGAAGGCAAGTAGCAGCTTCTTTCGAAAGTTGCCATGGTCCGCGGCGCAACTGATGCTGACGACCAACAAGGCTTGCAGCAGGACGCTGACGCTGAACGTGTACATGGCGAAGCTGGCCGTGTTGATTTCCATGCCCAGTACGTAGACGACACATTGTCCTTCGGCAGAGGTGGTATGCTTGTCGGAGCTGGAACCGCAGGGTTTCGATCGGTCGGAGAGGAGGACGCCATTTTCGCGAGCTAGACTTTCGAGGAGAATTGGGATGAAGGAACCTGTTTTGGGGTGCGTGTAAGTCATGCAGTTCGGGCGATTGTTGTCGGCTCAGTCAATAGGTGCATCAACATACCGATACCTGTCAAAACATGTTGTCGGTCAGCTTTGAAGAGTCAGACGAAAAGATGGAATTGATGATGATAATACTGACCGCAAATAACATAGACCTCAGCAGCAAAGGCATAGGCATACCATCCCGCGAGTTCCTTTTGGCTGGTGGGGCGAGTGTCGTCACCGGGGTATCGTGGGGGAGGCAGGCCGCTGCTGCTGTCGCCGTCAGTGTCGTCGCCGTATGGGTAGGAATCGCTGTTGTCGCCGGCGTTGGCAGGACTCATCCTGCCGGACATGGTGGTGGTGATCCAGTCGGCAAACGAGAGAGTGTCGGATCGCTCGTCGTCGGCTTCGAAGCACGACGAAGTGTACGAGTAGAAGGATCGCTTGGAGGCCTTGGACGCGTAGGATGCGTAGGATGAACGGGAAAAGAGTCGCGGAGCTGGTGGCGGTCGGAGAGATTCGTCCTCCCACTGGATGTCAGGTCCATTGTAGACGTGGTTCACGTTGTTGTTGTGCCGTGGTGTCATTGCGCTGTACTTTAGTTGTACGCTAGGGCCCGTTGCAGGGCATTGATAGGCGTACAGTGGGTACCATTTAAAAACGCACAACCCCGAAATTTTGGCCATTTTTTCCCCAACCCTGGGAATGACCACCTGGCTTCTAAAGTCTCTGGCAACCACAATTCTTAATAAAAATGGCCAAAACTCGTTAGAGGGGTACTTTAGAAAGCGGGGAATCTTCTGATCTATTTTTAATATTTAGTATACCATCCCTTGGCCTCCCTCACCGCCCGGACTCTAGCAGGCATACTATTAATGAGGCGATTTACAACATCGATTTTAAAGTCCAACCAAACTATAGTAGCCACCTCCTATAGTAAATCCAATGACTTCTCGTTCTTTAGCATCGTCGAAAGTTCTGGGCATCTTTCAATAATCCTTTCTTTTAGTAAAGACCATAGATTCTCAATCGGATTAAGATCGGGTAAGTAAGGTAGCCATAACAAAACCTTAAACCCCATCTCCGCTAACCACTCCTTTAACAACTTCGAAGTATAAATAGGGGTATTATTTTATATAAAGGTAATATAAAGCTCTATTAACCCTAGAAGCTCTTCCTCCAAAATTTACTTATAAATTCGGGCAATTATACCTCCTTTTTTAGTATCGGGGTCTCCGTAGTAGATAATGAAATCACTCTTCACCCTATAACGAATTATACCCTAAAATATTTAAGATTAGCGAAATAACTTATACTTCGGTTGAACGAAGGAAGGATCTATAATTAATAAGCTTTAAATGGAAAAAAATAGTTAACTTTTGGGCGAAATATTTAAAAATAAAAATAAAGAATTATATTTACCCTTAGGACGAAAAACCTATTTTCGCTATCCTCCACCTCCTTTCTCAATTATAAACTCATCCGTAAAAAGAACCGTCCTCCAAAAGGATAAGGGACGATCCTCATACTCTAAAGACCAAGCATATCTTAATGCAGCATATTTATTAGAAAAATATAGCCTTGTAGTTGCAAGATGGTGACTAATCTTCCACTTCTTGAGGTTGTTCGTGAGGCAGCCCCTCTTAACGTAAGGGCATGCTTTTTTTCGCAAACTCTCGATTTGAATGAAGGGCTCTTTAGCAATAACAACTAGAATCCGTCTTTTATCGTACTCATTTAGGAGTAGTAGTCGTCCACAGCCAGGTTTAGAGATACCATAGTCTTAAGCAGTAAAACGGCGAACTACGCCTCGGACGTAGGAGATAGACACTCCCTTGTATTTAGCTACATCCTTAGCGGAGGTTCCTGCAGAGTAGCTAGTATAAATCCGATTCCTCTTCCGGGGAGTAGAGTACTTGAATTTTGCCTTTTTAATAGGGCTGGAGGTAATGGGGGCCATTTAAACAAAGAGGGTGGTTTTTGGTGTTTTAGTCAAAGTCGAAAAAAAGGCGGGGTTGTGCGTTTTTAAATGGTACCCACTGTAGCACTCTCGTCACCTTCAGTGAGGTGCGTGGACCACCCTGGGGCTGTGAGCAAATCAAGGGCCTTGCTTCGCCCGAGTCCGGCAGGCGGTGTGGATCCCCCCCGCTAAGGTATGTATCGTACAGGGCAGGTACAACTGCAGGTACCGCTGTCTGCCTTGCCAGTCCCAGCAACCCAAACACAGCAAAAACAACCCTCCGTCCAGGAACTTGAATTGGAAATGCACGATTCGCTTTTTTGTACCTCTGAATCTTCCAGGTCGAACCTCGCAAAATCAGGTCCAGCTTCCTTTTCGTTTGCTGACCAGTCGAGAGTCGCAAGGTCGGACACTCAATAGCGAACACCAGAGTCGGCGCGTTGGTGGCTGAATGAGGAAAGCGGGGGCGCTTAAAGTCCGAGTTGTCGTAAGGTATTCAATCGGAAACAGGTGTCTCGGAGGACAATGGACTCATGGAGATGATAACGGATGGCGGTAGGTCGAAGTGGTGGTCGAATGAGCTGCGATAAGTTGAGTACCACCTATAGTATAAGTAGAATAACTTTTGGAAAATGTTCAACAGGCGAAAGAAGAGCAGATAATGGTATTATAGGAATTGTATCAAAAGTCAAGGATAGCAGCTGAGTCTTGCTTTCCTGCTTCGATCAAAGCACTTCGGTCCGTTGGAGGAGCCCTTTCAGACTTTCAGGGCGCAAAGGGCGCAAAGGGCGGCTCGGTGACTGATCACCCTGACTTAGTTCACATTCCCAGTCTTCTCAAACAAGAAAATCGCGAGAAGGGACCAAGACCCATACTATTCAAGACATTATAGCTTGAAATAGTACAAGAAGAGGAGTGGCACCGCCAGGTTTTTAAAGAGTTGAGAGGGGAGAAAGAAGAACCCTTCAAGTCCGCATGAGCAGATCGACTCTTGGCATTAAGGGTCAACTTCCCCTCCTTCAGTTGTAGTGTACATAGCTTACAGACAGGACCCTACCTACCTTTGACCACCCAAGTCGGTGATGCCCAAATACCAAAGCACAGACTGAAGTGTGATGAAGCTGCAAACTGACGGCATTCCGAACCCCCAAAAAAGCAGGGTCCAAGGCACCGAAGAGGAGTGGCTAAAAAAAAGTTGGTCTCCTTTTTCTTGGTTTTGGGGTCCTGGAGCTGGAAAGCAGTGCAGTGCATGAACGGGAAGTGGGGATGGGATGGATGGGATGGCCTCCACCCACTGAGTGAATGGCTCGGAGACCGGCATCATCCCTAGGAGGTTTGTTTTCGCCGTAGGGCTGCTGATCAGTTACCGGATGAGAGGGGGGGGTTGCTATGCAGACAAGCTCATTCCCAAATGTTTGCTCTGTGCGTGCGTGACTGGAACGCAACGCTTTCCAAGGACGAATGGAATTTTGTAACTGGTGTTATCGCTACCGTCGGTACCGTCCTCTCTGCTTTTGCGGGCCGGCGCGGTTGGGGAGGAGGTCCGTCCGGTCTCGGTGTTCCGGCCTTCGGTGTGAAAGGGTAGGTAGGTAGTGAAGGTGCCGTCGGTACCAGATTTGCTTCAAAGAGTGTGACGAAGGACAAGACATTTTCTACTTATGGAATGAAGTGAAGATGTTGAAAAAGACACCATTGCCAGCTCTTGGCTGACGGCAGACCACCTAACTACAACCTACATAACAATCATAAAACATCTCTGTTAATGCTCCCGCATGTCGGTTGTTTGGAGCGTCACATTGAATCCTGTTTAGTTGCAAATCTGGGTGTTAGTCACCGCCAAGACATCCATCCATCCATCCCAACTCCCAAATTCAAGAAGTGTGATGAATATTAGGGGACAGCAGCTTACTGTCAAAATCCCCAAACCACAAAATCTATCCAAAAGCTGTCCCCAAGAAGGCCAAACGAAGACAAAAAATGGGTATTTGGTATAACAAAAACTGGCCTTCCTCCCCCTCCTTCTCAGCTCTCCAATTCAAAACGCGCACATTCACTTCAGCTCAGCTCAGCTCAGCTCAGCCCCAGTCCCCCGCATGCCGAGCGCCGAGCCAAATCTCCACCCCATCCTGTCGGGCATCTCTCCCTCACTCAATGACCCGGACCGTCCCCAACATGCGAAACCTCAGTCTCATGCCCCTTTGGCTTTCCAAAAATCTTCCACTTCAACTTATCCGCCAAACTGTGCTGTCTTTCGTGGGTACCATGATGATGATGATGGTGATCACCACTAACACCAGGTATACCACCCCCCGTCCCCCTGTCCACCACCGCGGCAGGAGCCTTGTGACTACTACCGTTACCAGTACCAGCCGGAGAGACGTGACGCTCGTTACCGGCGCCGCCCCGACCGGTGTGGTAGTTCTCCGTCTCTTGGGAGTGGCGGATGGCGGCGTCGGGAATGATGTCCTTGTCGGCGCGACGGTGGGGGGTGACGCCTGCGTCGCCTATGTTTGCTGCGCCTGTTTTTGTTTTTTCAAAGGTATGTTAATGATAAGTACTGAAAAGATAATGGTGATGGTGATGGTGAAATTGCGCTAGGCTGGCTGGCTGGGCTGGGCTGGGGGAAGTTGGGGGAATGGGATAGGGAACAAAAACAGCGCTAGCGGGTTTCGGTGATTGGTCTTATCGCTGCTCTCTCTGAAAGGAGATCTTGGCAAACGTGGGACAAGAACTCGCTTCCTTCAATCTTTCACATGGATCCCCTTGACGCTTTCGAGCTTTCGCGAGCGCGCTGGGTTCAGTGGGCTGGTCTAGCTGGGCTTGGCTGGTGATAAGGGAATTGTATGTAGGTTGAGATAAGCGGTTGAATGGGTGATTGACATCACACCACCCGGTCGCTTTCAGGTTCCCATCTCTTTGTCTTTTCGTCGTTGTCGCGAAGGGGGTTGGTGATAGGTAGAGGTATGGAGGGAAGGCAGAAGTGGAATGGAATGCCTTACCTCCGCGACCGGTGCTGAACGCTCCATCTCCGTGGCTGCCTTCAGAGCCTGCTCTAACGACTTCTCCGTCAACGTACTTGGTGTCGTCGGGGTTGATGTTGCCGGCGCCGCCACGGCCGTGGGATACTTCGGGTCCTGCCATTGTGGTTTTGATGTCTGTCGTCGGTGCTCGCAAATGTGGAAAGCGAAAAGTCCGTCGTAGAATGTTCAATTTCTGTATGATTTGTCGATCTTTCGAGGTAGTTATTGACGGGAAGTGCGGGAACGTGATATCAATCGAGTCGGACGATGCCGTCTTTATAAAACATTGAACATTTTGCGCTGATCATCCGAGTCCGTTCACGGCTCACGCAGCCACACGAACGCACCCCGCGCAGCCAACCACATGCATTCACGTCTGAGAAGATGTTCTCGAAAGGGGCTTCTCTGCGTGGTGATTAGCTAGGATACCTCGAGGATACTTATCAGTGGTCAATTCTAGATCGCCCGAATCTGCACTATACACTACATCATCGATCCCAAAATGGTGTTCCCTAACCGATATCTCCCTTGTGATGGGCGGCACACCCGGATTCCCTGCAATTCCCTGCCAAGATGTCGAAACCGAACAGTGGCAACCACTCAGCATCGCCCGTCGCAACGCGGAACACCAAACACCATTACGTTTTATCTCTAGACCCCGAATCTTTCTGGTGATGGTGGATTGGGGCCCGTCTGGATTTCCTCCAGTACACAAGTGAACGTGTGTTGCTGAAGACAGAGATGCAAAAGTTGCATGGAGGCTGTGAGAGCTGAATTGAGCAATGCAGGTGCACCCCACGTTGCTTGGAAGGACTCGTCTTTTCGATGTAGACGGGAGGTAAGGTACTTTAGCATTTGACATCACCCGGTACTTCGTTCTTTCCTAACATTCATGCTTTCAATTCACATCTATGGTGATGAGTCTGGTCGGATTAGGAAAGGTACCCCATTGATAGCAGCCCTCCCGCAGTCGGTACAGGACGATTCGACCCTTCCGATTTCGCTTGCTGCGGTTCAGCTGGAGGTCACTGATAAGATAAGAGCTTCTCCAAGTCTCCGCTGTCTGTGTCTGCCGCCTCATTATTCGCAGCTTTGAAAGATGCAACCACACGCCTCGATCGTCAACATGTCGATTTCTCTTCCATTGGACCTATCCTATCATGCACCACTACAACGAATGCTACGTTTTCAACCAATCTAAATCGATTTGCCTCGTTACAGAAGCACTATGGAGACGATGACGAAGCAAAAGGATTGGCTCTTGCCGTACAGAGGGCGACACTCAAGGTCTCCTCCCTTATCACCATGATACCTAATCGTACTTAGGTATTCAGCTGTGCCTTGGTTCGATTCTTCTAAAGCTGAACGGGCTGACGCTGGCCCTTCATGTTGGGTATCAAGGATCATTCCAGGCAGCCAATCAACTAGGGTTCGTCAAGGCTGACTACCTACTTTCCCCTCATTTCAACCCGCGGGTTCGATTCCAACGTCCTGACAACCTCAACAACTGTCCCTGAACACCTCAGCTATCCCATCAACAGATTCAACAAAAGGCCACTCTTCTCTTTGGAGAGTACGGCTCTTGCTGCTAGACGGGAGCAGCGCAACAGAAGCCGACGATCGACCGCTGGCCATCCCCGCATATCACTACAAAACTGAGCTTGAGACTGCGTACCATGTCAACCAGATTGTGCGCCGTGTGCAATGGCAATTTCACCGGGCTGCTTGTTATCAACAGGCGCATACCTCATCATCAGTCCGTTGCCGGTTTCAGGCGATCCGCTGAGGAAGGATGCTATATTTGCCGTTCTGTTTCCGTCAAGCTTCAAGACATGGTCTCCGATGGTGAGGATAAGGATGAGGATGAGGATGAGGATGATGATCATGATTATTACACCGAGTTCACGTGGTATTTACCTATGCCTACGGCTGAAAGACGTTCAGTCTATGGTCCCTACACAGAGCATGGGCATCTCTCCATCCGGTTCATGAAGTCGCATCTGATCATCTTGTTCAGGCTCATAAGTACAGCAAGTAAGTCTAGGCCGCATTCTGACAAAACGAACCAAAACCAGGGTGAGGAGACCGTGCAAGTAATAACACTTCACTAATATAGGTCCGGATGCGCCGATCCGTTCTGTTGATCCTGGTGCCAGTCTTACTGATCAAGCAGTCATGGAAACTGCAAGATCCTGGCTTAAAAAATGTCGCCAAAACCACGAATTATGTGGACCAGTTGATCCTGCCTTTAACCCTACAAGGCTCATCTACATTCACGACGAGTCCTCGGTACAGCTCATTGAAACCAAGAAAGAGGTAAAGAGTCATGCTTATGTCGCTTTCTCACACTGCTGGGGGAAATCCGAGGCTCTCAAACTACTTCAAGACGACCTAGACAAAGGGACGAGAGGCAACATCGAAGAACTACGTTCACTCATTCAAGTTCAAAGTTTACCGACCAGTTATCGGGAGGCAATCTCTGTCAGCCTAGCACTTGGATTTCGACACATTTGGATTGATTCACTGTGCATCATACAGAATAGCCGCGATGATTGGGCCAAAGAGTCCGCCATGATGCAGGACGTGTATGCCAACAGTTCTCTCAATCTTTGCGCTTCAGCTGCGGCAGATTCTTCCAAGGCGAGCTTCCAGCGCAGAGATCTAGGTGTATATGTGCCATTGAAAATTGAACCCCGATGGACTGGTATCCTCGATGGCGATCACAAGAAAGGCAAGCCTGGTCCACTTCCATCATACCTCCATCGGATCAAACCAAAACTTGTGATTTATGGCATGCACGAGATGGAGATAAACAACTCACCTCTCAATCTACGCGCTTGGGTTGTGCAGGAACGCATTCTATCAAGACGTCATCTCTTCATGACCAATCACCAGCTCTGGTGGGAATGCCGCGATACCCTTGCTAGCGAAGCGTTTCCAGCAGGGAACCCCGAGAGTTTCAATGAAGAACACGAAGAAGACAGGGTTCAATACTATGCGTTAAACCCTCCTGGACAGCACTCTCCCCATCACGGAGCGGTACTGGATGGTTCTCTGGTAGGCCAAACGGACCGTACTAGAGGCAGGCCTGCCCGGCATCCACCGTATAAACAACTGTCAGAGGATAAAATGACCTATCTATGGAACTGTCTCGTCAGGCATTACTCCTGGTGTGATTTGACCTATCCTCATGATAAGTTACCCGCGTTGTCAGGGCTTGCACAGATGTTCAGCGTCATACGAGGCCCAGGCTTCTCTCTTGACGGCTTCTCTCTTGACGGAAACTCTTATCTTGCCGGCATTTGGCGACCTGAATTACGAAGAGGATTATGTTGGAAATCATGCTCTAGGGGGCAATTTCGCTCGCACCGGCCTGATCCCTACCGTGCCCCTTCCTGGTCTTGGGCGTCGGTAGAGGGCCCAGTCACGGCGGCAGTCTCATGGGCAAGACCTTTTTTCTGCGTAGTGGATGCCAAGGTACTTCACGAGGACGAACGGTATAAGGCTGGTACGGTAAAGGGCGGCATTTTGCACCTGAGGTCCCGTCTACTTGGACCTCTCAGCATCAGGGACGGAAAGTCATCATATTCAGGCCTAACAATAAGTCCCTCCCAACAGGTAGATAGCTGTGTCAGGGAGGCCATTGACGCTGCGGAATGGGAAATATCTTGGGATGAAGGTTATGTGAATCTCAAAAAGTATTGCATCAGCTACCTTGATAAGCTTCCACATACTGTGCATCAGGACGGAATCGTCAAGGGTACAGACGCAGTGCGGAAGATGGTCTGGCTCGAGGATCTGGCCGAAGAACCGCGCATTCGGCTTTTTATGGTCTTCATTACTAGATGTACAGACCGCTATAGCCATCGTGTCCGATCTACTGGAATTAACGAATACGTTAACGGCTTAATGCTTTGTCAAGTCGTCAACACCTCCGGACTCGAAGGCGTCGATGAAGGTGTGGTTTTTCAGCGTGTAGGGTACTTTACAAAGCGGGGGACGATTCACCGCGAGGTGCTAGATCTCATTCCGGAGAGAACTATCGCCATTATATAAGCACAGATAGGCAGAATTAGACAGGTTTCTTCATAGGTCGATGGATATCTTGTAGCATCAATTCATCTGCCTCTTTTCCTTGCTCGAAAGATGCCTTGTATCATTGGCGGAGTAGGAACGGTTTCAGAGACTCGTTCAGTCGGCTCGCGCTCGCCTCACCATCGCAACAGAGGGCATCTGTCCACAATGCTTGACGGCACTCGATTTTGAACTAACGTCAGCAAGTCTCCAAGTCACCACTAGCCAAGGACATGTGTCCTCAATTTTCTCTACGCAAGGAATACAAGAAGCTTTTATCACACAGTGTCTGCCCAGTCCATGTCATGTCATGCTGCAACAACCAGGCGAATTCTAGTCGACACCTCATTCCCTCCTTGACCACCGCAAATCCAACCTGCACTCTATCAAACATCTCCAGAACACACCAACGATAAACACCCCTTTCAGAAATCTCAGCAACCAGCAATTACCGGAAACCTGACAAAAAACGCAAAGTGACCAACATAAAGCCTACTACCAGTGAAAAAATTCCGCATGTCTGGTCATATCCAATCCATGGCGCTACATAACCCCACGACCGCCAAAGATTATTCAACACGAAAGAAAATAAAGGCGCGATGACCGAGTGGCCTAAGGTGTTTGACTCGAACTAGCGTCGAGGTCCTATCAAATCTCTTCGGAGGCGCAGGTTCAAATCCTGCTCGCGTCGTTTGAAATTCTCTTTTTTTTGCAGCTTTTGACGATGTTGTTTTGGGGGTGTTTGGTTACTGGTGAGTGGTGGGTGGTTTGGTGTTTTGTGGGTTTTGTTTTTGATGGGATTAGGACGGAGTGAGGTGTGGAATGCACCGAATGTTGGCAGCCACGACACTTGGCGATTTGTGATCGGTTTACGAGGGAAGGAACGAGCGAGTGGCAGGGTGTGTAAGTGTGGTGGAAATATGGGCTTGATGGAAGGTACAGACAGGCCTGGACTTGATTTGTGGTGTGCTGGGCAACTGCTAATCTATTGATCCGGGTCATTGCAAGAAGGTACATCGCGCTGGCGGTTTGGAGAGCAGTTAAAGGCGGTCTTTTTACCATTATGCCGAAGGAGACATCAAGATCATGCACTGGGAATCAATGTTAGGTAAATCTGTCTGATCATGGGTATCACAAAGCCGTTGACCACCACTTCGATTCCTACCTACTCTCCATACTCATCCCAGTCCCCCCCCTGTCGCGCCCACAACACCTCTACCTCACGTTGCCAACCCATCAAGCCTGACCACGACGAACAGCATAGTTCGTCTCGCTAACCACCCCATCACTCCTCTTCTTCAAGTCTCTCACCTCACCCGCATCCAACTGCCCACCAAATTCGACTCCATCACTCCTTCCCAGAACCTTCACGCTCGCCGTGCCGCCATCCGCCGGATCAAACCACACTGCTACTTTGATAGGAGCGTTCTGATCGACAGGTCTCTGCATCCAGTTTGCGTCTCCGGCGGGAGGGTCCAGATGAAAAGTGGTTTCGGCCTTTTCCTTGCCGGCGTGCAGGATCTCGAACATGTCCCATTCGCCGCAGCCTGAGTTCCAGCAGGAGCATCCGCCGTATTGCGGTGTGTAGGGCACACGGGCGTTTTCAATCCAGATGGCGGGCATGTCGGCGGCTGTGTGTGGCATGGAGAATTCAAGGAGGAAGAGACGGTCGGTGCCGGGGAAGCCCTCTTTGGGTGGTGGTGTTAGTATGGGGTCAAAAGAGACGGGGAAAAGGGGAACTCACTCTTCGCAACCGAGCCAGGACGCACATAACCGCAGCTGCCGTCACAATCCTGATCGGTCATGACGAGGAACTCGTCGGTGATGACTTCGTTGGCGAGGATTTGAGAGGAGGAGGCGCCGCCGGTGGCATGCGAGTTGACGTAGGAGAGCGAGGCGCCAAAGGGACCGCCTACCACGCCTGAACCTTCGCCGCCTCGGTTGCCGAGGAAGGTGAGGCCTTGAGAGGTTTGGGAGGCCGCGTTGTAGTAGTGGTCACGAGAAGCGCCGGAGGCAGAGGGGTAGTAGACGGCGAGCTGCTTCAGGTGGATAGGTCCACGGAAGATTAGGGTCACCTTTTGAAGTCATGTTAGCTTTGCTGCAAAGACTCGGGCGGAGATGGTGGACAGAAGAGATGAGAGAGGGACTTACAGGCTCGTTGAATGGGGCAAGGTCACCAGCAAATGTGCGATTGACGTCCGCAAATCGACATTCACCGGTCTCCTGGTTCATGTAGGCCACTTCCTGGTACTCGCCGCTGCTGCCGACGTTGGTGTAGATGACTTGGTCTACTTTTTGGCAATAGTAGTCACCGTCTTCGAAGGTCTTGTGGTCTTTGCAGAGGTCATCGGCAACAACCAAGATACTGGGGTCGATGCTGTGTGGGTCGGCGTAAGGGGCGGACTTTCGGTACGAGCGACGGGTTAGAGAAGAACCAGAAGAGGGAAGACCGTTGACGGGGGTGTCGATGGGGTTGGTGACGCCGTCGACTATGCTGAGAGTATTGGAAGAGGGTGAAATGTCACGGCCAATGGTCAAACCGGTAGTGACTCCCGCAAGAGAGACAAGGGCCAACAAGGCCGCGAGGACCATGGAGAATATGGTGTGCTTCATGGCGAACATGGGAGCGTGAGAAGTTTCAGGCTTGGGCCTTGGGGGACTTGATCAAAAGAGCTTCTGATCAGGATGGTTGTCAAATCGCGACTGTCCTTCAAGCTCGGTGGTGATCTGTGGTTTCAAGAAGGAGAAAGATGGGTTTCATGGTGGGAAGGGTTTCTATATATACTCTTGAAAGGCTCAACAGCCCGGAATTTTCGGGCATTCACCCTTCACTGCCCATCACCAGCCGGCAAACGGACGAAAAGGTTTTGAGGAATCCGGATACCAGCGCCGTCCAAGTGAAGGGTCGAATCCATCGCGATGAGAAGCTTCAACTCCACAACAACGCCCTAGTTCGAACAGTGAAGGGAAGATTCCGGCTGTCGCCAACCGACCAAAAGAGGGAAAAAGCCACAAGCGGTAACCGCCATTTACCATTCACCACAGTGGACCCTATGTGCCAAGCATCACGACGTTTGGCGGCTCCATTTTCGGGGAGTTGAGCGGCTCTTTAACGTCCTTAATGTCGGATGCCAAGAATACTACAGACAGTTGAAGGTCTTGGGCTGTTATAGTAGACTCTCGAAAGGCCCTTCACGATCCCGTTTCATCGCCAAACAGACGAAACAGCCCGGCAGAATTGGAACGAAAAATTCGATCTATATTCGCGCTTCTGGATAAGCTGACAAGGGCTGGAATAACTGCATTGTTTATAGTGGCAACGTGATTGTGCCGCAAGTGATTGCAGTGGTCACTGGAAATATACTTGCCAGACGCAAAAAGGGGCCTAACAGGCAGACAGGCGTCACTTGACGAGCAATCGTTGTTTCAGCAACGAATATGATACAGCCAGACAGATTTCGGATGTCTTCAAGCCCGCCATGATGACGCGGAGAACAATTGTCGCGATCAGGTTCTTCAGAGTCACGATATTGGTGTGTTTTTGGACTGCCACTGTTAGCCGACAGAGCTGGCTGGCACATCGATCAATTATCCGCTCTCTCAACTAGTCCGGACAATGGGATTATTGAGTCTCAAAACTCTGTTTATTCGAAGAAGCACTGGATGGAGAGTCAAGAAAGGAAACGGGGGCTTCGCATGACTCTGCCTACCTTAGCGGTAGGTGAGCATCGAAATCTGAACAAACACGCCTCTCAAACTCCTGGATCCAGGGAAGTGACTACATCCGCCCAAACTGACAAACGAAAAAGAGCTAATTCATACTGGTCACAACAATCTACCATCCAGAAACCTTGTATAAAACTTAAGGTCTCGTCTGGTGTCATGCTTCTTACAGCATTTGCCTGTCTGCCCGAATTGATGGAATTGCCCGTCGTCCAAAATCGGCGTTCGTCATCTTAGTGTTATATCGTTTCCGTCTTCTATATCCGTCATGAGAGCCTCCACTTTCTTTTACAGACGCTCATCTTCATCCTGCTCATGAAGTCAGGCTGCGTTTTGCTTGCCAACGAGTTATTGATGAGGTGAAGGGTTCTCTTCTGGAATCAAGGCTTTACAGACCGGAGACTAGGTCATCTTGCCAGGTGACACTCATCTTCAACTCAACAACCTGCACGAAAAATTGAACGAAAAATTGAACGCTTGTCAGTGAAGAGGACCGACATGTAGTATGGGATCGCAAAAACGAATCTGTCAAGAGATATGGAAGTGAAGTGGACGACCGGCGGTTTGGGTACGTGCCGGCTCCAGCTGTCAGGGCAATATCCGTTTGGATATTACTTGGTATATTCTTTAAGCTTCGCCCGAGAGGCTCCATATCATTGTGAAGGGACTTTGGACGTTCAGACGGAGCCTTATCCCATTCCACTTCTCCACCTCTGCCCTCCGAGAATGGGGGGTGAAGGTCCAAGAACCTGCTCAAGTGGATACTTTCCGCCTTATATATCAGACCAAGATCCCTTCACCTGGACGACCATATCGTTTGCTCCGTTCGATATCCCGTCTTGGCCTTGGGAGTGAATGGGAAAGCTATGGGATCCACCTAGTATCTCTCAGTCGTGAAGGGAACTAGGAACCTATCCTGGAATACCATAAAAGGACCCCTTCCTCCTCCTACAACCAAACTTCTTCCATCAGCAACACCAGCGAGATTACTCAAATCTACAGTAATCGGCACCACGAAAATACACACATCTCAACAACCACGGCACTCTTGAGGATTCAACATGATTCTCAAACATCTTATCCAGGTCCTTGTGACCTTTCTTACCTTGGGCACCATTCCGGGTGCCAACGCCTTCGCCATCGTTCGCGATGGCTCTTCTTCTGTCTCTCGCTCGATTCCCTCTCTTCACGGTAACTCGACCATCCTCGCTCGTCAGGGTGACGTTTCCCCATACAACACCGATCCGGATTTCAATCCCCACTTGAACGTCCCTGACATCTCTTCCGACGACCTGTGCCGCGACACCAAACATGAAGAGGAAAATGGTAACTGGTACTGCCAGAAGGTAGACCAGATCATTTACACCAAGGTGACCAAGCCTGGTACTTACGATGCCGTCACTTTCATGGACAACCAGTCCGGAGCTTGCACCAAGACTCCCAAGCAGTTCAGCGGAGACCTTGCTCCGTATAATGAGCCTGTAAGTAGATGTTCAGTTTGGTGCCAGTGTCCCAAGTCTTATCAAAAAGAGACTAACCATCTTTCCTTCAGCTGTCATTGGTCTTCCGCGGACCGCTCCGCCTCAAACAATTTTCGGTTTACCTTCCCGGTGCTGGCGGTTCTTATAACCGCATCGGCGAGTACCACGCGGCCACCCAGACTCGCAATGGCATCATGTTTCTCGGCAACCGCGGTGGTGCTGGTTCTGGCGTTGTCTCTGGGTAAGATACCATTCATGAACCCTCTCGAGATAGCTCAAACTAATGGATTCGTTTTTATACAGCCCCTTCGGCGCCTCCTTGGCATATACCTCTGCCGACGGCCTCGGTGGAGCTTCTTCGCCTCAAACCATCCATGATGCGCCTCTTGTGTCCCACTCCGAGTTCATTGCAACCACAGACCAACCGTGCGATGACAGTTGCGGCTACAGGCGCCCTGGAGCTGTGACGTACAGTAAGTGATCAACTTCCCGACATTCTGGAAGTCCAATTGCTAACCACTTCCAACCACAGAGGGTTTCCCAGGATCTGCTCGTGTCTTCCTCTTCGAGTTCAGCATGCCAGATGAGCCCCAGCACAACGGCGACGATGGCAACAAGCCCGCCATCTGGTTGCTCAACTCACGAATCCCCAACACCGCGCAATATTTCAGCTGCAACTGCTGGTTGTCCGGGTGCGGGGAACTGGACGTCTTCGAAGTCCTGGCCCCAGGTCAAACAAAGGCGTTGTCCACTTTCCATCTGGGCGACAACGGAAAGTCCGCGGGCGATGCGAACTATTTCCAGCGACCTACTGGCGGCCCCATCAAAGTGGCTTTGGTCATGGATGCCACCAAGGGTGGTACGGTCAGCATCAAGAACATGGGCGCCAGCGATGGCGGGCGTTTTGGTGGCTCCCTCTCGGCGAGCCAAGTCGAAAACCTCAAGGCCAAGAGTGGCCTGGTCTCGGAGTTCACTTACCCAAAGCATTAAGGTTAGAGGCGGATGCGTAGGGGAGGGAATAGATGGGGGAAAGATGCATGAGTAGCGAAGAGCTCCAAGGAGCAATGGGATAAGATATGGGTTTTTAGCATGGCGTCGAGGAGTCTATTCTCTTTCAAGATACCCCTCACATACCTAGCATTGGCGCAGAGGCGGAATAGCACTTTTCCTTTTCCCGATCATGTTCATGCGCGCTAGTAGCACTTGCATTCTGTGATGAGGAATGCATGCAATGAATTCCATGTGCTCTGCTGACCAGATTATTTCCATGTCAACTGTCATCTGTCGACATCTGATCCGTGGTATCGTTCTCTCATGACTTCACATCGACAAAATTTCAAACTTGCACCTGGAGATCCATTTCGGTTCGCCTTATGACTGTTTCTTTTTCATTTCCTTGGTAACAGTAACAGCCGGTGATGCGAGTTCGTACTCCTTCCTAAACGCAGACTCTCATTAACATGATTTCCAGGCCGTAGCACCGAAGGAACTTGAGACCAGCATCAGGATCTTTCAGTCTTCAACCAGTTTGAAGGGAAATATCGTCGAGAACCTGTTCTATCCCACTTCTTGGCGTTGTCCTATCTGTCATCGGATGCTGAGGCATGTGATTATTATACACGAACATGGGTTTGGAGTTGTTTTTTTCTTCGGCCTCGTTCTGTTGAGCAGTGCGTTCGGACACTCGCGCATGATGAACTGCTGTCAATTCGCTGCAGCCTCAGAGCTTTCAAGATGAAGAATATATCCAGTTTACTGGTACTTTGGCCCAGTAAATGTCATTTGGGAGCTTGTTCCCAGACATCTGGTGTGCCGGTAGATAAAGGATTCTTTCGTGGCTGTCTCTGGGAGGCATCATATCAAGCCGGCCCGTCGTTCGTTTGGAATCCCTTGCCAGTGACGAGTACCCGATGTCTTCCGTGTCGGACGGCAAGCCAGTCGACCGCCCGCTAGCAAAACCTTCGAATTTTTACACTTCCCCCCTTCACTTCATGCCGCCCCATCGCCAAAGGACCGGGGTCCCCACACCCCCAACCCTTCACGCACGAAGGACTCTTCACCACCGCTGCCGTTTGGTCCAGAACACTCGACGATATCTTGGCATGAAGGTTGCGGGCCGGAATCCTGAATATTCAGCTAGAATGTCCATTCACTCCCGCTTTCTGTTTCCACTTCCGTCCTTAACTTCTGGAAAAAGTGGATTGAGGACGGCCGGCAAGGTTTGAGATGCCTTCACTTGTGGCCGTAACGGCTGGCGATGGCAGGTGAAGAGTATTTGGATATTTTGCGTGGAGTCCTGGAATTATTCCAGGAGTAGTATAAAAGAATCCTATCTATCACCAACTTCCTCCTGTTCCAATCCTCACTAGCCACTGGAAAAGAGCTGTCTACTTGATTTACAACTAATAAAAAGCACGGTAGAGGTATCTGGAAAGATACCGACTCAAGAGACAACAGCCATGGCTCTCAACACCATCAAACTCACGAGAGTCATTCCGGCCTTGTTGGCCTTGCTCTCCATCGTTGGCGTCGCCGACTCCGCCGCGATTTCTGGTACCTTCGGTAGTCTCTCGGCTTCTAACATCCTCGCTCGCGCCCACGCCGGCCCTGATGCGACTTCCAACAATCCCCACTCGGTTTCTCCCGACAACGATACCTTCCGAGTACAAACTCCCAGCTCGGACCTCTGCAAGGACAAGGGTCACGCATGAGAGCGGCACCTGGTTCTGCTCTCAGGTAGATCAGGTTCTGTACACCAAGGTCTCGGGTAGAGGCAGTGGCACATATGAGGCTGTTACCTTCATGGATGCCAACACTGGTCGTTGTGACAAGGCGACCAGGGCTTGGAGCGGCGATTTGGCTCCTTTCAACGAGCCTGTAAGTTCCATATATACCCCCTTGACTATTCCAAGATGAAGCGGGCATGTTACTGACACTTTTACCACCAGATCTCTCTCCATTTTCACGGTCCCCTCCACCTCAAGCAGGTGGCGTTCTACCAGCCCAACAGCGACGGCTCCTACTCTCGCAAGGGCTTCTACCACGCGCAGAGCCAGACCGCTGAGGGAATCACCTTCATGGGTAACTTCGGCGGTACCGCCGGCTCAGGTGTTTTCACCTCGTAAGTCAAACCCACTCCGTCTTTCCCCCCCTGCGCAAAGAAGCGAAGCATCACTAACACCATCAACACAGCGCCTTTGGAAACTCCCTCTCCTTCGTAAACTCCCACGGCAATGGCGGCGCCAGCCAACCCATCATCTTAGCAGACACCACCGTTTCCGACACCGCGGACTTCTCCATGTTCACCGACCAAAAGTGCGACGATGGCTCATGCGGGTACATCCAACCCGGCGCCGCAGCCCGCAAAGGCTTTCCCGGCCCCAACCGCATGTTCCTCTTTGAGTTTTCGATGCCACACTCCCCTCCCAACGCCGACGGGTCCGACCCCTCCGACAAACCCGCGTTGTGGCTCCTTAACGCGCGCATCCCGTACACCCAACAATACGACAAGTGCTCGTGCTGGGATTTCGGTTGCGGCGAGTTTGACATCTTTGAGGTTGTCAATAAGCATGACGAGAAGGCTTTGTCGACGTTCCACTTGAACCCCCTTGGTTTTGGCGACCCGAACTACTTCCGTAGACCGAGTGATGGACCGATCAAGGTCGCGTTGTTCATGGATGGTAATGATGGTGGACGAGTGAGTGTGAAGGTGCTGGGACGGAGCGATGGGGCGAGGTTTGGAGGTGCACTGAGCGCGGGTGAGGTGAACGAGTTGAAGAAGAAGAGCGAGGGGAGGGTTAGTGAGTATGTGATCAATTGGCCGGCCGCTTGATACAGCATTGCGACACGTGTCGGGGGTGACCGGCCTGAACTTGAATTGGCTGGGTTGAGCAGGTTGATTGGCAGTAGAAGACCCAGACGATGGATTCTGGGGATGGGAAAAAGATGATGGAGGAAAAGGAAAAAGGGAATTGGACTGGGTAATGATGGTTGAGAATTTGCACTTGGCGATTTCGCTTAGTTCTACTAGATACCCATTTGCTTTTCAGCTTCTTCTCGTAAGTTGCGTGAGATTTGGCAATATAGTCCACATTAGTATAAGAGAGTCGAGTTGCTTGGTGCTTTTCGTGGTCGTGTATGTCCGCGTATGACGTTCAGGGTAAAACACAGTACAAAATGTGGATCGGACGTACCAGTCTAATGTGAACAAATGTATGACCGGCATGCCCCCCGTTTATGAAGATTTGGCGGCAATTTTGATAACCATGGTAGGATTGATTTCGTGAAGTACTCGTAGAGTGTCGAGGCAGTGTTGGTCATCTGGCAAGGAGAATGGTGGGTTGTTGTTCCAGGGTTAGGGGTCAGTAAGAGGCTTCTCTCACTCTGTCAATTTTGCACAAGCCGGATATGCCATTGGACGTGAAATAGGCACGAGCATGATGAGATAGTCATGAGGTATGCGAATAATTCCATGACTTATCATCATCAGAATGTAACCTGACACACACATGCTAAAATGCTGCTGGGGTATCTCTTACACATCGCCACCTACGCCCTCGCTCTCTTCCCCCTTCCCCTTCCCCTTCCTCTCGCCGCACCCCTTTTGCCCTTCAAGCTTGCACCAACAACATGATCATCCTCATCCCCGTCTCCTTCTTGCGCATCATCCTCCTTCTCACCATCCACATCCTCTTGTTCTTCTTCTTCCTCCACAGCAGCAGCCTTCTTCCCCTTCCCCTTCCCCTTCCCCTTCCCCTTCCCCCTCTTCCTCTTCTTATTACCACCCTCCTCCTCCCCATTCAACGGCCCCATCGCCATAACCGGCAACGCCAGACTCAGTCCCCCTCCTCCAGAATTTCCCTTACTATTCCTAGCTTTCAACCTCCCCACCGCCTCCGCCATCCTCTTACTTCCCTTGACTTCATTTCTCCTCGGCGCAAATGCCTCCTCATTCCCCCCACCACCCAAATTCCTCACGGTCCCCGACCCCACCCCGCCCTCGAAAAACCTCGTAATATTACTCTGCGTCCCCTCCCTCTCCCGCTTATTCATATCCCTTATCACCGGAACCAACACCTCATCCGTCCTTTCCTGACTCCATCCAATCGTCTGCATCAGAAACTGTCTGAGGCCTTCGAGGTCCGGGACGCCCCATTGGAATGGCTCCGGGGTCGAATCGACTTCGGGATGTAAGTACGCATCGAAGACAGCCGGGTTGGGGAACCCGACTGGAAGAAATAATTTGGTAGCTTGGGCTTTGCGGAACTTGCGCCTGAACGGGGTGGAGAGTAAAGACGGGTCTGGTTGAGGGGACGATTGGATTTTGGTCCACCATTCTTTGAAGGTTGTGAGGGAGGAGATGGGTGTAGGTTCAGGAGGGAATTCCGACAAGATTTCCACGGCTGTTACGGGGCCGACGCCCGATAAACCTTCAGTGTAGTCTGACCCTAGGAGTTGGGCGAGGGCGATGAGTTGGTCGCGAGACAAAGAAAGGTCGCGCTCGATGTCGGAAGATAAGTAGCATTCGACGAATTTGTTTCCGTTGAACATGTTTTTGTAGACGCGGGTGCCGCCGAAAAGAAAAGTGTCCGAGTCGTCGGTGACGATGCCGTCTACGAGACCGAGGCGGACGAGCTCGGCGCATTGCGCTTCGGCTTCCATGGGGGCGGTGATGTAGGGGATGCCGAAGAAGCGGAGGAGGGCTTGGCATTCGGTAATCATGATTTGGGTGACTTCGTCGGCGTCGCGGCGGTCTTTGCGTTGTTGGGTCCGTAAAGCTTTGAGTTCTTGTTCGTAGGCGGCTTGGTTTTCTTGAAAGGTTTTGTGGTTGAGTTGAGTGGCGAAGCGGGCGTGTTCTTCGGCTTCTTGGGCGAGGGAAGCGAGGAGTTCTTGTTCTTCGGGGTCGCTGAAGTCGTCTTCGAATTCGGAGAGGGCGGGGGCGTCGGGGTCGGGAACGATGTCAGTGGTGGTATCGTCTGGAACCGCCGCCAAACCTTCAACTCGTTCCTGTTGGGCAGGTGGAGGAAGGACGTCTTTGAAGAGGTCTGCTTCGATCTGGGCGTCTTCTTCGGCTTGAGTTGCGGGTGGTCCGAAGGAGAGGGTCATGGTTTGAGACGGAAGGGTTACGTCTTCAAACACAATGTCGTCGCCTTCTTCCTCATTAGGGGAGGGTGATTGACGGCTGGTTTCAACTGGCTCTTGCGACACTTCGTCGTCCAAAGAAGGCAAGCTAGGCCCCGGCATCTGAGTGAGCTTCTTGGGCGATGGAGGAGCATCGAGGATCTCCAAATCACCATCACTTTCATCGGATGACTCAATCATCATGACCTCATCCTCTCGTTGCTTTCGAATTCTGGCCTGCTCTTCTCGAGCCAAGTTTTCATCCTCCTCAGCCATCTGCCTGTCCTGTTCTCGCTGCTTCCGTACAGTGTCGCGAATGTCTTCGTCGTTATTCGCTAGCCATGGCGGTAGTGGACGAGGAGCATCCTTCGGCTCTTTCTCAAAACCGCCAGCATCGTCATCAGACTGAGGTTCCATCTCACCAGTTTCAACTGGCTTGGGCGGTTCAGACACCTTTTCCTTCTGAGATTTTGCTTTCGGTCGGTTGCCCCCAAGCAGTTGCTTCCAGTTCAGCTTCTCAAATGGAAGGGGACCTTTAAAGGGAGTGTTGGTAGGAGCAGGGCGGTTTTCGACCACTGGCTTTGGCGCTGGAGCCTTTGCTTGCTTCCTCCTGGCAGCGGCCATGGCTGCTCGAATATCCCCCTCGCTGTCACTGCTGTCGGTACTCTCCCTTCGCCTTGGGACGGCAGCACTCGCCCTGTTGTTGACAATGTGTGCGACCATGCGACCACTGGTACTAACAATGGGCTTGGGCGCTTCCACCGCTTTCTGCGTCCACTCTGGCGGAGTAACCTCTTCGAACTCCATATCCTCATCCTCCTTCTCTTCTGATAGACCAACACCATGCTGATTCTGAAGAGACATGGCAATAGCCTTGTTGAGGTCTTCTTCCTCATCAGCTTCGACCGCATTCTCCTCTCCATAGACGGCATCTTGTCCGTTGTCAACAAACAAGGCCTCGTCATCTTCGTCCTCGTCCTCCGCCTCTTCACTCTGTCTCGGCTCGTAGAACTGCCTCCTCGAATTCGCAGTCCCCCTCGGCCTGTAACCAGCAGCCCTAGTCAGCTTGGGCAACCGATTCAACCCCTCAATTGGCACGTCCTCGAACTCGACATCCTCTTCCGAATCCTCCTCTTCCTCTCCCTTGCCCTGAAACTGAAACTCGAGTTCGTCCACATCAATTGGATTGGTCATCTGTCCTTTATCCTTCTCTGTACTCACGACTCCCAGCGCATATCCGCCTTCGGCACCTTCATTCTTGACCAGGATATACTCCCTATTCTGATCGCCCGCCACTCTCGTCGCGTTGACTGCCAGCGTCAGATCCAATCCCGTCATGCCCATCTCGTACATCAGTCTCTGCGTCAAGTGATTCCTCTCCTTGACTCTCTCAATCTGAAACCGGCTGAAATCCATCCGGTTAGGGAACATGACGTCCAACTGCTCTTTACTCAACCCCATTCTCAATCTGCTCCGCAACCTCGCCGCATTCAAGATGTTGTACCGATCAGCCGGCGGCAAAGACTTGAAGAACTCGCCATCAAAGTCGATCTTGCTGAAATCGTACAAGTTGATATCCTCCCCGTTCTCAAACTGCCTAGCGTACTCTTCGAGTTCTTCGACAGACATGATGCGCGGATCATCCGGCTTGCCCATGGCTTCGATGCCGCCGTCGAGGTCAGGAAGATGGTAGGCGTCTTGCTTGTGGAAGCGTCGAGACTTTTGGCGTTCTTGTTTTGACATGCCTAATTCGTCGGCGTAAACGACTTTGTCCATGTCGGGCAGTACTTCCTGTTCTTCTTCTTCTGCTGCTGCTGCTGCTGCCGCCGTTTTATTGCCTTCTCGTGCCTCTGCCCTTTTGCGCCTCCGTTCGTCTTCCTCCTCTGCCATACGATGCATCTGCACCGCTAGTAATTTCCCTGCCGTTCGCGTGGCGTCATCGCGTCTGCCCTCTCGTCTTCGCCGGCGAGCCTGGATGGTGGCGCGCTTGAGAGCGGGGGCGCCGCCGTCAAAGACGAAGACGGGCTTGATGCCGTACCAGAGTAGTTTACATATTCGACGGAAAAAACCGACGACGTGACTGTTGCGAAGGGCGTTGCCTTCTTTGTCGCGGACGGCTTTGAGGAATTGGTAGATCCAGATGGAGGCGTCGATGGCGAGGCGTTTGCGGTTGAGGGTGGAGAGGTTGGTTGGGCGGGCACAGGGTTGGAGGACGGTCCAGAGGCCATTCACACCCATGGTGGGTGTTTACTCGGTATTGTGACTCGGTATTGGTAGTAGTGATGGTGGTGATGGCAGTGATGGTAGTGGTGGTGATGTTGATGTAGAAGAGGTCGTCAAGGTGCTCAACGAAGGGCGCTGTTAGTCGGCACAAACACGCTAACGGGGAGTGACGCCAGGGCAAAGAGATAGTTATAATGACCGAATAAGGTGCAGTTTTTCACTTTGGTCGTGTGAGGAAACTCATGGTAATAGAAAAGGTCAGAGGTAAACAATCACATTCAATTGAAGTGTATTGTAGTGGTGACGTGAAGAATTCCAGTGATGACAAAGTGCCAAGTTCACGCTCATCATCGAAGCCATGATGTTGACGGCGATCCGGCTGCTGCCTGCCGGCTGACTCTTATCGCTTATCGCCTGTCTGTTTATGCAATAAGCCGGATGCCTGCCCCATGATGCACTTTCCGAGAACAGAAGCTTGGGCCCAGGGTTGGCAGTGGTCAACACAAAAACAGCCCATTCCCTCAACCCTGAACACAACATCAACAGAAGTCAACATCAGAGCTCAAGACGGCGCGGGCGCTGAACACATCAACGGGCTCTACAACTTGTTCGGGGGTTACTTGGCTCGATCAAAAATACAATTGGAAAGCTCTTTCAGTAGCAACACCCGTTATTCATCACACACGGCATACGAGCATCATCAGACATTCACCGATTAGGCATCCATCTCTTTTATCCCGGCTTGCTCACTCACCGAAACCACCCCGGCGACAACACCTCACCTGTACACCACTTTCACATAACATAACATCCTTCACCATGAGCGAAGACCCAAACATCACTTTCCTCCCCGAAGACAGGGACGACGCCACAGACTGGCTCAACTCCCTCCTCAACAAAAACCTTCGAGTCTCCGTGACTGACGGCCGCATGTTCTGGGGCCAGTTCAAGTGTGTTGATGCAGTAAGCTTCCCATTCATCCCTTGTTACCCTTTCTCCCCTTCTTACTTCTTTTTTCATCTCTAATTCCCCCGTCCCATATTCACCAAATCACTCACACACATATCAACAGGAAAGCAACATAATCCTCCACTCAGCCTACGAATACCGCTTCCCCACCTCTTCCCAAGTGGCCGCCGCCGTTACTTCCTCTTCTTCTGTTACCCCCACCCCCACCGGCACGACAATCACCTCCTCCTCTGCACTCTCTGCACCTTCAGACTCAGATCCTTCTCTCTCAGCAACTCCCCAAGAGGCCTACGAGAGCGCCACCAGCTCCTCCTCCTCCTCCTCAGCAGGAAAAGTAAAAGTCGACCTCACCTCGCGCCATTTAGGGTTGGTCGTCATCCCAGGCCAGTACATCACCAAGATCGAGCTGGAGGAGTTTGCAAGTCAGGTTCGGGCGCGGAATCGGGGGTTTGGACAGGGGTTTCATCCGGGATGGAGAGATGGGGGAATTTCCTAGGCGGATAGTTCCAGAGTAAGTCGGGGGAGGGATGGGAATGGGGAGGTGGTGGAGGTTTCGGGGAGTGAGGGTGACGAGGGTTATGATGGGGACGTGAGTGAGGGTGGATATTCATCGGCTTCATTCACATCCAGCAATGATCCTTTACGATATCAAGATTAACACAACTCGGATACCTCGAAAGAGGGCCGCTCCAGCTCAGACAAACACAAAAACAAAGACAAAGGCAAAGACAAAACGAACAATGATGATGATGAGGAGAAGGACGAGTGGATCACTACCTCTACCTCCACCTCTACCTCCACCTCCACCTCTCCTACCCCCAACATAACCCCCCAACCGACCCCGACCCCGGCCCCTCCGACTTCAACCCAGCCTACGCCCAAAACCCAATACCCACCAACCTACAACAAATCTGAGGCAAGATGAAGAAAGAAAATTACCAGAAATACCAATATAAAGAAGTGACGGTGCTACAACAATTGTCGCCTGAAGAAAGGATAGAGCAGGAGGAGTGGGTAAGCAAGCAAAGAGAGGAGTGGGACAAGAAAAGGAGGGGAGGGGGGGTGATGTTTGGGTTGGGGAGGTGGAAGTTTTACTTTGGTGGGTGGTAAGAAGGGAGAAAAGGAGATGAATAAGGCTTTTCAGCGGGTGTGAGTAAAGATAAGATACCTAGGGAAATGAAGAAGGAAAGAGTAAAAAGCGAAGTGGGAAATAAGGGGTTTTAGCATGGATGATGTTGGGAATAGCTGGATTAGCTGGGGTGAGTGTGCAAGACAACGAGCGGGTAAGTAGAAGGGGAACACGGCGGGAGAAAACACGAGGGTGGGAGGGTACAATAGAGTGGGAGAGATGATATTGGTGTGGCAAGAAAAGCGATTAGCAAAACATGTGGTGAGCGACAGAACAGAGCTTTCAAAACAACGGGGCCATGCCCAAACGACGGGAGCTTCTGTTCAATATTGCCATGAACCCCCTCGAGGAGGAAATGACAGTATCACTTTACCTAGGTAGATTGTTGCTATCAGCATCACCCACTACACGACAGCAAATCAGTGGTTTATCACACTCCCCTGCATTGCCATCCAACCATCTAAACCGACTAACTAACTCCGATTCCTAAAAACGATAAGGTCGGTATGTAAGTACAAGACAAAAAGATGATTAGAGGTAGGTAGGTACAAACGCGCAGCAAAACTAAAACTCCTTCTCTATTCTCCATTCCTTATCCCCCTCTTCACATCCATCTCCCCCCCTTGTTTCCCGCGTCTTTCTTATCAACACAGCACATCTCTTTAAAGACCCCTTCCAACTCCTCTTCACCTCCTAACAAACTCATTTGATGCCACCAGGCCGAGGGCGAAGCCCTATAACCAAGGAAGCCTCAGCCTGAGCCTCAGCCTACCTAAGCCTGCTGGTCCTCCTTTATCCATCCCCCTTCTCTCCCCACGTCGTGAACCCCTTCGGAAGGAACGATCCAATGAAGAGTAGACATGGAACAAAAACCCCCCAGACAACCACCCAGATATCTAGAATCACGAGTCAAATACCTACTCCTCCTCGTTCCGATATCTCAGCGGTCTCTGTCTCTTCCTATGACTTGTTCCCTCCATGTCTCCTCCTCCTCCTGTTGACCCTGCTCTACCACTCGCCTTCTTCCTCTTTAGAGATGATGATGATCCTCTGGTGGGGTTCTGGTTTTGAACTGATGCTGCTGCTGTCGATGATCTCGTCTCCTTGGAGGGACCGGACGGTTTGGGTTTGAGTTTGGGATTGGTGTTGGTGTTGGAATTGGATGGCTTGCGGGTGCTGGTGGTGCCAGATGTATTGGTACTACGGGTGATTTTCCGTTCGGTAGACCTGGTGCCTGTGGCGGTGCTGCTTTGTCTTGTGATTTTGCTCTTTTGGGAATGGGGCTGAGACTGCGACTGAGACTGCGACTGGCTGGATCGCTGCCGTAGCACCTTCCCGCCTACCACCGGAGGCCTAGCCTTACTGGCCATGGACTTTGTTGGTGGCGATGCTTGATGAGGATGACGAGGCCGTAATCGCTTGACGGGGGACTGGTCTTCTTCTTTACTTTCTTCGCGGTCGCCGGTGTCGTCGTCGTCGTTGTCGTCGTCGTCCTCGCTTTCATCCCCTTCGTTGGAAGAGCCGGATTCAGGGCCAGAGGGATTAGAAGCAGCGCCATCGGAGTCGTAGTCGCCGAGTATGCCTTCCTCTTCTTCATTGCTTAACGACAGCAACAAATCATTTTCTGCATACGTATACGTATACGCATCAGCATCTCCATGTTCGACATCGACATCGAGATCGCCACCATCACCTTCACTTCCATCCTCATCCTCGTCGTCGTCCTCATCCTCCTCATCCTCCTCACCCGAGCCAAGCCCTTTCCGGTTCTGACCCTCCTCCTCCTCCCCCTCCTCCCCAGAAGCAAGAGAAGCACCATCCTCCCCCTCTTCCTCCTCCTCTTCTTCTTCTTCTTCTTCTTCTTCTTCATCCTCCTCCTCCTCCTCCTCCTCCTCCTCCTCCTCCTCCCCAGAACCAACAGAAGCACCATCCTCCTCCCCATCATCCTCGTCGTTATCAGAAGTGAAAGGCTGGAAGTTGGCCGCAGTATGGTACAGCCCACTAGAGGTACTACCTTGCATCTGCTGTCCCTGTCCCTGCGTAGCTTGCATTTCCTGCCCTTGCACCTGCCCCTGCAGAGCCCGTTGCGGCTGAGCATTTGATGCACCACCAGCAGCAGCAGCAGCAGCAGCAGCAGCAGCCGCCTCATCCCTCAACGATTGCTCAGCCCTAAGTTGAGCTTCGGCTGCAGCGTTGTGCATGGAGGTATGACGAGCTGCTGTTCCCCTACCGCCAGGAGACCTAGTGACGGTGACGCCTAGAGGTTTGATTTTCATTGTCGCTGGGGAAGTGGTGGTTTTGGCGGCGGTGGCGCGGGCGGAGCGGGAAGAGCGGGTGGTTCTGGTTCTGGTTCTGTTTGCAGCAGTAGTAGTAGTAGAGGTAGAGGTAGAGGTAGAGGTAGTTTTCTGCTTCTTTTTCTTTGATGGGGACGCATGATCGCCCTTGGACTCTGGAGCTGAGAAGAGTTCGGCGTCGGAGCCGGACCCAAAACCAGAAGAAGAGTACTCGGCCATAGAGTAGATTTCTGCCTCGGGAGCTTTGCGTTTCTTGCTTTTGCTTTTGCGTTTACTTTTGCTGGGGGAGATGCCGCTGGGGTTAGCGGGTAGAGAACCGGAGTGGGGGTTCGCAAGCTGAGCAGGGCCTGATGAAGATCCAGATCCAGACCCAAAAGCGATACTACTCTTCAGTCTATCCCAATAACTCCCAGCATGACTCCCAGCCGCGGTGGTCGATTCCGAAGCAGAAACAGAAGCAGAAGTAGAAGCAGCCTGCTGTCTCCCCATCTTCCTCGGCTTTCTGCCTGCACCAGGACGGGCGCCGCCTCTATTAGAGCGTTTCTTTCTTTGCCCTTCTTCTTCTTCTTCTTGTTCTTCCTGGTTGCCTTCTGCTTCATCGTCACCGTCACCGCCACCGCCACCATCACCGGGTTGAGACGGAGCAGGAGTAGAATTAGACGTTGACGCGGCAGTGGTATAAGCTGATGCTGATGCTGAAGCTGATGTGGCGCGGGAGGTGTTGTTGTTGTTGTTGTTGTTGTTGTTGTTGTTGTTGTTGTTGTTGTTGTTGTTGTTGTTGTTGTTGTTGTTGTTGTTGTTGTTGTTGTTGTTGTTGTTGTTGTTGTTGTTGTTGTTGTTATTTATTGCTGCGGTGGTCGTGGTGGTCGTGGTCGTGGTTTGCGCTGCTGTGGTTCTCAGTTGACGTCTACGACGAGCAGTTACCCTCGTAGGCGAAAGCGGCGCGTCGCTATCTTCTGATTCCATTTCGTCCATGTCCTCATCGCGCTCGGCTTGGCTGTCACTTATTTCCGAGACGGCTCTGGTGCGACGGTTGCGAGTCTGTTGATTAGAGGGGCCATTTGCATCACCATCACCATCTTCATCACCCTCTGCCTCTGCCTCTGCCTCTGCGTCATCCTCTCCAGCCGATCCATGATCCTCACCCTCTTCCTCCCCCTCCTCAGGACTAGGAGTCTTCTTCTTCCTCCCAGCACCAGCCCTCTTCCCACCGCGCTTTCTCCTCTTCCTGCCCACAGGCAAGTAAGAGTCATCGTCTTCATCATACTCATCATACAAGGGCAGGGGATCCCTAATCCACGTTTGGTCCTCGTAATCATCACTGGGAGGAATCTCCATCACAGCCGTCTTGCGAGCGCCGCGTGCTCGACCTTGGGTTTTCGCTTTGCCTTTGGCGGTGGTACTAGCCTTGGTGGTTGCTTTACGCGCCGTTCCTTGAGCGAGACTACTACTGCCCCTCTTGCCTTTGGATTTGGTAGCGGTGTCATTTTCGCCATCTCCATCCTGATCTTCAAGCAGTTTCTTGGTGAGATTCGGAAAGTTGTCGCCGTAGTTGAAGAAGAGCTCCTCGCCGGCTTTGATGTCACGAAGCGCGGTGAACTTGATGCGGTACTCGTTGTTCACGTAGATGATTTTGGGCGTGATGTTGCAGGCTTTCTTGTCGTTTTCCGAGGCATGGTTGATGTACCGGGAGAGATTGCCGTACATGGCTGCGTCGACCCAGATGCCTTCGTGCTCGAGTAACGTAAACAGGTAAGAGCTGGTGCCCTGGGACCCGAACCCTTCTCCACGACGAGCTTCCCGACGCACACCTTCGTCGTGCGTGATCAGCTCGCCGGTGTATTCGATCACGAACTCGTCTTGGGAAATGTCTTCGGCAGTAAAGAGGCCGTAGCCACATCCCTCGAGTTGAGATTTTCCAAGCAGAACGGTTTTGGATGCTCCCCGCTGAAGACTGACATTCTGACACCCCGTCGAATGCAACGTCTCATCATGGGCATTATCCGGATCCGCTCTTTCCTTCGCTCCACATCCCTTGCATACCACAGGGTCGCACTCACGATTCAGCATAATGCAGATACACGGTTTACCCTCTTTCTGTCTCTGAATACAAGTCTTGCCCGTCGAGTGACACGCGCAACCGGTGAACTTGAGGGCGCACTCGTCTACCGTGCACTGGCAGAACCGATCACAGAGTAAAGGACGAGGCGAGGCGTTGGCGCAAGGACAGGCCTCGTTTTCTTTGGTGCAGGGACCGTCGTGATGGCACGGTTCGGTGATCTCGCGGATGGAGTGCTCGTGCGTCGCGGTTTGGTCTTGCCAGTCACCCATGAGACACTTCTTGCGGCGATCATACCAGGGAAGTGGTTTGACTTTGGTTGGGGGACCGCCCTTGGGGCCGGTTTTGGGGCGAGGTGGTGAGACCTGCGGGAGGCTGAGGTCGAGTTCCTTGATCTTGCGGTAGACTTCCCAGCATTTGCGGCCTAGGATGGAAGCCACCACGCATTGAGCCTTGAGGGTTTGACTGTGTCCAACACTGACAAACATATCTTCCAAGACAGAAATTTCGCTGTTAGCCCACGGGGTGACGGGGGCGGCAGCAGGACCAACGTCGTAGTGCCTGTAGCAGGCGTTGTGACAGGGGAGGTGAAGAGCCTTTTTAGAGGCTGCTGCCACAGCTTCCTCATCGCCACCCATCGAGGCGACTTGGTCGGCCCACTTTCTCTTGAGCGCCCGGATGACACCGCCAACACTATCGAGAGAGAAGGTCCGGTGGTAGTTGTGGGCGTCAATGTCGCCATGCTCGCAGTCGTGGCTGAAGCAGACATTGCAGCCCAGAACTGCGTAGCTTGAAAGCGAGGCCTCGACTTTCGGCAGCAGGCCGTTACTGTCTGATTGGTCACGTTGAGGATTGGCTGGAGGGGGTGTCTCTTTTGCACGTTTCTCGTCGACGACTGTCTCACGCTTTTCGAGGAGCAAGACATCCCGAAGGGTGATGAAACGCTCCGGGTCGGTGTTGTTTCCGAACACGTTGTTAAATGCCAGGGTAAAGATGCGTGCCGCCTCCACGGCCTTTGGCGACAAAATGGCATCGTCCTTGTAGGTATTGAGGAGGACGTCCTTTTGCTGTTGTGTGATGTGTGCTTTGTTTTCTTCCTGGCTCAACATGTAGCGGATCAGCGTCGGTCTGCCGCAAACAACATCGAGACCGAGTTGCTTGAGCCATGGCTCAATGTACATGGAGAGTGTGGCGGTGAATTCATCCCGGACACGCTTATGATTTTTCTGTTGCCTGTTCTCCGTCTTGAATCCAGATTGAGTGTCCAACTTTTCCAATTCATTGAGCCAGCTGATGTAATCTCTTTCGTCCACTGAGTCTGGGTCGACGTCCCGGAGATGAGGAACAAAGGTGAGCATTGTATTTGGAACCAAGATGTTCTTTTTGATCTCAGTATGGTGAAACCGGTATTTGGGGACGACCTCCTTGTCGGTCTTGATTTTGACGACCGGGCACTTGAAAGCCTTGGTGGGGGCCCTGGGCTTTCCATTGTCACCGTGGTGAAGCTTGATTTTGAACGCCATGGTTTCCACTCCGTCATCCGAAATAGAAGCGGTGTCGGAAGTAGTAGCAGGAGCGCTTAGGGCCGGCATGTCAGCAAAGGCATCAAAGTCGCTCAGATGTTTTGGCTCTGGGGCCATCTGTTCGGCCTCATCAAGTAGATATTCAACAAAACGAGCATGGTCTTCGCCTACAGTGGCAATAAAGGACTGGAGCTTGGACTCTATGTCTTGTACTGTCAAATTTGGAGCCTCAGGAGGCTGGGTAGCCGGAGCTTCCTGGGAATTGACTTTACTTGAGCTGGAGGCTACCGGGGCTGAAATGAATTTGGAGGTTGACCTTTGCGGTTGTGGTTGTGGTTGTGGCTGTGGCTGTGGTCGTGATTGTGGTTGTGGTTGTTGTTGTTGTTGTTGTTGTTGTTGTGGTTGTGGTGGTAATGTTACGGACGCCAACGGTTGTGGCATATCAGGCCCTGCTGGCTGTGACTGGGATATCCTAGCTCCTGATGATTGCGGCTGTGATAACCGAGACGGTGTTGGTTGTGACAGCAGTAACCCAGACCGATGAGGTTGTCCAGCTGGTCTAAATAGCGATTGAAGAGGAGGCTTGGAATCATTATTCGAAGGATAAGGTTGTTGCATTCTCGGTTGAGGGTCAATAACCTGACCTGAAGTTGGCTGAGATGGAGGTCGAAAAAAAGATTTGGATGGAGCGTTGAATATGTTCCTGCCTACAATGGGCGGCGGTACTTTTGTTTCTCTCTGGACATACCCGGGCGGCACTTGAGAGCTTGGTTGCCTAGGAGGCTGATGCGGAGGCTTGAATACACTACTGGACACAGGGGGTGGCGGTGGAGTAGGGCGCTGCCCCTGACCCGGAGCTGTTTGTATGGCGGTTTTGAGAGGAGGCTTAGAAGATGAGATGGAAGACGATGTATTGTGTAATTGTGGTTGGGATTGTGAATACCTCGAATGGCTGTTTTGAAGTTGAAAAGGTGCAGCTTTGGGAGCGGTTTGTGAGGGGGGCCTGAATATGCTTCCGACCATAGGCTTTGATGACTGTCCTTGGGAAGCCGATATCATATGTCCTCCCTCTGGGACTCTACTAGGAGCAGTCGATCCGGCAGTTTTCCTAGCAGGTCCAAATACGGGCTTGAGTAGAGGGTGGTACGATCTCTTGGGCTCTTCTTCGTCATGAACTTGAGCTGGAGGTTTTTCGGGATCAGGTTGGGTTGACGTCGTGGGCTTGAACATGGTCTTTACTGTTGTAGGCTTGGGTTGTTGTGTAAAAGGGGGCCTCGTAGTCTCGCGGTCGTTGATAGTCTTTTTACTGCGGCTTGTACCGCTGCTGTTGACTTTGCTGCTGCTGCTGCTGCTGCTGTCACCACTGTCACTGTCACTGCCACTGCCAGTCCTGGTGTTGTTGATTTTGGTTCCGCTGCCGTGGTGATTGCTGGTGGAGGTCGTCGTCGTCGTCGTCGTCGTCTTTGCAGGTGATGAAGACTTTCTGATGATGACCTGGACTGGCGACGGCTGTCTCGGGATAATCGTCGGCCGTTTCCACAGCAAACCTCTGCCTCGGCCAAGACTGGGATTCAGGTCTTCTCGGTAGTGGATGGAGCCGTTGAAGGTGATGCCCTCTGTTGGCGCGTTTGCTCTGACCACCACGCCATCATCCTCGTCGTCCGAACTGCTGGGGCCGGCATCCTTGGACGATTCATCGGTGAAACGGTCAGCCAATGAGAATGGATCGGGCACTGGCATCGCTTCAGCTTTCCGTCAGATGAAGTCTCTCTCTTTTTGGTGTTTTTGCAGACACCCGTACCAACAACGCCGCCCCCCCTCTGATCCCAGTCTGATGAATTGCCAACCGACCGGGATACATTCAGCCAGGACCATAGAAAACTTTAAGCTGTGAATTTTGGTTTACCCCTCCTCTAAAGACCTGCCGTCGTCCTCGGAATGGTCGATTTTCTCATTTCCAACTCAGATTAGCCGATTGAGTTTTTCGATGGCAACAGATGATACTTGGTGGTAGTCTTGTTGTCGGTTTGAAAAATGGAGGGAGCACCTAATTGGTCTGGTTGTCGTCAATTAAAGGTGAGGACGGATGAATAAGACGCGCGAGGTTGTTGCGACGCGATTCAAGCCATTCCGACCAGTAGGAAGACTTCTATGAAACCGTAAAGTGGAAGTCAAGGTCAGTGAACCTTGAGGGTTACAAGTGAGGGTCTTCCATTGCAGTGCACGAGCCATGTTGAGGTGGTAAAGTCTAGGGTTGGGGTTACATAGGTGTACTTGTCACAATGTTTATACTTAACCAAGGTATTCTAGAAATACACGTTCGTATGGCTCTTCCTCTTCAGTTATTCGTAAATGTTCACTTCTTTAGACTTGGTTGGTACAATGATATGACTGAGAGGACTTGCTCTTCCCACATAGACCCCATGTTGTCTCTTTATCCATGGAGTTAGTTCTAGACAGTAGAGGTACGTGAGACAGCAGTGGTAGGGTTTGAGGTGTCCTTAAGTCTCTAGCTTAGTAGTCCTGGCACTCAGAAGTCTTTTGTCTGTAATTCTCTTTTGGATTTGCGTCAATCCCAATTAGGATAAAAGCAATTCACAACCGGGTCGGCGGAATCCAGTGATGACGGCGTTGACTTTTGCTTAGTGAGCTGTCGGTACCTCGGCGGAATATGTGATGGACACCAACGTCATCTTCCGTCTTCGGACTGTGGACACCACCGACACTACCGACACTATAGGGCGCTATCAACAACAAAGAGGCCGATTCCATTCCAAGACATTCAAGCTTGGCCATCGACATCCGTCATCAAAATCTCATCAAAACATATGAAGGGTCCTCTTGTTCTGTTATGGTCATTCTCATGATCCGAAACAGGGAATGGGATTAGATTGCCCTACTGTACACTAAACCATACAGCGATTATCCCGGTGTCCATATGGCAGCTCTGAGTGCTCCAGGCTGTCGGGATTCGGGAAACAGTCAACATGTCAGAGCTGACACTACCTAGTAGGTACCAGGTATCGGACAAGATCTGTAGTCCAAGTGACGGCTTCATCTGAAGATCATGACTGCCCCTGGACATGCCACACTTGCCCGGAGACTGCGGAGTGAAAATCAAACCAGATGCAGGTAATTGTTAGGGCAGCTGCACTGTCGATGCGCTGAGATGCACTGTCGATGACGAGTGGGGACGTCCCCTTATGGTGGCAGCCCCCCCTGTTGACTCTTCTCGATAGGGGAAAGTGAGCTTGGCCCTGCCCTTTTTGCAGTGTTGACGCCTTCTGTTAAGTGTCTAGCAGAGGTTGCACACCGACGTCATCCCCCCCCTTGGCCTGGACTGGATCTGCCGGCACCACGCGCATGCGACAGACAGACGCTTCGAGAGCCCAGAACTGGAACTTAACTGGAACTTGTCTTGTCTTTTCCAGGTCTCCAGACATATGACTGGACTGATCAAAAAGGCCAGACGAACTCCTTCCTCCTGCTCCCAAATCCCTTCATTGGTTTTTCCTCTTCTGTTTTATTTTTCCACCAATTTCTCTACTCGTCCGCCATTCGGATTCCCACCAACATTGCCCTGACCAGGTTCTTAAGCTGCTTACCGCCCAACTAAATATTCCAACCAAGAGAACAAGGGAAGAAGCCCCCCCCGACTCACACCGTCAACTGAACTGTCCGTTCCAACTACTACTTCAACTTCAACATCACACCACCTTGTGTGTGATCGACAACTCCAAACAACCCTCGACGACAATCGATAAATACTACCTAATCCACCATGCATCGAACCTACTCCATGCGCGCCTCCAGGGCGCCAACCGCCTCCCAGATCCAGAACCCCCCTCCACCGCCATCATCCACAAAGTCGGGACGTCTCTTTGGTCGCGGCGGAATTGGTGAGCTTGACCCCCCTTCTTCTTTTTTACCAAAAGTCGAGCAGCACAGCTCATAGCCTGTGTGAACGTTAACAGGAGGGCTAGGCCATGCTCTACGACGCAACGCCGCCGGCGCCTTTGGGCCCGATCTCGCCAAGAAGCTCTCCCAGCTGGTCAAGATGGAGAAGAACGTGATGCGCAGTCTGGAGATGGTGGCCAAGGAGCGCATGGAGGTCGCCCAACAGTTGTCGCTCTGGGGCGAGGCCTGCGATGAGGATGTGTCCGATGTCACAGACAAGCTGGGCGTGTTGCTCTACGAAATCGGCGAACTCGAAGATCAGTACGTCGATCGCTACGACCAGTACCGCGTCACCATGAAGAGTATTAGGAATATCGAGGCGTCGGTGCAACCCAGCAGAGACAGTAGGTCCACTCTACTACTCCTACTGTCCCAACTCTTGTCGCTCTTCACCACTAACACCCCCCGAGGAAAGCAAAAAATTACCGACCAAATCGCCCAGCTCAAGTACAAAGAGCCCAACTCCCCGCGCATCGTCGTTCTCGAACAGGAACTCGTCCGCGCCGAAGCCGAGTCGCTCGTCGCCGAAGCCCAGCTCTCCAACATAACGCGTGAGAAGATCAAGGCCGCCTACACCTACCAGTTCGACGCCCTGCGTGAGCACTGCGAAAAAGTCGCCATCATTGCCGGCTACGGCAAGCACCTCTTGGAACTCATCGACGATACCCCCGTCACCCCAGGCGAAACCCGCCCCGCTTACGACGGCTACGAAGCCTCCAAGGCCATCATCCAGGACTGCGAGGACTCCCTTACCAACTGGGTCACGCAAAACGCGGCCGTTTCAGCAAAGCTTTCCACTCGCTCGAGGACGCTGAGCCAGCGCAGGAGGAACAACATCAAGGCGAGGACGGAGGGTGGCGCAGGACAGGGACATGACTTGTCGGGCCAGGACGCCCCGCTTAACGATCGTGACTCGTGGGTGCCGGCGAATCAGCACAAGGAGGTGGCGGATTATGAGGTGTCGGAGGAAGAGGAGGACGATGATGAGGATGAGGAAGATGATATTCATGCATCGGGCAGCCACTCCATGCTGGACGGCGAGAGCGAACAGCATCAGCGCGGGAGGAACACTGAGCCTGTTGCTGCCTAGACAAGGACGGTGATACGGTGATGAGTGCTAGGGGCGCGTGTCTGCGGGCACCCTACTGGTGGTACACACGAAAGTCGGCAACAGCAGTAAAGTCTCAAACACAAACCGAACAAACAGAAAAACTACATGAACCTGGAGCTAGGATGGGATGGGACGGGATGGGATGGCAGGATTCCTTCAGCGACACTCTTTATACCTCTACTTTTCTTGGTCTGTCTGTCTGAACCTGAGATGGAAAGGACAGACTGCGCGCAGGCAGGTTATTAGTCTGCATAATTGGTAATGATAAGGTTTTAAGTTGGGTTTCTGGATCGGATGGTACAAATCAAAGTGAGATGATACCTCGGGGGGAAGCCATGGGAAGAAAGAACGAGAACAAGATTAGTTAATGATTGCGCTATGGTTATGCTTATTCCTAGGCGGTAGCTTTTATCGTGTACCATTTTTCCCAGTTTCATGACATTGGATTCGGATGCGTTGTGTGAATCGTGGATGCCTCTCTGTTACATCTTTGTCATCATTCGCCCATCCGAGATCTTTGTAGGACGTAATACCCTAGAAGCAACAAGTAGCTATTCAAAGGCAGTGGCCGACTTCAGAAGATATTGACGGTTGGTCTTCCAAAGAGGATGTTACGGATGAATTCAAAGTCATAAAAGAGACAAATGCTGTAACAAGGTTTTGATGCACAAAGTGTATGTTTGGTTGGACTAAAATATGACGGCGCTTTATCACAAACCTATAGGAAGAGGTTATGGCTATCGAGTGTGAAGAGAAACAGTCACCAAGAGCTTCTTGACTACGAAGCTGTAAAATTAGTCAAGATTCACATTTTGCATCAACGTTGAAGACTTCTTAGAGTAATATTGGAGCTAACGGGAATAGAGCACAATAGAGAATAGCTAACCAGAGACTTTGAAAACCAAAAAAGAGAAAAAGAAGAGCACAGGATAGATAGCTTCTCGATCTTTACTGATGGAGGAGAACTGACGATAGGCTCCGAGAAAGACGCAAAAAATAATGATCGCGGCAGGGCTCGAACCTGCGATCCTCTGCGATTACGATGTAAAGCAGATGCCTTAACCACTGGGCCACGCAACCGTTATTGATAACTGCACTCCAGCAGCCACCTATAACCATTGGAAGCAGAGATGTCTCAACAAGGATTGCCGGAACCACCTCCCCAGCCGGCATTGGCGCGAACTTTAGCTCTTGGAAACAGCGGGGTCAATGAACTCGAAGCTCCAAGACCATCACGGTTCACGAAGCTTCACCATTCTGTTTCGCAACATCAACTAACCCACTAACTTTCCAAGAGGGAAAACACCATCGCTCACCAATTGTTCACCATGAAGTCCTTCCGCGCCGCCAACGCGCTTCTGCGCACCAACCCCGCGGCCTCGAATGCCATCTCCCGGTTCGTCACCCCACCATCATTGTCTCAAACATCTTTGTTTACTTTCCTCTCCAATTCCAAAGCTAACAAATCACCACAGCATCGCCGCCCCTCTAGTAACCGTCTCCGGCTCTCCCGTCTGCCAATGCCTCCTCACCACCTCCCGCACGACTCTTCCCCAGACTCCATTGACCGTCCGCCCCTTCTCAACAACCCCCACCCGCCCCGGCAAAAAAGACAAGAAATCCAAGCGCGGCGAAGAAGTTGAAGAGCCGCCCGCCCGTGGAGGAAAGAAAGACAAGAAGGGCAGCAAATCCTCCTCCTCCTCCAGCAAAGACAATTCCCCGGCCGAAGAGCAGCCCAACGACCCCAAAGACCCCAACCGCCCCATCCCCTCCCCCGAAACGCCCTACGACCTCTCCGACCTGACCTACGCCTTCGACCGCGCCGACAAGCACTACCTCGACGCCCTCAAGACTTTTCGGTCTGGCTCGCGCTTCTCCGCCGACTCCATCGGCTCCCTACCCATCTTCCCCGACAAGAAAGACACGTCCCTCAGCTACCCCCTGCGGGACCTAGCCACCGTCGCGCAAGTCTCGGGCTCAGGCCGCAAATGGTCCATCTTGTGCTTTGACGAGTCGTCTGTGAAACCTATTATGAGCGCGGTACAAAAGTCCCCGGACTTTAACCAGCAGCCGCAGCGGAGCGAGGAGAACCCCCTGGAGCTGACCATCACGGTAGAGCCGGAACGGGCGGAGGATTTGCAAAAGAGAGTGAAGGAGCTGTGTCAGCTGTGGAGAGAGAAACTGAGGGCGGAGACACACAAGAGAGAGGCGGTGCATAAGAAGTGGAAGCAGCAGGAGAAGATATTGGATGATGATGTCAAGGCACTGAAGACCAAGGTGCAGAAGTTGCAGGATGAGAGGATGAGGGGGGTGGCGGTGAGGGAGAAGGAGGTGTGTAATGCGGTGATGGCTAGGAAGTGAGGACTTGGGAAGGGATGAAAGATTCTTGTGGGTGTGTGTATTACTATCATTGTATGGTTTCGGGAATATTGTCGTGATGCCGGCTTGTCCTGGTATGGAGTCGGAATACCATTGGGGTTTATACTGTAGTTGCTTGAGACTAAAAGCTCAGAGCCCGTGTTAGCAATTGTATGAGTGAATGAAAACAACATTCACCGTGTGGATTCAAAGGTTATACTAGACTTTAATGTACTTGACTTGCTAACAGACTGTGAAATGGTTATGACTGGACCCGAGTAACCTGTAAAACCTATTATCCGGATTCTATCTAGTAGGATAGTTGCTTTTTGAGAACAGTTGATAGTCAGGTTTCTGTCATAGCAAGACAGACTACAAGAGCAGTACGTCTTTCGAAGTGAAGTCCAAATATCATGCCAGGATTTGAGCACAACCAAGGCAGCAAGTTGACGATACTACACAAGACTTTCACATACCCTTATTTTCCCCCAGGCACAACAAGACAGCCAATACGGGTATTCATAATGTTACAACTGGACCACTTCTACACCTCAGTCCTTCTTCTTCTATCTGTTTTTACACCACCCTTCTCTCCCCCTTCCACCCCCATTTCAATTTCCTCAACCTACGCCTTCTTCTGAGCCTGCGCCGGGGCCGGAGCCGCCCTCGGCAGACCAGCAGCAAGCAACTGGTTCAACTTCTTGTTAAACTTGTCCGCATCACTCGGTGCATAACTGAACGTTCCCCCCTGATACTTCTCCACCATCTTCACCGTCTCCGTCAGACTCTCCACATACTTGGGTTCCTCATACTTCCCCAGCACGCTCGTCTCCAGAATCTTCTGTTTTGTCTTTTTCTCCGGCCCCTCACTAACCGCAAACTTATCCAACGACTCCCTCACCCACTCCTTCTCCTCCACACTTGAAAAGAACACGGGTTTCTTCTCGTGCACGTACCGATGCTTGATAGCCGTCGGATCGCTCGTGACGCCCGACTGGTCATTGAACGGCAACCCGCCGCCCAAGATGCGCATCGTGCGCATTGCCGACTCCACTTTCCCCAGCGCCGCGTCGGTTGCGACGGGCGGACCGTACCCCAGCAGTGTGTCGGGCGTGAGCTTGGGGACGTATTCGGTTACTTTGCCTTGTTCCAGCCCGCGCAAAAAGGCTTTCTCTTCTTCGGTGGGGGGCGCGTCGTAGTCGTCGCCGCGGGGACGCTTGTCGCCTGAGCCTCCGGAGCGTTTCTTGTCGCCTGCGGGACGGGCGCGCCGGGCTCCGAAGGGGGGTCTACGCGCTGCGCCAGTGGGACCGGCACCGGGGGAAGCGGCAGCACCGAAGCGCGGACGACCGGCAGCAGCACCAGGACCGGCGGCGAAGCGAGGACGGAGAGCAGCGCCGGGTGCGACGGCGCCGGGGATGTTGTTGCTACCGCGAGAACCGAGGGTGCCCTTGAGGGAACGGACGTTGATGACCTTGGGAGCGCCGGACGCACCACCACCACCACCGAGGGGAGCGACGGCACCAGCGCCAGCGCCCTTGCCGGCGATGGGAGCGGCAGCGAGACGGCGGGCGTCGCGGGCACCGGCGGGAAGGGTCTTGTGGAAGGAGTTGTCGTTGGTCAAGGACGTGAAGGAGCCGCGAAGCTGGGTGAGCTTGCCGACGGCGGCTTCGGACTTTTGGCGGCTGGCGCTAATGGGACCGGGGGCGGCGGCGCGAGGAGTAGAGGGAGCGGCAGCGGGCTTCTTACTATCGTCTTCGGCGGCGCATCGGGTGGTGGTGGAGGAAAAGGGACGCTGCTGCTGCTGGGCGTTGAGAATGGTGCTGGCGACACCCCGCCGGCCTAGGGTGGAGGTAACCACCTGACGGTTCATGGTCGGTGGTTTGTTGTTGTGTGGTGTGTGGTGTGTGTGATGTTGGGTGGATGGTGGTTGGGGGGGCGACGGACGACGACACCACACACTCGGTCGATCGATCGAGTCGAAAGTGAGTGGACGGAGCCGGCTAGGCGGGCGGGTTCGCGGGATTGTTCAAGGTGGAAGCTCAAAAATGGCCCGTCAAATCGGACGGACGCCCAGGCCCCGCCGGCCCGCACAGCGCAAAGCAGGGCATTGATGGAAGAGTGGACCGTGCACAACCCCGGATTTGGAGGAATTTGTTTATCGGGGTTTGATTGGATGGTGGAGCTGAGGGTGTGGGGCAATTCAACGACAGCACAATGATGCCCTGAAAGTTGTCACTTTAGCACTTTGTTAACTGTCTCTCTTCAACCCCAGGGTTTTTAACTCCTGGTTGCGTGGACTATTTTCCCCTGAAATCCCTTGAACGGTCAAGTATCATGTTTCCTAAGAATCTCAGAGACGTTTATTCGCACTGCCAACATTTTCACTTGCTTGAAATTGGCCTCGCATAGCCGACGCTACTGTTAGACGTAGTGCTTTGGCGTATTATCGTCAGCAGAGACAACAAAACGAACAACTTCAACCCGGCTTCAAATCAAGTCCTTTGCAACATTGCTCAATAACAACAATACTCTATATACCCTTTTGTCTAAAACCTGCTCCCCTCTTCTAAACCCCCAAAATCCCAAACCTCCATGCCCACTCCCCCCACCATGACCCTCCCCTCCCTGATAACCTCCACATCCCCAGCATCCGCCACCGAGCTATACTGATTATCCAACAGCGTCACCTTGACCGGCTGCTCACTTCCCTCCTGCCAAACCGCCCGCCAAAGCTTCACTCGCTGGTCATTGCTAACACTAGCCACCTCCACCGCCTCTCCATCCTCCTCCTCCCTAACGGTACAAATGCCCGTCACACCAGCAGCATGCGCATCCTTGACTCTCGACCTGCTCAACACCTTGTATGTCTTATCATCAGCAGAGGAATACTGCAAATTCGTAAAGTGGACGGCGTTGTCGTCGCCGCCTGTAATGACCAGCCAGCTCTGGCCTAATGACGAAAGATCAAGGCCCTTGATACTGCTCTGATGGACCTTGGCGAGGGTAACCATCTTGTACTCTGCCTTTTCAGTCTTTTCGGTCTCGGTAGTTGAACCCGAAGTAGTAGACCAAACAGCAACATGACCATCCGTCGAAGTAGTCAGGACCTGGATATCCTCCTCGCCAGCGTCAGCGTCAGCGACGCGCAAGTGCCGGATCTGCGTCAGACAAGCACCCGTGTACCGGCCTTCTGCCAGTAACTTCCACTGCTGAGTGTCGGTTGAGTAGAGGTAGGACTTGAGCGTCGAGTTACTCAATGCCAAGCTGATAAGCATCATATTTTCCCCCTCTCCTTGTCCTTGTGATCCGTTATAACGCTGGACATCAAAGTCCACAATCCGTAAATCCCCATCCGCCGACCGATCCGGGTACTTGCTCTCGCAAACCACCGCCAACGCCTCGTACTCGGATTCCAATCTAGTAATCCTCCACACAAAAAACTCTTCATTCCCCGCGCTACTCAACAAGTGCGACTCGCCAAACCACTTCATGGCTTGGATACCAGCACTATGCTTCTCCAGGATCGCGAGCGGTTTGAATCCCCTTTCGGTTTTTTCTTTCCCAGCAGGGGCAGGGGCAGAGGAAGAGGAGTCCCGATACTGCCACAGACGAATGGTCGTATCCTCCGCAGCAGTAGCTACGTACCGCCCTACTTCCCCTGAGGATGGGGAAACAGAAGCAGCGACGGCCCGTAACTCGCGACCGTGGCCGCCTTCTTTCAGGGTTCGTAGAGGAGGGGATGATTGGCTGTAGAACCGCAGAGCAGAGGCTTTGGTGAAGATGAATCGTAATGGGCCGGGAGAGCCACCAGAAGAAGAATAAGAAGAAGAAGAGGAGGGAAAGACGACGTCAAAGGCCCGGTGGCCGCCGCCGCATTCGACGGTGGTGAGCTCTTGACGGGTGGACTCGCTCCAGACGACAAAGTTCTTGCCGCGGAAGCCGTGGATGATCAAATCGAGTCCGGATGAAGATGGACTGAAGTGAGCGCCTTCGATCATGCCGAGGGGAGGAGAGATTTCGTGTTGAAGGTGCAGTGTGGCTGAGTTAGGGGTCGAGGTGAGGGTGTATATCCTGTACCGACCATCGCGGCAGCCAGTCAGAAAAGAGGTCGAACTACCCGGTAGCGGAACGATACAGGTCACTGCATCCTTGGTGCGCGCGTCCTTGCGGGAGTAATCGAGGGTGTAGGCGTCAGGTGTCGATTTGTAGACTGCCACAGCACCGACGCGCGAGCCAAGGATCAGTTTGGAACCGCAAAAGGCGGCGGCCGTGGCAATGAAGGGGGATACGTCGTCGCTGGAGAGGTAGATCTTGCGCGGGTCGACCGTGACGGAGGAGGTGGAGGGGTCGAAAGTCATGAGAAGGGCGTGGTCGAGGCCGAGGACGGTGATGATGACTGTCCAGGCACCGGACTGGTCTTTGTGGAGGGTCTCTTGAGCGCCTTGGATGAGGAGGATATCGGAGATCTTGCCGGGGAAGGTGTGGAGTTCTTTGACTTGGTGGCCGTCCTCGAGGAAGAGGTAGACTTTACCACTGGAACTGCCGAGGATAGCGGTCCCTTGAACTGGGCTCTTGACGACGTAGTAGGACTTGAGGTCCGCGAGAACGGTCTCCGAAAGATGAACAGTCTTCCAGGTTAGGCCTTCGCCTATCGTCCCGTGCAAGAGCCTTCCAGACGACGTCGTAGCGAGAAGCGTATTTTCTGACAGAAACGCATACCGCTGGAACCCGTTCTTGACCGTGTTCTTCTTTTGTCCTTCCACCGGTGCAGTCGAGTCCTCTTCAACCCCCTCAGCAACCCTCATGACATCCTCGACCGTCAACGTAACGTCAATATCCCTATACGCCTGCTCCCCATTTCCGACCACCTGATCACCAGCCATCGTAATCTTCCCATCCGCTCCACCCGTTGCAATCAACGTCGGCAGCCCATCACCCCCGGACACCGCCGTCGACCACATATTCTTGCCATTATGACAAGTGACAATCCCGCAGTTCTTCAGCATACCAAACGACCCAGCAGTGTCTTGTTCACCACTGTAGCCCCTCTCCAGCGCCTCCTTCCACTTGGCCTGATCCAGCGTTAACTCCCACCTCTGCCTCGTTGCATCCTCACCGAACGAGTGGATCTCAATCGGACTTCCATCCCCATGTTGCGTCCTTCCCGTGAACCGCACCTGCCAAATCCTCGATACGTGACCCATAGCCACAGCAAGACATCTCGCCTTGTCCTTTTGGTTTTCGACTTTGACTTCCGAGTTGTTGGATCCTCCAAACCCAGTCTCTCTCGCTTCTGCCAATGTTCTCTTCTTCAAGTGATCATTTTCTCCAGAACCACCATCTGTAAGAGTAGAGGTACCCCTTCTAGTTGGCGAATCGGTAATATCCCATATCCGCACCGTCCGATCATCGCTGCAGCTGGCTAGCAGTCTGATCTTTTGACCGTTGGAAAAATAAATCTCCGGCGAGATGGAAACCCCAAAGATGGACCCCTCGTGGCCGGTAAAGACGTAGAGGACCTCGAACTTTTTCCCCTCACTCTCCCTGTCGTTCCCATCGAGAAAATACTTCCAGACGACAATCTCCCCAAACACCGTACCGCCCGCCACCAGAATCGTCTCTTGTTCATCATCCAACAAACACAGATTCGCCGAATACAAAATCGGTCGTGAAGGCGAGGTAAGCGGGCCAAACGTAACCTCTCCTCCGTCCTTCCCCCCGATGATAGAAAGAGGCACAACCTCATTATGAGCAGTCACCAACGCCCCTTGCACTTCTCTTTTCCCTCTCTCTTTTCCTTCCGCTCCGCCCTTCCTCGAGGGGAACAAAATCCCATCATAGATCCAATCACCTGCCTTTTCCTCTTTCACTTTCAGACCTTCCACCTCACCACCACCCCCACCCGCATACCCCATGACGAGCTGATCCACCATCCCCTGGGAAATAACCGCCACGGAATTCGCGCCCCAGATCAACACCCGCGGCTCATCATCCCCATCCTGGCCTGTTGTTGTCCTTGCTGTCGGTGTTGTCGAAGGTGAAGGCGAAGGTGAAGACGAGACATACAGACCGTGGATAGGCTGCGAGTAAAAGACTTTGATCTGAGAAACGAGGCGGGAGGTGGCGACGTCGTAGATTTTCAGGTAGGTGTCTTCGGCTGCGAGGAGAAAGACGCGAGAATTGGGAGACTGGTAGAAGGCGAGGGCCGTGATGGGGTTAAGGACAAAGTTATGGCGGAGCTTGGTGGGAAGCCTGGTGTGCGTGAGGGATGTCTGTGGGTGGTGTTAGTGGATTGATTCTATGAAGACGAAAGATTGAGGTGAGGTGAGGTGAAGTGAGGTTGAGTTTCTTGCACTGAATGATGTGCTAAAAGGAAAAGAAAAACATTGTTGACGCACGGTTTGAGCCATGTTGGGCTGTGATGATGGATGGACTGAAGCGTCCGGGTGGTATACTGGTGATTCTTAATGCGAATGGCCTCAACTAAAATCCATCCTGGGAATAGGTCGTCGGCCGAATCGTGCACCTTGATGTCCAATCTCGTTCACGGCAAGTCGCAATCCACAACTCGGGTGAGGAAATTCCTCCATCCCAAAGTGAAACGAGTGACTCCATTTTTTTTTCCATGTGCGCTTACAACCCTAACCCTTTGCACCCTAATGCCCTTTTCCTCTGAGCACTCGTGAACACTTTTCATGCCTTCCCAGGTTGGGTACTTGGAAAAATTAAACTGAAAAAGCTTTTGATGAAGTCCAAGGAATACTTTCGCTGAACGTCTTCTTCTGCTTTTGACCTTCTTCCTTTTACTTATTCCCCCCCCTCCCCCCCCTTTTTTTTTTTATTTTTTATTTATTTATTTTTTTTTTTTTTTTTTCCCAATGAAGGGTGATCTCTTCAGTTTGCAGTACAAACCTACGACAACTGAATGAACTACCTATCCACATGCTCGATTCAGACAAAGTGCTATGTACATCATGACCCAACAACTTCACTAAAAATACCTCGTCACTCTGCTACCTTCGCAAGATCATGCAAAAGACGTTCTCAAAAATTGTTTCCTTTCCTTTCCGCTCCTGAACTTTTTTTCCCCTTGTCAATTGTCTGCCAATAACCCTATATACAGCACCAGCACCAGCACCAGCACCAGCATCGTGAACCCCTCCCCCCCCGCCGCAGCCACGCTCAAGTTACACACACCAACTAGACATAGATACTAAAACCAAGGGAGGCCTCACAGCCGTAACAATAACAACCTCGCTTCGAAAGTGTCTCTTTACCCCACATCGTTTCAACATCCACATCCAGTATCTCTCCCCACCTAGGTACATATACATATGCAGTATTTCAACTGGCGGAGCAGATCCTCCGCCAAGACGCGTTCATGTCAGGCAGGCAGGCAGGCCCTGCTGAAGATGTACATCACCGCTACAGATGGAACCGAATGGAGAAAAAAAAGGCGGGGAGGACATATGGATGTAAATGCACTTTTGGCTCACATCAATGTATGTTCCTTCTGGAATCTCATTTATGCAGGGCGTACTATATATGTTGTGTTCAATCGGGCAGGAAGAGACAGGTGACGTGGTAGGTAGTGGCCCGGCAAGACATGTTATGTATGTATGTGTGTTGGGGGGTGGGGAGAAAGCTTGAGTTATACCTTACCTAGTTAGGGCACTAAGAAAGGGTTGAGGATGGCTCAATCTTGCATATGTTTCACCGGAAAGAGGGAAAAGGATGCTTGAGGATGGTTGAATCTTCATGTTTCACTACTAGAAAGGAAAAAGGAGGCTGTAAGTTGTACGAGATATGTTTCGTCCATTTCAGGTTATAGCTCGAAAACTAGTAAATAACTAACGATAAAGGAATAGGTATCATCATCATCATCATCATCATCATCCACGAAAATGGGCATACAAGCAGACAAACTGTCCTCCTGTGTGTATGTATATCCATAGACGCCCTTCTCCATCTAGTAGTTTTCCAAACGCCGTGAAATGCACCAATAAAAGATGATCCCCAACGAAGTCATAAAGCGAGCAAAGTAAAAACCTTTCGCTCGCTGAGAGTCATAACAACACCCCGTGAAAGTGCTCCTCCATCGCCACCCACCACACCCTATCTTCCTCAAACCCCCTTTAGATCCTCTGGTGGGAATAAGGCTCATAAGCCATATCGCGCTTAGCATACTGCTGTTGCGGCTGGCTAGCATATCCACCACCACCACCACCGAGGAAGCCCTGGCTCGGCTTACCATTGGCACCATGAGCATGGTACCCACCGACCGGCTGATACGGGCTACCAATAAGCTTCTCATTCTCCATGCCGACACTCCGTCTGCTGCTCCTGCTCGAGTGATGACCACCATGAGAGCTAGGCGCGCAGCAGCAAATGGTGAACATCCAGAAAAAGGCGGACGCCAGCGCAAAAGCCGCAGCCACCCAAATAGCCACCATGAACCGCTTGTTGAACTCGCCCTCGGCATTGTACTTGCCCGCCACGGTCTCGACGGCGCCGACGACAATGACCGAGATACCGGTGGCCAGGGCAGCGAAACCGCACACGGCTACGGCCGCGATGCCGGCGACCAACCACGTAAGACACGAAAGGACGCGCGAGCAGTTGGCAAAGATGCCAAAGACGATTTCGACAACGAGCGCGACGAGGGCGATGATGAAGACGATCTGGGCCCACTTGCTGGCCGTCACGTACGTCTTGAACGCGTCCGTGACCTCCTTGGGCAGGGTAACGTTCTGGCCCGTGAGGGTAAGCAGCGAGTTGATGTCATGCTGCGTGCCGTTCAGCGCGTCCTCGGCCCAGTTGAACTTGGCCTTGGTGCACTCGCGCGTGCCGTTGTGGGCCGTGGTGCAGTAGCCCCAGAGGGAGATGTCGTAGATGTCGTAGAAGCCGAGCAGGGACGCCGTCAGGTTGGTGAGGCCGCCGTTGGAATCGTCGCGCTTGGTCAGGTCGTCGATAGTGGTCGCCTCGACGTCACGGCCAAAAATCTGCTGCGCGCCGGCCTTGAGGATGGAGGACTCGTTCAGGTTCAAAAGTTCGCCGGCGTCGGCGAGCGAGATGGAGAAATTGGAAAGGTTGACGTCGAACATGTACATGGACTTGTCGGCGACGCCTGCTAGGCCGCCTACTAGGAGGGCTACTAGCGATGCTACTGTGAGCAGGAATGGCAGGGCCACACAGACCACGCGACCGACACCCATCTTGTTGTTATTCTTCTTGTAGTTCTTGTTGTTGTCGGCCGTCGGCGACTAGGTTACTAGTAGTAAGGTACGTAGTGGTGCTCGGATCGTGGGTCAGTCGGTTGTGACGTTGTACTCGACAACAGTATCGATATCGATTCAGGTCGTGCGGGGGAGGGGAAACGCGCTGGGTTAGGTGTCGTGCTAACGTTAGGCTGAGAGTTAGGTTGGCGGGGGTGTTTATCCCAATTGTATCGCCAAATTATTGACTTGATGAGTGATGTCGACTCGAGTTGAGATATTCGAGGGAATCCGGATTTGTGGGATACACAGGAAAATGATGAGAGAAGAGAGAACAGTTCCAAGACCACAACAAGAAGGGCCGTCAAAACATACAAATATGCTTTCGGGTTTTTGTTTGTCAGTCGGGTGCTGACAGCAGCAGATGATCACAAAATGCGATGGCTGAGCTGGCTGAGCTGGTTGGCCGGAAGGATGGAAGGATCTTCAGCTGGTGGGCAATTGTGGACACCAAGTAACTGGGCTGTGTCGGCCAACTGGTGGCGCAGTAGTACTAACAGAAGTTGAACCTGTACAGTTCCCGGACCGTGTGAGGTTGAAGGGGTTTGGCTGTCATCCCCCGCAAACAGCTGCCCTGTTAAAATCATAAATCACACTGTTACGGACCTCCACTGGCATTACGAATGTGTGTGTCTTGAGCAGCCACCGTCCCTGATGATTTACATGGTGTAGGTAGTGAACTGACGCGTCCAGTCGTCGACGTGTCGGGTTTTATTACGCGGATTCATGTTTATCAACGATGCCAATTCATTGCCCTCTTGAGACTGTTTTTAGAGAGGCATGGAAGGGCGGAGCGAGGCGACACTCGTGCTGAGGTATCTGTCGATGTAGCTTTGTTAGTGCAGTGTCCAGTCATGAAACCTTTTGGCCTTGGTTGTCATCAGATGTACCCCGCCCCTCCACCCGTTTGAACCTTCGTTGATATCTTTCCAGTTTGTCGGGACGAGACAGAGAACGGGAGGGTTCAACCTCGTATTGCTTGCAGTTGGTTTCAAGAAACACTTGAAGTGACAGCCGCAATGATACACCATGATACCTTGAACGGTCTCCCCAATAGGATGGCAAAGCTGGGAAACACTTACACGTGTCTGGAGAAAACATGTCTATGGTACTGACCTCGTAGACCTCACCATCAAAGACATGTGCCAAGCCGTATATCGACTTTGCAAGAGGAATATAACCACAAGGGATTTATTTGGACATACGAAGGAACACAAGAAGCAAACTCGTCACGGCCGATAGAGTGTTTTCCTTTCACCAAAAAAAAAAAAAAAAGTCAAGGGCCTGTGCTCCTATCCATGTTCGTGATCCTCCAGACGACGTTCAGAGGGCAACGAACCCTTTTCGGCATCCGGGTGGAGTACTTGCGGCCTTCGGAGGAACGGCAGTCGAATGAGGGGACATACATACGAATCCCGCTTGGGCTTTTGTCTCAACGTCGAAGCGAGGGGCTGGGCAGGGCTGGTCAACATCTTTTTGATACACTACCTTGATCGTAGGGCTTGGAACCTCACTGACGTTTCAGATTTATCGACCCTCCATCAGGCACCCAAGATGCTGGGTCCCGTAGTCTGCATCAAGGTATCCCCGCCTGTTGTTGGCGTTGACCCCTCCCTATATCCACTCATTATCTTGTCAACATCGTTGTTTGTATTGTACGGGGAAAGGCTCCCAATATGCTTCCAATTTTTTTATTGCCCGTAGAATGGGTTCAAGTTTCTAGTGCTGTATCCTGCATTTCTGACGGGACCAGATAACAACTTAACCATCCATCCTGTTGCGTACTTTCATCCTTTCACACGTATTGGGCACGAGCCACCACCACGCCCATGTCAGCCCGCTCACCTACCCCTCTTGCGATCCAGACACAAAGCCGTGCTCTGGGCAGTCATGGCAAGTCTGGGCTTTTCCCCCTCCCCACAAGACTGACCAAGCCTAACCAAGCCCGCGGCCAAGGCGGCCATTGGTTCCCCTCCAAGCCACGGTTAAAAAAGCTCACTAGGGGCAAACAGGTGAGGGCCCTCAACTGGGTGATAACCCAATTAGGTAGAAGGCTGAGCTCCCTCTGGATGTTGGTCGATGTCGTGCCTGTGCCTTGCGTGGCAGCGATGGAAGCCTTCCCTTTATGGTGGTTGAGACCTAGAGTAGGTTGGTTGGGGGCGCAGCAGCACTATATTTAGAGCTGGTGCTTTGCCGTAAGGAAGGTGTACGTATTTTAACGGCCGAGGCCCCACCATCTGACGCGGCCGGGCGGGAAAAGAGTGGGGACTCCTTCTTCACTGCCGCCCGCCGCGCCCGTTTACCCGTTCAAAAATTCGCTTTGGTTTTCTGGATTTCCAATGTTTCCAAACTTTCAACTTTGCCCGCCTTGGATCGTCTGCCAACCAACCTAACCTTAAGTAACCCGTGTCGATGGCACCGCAAATCTCCAATCCACAGTATCGGATTCAGATCGTCGTCCCCTGTTTATCGGCGTATTGGCCAAGGTGGAGGTGAAACATGGGAAACCTCGCCGAGTCCCACTTGTAATCGCCGTCCCGAGTCGGCTTCCGGGATGTCATTTGGACGCCGATTAAGTCCGTCTCCGTCCCCGTCTCCGTCTCTTCCGTGTCCCGGCTGTAATCTCCGACGGCATCGCGTAGGTGTCCGAAGGAGTCACTCGCCCATGCCACTTCTCCCTTCCTCCCCTTCCCAAACCTGAGTGAGACGCTCCGCAGTCGGACGTGTCACACAAACATATCAGAAGTTCAGAACTGACCGTCAACTTCAAAACACATGTCAGTCTGTTTACTCACGGGATATCCTTTATCATGCATGTCTGACTCCCGCCCTTTCCGGCATCGCCGTTTCTTATCTCCTTTGTTTGCGTAAAAAACCTTTTCTTGTCGACTTGTACCCAACGCGCCAGCCAGCCTCCACAAAAGAAGCCATCATCATTCGATACTACATGGGCATCAACCTGAGGAGCCACGTTACGGACTGCTCTGGCCCGTCAACTAAGGCAGCACGTACAGCAGAAGCATCCCCCCACCGCCAGTGAGACTCCTCAAATTTGGATCCGCGCGCCGGCCGCTCGGGTACCGAGAAACAAATTAACCTTCACCGAACGGCGGAGATGAAAAAAAATATGAATGAACTGAAAACATAGGTAAGCGTTTCGAAAGATTGTTGCACCGATACACTACACTACACACTACATTGGATACCCACCACGTCGCATACACACACACACACACACACATACCCATATCCACTCAAAGTAAACACGTTTTTTCCCCCTCTCACTGCCCTGCCCTGCCCTGCCCGGCCTCACCTCACCCAACCAACCTTTGCCCCAAATAGGAAAACGCGTGGAAAACCTTGACATGCCGAGTGACCACGTCCTTTTCACCTTCCTCGCTTCCTTCGAACCTACCTACCTATCTCCATCCCTATCCACCATCCACCATCACAAACAATTTGGCAGAAGCTAGAATGGCCGGAGCCAGCCCTGGTCACTTTACACCGCCAAGGTGCAATGTCATGCACTCACTCGGTCATGTGGACTGCCAGGAACTTTATTTCAACCCAGGGAGGAAATATGCCAGCCAAGTCGACAGATAACTCTCTCTCTCGCGCAAGCAGGCAGGCAGGCAGGCAGGCAGTGTGATGTGATTGCGGACGCAGCGGGCGGTCCTTGTCTTGTTTGTCTGTCTGTCTGTCTGTCTGTCTTGTGTGTCTTTCACTTCACACTCCCGCTCTCTCGAGAGAAGAGAGTCGGAGACCTAATCCCTCTTCCCTCTCCCCCTGTTCCTGTTCTTCTGGTTCAGTTTGTTTCCACTTTGGAATTCTTGTGACCCTAGAACCCCCCCGCCGTTGGGTAGTGTAGTGTAGTGTAGTGTACATAGTTGGTTAAAGCGACCGATGACATGGTGGTGGATGCAAGCGAAAGAAAGAAAAAATGGGCTGGAACGTCGGTTGGGTCCCAACAAGGTCTTTCTTGAAAACAGATGCCACAGTTGCATCGCAGAGCTCCAGCAGCCAGCCAGCCAGCCAGCCAGCCAGCCAGCCAGCCCGTAGCGGCAGCCAGCGGCAGCGGCAGCGGCACCCGTTCCGCTACATACAGTATCACATTTACAGAATGGCACAATGACCCAAGGGAAGTGAGACAAGGGAAGTTCAGAAGGGAACGGGACGGAATCTGAAAATCACGCGACACATTTGTCTTGACCTCGGGCAAGCAAATCGGCCTCACCCGCCCGATCAGGAACGGGATGGCAGCAGCAGCCAGCGGTTGTTGTAGGTATGTAATATGTAATGTTCTTTTGTCTTTGATGGAATCACGACTGTTAGGTTGTCGATCCCCCATGTTCATCCGTGGAAGCGACTACAGATCATCTTCCCTTTCCCTGGACATGTGCGAAGAAGAAGAAGAAGAAGAAGAAGAAGAAGAAGAAGAAGAAGAAGAAGAAGAAGAAGAAGAAGAAAAGAATGGACTAGCCGCCCCTGACATTCCGCGTCTAGGCAAGTTCTTGGAAGCATTCGCCAGTCCACACTCATCAACATTGGCAAATTAAGTATTGCGACCCTCATTCATCCATACCAGGTATTCCATATTACACGCATAAATCAAGAGTCCGCATATTTTTTGCATGTTTTGCATTTGCGACGACGACGACGACGAAGACGATTTCACCATTACAAGAGCCCAACCATTACCAGGGGGCCCCGCCGTTAGGCACCGCGAATGTGCTAACCGGCGAGCATGGCCCGGTATCCCCGGCGGCCCGGCCCCTACACTGCCTACCTACTCGACTGTTGTATCAACGTAGAACAAAACAAAACAAAAACAAGAATAGGAAATGATATTCTGACGGCCCTTGGTTAGGTGGACTACTGGTGTTCTTTTGCAGTACCAGGTCTAGGTCCCAGATCAAGTCTGTTGGTGATTTAAGTTTCCATTTCAGATGGAGCGCTTGAAATATGAAAGAAATGAAAATCTGGGTACAGTATCAAAAATACGCAAGCAGCTGAGGTAACTAAGAAATGATCTGAAAAGGGTCGGGAGGAATGTAAACGAAACAAAACATCGATACTTGCTTCAGGTAAAATGTGAAAGAAGGAAACAAAGAAACATATGTGATGGTTGGGTTCACGTCAACGAGATATCATAACGAGAGAAACGAAGAAAAGACGACTCCTCGTTTCAGCGGTATCCGTGCACAACTGGCACAGACAGAGAGCCTCAAGGGAACTCGTTGTTTGTTTTTGTTGCGTTTTGTCGTACTCTATGCTTTCAAAAGCTTTGTTCGAATCACCTTGTATCAGATCTGGAGAACGTCCCTCGTATCTGTCGATTCTGTCTCCCCGGAACTGTGAAACTCCAACCTGGAACTGGAAACATTCAAACATCCGTTGTTCATAGATCTTCATACCTACAAAGACGACGGACGGAACACGAGTGAAACGAACACTTTCCACTTTCAGGCTGTTGACATTCCAAAAGAAACGCCCCACTTCTTTTCCAACCACGCAGCGGGCATCCACCTTTGGGCTCTCCGGGCTCCCTGGGGTGGCTCCTCCTCCAAAATGGAAGGCAGTCTCGCACATTCCACTTGACTTCGAGCCGTGACCGGGCACCGGGCGCTGCGACAGGGCACTGGGGCTGCAGGCATTGTCGCTCGCTGCCTGCCGTGCACTGCACTCCGCATTCACCTCTGCAATGAGCTGAAGCAAAACCAAGCACGTGCTCTTCCTTTGTCCTTCCCGTCTTGAGCCTCTTCTACATTACTAGGTAAGGTAGGTAGGTAGGTCGGGCATGTCAACCTACCTAGGTAGGTACGCGCTCTACCTATCACGTCTTGGATCCCTACCTCTAATCTAGGCAGCGATCCCGAAATCATTCATTGTGGACATTTCCACCTGAGCTCTGGTTGAAAACATTTGTGGATAGAGAGGTAGTCGTAAGTAAGCTGCCGGTTCCTCTCGAGAGTCTAGGCCATCCGACGGACTTTTGTTGTGCACCGCAGGCAAGGCAGGCAGTCATTGTTCCTGTCAGCTAGCTAGGTAGGTACCTGCCAGCGGGGCACACCCGCTGTGACTGCAACTCTGCTGCGGGCGTACCTGACAGAGGGGGACAACGTGACAACCCTTTCATGGACCTTTTTCCCTTTCCACTTTGGGATATCATTACGCAGCAGGCATATGTATACGGAGAAGTGGTAGGTAACGTAACGAACCTTTTCTGAAAAGGTTATGCCATTGTAGCAAGCCGGAGTACCCAATTCATAACTTGAAGTGCCCTTCGGCGAGACCTAACCAATTCCATTCCGTTTCAGTTTTGCTCTTTCTTTTCAAAAAACGACCTTATGACCCAAGGTATATCCGGTCCCGAATGAGACATCTCTAAACAAGCCCGCCTCGAGGTCACTTCCATGTCCCTGATGCCCTGCGCGTGTATTCTAGTGCTGTAATATACGCCCGTATTAATTACAATAATTACACGTCTAGCGCTGGCCAGCATCTCCCGCTGATCCTCGTTCTCCGCCGACCGCTGACCCGCCGACCCGCCGACCCGCTATCGTCATACAGTCTTTTTCATGAGTCTTCCCACTCTTCCACTCACTCACCCTTTCCACATCTGTCTGCTCTTCCCGTCTGCACTTCCTCCGTCGCATTTTTAACATTGTCGGGAATTTGGACGCCGACAGAGGAAGAAAAAAAAAAAGAAGGACATCCAATCAGCCTTCCGAGTCTGTCGTGCAGGTTCCATTCTGACCCTACATCTACCTACCTACCTGTAGAGGTACCTACCTCTACCTATCTGTTCCGGGTCAGACCCTATCGGTCATCATCTCATCATCATCGTCGCCGTCGTCGTCGCCGCCGCCGCCGCCGCCGTCGCGTCTTTACCTTTTACTACTCTAGTCTAGGAAATTTGGAACTAAAAAAAAGGAACACGTTGCGAGACACTACTATTGTCGCTGGTCTCCCTTCCGCTTTCTTTCCCACTACTACCACTACTAGGTTGTCCATCTCCTCGGGCAGACTCCTCCTCCAGCGGGCAGTCTAGGTTCGCCCCCAGACGGACAGATCCAGCGAATCCAGGGCCCCAGGCACACCGTCGACTATAATTCGCCATTCGCCTGCATCCGCTGCCAGAGTCGAGCCAGGCTGTGTGCCAACTCGATCCCACTTTGGTCGATTCAGCACTCCAACCCCCGACCACACACACTCTCTCTCACACACACACCCGCACACAAACCACACGAAACAACCACACGACGCAACGCACCCACGAACGCCGTCGCGCTGCACACTTTCCTACTGGCAAGACTCGGTCTCAATTCCGACTTCCCCCTCGCCAAGTTCTTTCCCAAAAACAACAACAACAACAACGGTTAATCAACGACGATAGCGCGACCTCCTCCTCTCCAGTCCACCATTCGATCCTGATCCTCCATCTGCCAATCCTTTCCGACTTTGGCAGTTTCTCAGACCTGGACAAGGTCTCCGGGTCCGTCTGTTGCTGGGCCTTGACTTCTGTCCTTCGCAAGTACGTTCAACCCAAACCAACCTAACCTAAACAAAAAAAAAAAAAGTCCCCTTTCCCTTCCTTCCCTTTCATCCATCCCACCCCCGCATTTATTGTTTCCCCTCTTCTTCCTAATCATCACTCCCATCATTTTATTTTTCTTCCTCCATCGCCGCGCCCTCGTTTCCGTCACCTCACCTGCGTCCACGCCGCCCACCTACGCTACAACTCTCGCTTTTGCTTGTATGACATCAACGCCTTCCTGTTAATATGCAACGCTGACCGTCTAACCCTATCATCGCTCCAGACCTTCCGACTCTTCCGCTCTCTCCTCCGTATCCTATTCCCATTGCGGACGACCCCCGCGATATATCCTAACGCCGAGGCCGTTCGCAACCTGGGGCGACTCGTTGTGGCTCGCCAGCCAAAATCACGTCTCAACGCTTACCACGTCCGTTCCGAGTCCCGCTAGTGTCAACAAAAACGGAGAAATCATCAGGACGCTCTTCTTCCGCCGCCGCCCATCTGCTTTCCTGTCTCGATAGACTCTATCACCCTCCCTAGTACTCTGGGGCGCCCACGAAAACAACTCCATCGACTCTAGACGGGTGCAGCGGTAGGCTGTGTGGGCATTCAAAGGCGACTCTGCCGGAACCACAAACCTGACACGCGCACACCGTCCAGCCCCTATACTTTCTCCTTTCCAGAGCTAACACCACGTTCTGACACTGAGAAATCATGGGCAACTCATCCTCCAAAGATGCGGGGGCATCTTCCAAGAACCGAGGCGATGACGACCTCAAGTCCTACCCATCCTTTAGCAAATCCGACACCAAGGACTCCTCGCGCTCTTTTCGCGGACTCCGCTCCAAAATCCCCGGTGGAAGCAAGACGGACAGCCCCCGGAACTCAACCATCCTCTCCAGCGAGGAAGTCGCTGAGAAAATGAACGCTCTGAGTGGAAAGAATGGCAGGCCATCGGTGCATACGCGGCCAAGCCGCAGAGACATGTCGCCATCACCCGCCTCTCCCTCGACGTCTTCTCCCTCGTCACCTTCGCTCGATACCGCAACGCTAGCGTCTCCGACCGGTGAACCCCTACCTCCTCCGTCGCCAGTTCACAATGCTACAGGCGGCCACCACGATGTCCGCGCCGCTCAGGAAAGTGGAGAAGTCGACCACATTTCCGACCAACCGCCCTCTGGAGGTGGCGGAGCCAACTCCAACCAACAGCCTGGCCAGTCTATCCTCGTGAAGCGCGAGAACACCATTAACCCCGTCTACGATACCCCCAACCAGGATCCCCAGAATGAGCAAGCAGTTTCGGGTGTTGCCATGAGCGACATCAAGGATATCGATCTCGATGATTTCATCAAGCGACTGTTGGATGCCGCCTATGCTGGAAAGGTCACCAAGAGTGTCTGCCTCAAGAATGCCGAGATTGTGGCCATTTGCCACCGCGCCCGGGAGTTGTTCCTTTCTCAGCCGGCCCTTCTGGAACTGGATGCGCCCGTCAAAATTGTCGGCGATGTTCACGGCCAGTACACTGACCTCATTCGCATGTTTGAAATGTGCGGCTTCCCTCCAAACTCCAACTATTTGTTCCTCGGCGATTACGTCGACCGCGGAAAGCAGTCGCTCGAGACTATCCTGCTTCTGATGTGCTACAAGCTCAAGTACCCCGAGAACTTCTTCTTGCTCCGCGGCAACCACGAATGCGCCAACGTTACCCGGGTTTACGGTTTCTACGATGAGTGCAAGCGCAGGTGCAATGTCAAGATCTGGAAGACTTTTGTCGACACCTTCAACTGCCTCCCTATTGCTGCTATCGTTGCTGGTAAGATCTTCTGCGTTCACGGCGGTCTGTCGCCCGCTCTTGGCCACATGGACGATATCCGCAACATTGCGCGCCCCACCGACGTTCCCGACTACGGACTGCTCAACGATCTCCTCTGGTCTGATCCAGCCGACATGGATCAGGACTGGGAGGCGAACGAACGAGGTGTCAGTTACTGTTTCGGAAAGAAGGTTATCTCGGACTTCCTCGCCACTCATGACTTTGATCTGGTTTGCCGTGCGCACATGGTTGTCGAGGACGGTTATGAGTTTTACACTGATCGCATTCTTGTTACTATTTTCAGTGCTCCTAACGTAAGTTGTGTCACTTTCGGATCCATATGCAAAATTTCACTGACCTGGTAACAGTACTGCGGCGAGTTTGATAACTGGGGAGCTGTCATGGCTGTTTCTACCGAGCTTCTCTGCAGCTTCGAACTACTCAAGCCACTTGACTCCGCTGCTCTTAAGACGCACATCAAGAAGGGTAGACACCGTCGTAACAACATGCTCAACAGTCCTGTAAGTTTACCCAACTGTTTGGTCTCGTTGGTTGCTTGTACTGATAGTTTCGTAGCCCGCCCACTTCAACCCCCAGAGTGTCTGAGCCATACTCGCACTGCTTCTGCACGCTAGCCAAAGCCATGTGCCGCTCAGCTGTGCAGAAATTTTTTTCCCTTTCCCTCACCGGTCGACGGTTTCTCACAAGATTGCATACCGATCGGACGGAATTCCGATGCGGGTTCATCTGCTGTCGAGCAAATAAGCATTTGCCAAGTCTTGGGCGACGGTTGCACAACGCACAAATACGCATAACAAAGTCGCTAAATCGCCGCGGCCGCTCAAAAAAGAGACATACGGGGAACACTCTGCAATACATAGTCGTGTCGAGCACCGTCACACAACACGGTTCTTTTTCTTGCGGGGTACATGGGGAGAAGCCGGGGCAGCCAGCCAACTGGGCTGTGAGACGACGACGTGGACCCGCACCCCGAAAGGGTTCCCAACTGGAGTTATGCATGACGAACTAGGCGATATATCTCTGCTCAAATTCTGTCCACAAAAGCGAATATCTCTGCTCCGTTATACTACTACTTGCATTTTGTTTGAGAAAGCCATCGCGAAACAAGATCCAACACCGAACCAGGCTATTACAGTCTTGCCCAGAGTCTGCACCGTCAAAGAGAAGATGGGAAAAGCCGCAATGGGGGGGTGTCACGCTGTGCTGATATGTTGTTGGTCTCCGCTCTGGGGTGATAGCCGGGCAGGCAACACACGAAATCCGCCCGTATTACCCTTTTTCAGGGAAGGAGCAGGGCTAGCTAGGTTCGCGGTGTTGGAAAAGTCCCAGGCTCGCTGTGCCGGTTTTGTACGATGGAGATTCTCGTTTCTGGCTTGATTGCTTGACTTGCGTTTCGTTTCTCTCATGTCGATTTTATTCCGTCGGTGCAGGAGTTCATTGTCATTTTTGTTTCGCGTATCTCCCCTCGTTTTCGCAATATTTCTTGGTTTTGTTTTACTGTTAACTTTGATGGGTGTTGATGAGCTTTCAAGTTGGCTCATGGATGGACGGGGATGGGATGAAACTGAAGGACGACAAGTCAGATTTTTCCAATGTGGGAGTTAAAGTTGTGGAGGAATCTGTGGATACGACTGACTGAGTGACTGGGTCGATACTTGGTATTACTGTATGTGTATGGTTGATGGACTCGGAATCATCATGGAGGAGGTGTTAGTACCTGACATGGTAGTGTCGAGTCGTGGGAGACGGAGAGGGCGCTGCGATGCGAGGTTGATGCGGTGTTATATCGGATTGCGATGGATGTTTGAGATGCAGAGTACTATCTGTGTAGTAGCGAGTAAGAAAAGATCCAAAACCTGAAAGGGAATTCCCCACTCAATCTTATAGAGGTTCACATCGGTAGGATTCAGTTGCTTGGTGAAGATGTCTTTTTCTTTTTTTTTTTTCTTTTTTTTTCGAGATATGTGATGTGCGGAATGGTGTTGTATCAACTGATGGAAAGCAATACCGCGCTTGACCTAAGTACATAAGGGGGAATATGGAAAACAGAAATATCAATCCTACGAGGTCCGCTGGCTCAATGGCAGAGCGTCTGACTACGAATCAGGAGGTTCCAGGTTCGACCCCTGGGTGGATCGCTTCTTTTTTTTTCACTCTTCCTGATCCATTTCACTCCCTGCTTATTCGCCTTCATTTTATCTTGTTTTTTTCACTGTTCTTTTCTTCGTTCCTCTCGACCCAAAGATGGCGTAAATGTGCATGGGAAGTGTAAATACAGTTTGCACGAGATGGAGCGGGTAGTTGTCGAGTCACCGAAGAGATCTTAAGTTACCACGGTTATCTCGCACTTTATCTCTGGGTCTTTAAGCGAGAGTTGTGTGTAGAGCTGGCATGTAAGACTGGCATGTAGACTGGTAGTAGTTGTATTTCTCGTTGGGTGGGTTATCCTTATTCGTAAGTAGGTTGTGTTGTGTTGTGTTGTGTTGTGTTGTAAGTTGTAAATGGCCCGGTTTATGTACCTAGAGGTACCTTTGGAGAGGTAGACTCATACTCGAAGTCTCATCACACTCGAAGTCTTGTAGTTGGAGTTTCGTACCGGTTGGAAGCATTGAAACATTTCAGTTGGGCTACTACTCGAACCAGGCAGTCAGCTGTTTATGTGTATGTGCTCCCAAATTACCAAATCTCAGAGCTAGGTACCTACGATGCAAATGGAGAAGAGAAAAGAGTCTCGGAGTGGTCTCACGGTACCTAGGTACCTGTAACGTTGTAGACATAAGCAGGATACCTAAGCAAATTGTTTATGATATGAAGTTGCTGTCTGAAGCATGTCTATCGGTTGGTAGGTATATGTGCAGTGGAATGAAATGGTGTTTCTCAGCCCTTGTATCAAATGGATATAGCGGTTACGAAGACTATCGGCGTCTGCACAATATAAGTACCTACCTCTCTCTACCTACCTACGTACCTTGAAGACAACCGGCAAATGCAAGGTACCTACCTACGCTAGGTACCTAACAGGCAAGATGAATTAGGAATAATCGAAAGGGAACAATTTGCCAAAAAGAAAAATCCGGCAGTGATTGTATCCTCCAGCGGCTACCTACCTTTCTTCTCGCTTCGTACATATCGATTTCCTTCAAGTCCCATTGTCGGTGGGAGTGGGCTCCAGTCATGTCCCTGCTGACGAGTGCAGTTACCCCCCCCCAATGAACGAGAGGGATTGAAGCCGAGTTGCAGAACGGTGCCATCGCGAGAGACTACCTACCTAGAGATGTAGGCTACCTATGTAGGCGGAGACCTACCTCTTGCAAGCCGTCTTGATGATATCATGTTTGTTAAACGGAAAACCCCCCTCTGATGAGCTGGTTAACTACCTACCTAGGTACCTACCTAGCCAACCATGGACGCACGCATCCGGGCGTCACTAAATGATTGACATAGGTAGTCCGTTCTTTGTGGATGGCCAGATGAGAAGTGGAAAGTAAAATTGAGCAGAGATTGATAGTAACGGTTATAACGATTGTAGAGAAGTGGATTTCACCCAGCTATGTCAGGGTCGGCTTACTGTTTTGGGAATAACCGAGGGCTTGATCGGGAGTCTACTTGTCCAGAATCACTTGATGAGACAGAGTAGGTAGTGAGAGGTGAAGTAGTAGGTGAAACGGGTGAGTAAAGTCGTCCTTGTTGGCGTCTTGGAATGTATGGTTCCCCAGATAGAGAAGCCGCTATTGTCTCGCAATCCTCCAAGATCCAACAGTCTGGTACAACAAATTTCAATCAACCAAGACTGCGTAATACACAATATGTACAAACAGGTTGGTGAGCTATCGAGATAGCACGCTATCTCGGAGAGTGCATGATATACCACGTGCAGACTACAGTGAACGGCTCAAACCCAAAGAGCAAGATTCATGTTGTTGGCATGCTTGACGAGCACAGTCTTCTTGACTGAATCCGCTCCAGGACATTGGAGACATGCTTGATGCGCTTCTCTTTGGTTCGTCTTGTGAGAATGCGTGTCCTTCATCGGCCCTTAAATTGGACACTCGGCACAAATTGCCGAAAGTGGACTCTCTGAAGCGGTACGACATGTGTCGGAGGCGGATGGCTCGCTTATCGGGTCTCTTTTCCGACTTCCAAGTTCCAGTAAGCGCCTCTCGGGGAAGTTCCTGAGGTAGCAATGCGAGTGATAATGGGTAATGACCGCTTCGGTTGGCCTCGCCAAACATCTCGCTTCACTTGAAATCGAATGGTGTACATGTAGAGTTGGCAGTTCTGTGGGGGGCGCGTTCAGTTACAGCCTTCGAGAAAGGCAGTGGGGAAGATGAAACGCGGATGATGGTATAAGCCATGTGTTTCTTCAAGTGTATGACTGCATCGGCATTTTTGATAAGGCCCAATGAGAAACAAAGTATTCCTAATGAAAAACAAAGCATTGGAGAATCGATCGGTCGTTTCTTCTTTTAAGAAAATGTCCGCGTGACTTGGGAATCGTATGATGTACAGTTTAACCGCAGTATCATGAGGATGAAGAGGCTAAATGCAGTTGCAGGAACCTGAAAGACACTGCAAAGAGCCGCAAAGTCGGTTTGTCGATCAAAAGAGGGTCGACGCTTGAGATAGGATGAATGGGCATCAAGCTGATAGCCCAAAAGTAAGGTAACAACAAAATGACTGGGGGGTATTGGGCGAGACCTTTGGGATGTCGATCCGTCTTCTCTTGTGCTCTATAAGACAACCTGTAGGTTAACGTTAGCTATCATGAGCTTGAGTCGGAGTTGGGCTTTTGGGAGCCGCAAGTATCGAGAGTCCTGGTAAATATCAGGACAAGCCACAACATAGGGGTCCTATTGCAAAGAAAGGAGTCTGAGTATGACCATACATGGATTATTAGGTAGACTTGGTAACACGAAACAAAGGCCTTGAGCCATGCATGTGTCGAGTGGTTAACACTCCCCGAACCATGACAGACCTGGCCTCGGCCACTGAAACGAGGTGGGACGGAGTGTACCCCTGGGTGGGAAAGGCATCTCGGTACCACACTGCCGACGGGAGAATCTTCCGAATGGCCGTTGTGTATGGTATGTCTGTCTATAGTAGATGTGAGGCAAACCCTTGCTGCCTAGCATGATGTCAGCATAGTCGTGATTCTTGACGAACCTCGGCAGATGTTTGACATTTGAAAAACGATGTGGCCGCTGGAATGAGAAGAAGAAAGTGTTTCAAACCTCCCGGACTGGTCGACAACCCCCACATTCCTCAAGATGCCATCGTCATTAGTGTGCGTAAATAGTGACAGGCGGAAACTAAGGCCTGGTGGAGAACGTGCAAAAGGGTGGATGGCATCTCACGTAGCGAATCCGACTCTGGAAGCTTACCTTGCAGTAGTGAAGCTTTTGGTGGTGTTGGTTGGTGGAGTTGTAGCGTCCATTTGAAATGGAGAAGGAGGAGAACCAAAAGTGAGGCTATCGTCGAGGACTCCCAACGAGGTGGCAGCGTCATGAGCCATGATCAGTCAAACCCTAGCCAGGGCCATGTGGTTTGGTTCCCCGATGCCGAGCTTTTGTACACATGGGTTCAGCCATTAATAAGAGAATAGATGCAGAGGATGTATGATTCCGAGCCCGATTTGGACATCAGTGCGGCGTGATGAGGAGGAGTGTAAGTGGAGAGTGTACTACCTTGAAGGATTTCGGCACCAAAGAAACCGAAAGTCTGGATACGCGTAAGAAACACATGCCAGTCTTGGAGACTGTCTCGAGGCCAAGACTTTAAGCGCGCCTTGAAGCGATGGGAAGGAATAATGTAAAGACTTGTCCACGTCAAATAGATGACCTCTCTCGACGGTCAACAGTGACGCATGCCGAGGAGTCCGTGGACCTTGATTGTATAACACGTTGTGAAGCGAAGTTACAAAGGATGTTGACGTCGGAATGTCGGGAAGCTGCCATCGCAAGGAAGGGACCAAAACAGATGTTTGGTTGCGTGGTGCTATAGGGTAGCAGTGGTGATGACGAGGCTCCACGAGGTTTGATGGGCGGTGTAACTAACTGAGCGGGCTTGAGTTCACAAACAAAAAGCTCAATTTAAAGATGACGAGATCTGGAAGCATGTGAAGTTCCCCTTCCCTTTTGAGGGCTTGGGAAGTTGAAGGGATTTCGTGTTCTTTCCCAAAGAGTAAGTGATGAGTGATGATCTCTAGTAGGCGCTTTCCCCAGTTGATATCAGAAATGCCCCTGTTGATGTTGCACCAAATCTCTCTCTCTCTCTGCACTTTGGGTTTCAAAGGCAGAAATGGACAGTAAGGGAACACACTCGCTTGAGTGTTTCGTTTTTGTACTTATCTTCCACTTCACAAAAAGTACAGTCCATATTCTCTCTTTTTGGCATCAGGTCCGATAAAACACGACAAAATAGTGACGGTGCGACTGGTAGACCTCATGATTTCCTGAAACAGACCAAAGCAGCAATTGACCGAGTGGAAACGCCCACTGGGACACCAGCCGCGACCAATGTAACAAGAAAAAAGCCCAACGTCGTCGGATCGGGCAATTCCCAGGGAGCAAGCCCAGATCATAACCAAATCGAGTAAGCGGGCAGGTTACATGCCCCAGACGCTTGGAAAGTCGGATGAGCCGCCAACATGTCCGGGCTTGGCTGCATTTTGTTTCCGCTTTCTGCACTTCCATGTTTGCAAATCCGATATCTCCCAGATGGAGATTGCGTGCGTCCACCACGGCCGGCCAACAGAGAAAGCCCGGGCATTCGAGCGGCCGGACAAGAGAGGGGCGAACGGCCCGATGGCATGGGGGATAACGTCTGGGGCCTGCTCCATTGATGGGCAACGACAACAACTCGTCGGCGTTGAGACAGCCGCCGTCTGAGGTTACGAGTCAAATCATGGCTCGGAGAAACACCGGCAATGCTTTGGTGCTCGGAACCGACATTGTCGAATGGGATCCGATAAAATCCTCAAATGCTGGAGTCGAAGACGGCGGTGGTGGAGGAAGACGGCCCGGGATGCCGATTTCAGGTCAACGGAACGGGCTGCCGGACGGGCGATAGATAAGCAAGTCTCCTGCTGCGTATGTAGGTAGCTAAGTTCTGTTTACTTGCATCTCCCCGTTTGACGCCATATTTCTTGGCAAGCTCTTCTCCAACTTCCCCAACAAATGCAAAACCCCGTCTCTACACTTGCCGTCGTCACTCCATCGTCAATTCAACTTCAACGTCAAAGCCAGTCAATATTGAATCACATGCCACTTACAAGGCCCAAGAGACCACACAAATCGTCAAAGTCGATCCTCATTTCACACCGAGCCATGGTGCGAGAATACTACTGCCATACGACGCAGCATAACGCAATGGAAAGATCCCCGGCTCTCATCAACCTCAGCCGGCCCTGCCTCCGCATCGACAAGGGAGTCAGGGGACAAGGATTGCCAGTCAACACTACGCTACAACTTGCAGCTTCGAATCCTTTCTCTCCAACCTGGCGGAGTTAAGCCCAAGGGTCATAGCTACTTAACATTGTAGCAACGGGCAACGGAAACGCCGTCGAATGGAACCGATAGGTTGCCACGCCAGACGCCACATTTTACCGATCTGCAGGCCGAGAGACACACGCACGGTGTCGTCCAAGTCCCCGACTGTTTCCAGCTTCAACATCGTGGACCCTGACAGCAGAGTATATCTGCTCAAGTGTATGACCCGGTCTGAATCTAACCGCCAAAGGACCATCACAGACAAGAGTGACTGTGACATGTATCGAGCAATACGATGCCGTCTCACCCTTCAAGCGCTTTCTTGGCATCGAGTGATGCAAACAAGAATGCGGATGCCCCAAGATTGGCTTGACGCTAGGAAACCGTGGAAACGATGCCTAACTCTTGCTTTTTAAGCCCCGCTGAATGTCCATCACGACGGCCAAAGACAAAGGATGCATCTATGCAGCACAACCGTGGAGACAAGCCGACAGACAGTGCCTCTTCCCGGGTTAATACTCACCAATATCATCCGCTCATACGGTCCGTCCCAACCGATATGGCTATACCCACTCGAGCTCAATAGTCAAGGTCACAAAAGCAAGCTCTCAACACCTCTCGGTCCATCTGAACTGCAAGAAGTTACCGTTAGACCAAGCTCCCATCTGGCCCACTCCTACACCCCCCACGCTGTTCCGCCTTGCCAATGTTCCTTTCTTCTATCCTAGCAAGCCTAGCAATGTCTAGCTTCCTTTTCAGGGCAGGTCGGGTCGATCAGCCCTCCATGCAGCTCAGCCATGCTTCTTCGATCAAGTAACCTCTGACACTTGTACCTAACGTACGGTTGCCCTACCCACGGGACCCCTGAACTACTTTTTCTTCCCACCAGATTACGCTTTGGATAAAGTCACCTTGCTTCCCGAAAGCCCCTGGCCAGGTACAAGCTGATTTGGTACATCATCAGCTCCCACCATCCCGAGTTAGCCTGGTCTTACCTATACGTACACTTTCAGGCTTCTGATCCGGGCATGCTTGCTCCGATAAAGAGCGGTTAATTCTCGGAAGTAAGAATGGAGGGTCGCCCCACATGTTCCCCGGTTGAGGGTCCCGGGGAAGTTGTATAAACTACCTGTCTCCTCCCGGTTCGAAATCATGTAGCGTACTCCAACAATCTTACCTGTTCTATCTGTCCCGCTGTTTTCCATCTGTATTTCAAGAACGCCTGTTAAATACTAAACATTGCTTGACGATAGACCCCCCTCGACGATTTATTGGTCGCTCTATCCGTTGAGGCTTCTTACACCAAGCTCTCAACCGCGGACTCCAAGATCAGCCAGAATGACTTCACTTTCCTCGATAGCCGTTGGGGGAGGCCCCTTCGAGCGGGATACTGATCCCAATCCCTCCCCTTCCAGCAGTATCGACAGCAACACCACGCCCGATACCGACTTCACGCCCATGGGAAGCCCGTTCCAGGAAGTGGCCGTCCCCAAGAACAAGAGGTTCCTGGCGAAGAAGAAGTTGGCAAATCTGACACAGGAGGAGAAGGTGCGATATTCGACATGACCCAGGAGAGACCGGCAGGAAGCTGACAGATACAGATTTCCCTCCTAACTGCCGCAGACTTCTGGAGGACAAAGTCCATTCCGGAGAAGGGTATTCCTGCAGTGAAAACAAGTGATGGACCCAATGGCGCCCGAGGTGGTATCTTTGTTGGCGGTACCAAGGTGAGTTTTCCAGCCATCAAGCTGGCCAGTTTTGGTTTTGTGCTAATCCTCAAATAGGCCGCATTATTCCCCTGCGGCATTTCATTGGCCGCCACATGGAACAAGGCCCTCCTCCGCGAAGTAGGCCGTCATTTGGCCGAGGAAGCAAAGGCTCGTCAGGCCAACATTCTCCTCGCACCCACGGTCTGCATGCACAGGCATCCCTTGGGAGGAAGGAACTTTGAGTCTTTCTCTGAGGATCCGCTTCTTACAGGCAAGCTTGCCGCTCAGTATATCAAGGGTCTTCAGGAGAGAGGTGTGGCTGCCACCATCAAGCGTGAGTTTCACCCATTTATTGGCCTGAAAAGGTACAAAGCTGACATGAGACAGACTTTGTTGGCAATGAGCAAGAGACACACAGATTGACGGTCAACTCCGTGATTGCCGAAAGGCCACTCCGTGAGATTTACCTACGGCCATTTGAGATTGCCGTGCGCGAGGCCAAGCCGTGGGCTGTCATGTCTTCGTACAACCTTGTAAATGGGGTTCACGCTGACATGAACACCCACACCTTGAAGGAGGTTCTTCGAGATGAGTGGAAATTTGACGGGTGAGTGACCACCGTTACCTCTCCTTGAGGGTTACAAAGTCCACTGACACCGAGACAGTGCTGTCATGTCCGATTGGGGTGGCGTCAACTCTACCGCGGAGTCCATCAAGGCCGGCTGTGACATCGAATTCCCCCACTCCAAAAAATGGCGTTATGAAAAGGTCATGGAGGCCCTGAACAAGGGCGAACTCTCCCAGGCTGACATTGACAGAGCGGCTGAAAACGTCCTGACTCTTGTCGAGCGAACAAAGGGAAGCGATCTGACACCCGAAGCTGCGGAAAGAGAAGATGACAGAGAGGAAACCCGGGAGCTGATCCGCGAGGCTGGCATCCAGGGTCTCACCCTTTTGAAAAACGAAGGATCAATTCTGCCCATCAATCCCAAGACCACCAAGGTTGCCGTCATCGGCCCCAACGCCAACCGAGCCATCGCTGGAGGTGGTGGGAGTGCCAGCTTGAACCCCTATTACACCACCCTGCCTCTTGATAGCATCCGCAAGGTTGCCGAAAAGCCTGTTACCTATGCCCAAGGCTGCCACATCTACAAGTGGCTCCCTGTTGCCTCTCCTTACTGCTCCGACAAGACTGGCAAGCCCGGTGTTACCATAGAGTGGTTCAAGGGTGACAAGTTCAAGGGAGAGCCCGTAGTCATCCAACGACGGACCAACACCGATCTCTTCCTCTGGGACTCTGCTCCCCTCGCCCAAACCGGCCCCGAATGGTCCGCCATTGCCACCACCTACCTCACCCCCAAGCACTCCGGCAAACACACCATCTCCTACATGTCCGTCGGCCCCGGCAAGCTCTACATCAACGGCAAGCTCTCCCTCGACCTCTGGGACTGGACCGAAGAAGGCGAAGCCATGTTCGACGGCTCCGTCGACTACCTCGTCGAGCTCGAAATGGTCGCCAACCGCCCCGTCGAGCTCCGCGTCGAAATGACCAACGAGCTCCGCCCCCTTTCCAAGCAAAAGCAAATGGGCATGACCCACCGCTACGGCGGCTGCCGCATCGGCTACAAGGAAGCCGACCAAATCGACTACCTCCAACAAGCCATCGCCGCCGCCTCCTCCGCCGACGTGGCCATCGTCATCGTCGGCCTCGACGCCGAGTGGGAATCCGAGGGGTACGATCGCCAAACCATGGACCTGCCCTACAACGGCTCGCAAGACCGGCTCATCGAAGCCGTCGTGGCCGCCAACCCTAACACCGTCGTCGTCAACCAGTCCGGTTCACCCGTCACCATGCCCTGGGCTGATCGCGTCCCTGCCATCTTGCAAGCGTGGTACCAAGGCCAAGAAGCAGGTAACGCCCTGGCCGACGTGCTCTTTGGGCTGCGCAACCCCAGCGGAAAACTCCCCTGCACGTTCCCCAAGCGTCTCGAAGATACGCCGGCGTACCATAATTGGCCGGGCGAGAACCTCGAGGTTATTTACGGCGAGGGGATCTACATTGGCTATCGACACTATGACCGGACCAAAATCGCGCCGCTCTTCCCCTTTGGTCATGGTCTTTCGTATACGAAGTTTGAGTATGGGCGGCCGTCGCTGTCTAGTCGCGTGTTGAGGGAGAATGGAGTTATCGAGCTGTGTGTGGCGATTAGTAATGTGGGCGAGTATGATGGGGCGGAGACGGTGCAGGTGTATGTGCGGGATGAGAAATCCAAACTGCCGAGGCCGGAGAAGGAGCTGGTGGCGTTTGAGAAGGTGGCGCTGGAAAGGGGGGAGACGAAGCATTTGAGGATGGAACTGGATAAGTATGCGGTGGGGTATTATGATACAGACAAAAAGGGGTGGGTGGCGGAGGAAGGGAGGTTTGTGGTTTTGGTGGGGAGTTCGGCGGGGGATATCAAGTGAGTTCTTCTTCTTCTTCTTCTTCTTCTTTTTTTTCTTCTCTGTTTTTTCGTTTCTGATGATGATGATGATGACTGAACTGATTTGCTAACGTTGACGGGTGTAGGTACTCTGTGCCATTTGAGGTTAAGCAGACTTTCACTTGGGTCTTTTAGATTTACCAACCAACCTACGTAGTCGAAGTCGAACCGTTTTGTCTAGTTCTTGAGTGACATAAACCCCGATGGAATCAAATGCTACGCCAATAGCTTTGGCTGTTCGTTTCCCCTTTCCTTCCGGATCGATCTACCTTTTGGAAGTCCGTTCCTTTTTGAGGGTACCTTATTCACTTGGCTGAAACTCTTCATTTACGCTGCCTTGGTACCCCTTAATGTTCTCCTGTTGCTTGCCTCACTAAACAAAGTCGCTTTTTTCCTATCTTCAGTCGTCTTATGTCGGCTTCCGTCACTGACACTCTTAACTCGAGAAACAACCCAAAAGCAAACCTACCTACCACGCAACTATTATCTCCAAGTAAACAACCTCTACTTACTTGACAGAACTATCGCGTTAAGCAAGCGATACTTACGTACGTACGGTACCTATTCAAGGTTCTCAGTACGTATATCCCTTCCAACTTTCTATCCCTCAAATTCAGGAGAATAAAATGTCATCAATCCACACCCGCCTAACAACAGACAGTCATTCTTTTCGACTGCTGCGTCCGTCCCGCGGTGCCGAGATTGACCTGCCAATGGCGGAAAGGAGAATATATCCAATCCCACTTGCCGACACGGACCAAAGCCTGTACATTAAGGAGAATGGCTTGGGCGACTTTGACGAGATGATCATGAAGGACATTAAGATGGCAGATTTCTACGTTCAGGTTGTCAACGGCTAGGTATGTGGACGCCACGAACAAGGTCCTCCCTCGAGCGTGCGTGCGGAAAAGGATCTCCCGATAGATAGACTCGATGACCTGGAGAGATGGAAGAGTAGTCTAGGTACCTACCTCTACATAATTCCGATAGGATGATTTCTTGCTCTTGATGATACCTAAGGTCAGGCAGGGCTTTCCAGTACATAGGTTCTACCCTTCACTTGTTGATGCTTGGTTCGAATTCGTCATGCACTTGTGTTCACTCCCTTTGTACTCCCTAGGTCTAGACAGTCTGTGACGAAAACCATGCACCTATGCTCCCCAAATCCTCATATTTTCCGTCTTTGGACCACCGACCTGAGTGAGCCAACACTTGCCGCTTTGACCGGAGCCATTGACCACGACTCTGAGCACCGAGAGCTAGCTACGGTAGCTAGCGTGAGCAATTGGCCGTGCGACTATCGGAGAAGCCAGCCGGATTTGACGCCCGTCTAGAAAATTTGCCAGGTAGGTATGTATCAGTTCCAACAACATTGATCTTATGTAATCCTGACTGATACAGGACCCCGATCTGCTACCTACCTACAGATACGTAACGCAGAAAGTGAACTGGCCTTGGGGGAATGCATGCACAAGTGATGCTGCAAAAATGAAGTTTCTGCGCAGGCCTGCACGGTGGAATGGCCCACATTACCCCCTTTTTCCTGAATCTGGACCGTTCGAACCACTCTTCATTATCTTGAACAACCATGATCTATTTGATTAACCAGTATATCCATCTTGATGGTAAATGACAGGGTTTCAAAACAATATCTCATATACCAACCCCTTCAGCCTACGGGGCAGCAAATCAATAAGGTTTATCAGTCAGTCAGGCCCTGAGGAGGCACCCTTTCCCCATGCTTCCATTAATTACCCACTTACTATGCATTTGAAAGGGCCGTATTCTCAGCAGTTCCCATAAAATAGGAGGGTTCAGGGTCGAGATGGGCCCATCTGATCGGGCAGCTTATAGTTCCATGTCACATCCGGTCATCCAAAGAACCGGGAAGGGGGCTCAATTGGGTGTGGAATGCGAGGTGCCAATCAACACCGACAGGCCCGTAGGAAGAGTCAGATGGACCACGTGGTCTAGTACATGTAGAGGAGGCGGCAGTCATGCAAGGGGCCGCTGTGGACGAGACAACGGATGCTACCTTGGGAGCAGCCTAATGCAAGATAACCGCTGTCAAACGAGCATCATGTAGGGCACTCTAGTGAATATTCGAAATGTATTATTTGCCTATAAGATGGAAAACGCCATCCCAGGTCAACTAGAAAAAGGATGAGGGAACCTAAAGCCAAAAATAGCTTCAAGGCTCTTTCAAGGTCTAAATGCTAAAAGACGTCCGAGTATCTATACTAGATCTCCTCTCACACACCAATGCAGACGTAGTAGCCAAGCCACAAATTGTCGCAAGCGGCGTCAACGTAGGGATTCCACTTGGCAAAGTCCGAGGCGCTGATGCCCGCGGCTTGCTCAATGGCCCAGCAGCCGTCGCCAGACACGACCTTGTGGAACTTTTTACAGTTGCTAACGGTATTAGGCATCTGGGGAGTCGGGGCGGAGGAGCTGGCCGGCTTGGTGGTGGTTGTAGGCGGGGGAGAGGAGCCACCCTTGACGCCTACGCAGACGTAGTAGCCCAGCCAGAGGTTGTCGCACTGGGCGTCGACAGCCTTGTTCCAAGCCATGAAGTCGGAGGCAGAGACGCCCTGCGCCTGTTCGATAGACCAGCAGCCGTCGCCGGACTGGACCTGGTAGAACTTGTTGCACGTGCTCGTGATACTGGGCATCTGAGGCGAAGGGCCCGTAGGCGAGACCGAGGTGGTCGAGGTCGACAGAGTGGTCGCCTTGGTTGTAGTAGTAGTAGTGGGTGGCGTGGTTGAGGTAGTAGCGGCCTTGGTCGTAGTGGGAGCGCCTGTGGACACGGTGCCAATGACACAGTACTCGCTGCCGGCGATCAGGTTGCCGGGGCAAGAGACACCGGGGTTGAGCTTCGCAAAGGCGGCCTCGGTGATGCCCCACGCGGCAGCAAAGGATGCGCAAGTGTCGCCAGTGTTGGCGGCAGTAGCGAAGTCGCAGGACACGCTCTGGCGGGCCTGGAGGACATGTGCCGCAACCAGCAGCTGGGGGACGACGCCCAGCATCAGAAGAGAGGAAGCGAAGCCCATTGTGCCGTGGCTGCGAAGGGATTACAGAGAAGATGCGGCAAGAGCAACTCGAAGGAGCAAGGGCAGACGGTGAAGACAAGGACGGTGACAAACAACAATGGACGGGCTAAGTGTAGCTTCCATGGTCCTCATCAAAGCCATTTATACTTGCTCCGTGACATGTGTCGATGGCGACTGCCTGACATGGCATCTGTAGGATATCCTCGCCATGAAGCATTTCAAGCCAACGTTGGTGAGGATATTTCCCGTCCTAGACGTGACGTCTGGGTAAAATGCTACCTACTCTATGAAGTATAGAGTCTAGAAAAGTCGAACATGTGGCCGAGAGCTACGCCGTGATTGGATCCCGCCACCTCAAGTATGACAGAGCCGCATGTAGCAGTTAAAGGTAGCTAAACTTGACTTCGCTTAACGTTGGACCCTCCATGCCCATAACTCTATTTCCTTCCAACTTTGTGAGTTTATGCTCGCCTCTCTCTTCCCCCGACCTCTGTCTCTCTTGATTCACAGTCATCCTCCGCCACCACCACTGCTTCAACATCATCACTATCCCTTTCTCTGACCAGTTGATACAATGTCAGCGTTCCTCTCAGTCGTGCTGCTCTGGGCGATGCAGGTTGGAGCACAAACCACTTTCCCGACGACGGTCGAGGTGGACTTGATCTTCCCACGCAACGACACGTATGCGCCGTCGACACTCTTCCCTGTCGTCTTCGCTTTCCAGAACGCGGCGCTGGCTCCATCACTCGACCCCTCCCTTAGCTTCCTGCTCTGGGATAACACCTTTGATCACGCGAAAGATTATAAAGTGAACCTGAAGTCGACCAACTTTACCACCGAGCCCACCTTTGTGTACATGTTTATCTCGACACTCAACACAACAGCTGATGGGGCGCCGGCGTCCTACTCGGTGTCGTGGGAGCTTGGCCAGCACAACTGCTCCCACCACGGGATCCTGCCTTTCCAGAACATCGGCGGTGGCTTCCGTGGTACCGGTGTGACATTTACCATTGCAAACGGCGCTCCGGAGCCCGACCTCGTGGAGGCAACGACAAACAGCACCTTATGCACCGACGCCAGCTATTTCGCCTTCAATCTCACGGGCATTCTAGACGGGTCTTCGGGGCAGTACGACGGCCGCAACACGTGCGCCGTGCTCTCGGACGTGCAGCCCCTGGTGGACGGCGACCCGTGTGCAGTCCACGTGGACTCGGCCGCAGCGAGCAGCATCTCGGCCGCTCTCACAGCCACGGCATGCACGTACGACAATCCCGTGGTGAGCTGTCCCAGCAAGCAGAACGCGGCGGCGGCGGATACGAAGACTGGGTTCCCAGCCATGCTAAGCGGCTTCGTCGCGGCATTGGTTGCCATGCAGCTTTTGTAGAGCAGACATAGTCTTTTGAGCAAGATGCTTTTTGATCCACACATATATATTACTCGTGTCTCATATGCACTCATATTCAACGGTTCTCCTTTCTTCTCTTTCTTCTTCTTCAATCAACGAGTTCACAACCATTCTTTCGTGCCTTGTGTGTCCATGTTCACCCCCTTCACTTCTACACTAAGCAATTGGGTGTTTGTGCCTCTTGACTCTATTAGAGACATCTCACCTCTAGGGGCGTCCTGCTACCTCTGTCCGTTGGTGAAGGAAGGGAGGGCGAGGTCCGGTTCAAGAGACGCCCGTTCACTCGCATTTCACAGCAACATGGTACCCCCTATCCAGTCACCGAGCCGAGTTACATAAGAGGGTAGTACCTACCTCTAATTCTGTTCTGGCGCTGTCACCCTTTCTTCACTCTTCAACCCCCTACCTCACAAACCACCAACAAGCGGACTACATACGCGCCAGTGTTAGTCCTTTATAAAGCACAGTGGCATTTGCATGCCAACGTCTCTTTCGCTTCTCGGACCTCATTTCGCATGATTCTAAAAGCATCCGGGACGAACACATGTTGGTTCTATCAAGTGGCAACGTTGTGAACATGTCGTTGACCGGCATATGGACCATGTCCATCACGGCCCTTGCAATTTCACCCACGAACTGCGTGGTGTGCTGAAGGATCAGTCTACCGCGACTGGAGGACCCTGATGAGAACGTGCTTCCACATTTCGATGGGATTGGATAGTGTCGATGTTGGTTGGTGATCCGTCTACAAGTCCCAGTTGGCCCCTTTATACCTACAAAAGGCAAGGCAGCTCGATGAGCAGCTAGGCAAGGAACCCCCGGGCAGACACATTGCTTCCATGATTCCATTGAATCGTCCTATCCCTTCTTTTCTTGGTCCTCATCACTATCATGTCCTTCTTTTCACGGGCGGCAACGGTCCTCAGTGCGGCCGCTCTCTTCCTCTCCTTTGGGACTGGTGGGAGGCCGGGTCGCCAATGTCAAACCTGCGGCAACCGGCCTCCATATCCTACCGGGGGCGAGACGACTGTCCCACGCTTTGCAGTGTTACGGGACCCGATCCGGGCAGTTGGCCGGCTTACCACAGCCTGAGCCAGGTGGCGCACTGCAAGGAGACGGTTTTCTACCACTTCTCCATCTATGACGATGTGGATGACGGCAGCTCGGGACATCGCATCTACGCCTGCACGTCGTACGGTGCGCTTCAGAAGCCTGGTGCGGATATGAGCCAGATGAAGGCGAACGCGGACACAACGCACACGCCGACCAACGTCACACTGGAGTTTGGCGGCTGGAACGAGACGGCTCCCCATCACGGCGTCGACCTGCGCAGTCTGTCCAGGTCGATACGGCGCGCTCTGGCAGCTGGCTATACCTCGGACGACAAGCAGTCGTTGGTGTTGTTTGTGCAAACCGTCACTGGCACTGCCGGCCTCTACCTCGGCAGAAACGTCAACATCCAGTCCACGGCGCCAGACGCACTCATTGCTTTCGAGAATGCCTTGTACGCTTCCAACAACACGGGCGGCAGCAAGGCCATACAGCTGTGCGGGCACGACTACGACGGCGACCACGTCGTTGGCTTCATCGCCACGAGCAACACATCCTTCACCCCCGTACAGCAGGCGATTCGGTCATGGAAGAACGCTACTTGCCTGTCTTTCGACACAGTGCGGAACATACCCGCGACCGTCGATTTCACGACACCGTTGGTGTTACCGTCGAACGGAACCACCAACTCAACCTACAGCGCCAGCACAGCCTTGCGGGCGATTCGCGGCAACCACCTACAGGCCCGCGCCGAATGTAGAACCATCCAGGTGGCCTCGGGTGACAGCTGTGCCAAGTTGGCGACCAAGTGCGGCATCTCGCCCAGCGATTTCACAAAGTACAACCCGGATTCGAAGCTTTGCTCCTCGCTGATGCCCCTGCAACACGTGTGCTGCTCGTCCGGGACGCTGCCCGACTTCACGCCCAAGAAAAACAGCGACGGATCGTGCGCATCATACGCCGTTGTACAAGACGATACGTGTTCGGCCATCGCGGCCGCCCATAGCCTGACAGTCGACCAAATCGAGAGCTTCAACAAGCAGACGTGGGGATGGAGCGGCTGCAGTCGACTGATGGCCCAGGCAGTCATCTGCCTCAGCTACGGCACGCCGCCCATGCCGGCCCCGCTGGCCAATGCCGTGTGCGGACCGCAGAAGCCCGGGACCAAGAAGCCCGACAACATGGACGACATACAGAAGCTTAACCCATGCCCACTCAACGCCTGTTGCGATGTATGGGGCCAGTGCGGCATCACGGCCGAGTTTTGCACTGATACAAATACGGGCGCCCCCGGCACGGCCAAGCCAAACACCAACGGCTGCATCTCCAATTGCGGCACGAACGTGGTCAAGGGTAAACCGCCCGCTCAGTGGATCAGTCTGGGCTACTATGAAGCCTACAGCTTGGGCGGCCGCAGTTGTCTATATCAGGACGTGCGGCAGATCGATACCAACAAGTACTCCCACATACACTTTGCCTTTGGTGACATTACCCCGGACTTCAAAGTATCAGCGGGCGATGTTATCAGTACGTACGAGTTCGAAGCCTTCCGAAGCATGACCAACGTCCACCGCGTGATATCCTTCGGTGGCTGGGCCTTCTCAACAGACGCCGCTACTTACAACATCTTCCGGACTGGAGTGACGGCCGCTAATCGCTTGACCCTCGCAACCAATATCGCCAACTTTGTCAAAGAGAAAGGCCTGGACGGCGTGGATATTGACTGGGAATACCCTGGCGTATGCACACTCCCTCTTCTTCTTCTTCTTCTTCTTCCTCCTCCTCCCTTGCGGACCCGAGCCACGGAGCGCTGCTAACTGTTTCCAGGAACCGGACATCCCGGGTCCTCCACCGGGCGCCGACGACGAAGGCACCAACTACCTCGCCTTCCTGGTTGTGCTGAAGAACCTGTTGCCCGGCAAGACTGTGTCTATTGCCGCACCGGCATCGTACTGGTACCTCAAACAGTTTCCCATCGCTCAAATCTCCAAGGTGGTCGACTACATCGTACTTATGTGTTATGATCTCCACGGGCAATGGGATTACGGTAATAAGTGGTCGCAAGAAGGCTGTGCGAACGGCAATTGCCTGCGTAGCCACGTCAACTTGACCGAGACAAAGACGGCTCTAGCTATGGTGAGTTGAGTGCCCAACATATCCCAAGACCCTTTGCCCCTCGGTGTGTACCTACGTACTTTGATCCCCCTTCTGACTCCTCCTCCTGCTCCAGATCACCAAGGCCGGTGTGGACTCGGGCAAAGTCGTCGTCGGTGTCTCCAGCTATGGCCGCTCCTTCAACATGGCTGACGCCGGCTGCTACAGCAAGGATTGCTTCTTTACCGGCTCGGCGACGGCATCCGACGCCTCCAAGGGTCCCTGCACCGATACAGCGGGCTACATCTCGAACGCTGAGATCAACGACATCATCGTGAACAATGCCAGCCGCGTCAACCAGAACTTCATCGACAGCAGTAGCAACAGCCGCATCGTCGTCTACGATAATAACCAGTGGGTCGCCTTTATGGATGACAGCATCCGTGCCGCCCGTACCGCAATCTACAAGGGGCTGGGCATGGGTGGTACCAGTAACTGGGCCACCGACCTGGAGAAGTACCACGATGCGCCCTCCATCAGCAAGGACTGGAGCACCTTCAGGCTCAGCATCAAGAGAGGCGACAACCCCTACGCTGTGGGCGACCGCCACGGCAACTGGACCGACCTTAGCTGCACCGACCCAGCGATACAGAATGCCGAGCACTTACCCCCTCAAGAGCGATGGAACATGTTGGACGGATCCGACGCCTGGAGGGATATCATGAAAGTGTGGTTTGATTATCAGAAGCCTTCAAACACTCCCTTCACCGAAGCCGTCTCTTACACCATCCACGGGCCTCCTTCGCCCGATTGCGGCACGCTGGCCCGAAAAAATAACTGCGAGCAGACCGTGCAGTGCAGCAGCAATTTCGAGGGCGGCGGTTCTGGCGCCGTAGGATATGAGATCTGGAACTCTATGGTCATCATCCATGAGGCACGTATGAAGCAAAAAGCTTGGGTTGTTGATGACCCATAGATTTGTAGCATTCGCTAACTACCTACCTTACCTATCTAGATGTACGCCACCTATGTCACCGCCCTGTACCAGGCCGCTGCAGCAACACTAGACCCGGCACTTAAGGACTTTGAGAACCAGTTTGCTCCCATTCCAAAGAAATTTGACGACTCGTGGCTTGGGATTCTCCTAGCGTGCGTGGGTCTAGCGGGTACCGTAGGCGTGTCCGGCTTCTTCAACACGGGTAAGTCGTTGGTTATTGACCTGCTTGCCTATGCCGCTTTTCTTGGCGTCTTATCCAGTTATTCTGACGTCAAATCGTACTTAGCTCTCAAGTCCATGCCGTACTGGAGAGCCAACTCGGTCTCATATGACAACTGGAAGGACACGGCCAAGGCGCTTGTTTCCTTTGGCACTTCCATTGCCGGAACCCTTACGGGCAAAAATGACAACAAGTAAGAAACACCACCTTGCCTTGCTAATGAGTGTCACGTCCTCGATGTGTGCTAACCATCATGCGTCTTCTAGTGGTGCTTGGAGTGCCGAGAAGCAAGACGCCTTCTCGGATTACATGGGTAACGTAGTCAGCGCATGGGCCAATGTCACTGAAATGTCACTCCGGCAGCTATTCAGCGGCGAACCCGAGAGCGTAGAACTGCTGACGAGCTTGGTTGCTAACGGTCATTTCATTGATGGCTCCGTCAACGGTGGTGGCTCCAGCCCTACGGATGCCCTTGATACAACGGCCAACTCTCCCTTGATGGCGGAGGTGAGGGCCAGCATTTCCAAGGCCTTCTTTGCCTTCGCCATTCCGAGCATTTGGTCCGTCTCGGGCACGACGGCCTTTATCATGGACTCAGGCTTTGACTGCGGCACGGTCGACCCTATGGGCGAGTACCTTGATAAAGACACTCAGCATAAGACAGCGGGCTGCTACAACGGCAAGCTGTACTACCTCGCCTATCCTTCAGGTCCCGCCGAGGACTGTAGCGGCGGCGACGAGGCGGTGGTATGTAGACCCAACACTTTCTCGGCGCCGCCGGGGATCGACACCCTCGACGGCACGCGCTTCGGCGGCGTCAAGGTGTCCGACCTGATCACCGGCGCCGTCAGGACCTACATCCAGAACGGCAACAAGAACGGCGGGGAGCAGATAGACCCTACTCACGGCGGCTCGCTCGATGGCCTCATGGACCAGGACGTCACCACTCCCGGCTTCATTCGCATCCCGGTGTGCAGCGCCTCGGTCGCCTTTGCCGCCTGGTCGGACACTAGCGTGAGCAGCGACGTGGACAACTACCCTTGCTACATCAAGCCGTCTCCTGATTACTGTGAGGCCTCCTCCTTCGTAGACCAGACCAGCGATGCGTCCCCCTCTACTAGCGACTGTATGGGTATCGTCCGCAATATCCAGGGTACGCAGGGCCAATGGACGGTCGAGAATGGCCAACAACACCAGCTCGTGCAGTATGGCGCGTGCAAGTTTGGTATTCAAGGCCTCAACAAGCACGGCAACGGCTGGTTCCACGTCGGTGCCCAGGACATTGTTGATATCATCACGGACTCCATCAACAAGTTTGGTGGCAGCGGCAAGGTTGGCGCCAAGGGCCTCATGGATTGCAAGGGCAACATTAACAGTCAAGACGTCGAGTGGGGGCTGTACTAGGCTCGAGACTCGAGAGTCATTGTCTGGTAAGATATGGAGGATGCTTGTCTGCTACATTGCGTATGCCTAGAGGTAGTACTTGGCTATTTTTGTGCAGTCCTTCTATGTAGAATAGGGCAACGAACTCTGGATCTCAACCTCCTCCTCCTCCTCAATCTAATCATCCATGCTTGCACAGTATAATACTGGTTTGTTTGGTAGTTCGAGACCTCTGGTCAACTTTCCCAAGCATTTATAGCCCCTAATTGATCCGTTTTGTTCTATACCTAACCAAAGCGTAATCTTACCTACCTCGCATATGCTAGGTATTTTGGAAATTTGATATGCCATGTTGAATCTTGTTGATACCTTTCCGACCCGTACCTACCTGCCTACCTACCTACCTAACCATTTGGGAGACAATCCGGAATAGATCTCATTACAGTAGGTATACTAGGTAGGAGTGCCAAGCTACCTGACAAAGAAACTAGCATGAAATTCTACTACCTACCTAGGTACACAAGCTCTTGATCAACGATGCCATCCGTGGAAAAAACCGTGAGCCTCCTACCTCAGGCAGACTCTCAGTGTATCCCAGATCTAGGTACCTACCTACTTCCACAAACGTGCCTTACCTAGACCTTCCTCCAACCCAACCCGTACAACTAACAAAAAGCAGGCCACAATAGGTAGGTAGCGAGTAGGTAAGCAACTCGATTCCTGTGTAGGTAGAATTCGATATACCGGGTACACTTTCACAGACAGACAGACAAGACTTGGAGCGTAGGTACCAACCAACCTTCCCTTTGCTATATATAAAAAACCTGGATATTTCTAAGCAAAGCGAAGCGGTCAAAATGAATGATATGTACCAGGAAACCATTGTGCATTTGTGTAGGTACCTACCCAAATGCCTAAGGTACCTAGGTATCAGACACCATGATGCATCTTCCCCAACCGACAACGAAGCCATGCCCGGGACGAACAGACCGTCCATGTCCTCTATCGTAACACATTCGAGCCACACACAGCAGGTTCGATAAGGTACCTAGGTACCTATTTGCGAAGGACGGAAAAGACATCTTTACACCCGTTTGATAAACAATAGTATAGAAAACTTCTTTGATGACCCTTTCTCGTTAGTTGCTGTCTACCTATACACACCATATACCATGGTGCTTTTGTTTTATTTCTTATTTCTAGAGTGGGTGAGTACCTCAATCAAAAGTACCTACCTACCTCTAGGTACTGTACATCCCACACCACCACAACCAAGATGCAGGGTAACCCTATGACCACACCATGTTATTCGGGAGTCTCCTTCCGTGAACGGTGTGGTGTGTAGGATAAGCGTATAGGTAAGTAGGTGTGGCAGGTAGTGAGTGTACTTTAACCCTCCCGTCCGTTTGGAACCCGGCGGTCCCTTGGATGGAAAGGCGTGCCGGTTGGCCGAATGGGAGGAGAAATCGTGGGGAGCGGGGTGTCGTTACCCTATCCCTGCTGCTGCACGCCCCTGGGCTGGGTTGCTTGTCAATAATCATATTCTACTTGGTATACAATGGGACATAAAGACATAAGGATAGAAAGGGTCGAAACAAATCATATCCCGGACCCTTTTACAAGTGAAGTGATATCGTGAGGTTAGTATCCAATGCTCGAGTGTTTCGTCTGAGTGTCTCAACCTCTCGCCTTGATCGCTTGCTTGATTGGGGTTGGGCTGGTTGGTGCAAGTGTTAGTATATACGTGGAGATAGCACCACGTTCTTAACAGACCTGTTTGAGGTTAGGTCTCCATACCTATTCACCCATCCATGGACATATCGATGCCGAGATCCGAGATTCTCCCCGGGCCTTGCTGTCGGACCCTTTTTTTTTTTCCTTTTTTTTTCCTTTTTTTTTCCTTTCTTTTTTTTTTTTTTTTTTTTTTTTTTTTTTTTTTTTTTGCTTTTCTGTCTTTCTGTTTCCGAACCACACAAACTTCCAGTACCAGAGAGAGTGAGACTGGCTTCTGTTCGTCAATGCAAGGGCCTTCACACGCCGCGGTCGGGTGTTTTTTTTTGTGTCTTTGGCGGCATGGCTTGCATCTTTGTTCCTGACTCCTGAGTGGTCAGATCAGGCTGCCCCGCTTAAGCCGAACGCAAGATGCTGGAGAACGCGCGGGACTTGGCTGAACTGTCAATGACTCCATAAACAACACCAATCACAACAATCTACACATCTCTCTTCTTGAATTGCCATTGACAAATTCATTCTCTGGTTCCAACATTCGTCATTGTAAATTGATAGTGGATTGCCGATAGGTACCCACTGATCTGAGGAGCCTCAAGTGGAAAGGGGGCTGTTACATAACAAACTCCACCACACAGTACTTACAGTATGTAGCACAAGACGCGGGAATCCACAAATCCACCCGCCCGCCGCGGCTCTGGGGCTAGACCAGGAACAGCAGGGCAGCTCCCCCCATTTCCACTTCAGTTCCCACTGCACCCCTGAATTGCCCACAATCCACATCAACAACAACAACCAGGCGCCCGAACAAAGCCTTGCCACGTTTCGTTTCCTTGGTCGTTCCAATTTGGTTTCAGCATTTTTAACTCCCGATAATCCTGGGGACCTCACCTCCCATAAACAAAACCCAATTTCCCAACCCGACACAAACCGGGAATGGCTGCACTGAAAACACCCCATCATGGCGCCATCGTATAGTAGCAATGGGGGCTACGGCTACAGCAGCTCATCCTTCCAACCCAAACACCGCCGCTCCGACTCGACCTCGTTTCTCGACGACCTGCGCGCCTTCCTCGCCCACTCGTCCCGCTCCGCCTGGCGCTTCTGGAGGGAACGCGGTCGCTTCATCGCCTGGGCCGCCCTCGTCAATGCCGGCCGAAGACTGCGCATGAATCTGACGTATAACCGCCTGTTCAGCTTCCCGCATTTGCTGGTGGCCGCGTGGATCGTGGTCTTGCTTTGGGGCGAGAGATGGGTGTTTCATTCAGCGGTGGAGGAGTGTGAGTGGGGGAACTGGGAGAGATGGGTAAGAAAGACCAGCCCTATTTCCTGTTGTGTATGGGAAAAGGAGGAGAATGAAAAAGAAAAGATGCTGATAATGGTGTGACTACAGCCCCCCGGCGCGAACCCCCACCGCCTCGTTCTGGTGGCCGATCCCCAGCTCATCGACCCCCATTCATACCCCGGCCGACCGTGGCCGCTGAACCCGTTGACCATGACGATTGTCGACAACTATATCCGCCGATCTTACACACAGATGCAATCGCAGCTCGATCCCGATACAATCTTCTTCCTGGGCGATCTTTTCGACGGCGGACGCGAGTGGAAGACAGCACATGGAGACTTTAGAGACCCGGAATGGGGTCCGCATCCGAAAGACGAGCAGAAATACCTAAAGAGCTGGAATAAAAAGTATAATGAGTTTTACTGGTTGAAGGAGTACGCGAGGTTTGGCGAGATCTTCTTTACTCCGTGGCTTGAGGCCGGGCAGAAGCCGGAGAACGAACATAAGAGGAGGAAACTGATTGCCAGCCTTCCGGGGAACCACGACTTGGGGTTTGGTGCCGAGATCAAACTCCCCGTGAGGAACAGGTTTGAGGCGTACTTTGGCGAGGGAAACCGCGTGGATGTGGTTGGAAACCATACGTTTGTTTCGGTGGACACGGTCTCGATGAGCGCTGCTAGCTTGTCGGAGATTGCCAGGCAGGATGTACAGCCTATCTACAAACCGACCGAACACTTTCTCAACCAAGTGAAGTGGACGAAGCAGAAGGCGGTGGAGAAGGAGCTGCGGTATCTGAGGGGAGAGGTTCCCGAGGTTAAGCTCCACCACAGGATTGAGGAGCTCAACCAGGCCAACTTCAAGGACCAACCGCATCTTGTCCACGACGAGAACAGTCAGAAAGTTCCCGACCTCCCGACCATCCTACTCACCCACGTCCCACTCTATCGACCACCCGGCACCCCATGCGGCCCGAAGCGCGAACATTGGCCCCCTACACCACCGCCCAAGGGTCAGACCGAGCCCGTATTTCCCGACCACCGCAACGCCATCTCCGTGTATCGAGGCTACCAATACCAGAACGTCCTCGACGAGAAGCAATCCATAAGCCTGATCGAGAAAATCGGCAACGTCATCCACGCCTTCTCCGGCGACGACCACGACTACTGCGAAGTAGTGCACGCGCCCGACCAAGGTTCTGTCCGCGAAATCAGTGTCAAATCCATCAGCATGGCCATGGGCGTGCCCACCCCTGGCTTCCAAATGGTCAGCTTATACAACCCTCTCGACCCCGTCACCGGCAAGCCCTTGGCAGGTGACGGCCAACCCACCATGCAAACCCACCTCTGCCTACTCCCCAACCAAATCAGCACCTACCTGCACTACGTCGGCCTCGGCATTTTCTGCATCATCCTCCTCGCCATCCGCGCTTTCTTGGTCCCCGTCCTCAATTTACCCCGATTCGCCCTCGATTCAGACAGCGACAGCAGCCACCACCACCCGAGCGGCATCTCCATCCTGCCCGTCTTCAAAGCCAAACAAGAAGATTACGACGAATACAGCCTTCCCTCTGCCGGATACTCGGCCTCATCCAAGTACGGCTCCTCAGGCACTTCAGGCGAACGACGAAGTCGTACCGCGTCCGTCAGTTCGTCTTCACTAAAGTCAAATAATTTGAGAAATGGTCATCACAACGAAAAGAGTGGAGGTAGTAGTGGGAGAAGCAGGAAATCGAGCGTTTACAGTAATAGCAATAAATCAGTTAAAGGAGGATGGTCGTGGGGTGGGAAGCATGGACATCATCATCATTATCATCAGCCGAGGATTGAGATCCCAGGGGAGAATGAGGAGGATCTTTATTATGGTGGGGCGTTTACGACTTCGAGTTCGAGTTCAAAATGGAGGGCGAGGCAGAGTAGGAAGAAGCAAAAGCCCAAGACCGCCATGGGCGTGGTGGTGACGGAGTTGTGGACGACGGTTTGGAGGGTGGCGTGGATGGTGGTGGTGGTTTTTGGGTGGTTGGCTTGGAAGGGGTAAGTCGTTCGTTAAGACACATAGTTAGGGGAGGGAATTGAAGAAATGGGGGAGAACATGGTGATGAAGCAGGAAAAAAATCTGGTCGCAGCGGGCGTGAAAGGGGATGTTATCTGATAAAACCGTCCAGGGGCATCAATTAGGTGCCGGTACATACTATAAATCTTATCATATTTACATGTACATGGTTCAACATCATGACCCGTCTTTATACTCCGTTGCCTGACGAGATGCCTATTAGCTGATGCTCTATATAAACTCGCTCGAGCTAGACCTAAGAGCAATACTGACAAATAACTCCAAACACCAACCCTAAAACAGCAAGTACCCTTTTCCCAAGTCCAATCAAAACTTGGCTCCTTGTAGCGTAACACAACGGCCGCATGCCCCTGGGTAAAGAAACTGTGTGCGACCCAGCTCGCAGATCCAAACATGTACAACCAATTAGCCCATCAAATCACCCAAACATCAGTCCTCCTCCATCTTCTCCGTCTGCTCCTCCTCCTCCTCCTCCTCCTCAGGAACAGGAATAGCATTCTCATCACCTCCCTCCTCCCCCTTATTCTTCTTCTTCTTCACCATCAAATCCGTCTTTAACTCCTCCTTTCCGCCCTCCTCCGTCACGACCTTTTCCACAACAGCCTCAACCTCCTTTAATCCCTCCTCATCAAAAATCTCTCCACCTTCAAACTCATCCTCCTCCTCCTCTTCTTCTTTCTTTTCCTTCTCCCCCTTCCCATCCTTCCCATCCTTTTTCCCCTCCCCCTTACCCTTCCCCTCTGTTTTCCCCTTCTCCCCATCTTCATCAGCAAATATCGACTTCCCCTCCACCAAACTCCAATCCACCCTTCCTTCCTTCCCATACCTTCCCTCCAACCACTCATTCCCCTTTTTGAAATGCCCCGCATCAAAAAACCCTCTATGCGCACTCAACGGACTCGGATGGACACTCCTCAACACCAAATGTCTTTTCCCATCCACCTTGGCCATCCGCTTCCCCGCCGGCGCTCCCCACGCCATGAACACCACCCCCTTTTTCTGTCGCTCATTTACCAAGTCGATAACTTTCTGGGTAAAGCGTTCCCAGCCGCGGTTCGCGTGGGAATTGGCTTCGTGCGCGCGAACTGTGAGGCATGTGTTGAGCAACAAGACGCCGCGGGTTGCCCAGGGGGTTAGTAGCCCGCTCTTGGAGGGCGGGGGGGTAAAGGAGGGGTAGTCCCGTGCGAGGCCGATGAAGATGTTGCGCAGGGAGGGCGGGGCGGGAGTCGGAGGTCGCACGGAGAAGGAGAGGCCGTGCGCTTGGTTGTGGTTGTGGTAGGGGTCTTGGCCGAGGATGAGGACGCGGACGGTGGGGAGGGGGGTGTGGCGGGACCTGTGTTGTTTTGGGTGGGTGTTAGTGATGAAAATTGAATGGACGGGATGGTAAAAGAGAGGGGAGGAGGGGGGGAAGGGAAGAAGGGAAGAAGGGGAAAAAAGAGAGGGGAAAAAAAAGACAAACCAGCTATATATATCCTCCTTGGGCGGGAATATCGTCTTGGTCTCCCACTCTTTCTTCAAGAACCTTTTCAAGTCGAAAAACTCCTTGGTTACAATCTCCTCCTTCAGATGCGCCAACCAGCTCTCATCAAGGGTGTCGATCTCCAGCTGTAAAAGGTCGCGTTGCTCGGGCGTCAGAGAAGCTACCCATTTCTCCTTGTTGAACTTTTTGGTTACGGTGGCGGGGTCGGGGGTAGTAGTAGCGGTAGTAGTAGTACTGCTGTTGCTGTTGCTGAGCTGACTTTGGCTGCGGCTGGTCGATCGAGTGGTTGGAGAAGAGGAATTGAGAGGGCCGCCGGGCTTGGGAACCCCGAAAAAAGACATGATGTTGCCGTTTTGATTGGGCTTTTTGGCGTCGGGGGAGGGGCCAGGCTGGGAGGAGCCGGCTTTGCGTTTGAGGGAGGACATTGTTCTGAGTGAGAGATGGTGGTGATGGTGGTGGTTTGTGGGTGAGGTTGAGGTTGAGGTGACGGAAAAGAGTTGAGAGACGCCGACTTTCAAGATAGCCCAGAGAGGTCGTGAGGTTCTTTGAAGCCGTGATGGTTGACTATCTTGAGGGTGAGAACTTGTTGATCGAGTGAAAAGAGTCGTTGTCTGGGACGGTGGAGTGAAGTCGAGACTCCAATCTGGGATTTTCTCGAGTGGAAAATGTCTTTCAAATTCACTCTTCAGTGGGAAATAGCTGGGGAAGAAAAGCAACGTTCCTTTCTCTGTTTGCTTTTCCAAACAGAATGTTATCAACCACCTCGGTTCGCCCAATGGAAGTGAATGACGAAACAACGCTAAAAAAGCAAAAGCGCGTCTTCACTCTCCGGCCCTGCAAGGTTCTCTCTTCTCCAACGAACAACGACGCGACTTTTGGCGTCATTGTTCATTCAATTAAGACTCTAGTCTGCGTCTAGTCGGCCCCACCGATGCCGCCGTTGAAAGCGGATCCCGTCCCGCTGCTCCGCATTGGACCTCGCGGGCCCCGCCGAAGAGATTCCGTTAGCGCAAGGGAAGTGCTGGAGTCAACTGGAGCCGCCGAAATCGGGCACTTGAGGTTGCCGTAACGGCTGAGCGGGGTGGAGATGGGGGACCTTGCTGGCCTGCATCATCTTCCTTTTTACCTGTGACATCGTCTGAAGTTACTTCTCTTGTTAAGGAGTCACTTTTTGCAAGTGGCCTTCAACTCAATTTCATGTACTATATGAATTAACGCTAGAATTGGAGCAATTTTTTTTTCTTTCTTTCTTTTTCCCTCCAATTTTTCTTCTTCCCTCCAATTTTTCTTCTTCCCTTTCTTTTTTTCTTTTTCTTCTTGTTTTTATGTTGTGACTGTCCTGCCGAACATTCCCTCAGCGGAGTCAAGTACGACATCAAGACCGGCCCCGGGTTTTACGGAAGAGGTGGAGGCCCCTGACTGGATCATCCCGTCGCATCTTCCGTCCAACGCTCATCTGGATGCCGAGCTCGCCGAGGTTCCGGTAGGGTCGCACAAGATGTACCCGTTCTGATCCTTGCACCCACTGCCAGATGAGGCGCTGGCGAAGTCCTTCTAAAAAGTGGACATGCCGGTATCACTATAAGTCTTAGTTATGCGATTCTGGGGAACATCTTCATGTCGAGTGAACTGAAAGCTCTTGGTGTTGTTAAACAGATCGGTTCATCGGCATTGTCTGTCCAAGATCGCGCCTTGTTTGCATTTTCTTGGGTACAATTGCGTTGATAGGAACAGAATTAAGAAGAAACAGGAGCAAAAACTACGAAAGAGAGACGGAAAGAAAGGGGCAACAAATCAAGCAAATGCACACATTTCAACACGCTATAATATGTATCATCAACCCAAACATCTCCAAGAGAAAATCCAAAAGCCCATAATGGCAGTCATTGCCCCTCGCCATAACCTCTACTTACCTTCCACTTCCAGGCAACTCAGCGTTGTACCACAAGCTCGTACACAACGCACGTCATCTCAGCTAGGTAAAGGAGGGACGACCAAGTTGTACCAGGAGCGGGTATCACTTTGCATCGATCCCTTGGGATGAATGAACATGATCAAATCGGGATCTCCGAGATCTTGTCCACCAGTTGTGGTGAGTTGAGACTTGGAATAAAGCCGTTTCCAGCAATGCTTGGAGAAAGCCTACACACATGGCTTGCAGTTCTGGACTTGGGTCGACAAACCTTGTCTGAGCAGTAGTCGCCAGGATGATGCGGATGACAGATTTTGAGTTTGACTAACAATCACGCGATTACGACGCTTCGTATCATATTCTTCTTTCATGCTCGGATTCATCTAGTTTGTGGTCGGCTGGTCGCACAAAGTGATCATGGTTTTGTAACGTGGAGGAGCGACATTTGGGACGGACCGTGTGTTTGCAAGGAGCTGAATAAGTGAGATGAGCTGTCCATGACATTCGACCTCAACTTTTTCTTCACAGCTCTCTTTTTCAAGACTTTACAAGTAAGCTCACCTGGCCAAAGTCGTTGCTGGCGTGTCTAGGTTTGGTGGTTTGATGTAAGAAGGCGCTTCAACAATTGATCGCCGGTTCATTACCAGCCAGTCCTTTGATCAAATTGTGAATGGAATATTCTTGCGACAGACCCATGGCTCAACGGTGTCATGATCAACAGCGCATATGGGTTGTAAGGACATGGACCCATGGGCCACAACTAGACGCTTCGGTTATTAGGCCGTAGATCCTCTGAGCTCAGGAACAAGTGGAGTTTCCTCCAAGTGGTAAGTCACCCGGCCAGTCCTGGTGTTTGATTGGTCAGTGTTCTCTTTTTTTCCTTTGGAGCTCATTGAAATCCCGGACGGAGAAGAAGCGTTGAAGTGAAAGAAATTGCAAAAGCGTTGCGAGGAAACAGATATTTGCAGTGGAGTAGATAGATGGCACTGAATGCCTTGGACAATCAATAACGTGTTTCAGTAAACGCAGAGATAATTAATTACCAGCGGAGTGGTTCCAAACGGACACCTGGATCGACGGGAGAAAAGAGAACGAGTGGTGTTTTTTGCTAGGGACGGTCAGGGACTGGAGGCTCCATGGGATGGTGTGCAGCAAAAGCCAAGCGGCTATGGGGTGGAAGGGCGAACGCTACCAGGTAATTAATCCCAGACAGCTCTGCTCTTCTAGCGGCGAAGACGTGCATTTTTGGTGCACTTTCTAGCTTTCTAGTGCTGAAAATCCGGGCGGTGATTGTCGTTGCATATTGTCCCGCTCTCCATGAGAGATGGAAGTTTTGGAGAAGGGTTGAAGACGTGGATGACAAGAGAAACTGGATGAGAGATCTTGAAGATCTTTTTTTTTTTTTTTTTTTTTTTTTTTTTTTTTTTTTTTTTCTTTTTTCCAAAGCAAAGAAGAGAAATGTCAAGTCTCTTCCCATACGCAACACAACAGGTACAGCCCATTAAAGTGTAGTACAGTATATCTGCCTGTGATAGCGATGGCCTCATAAGAGCGGCTCCGCAATCGATTACAGTATTGAACAAGGATTACCAGGCCTGACAAGGAAAGCCATGCCAGCGCAGAGAACCTTCGGGACGGCAAGTCGGGATTAGCTTGTCTAAAACAAACAACCAATGAGGTCTATGAAGCTGATCGACCTTGCAGACCAACTGGCAGCGCGATATCGATGGTTTGCTGTGACGGATGAGGTGGCAGCTTCTTATTCACGCTTTTCAGTATCCGGGGCGAACGGGAACAGAAGGACGCGGCATGATCGGAGGAGCAGAAAAAGACAACTAGGAGACAAGACAGGGGGGAAAGAAGGCGATGACTGCTAGGATGACAATTTGGATATTGGTGTCTCTGTCACAGCTTGCGAGTCAGTACTCGGCACACTAGGGCGCGGAGGCGAAATGTTTGATTCCTTCCAGTTGCACGGCAGGACGATGGTACGCCCGATGCCGTGATGTAGATGCAGTACACCACTGCTGATTTTGTACATCGTCGTTCCTGATTCTGTTGTGCTGCGTGGGAGAGATGGAGAGGAGAGACGGAGACGAGAGTCTGGAGGATCAGATGAGCTGATAGCTGTTGTCTGAAAAGCAAAAATAACGATAACTGCCATCCATGCACTTTTTTTCTCCATTCGAATGCTGTGGCGTCGGCTTCCACTTTCATCTATGACCCGGGTGCTTGCCGAGAAATATATTTCCGGAGACGAGTGAGACCGGCAGTCCAGTTGGCTTTAACAGCTGGAGGCGAGTATGCTTGTATGTTGATTGAATGTTTCACAGATCATGAGGATGTTGCACAAAGTGATGAAAGCGAGAAATCGGTTAGGTTTACGGCAGAGGCATCCAATGTTCATAAATTCGTGGTGGAGCTGAAGCCTTGGCCCGAAACAGCGCTGTCCAAAGACGAGACAGGCGCTGGAGGGACAAATTGTTGACCCCGCCATCGTCACTGCCCTGCCTGCCCGCGCAATCTGCACTCCAGAGACAAACTGGGCTGCAGAAGGCACCAAGTGGAGAAGATCCCCAGGGGCCCCCGTGTCAATTTCCCCCACGGTGCACCGTCCGCCATCGTTCATCTTATTGCACTACTAACTGGCTGTTGGTGATATCAGCTCCAAGCCTCCTCCACACTCTTTGAGAAGAAGGCCACGGATATGGGCGCCCAGTTTGGGGTTGGGCCGTCATTTCAGGAAGCCCATCAAGCCCATCTCAGCCCCAGATCGACTATACCCAAACATGACTTCATTTTAGGACACCATTCTTGCCTTGGAAAACAAGACAGTTTGCATGTCGGATTATTGCCGCCTCTTGTCTAATTTGTGGATGAGTACACTACTTCACCACTTTCAAGTTGCGTCGCTCTAGTACGAGACCAGCCAGACAGACCCCTTTGAGGAAATGGCGTTCCTGAAAAAGAAAAGTTCAAAAAGACGGCATGCGCCGAAGAGAACCCACCGTGCACAGACCACTCATTGTCGTACGGGACCGAGTGGGTCAAGTTGACGAAGAAGCTAGGCCCATTGCAGAAGACAATTCAGGTACGGTCTCACCTCACCGTTCGGCACTTGGGACTTGCCTTCCTTCGCTTGTCAAGGTCTCATCGTATACAAGGCAAGCCATGGCAAGGAGACTAAACTCGTGTTGAGACAAGCTAAATCAAGAAGAGAATATAGACAAGTAAAGACAAGTCAGAGGGGTCAACGTTCCTAGGTTGTCAATTTGTATTCAATCTTCGGTTTGGTACGGTAAGTGTACAGATGAAAGATTTCCACTTACCGTATGCAAGTCAACAGGGCAAGACACGGCAAGTCTTTGATGATCCCAAGGCACCTCAAGGCAAGTCAGACAGACCCCTGGCTTGGCTGGACTTGGCTTCCATCCTGTGTGCTACGCGGGACTGAGGTGCATCTGTACGGCACTACACTACACCAGAAGAAGCTTTGGGTAGGTGTGTTAATTACCGTCACGACCAATTTCCTGCAGGCGTCACAAAAAGCCATTTGCTTCGCAAGGGAACCCCCTGAAGAGCTTTGCTCTGGGTGCCTTTGGACCTTCGTTAGACTCGTAACTCGCTCCCGTCTCGGCCTCTAGTCGTTCGTCTCTGCCACTCGTCACTGGTGCATTCAACTATCTTTTTTTTTTTTCTTCTCCAGTCTTTTCCCAATCACCTTTTCCTCTCTCTTTCCCCCCCCTCACTCTCCCATTCTCAACCTCAGTCCTCGAGGTCCAGCCAGGCTGCCGGCAAAGGATATTTCCCCTTATTCTCCTGCCAATCGGCGGAGCTCTCCTCGAACTTTATAAGACATCAGGAACCAGGACCAGGATCCGTACCCAAACCCACCTTGACCGCTTGCCTGCGACTCCCAAACTCCGAGACCAGCCAATTGCTCGCCGTCCTTTCCTATCTCTCACGTCAACGTTCGCGCCCGAGGGAAATCTGATACGACTCTACTTTTTTTTCTTCCTTTTGTTTCCCACCCTTTTCTCCATTTCATCATCGCCAGTCGGTCGTCGTCTTGTTCTCATTATTCTTCTTTCAATTGCGCTGGTGCAGCAATACCTCGACGAGCAACCCCCCAATACCCCCGATACGATACCCCCCATACGCCCCTGATACCCCCTTCGCGCATTCGGCTAGGTGTTGTCTCTTACATCGCATGTCTCGCCCTGCATCCCTCGACTAGCCAGCAAATCACAACACTTCCCCAAAAGTAAACGACGATGCCCAGCTTGTTCTCCCGCCTCAAGCACAAGGACGGCGCCAAGTCCAAGAAAAAGGGCGCCGACTTGGACTCCTTCACCGAGCAGCTGCCCAAGGGACCCCAATGGACCGATGCCTGGACTCGCACAAGCGTGGATCCCGAAGAGGTGGTTGAGCTGATCATCCTCTCTACCGAGGAGCTCAAGTCGCGAGGTATGACATCAATCAATCTGGACCCTGGCATATGCTGCACCTACCCTTTGCGCCTGTGCAGTACCTACATGCCATCGCATCTGCTGGCTTGGGCATTTGGGTTTTTGTACACCCCGACTGCCCGTCGTCCGAATCAATTGTTAATGCATTTTTCCTTACAGCTCTCGATATCCCATTTTTCCTACTCCCCTTCCGACCGACCTCCGATCCCAGCGCCGTTCGCACCTTTGTGCGACACTTTTTCGACAAACAAAATGGCGGCCCAGCCATCCGCGGAGAGGCACTCCAGCAGGAGCTGCGCATGACCGAGCCCATGGTGCGCTTTCCCGACAAGACACGTCATCACGAATAATACATGCTGACCGTGGTGGTACAGGTTATTTCGGGTGTGATCAAGTGGTGCTGGAGTCGATTGGAAGGAGGTGTTGTCGGTTGGGATGCATATGAATTGTTCAAGGTCGGCGAACAAGATTCCAACATGGCCAGAGACTCTTTCAAGACATTTATCCCGTTGAGCGTCGACAACAGGGCCCGAACCGAAATCATCTTCCAATTCTTCGATTTACTCTCGGCAGTCGCAGCACATGGTAAAATGAACGGTTTTGGAGGGCGAAAGCTCTCCCGCATGGCAGCTTGGTGGGCATTTGAACACGACGACGGCGGTCAGGGCTTTGAAGGAGGATACAAATCGTGGTTAAAGGCGGCCGATGCGACGAGCCATCTGTTCTTCGCCTATCTCCGCTGTCTAGCCCCCCTTCCGACTCTAGGCGCCATCTCGACCCTTCCCTTATCACTCCAAAAGCTTTTGCAGGAAACCGAATACCCACCACAGCGACCGGCCTTGTTGCAATCGTCAACTCACAAGGTTGCCATGATTGTCGAGACAGTATCGCCAACACCTTTTGCCCTTCTCCGACGAGCAAACCACTTCCAGTATCGCGAGGAGGACAAGGCACTACGAGAGTGGTCCGAGTACGATGACCCAGTCCAGGCCTTGACTGAAGAGTGTCGCAGAGTCCTTAAAGCAGTCTCTGCTGCAAATCAGTCCCAGGCGGTTTCGAGCACAAAGCACTCGACTAGTCTTCGGGATGCTTCGTGGTCAAGATTCGAGGACATGGGCTTCTCAGGCAGTATCGAGGAGGATTCCACCGATGATGAAACTACCTTGGCTGCTAAACGTGAAAAGGCCATCAAGGCGCAGATTGCAGCTAACGCCGACATGGGACGCCCCACAACCCCCTCATGGGCCGACTTCCTGTCTTCAGGGTTCGACGACAAGAGTCACGGCTCGCACAATATTTTGCTTCCGCCTGACAAGATTCTGCCGCCCATTGAGACAACTGTCCGTCAAAAGAGCTCTGAATCGCATAAGCCCAGATTCGAAGACGCCCTGCAGCCCGGAGAGCTTGCTAGCATTACGAGATTCGACCTCGATGACGCTTTCTGGTGGGTATGGATGAGCAGTCTGGCGCCCGAGGAGACTCTGGAAAGGAAAGCGGCGTTTGGCCGTTGCGCGGTTATCGAAACTCTCATTCGTGCTGGGCGCTGGCTGGTCATGGAGGAAATTGTCAAAGGGGCTGCGCCTGAGGTTGTTGAGGGTGCGTATATCGCAGAAAAGAAGGGCCTTTTCAGCTGGACTCGCCGTAACAAGAACCTCACCAGAAGGAAATCGACATCCGGCAAAAATGCTCTGGAAAAGCCTGATGGCAACCTGAAGGCAAGCCACACCACTGGTTCTCTTGGTGTCAGCAAGACAAGCGTCGGACCGGATCAGCAGGCCAAGATTCAGGCTGCTGCCTACCAACTTCAGATGCAGGAGAAGCAGAAGTCGCAACCTCAGATTGTCCAAAGACGCGGACGTAATGACGCGGAAGTTATGGCGGAGAAGACGAACAGTGTCTTTACCCTTCAGCCAAGCATTTTGAACGCCGCATCGCCAGCTGTCCAGTGGGCCAATAAGTACGACCAGGACCGCGACGCGATTCGTGAGGCCTACTTGGCTGACTCGAACGCTGGCCGCGGTACTAACGGCTCTTCTTACGCTTCTAGCCTTGGTCAGAGCTCGACAATGGAGATTTCCCAAGCTGCGCCTGAACTGCCACCAAAGTCGGCAGCTCAAATGGCTGTGCAGTCCCCAAGGTCAAATTCGCACCCAGAATACATCGGAACGCCAACCACCGTCAAATCTGGAAAGGGTCAGATGATGGAGAGGGCGGTGGAGGCTCCTCATGAAATTCATCCCGCAGAACGCCATTCGAATGTCAGCCGGGACACTCCGGTTGCTACGTCAACCAGGGAATCCAAGAGCATGGACCTGGTCCGCAAGAGCGTTGACTTTATGCGTGAGACTATGGCCTCTCCAGAGTACGTGGATGACAAGAAGTCCAAGAAGCTTCACAAGGAGCCCAAGACTAGTGGAGGCGGTTTCAGGAAGCTGTTTGGTCGCGCTAAGAGGTCGTCAAAGATTGCTGACAACACGCCTGATCAACTTAATGCCATGATTGCCGCAAACAACCAAAATGCTCACCATCGCAAGCCAGTCCCCGAACAGCTCAAGCCGGCTACCCCCGAGAAGCCTCCCATGCAGCGAGAGGAGACTCAGTTTGTGACTCCCCGGGAGGAAGTCACTGACCCTCTGCCTGCCCATCACGCCGCCGAGACTGCCCAGGCTGAGCCTACCTATGAGCAGCCTCAGCGGGATGTCGAGGAGACTTCTCAGGTCAATTCCCTTGAAGCCACCCCGCCTCAGGAGCACGTCAACCAGTTCAGCCAAGGTCCCTTGCGTGACCAGCCGGCCTTTGTCCCCGATGATGATGATGCTTCTGAAGAGATTGTCGAGGAACAACAAGCTGCTGCCGTCCCCGCTCCCATGTCCGTCCCAGCTCCTACACCCGTTCACATTCAAGAGCAGAAGCCCATGAGGAGGGAACGCCCCATCTCCGAGATGACTGTTTCTGAGATCTCGGGCTCCTCCATCCCCAACAGCCCGGAGCCCGCCCCGGTCAGCCCCACTCCATCGAACCCCCAGGATCGCTGGGCCCAGATTCGCAAGAACGCCGCCGAGCGTGCTGCACAGAGATTGAAGGAGGAGAAGATGAACGGCAATGGACAGCCGCTCGATGGTGCTAGGACACTTCAGCCGCCCAGAGCGAGGATTGAGTTGGACGGCTATAGCAGTACTGAGGAGAGTAAGTCATCTATCCGTTGAATTTCACAAAGTTACAGAGTGCAAAAGATACTAACATGCAAACCCAGCCATCGAATCCCGCGTAGCCCGCATCAAGGCCCGCGTCGCCGAGCTCACCAACAACGCAGAGCAGAACGGTGGCATCCCCCCTCCTCCTCGTCGGAACATCCCCGTCTACACTCGTCGCTAGTTGCGGCCGTTTCAGCAGTGCATTGATTGCAGCGGAGATGCCGCAAGGGATGATGATCATGATGATGGGTGGTGAAGATAGTCATCAACGTGGTATGTGGTACAATGTCGCTGGGCGATTGTGTTGTGTTGGAAAGGAGAAACGGAAAGAAAGGAAAGAGAGAGAAAACGAACGTGAAAATACCCCCCCATTGAAATACCCCAACCAAATCTCTTAGAACTCTAATTCTCTATCTATATCGGCTGGTTTCCTATATATTCCTTTGTTCTCTTTACCTCCAAACTCTTCTTTATTATGCTTCATTTCTTGTTTATGTTCATGTTCTCGCCCTTCTTCTTTTTTTTTTTTTTTTACCATTTCTGTTTGTTGATTTCTCTGGGAGGCCGGACGGTAGCGGTAGCGGTAGCGGTAGCGGTATGCGCTGGGCGCGTGGAGGGCAGGCAGGCGAGCAGACAGCAAAATAAATACCACAATATGTTCTCTTCTTCTTCATGATTTGATATGTGTCTGGGTCTTTTGTTTGGTGAATGCTTCATATAGACTAAGTGAGGGTTAGTTGCGTTTTTGGCTGGTTGATTCTCAAGTGTAGCTACAGTGCGAATACCACAAATAAACGCCCAGGGGCAACCGGGCACCTTGTAAATCTCCCCGCGCAACCACCACCACCACCACCAAAAAGTTAGTACCTCCGTCACTCCTCGATTTAACCACCTTGCTATTGTTTAAACTGAATGCATTTTTTCTATGGCGCTCAGGAACACCGGGTAGCACGATAGGTAGGTAGGTAGGTAAAGTAGAGATAACGTGGAGTAGGGCTGTGAGGGCGTGGTGGAATGGGGAGTGAAGTGGAAAGTCGTCAAGTTTCTATACGGGTACCGTACCTGGGTAGGTACCTAGGTAGGTACCTTGTAGTTTGATGAAGTGCTTGCACGAAGAATATATAACCATGCGAGATGCATTCCCCTTGTTTTTTGCCAAAGTATACACTCTCAACTTTATTATTTAGTCTTGTTAATAAACCCTCCATCCAATTGCAACCAGGTCCAAAAAAAAATTTTAAAAAAAAAATTTTAAAAAAAAAAATATTGGTTAACAAGAAAAGAAGTGAACTATTCAACAGAATCATCATAAGCCTCTTTCCCCTCCTCGGCTCCTCCGCTCTATCTTGAAAGGCACATACATGTATACATACACCTTACAACTCCATAGACAATCTCCGATCTTCAGTTCCCACATACCCATGTATCTGTGTGCAACATATCGCCAAATGTCTCTTGTAGTCTATCTAATCTGTACCTAGTGAAGGAAAAAAATTGCTTGACTCGTTCAAAGAGGGCCCATAAGGAAATTATACTACACTCGAAATTTCTGTAGGCTCGATGACGATCACTACCTGTGAGGTGTCATCCGTGATGTTGTCCACATCGACATTATTGTCTCTGATAAGACCGTCCGTTTCGGCGTCCTGTGTTGGTTCGTCGTTTTCTGCATAGTGTACTGCACACGCGCGGGAACGATCGCCGATTGTTAGTATGCAAATGAAGCATTTGGCCTCAAGCCGAGTAAAGAAAAAGGGTGAAAAACTTGATGTAATAAGGAGGACAGGAGCCCGGGGGGGGGGGGGAAACGGGCCGCCTGGGTGGGAGATGCGTACCTGAAATAGAGATAGCCAATTGAAAAGCAAGAAGCACGAGAAGAATAACGGCCATGGTCTGGCCAAACCCAATCTGCATCTCCTCCTTGGTTATCTCTTCCAGCCGACGGAGAGACTCGGGTACATGAATGTGAGTCCTTCTCCATGCGTATAGCGTGATGATAACAAGTGACACAAACCAACCACTTACCATAGGTAGAGAGCAAAATAAATCAGTTTCCGAGAGCCAAAGAACAACAATGAGGCCATTGAGTATGTCAAAGCAACCTTGGCGTAAAGAGGGGTCTGGAAGAGATATGCTGCGCTGTCGATCTTGCCCAGAGGGATCTTGATCCTGATACCACGTCCAAAGGCTCCGGATTTGGTTTGACATGAGGGCAAGGAGAGCGTTGGGATCCCACCGGTTGTGAGCCAAAGTCAACAGGATGCAGTCGGTGATGCTGAACTGGATAGCGAAAAGCAACATGATGATAGGGTGCAAACCCGCCGATCTCCAGTCATACCCTCGGCTGTTCTTGTAGCATATCGCCGGGCAGTCCCACGGCAGGTCCTTCATTCTTGCTGCGACCGAAATGTTGTACAGCAGCAAGGCCTTTAGGCTTAGCCAAAAGAACATTCTAATGGCCCAAGGCAGTCCTTCTGTCAAACGTCTACACCATGGGCGAGGACCATGCTGCTGCTGGGGTTGTCGGCGCCGTGTACAACCGTCATCCTCGATCCGTTGATGCCTCAAGCAGTAACAGATCATGGAGAAGGTAAAAGCGGTAGAGCTGAGGGACACCATGCACAAGACAAGCTGGAAATGGTAGGCGCTGAGGGTCTTGTCGAAATGAAGCTTTTTGATGGTTGCTACCAGTAGACCGACCGAGCCGACTAATTGTTGATCACCCAAACAGATGATCATGTCGTAGCATATCTTGGCGCACCGGACAGCGTGCTTTGTTCCGATAATCTTTGTGACGGTTTCTCCAACCCAGGCGTAAACCTTTGCAGTTGTGGAGCTAGTGTTGACGATGAGTTTGCGCGGCTGAACAGTGGCCAATATATAAAAGGCAATGCTGAGAGAAGCCGTGATAAAGACCGAAGACATGAAGGCAATAATAACATATGTAGAGGCACGTCTGTTAGTGATCCTCCCGAAATATCGCTGTCCGGAAACCTGGTACCAAGCTGAAGATGAGGGGGAAGGACACTTACACCAATGCCGGCAATGTCAGGGTCACTTTGGGACATAGGACAGGAATCGCATTTTCTGTAGTGCTCTGCGCAGTTCCATTCGGCGCTGGTGATATTATAGTATAGATGGGTTTGTATCCCTTCGTTTGCCTCACGCCAACAGCGGATCAAATCTGTATCGTTCATGTTGACTTGTTTAGTGAGCCACGCAAAATGTTGAGCGTCCAAGGGAAGCGAAGATCAGGTGGTTGCGAAACTGAGAACGAAGAATGGTTGAAGAAGGCAGATAGGGACAACAAACTTACGTGGGGGATTCAAGTTTTAAAGGGTGTCCATGTGAAAGTAGCCATGGGTGACGTTTGAATCCATGTCGGATGAAAAAGTATAACTCGGTAACCGTAGCCTATAGGAGAAGAGAGGCCTAAGCTCAAGGACCCATGATGTAGCGACACAATCTCGGTGGCTAAGTGCTGTGTTACACACCATCATTGATCTCGCGCTTGGGTTTTGGTCACAGAACGGCGGTTCAAAAGCAGGTACCGGGTACGTACCGGTAGCACCAAACTGGGGGAAAGGAGGTGATTGTGACAAGGATAACGACGATAACAGTTGTTGAGCAGTCTCTGTGAGAAAAAAATTGTGCAAAGAAATGCGGCAAAGAGTTCCCCCATCTGATCTTCAGGGCACCGTAACCCATGTTGGGACCGAGGAACTCGAACTCCTGCCCGGGCCCAAAAAACTAGAAAATGCTCGACGGGTTACGTTCCGGACTCGGAGAGGTGTGGTGCAAGTAGTCGCAAAGGTGCAGTCGTACTTGCCCGACTCCTCTCATCTCACCTTCCCTTCCCCTCACCTTCTTGTTCTTTGCTCCTTCCTCGATAAGAGAGGCGTGTCCAGCTCCCTTAGGTGCCGTGACGTGCTTCCTTTCCGTTGATGGAGTGCATAGGTAATGATGGCGGTGAGAAGCCGAGAATTTAAGCCTCCCGTCTCAAGTGAAATCCATTGGTAGTGCCGATACTGGAGAAGACCGCCCTCGCGGTTAGAACTGGTACGTACATAGTTCCGCCTGATTTCTGCCTTCTCCATCTTCACTGCGTGGCTTTAAGTCTCGGCCAATGATTCCCTTGTTCAAGTGTTTCATGTCCGAGTCTCTGTATGAACCCGCGCAACAAGCCACTCGCCAACTCCTCTACCCACCTAATCGGGAAGAATCAGATGCAAAAACAAGCATTGCCGAAGGAGCAAAGTGGCAGTGACTAGGGTAGGAGGAACTGAACCCAGGCCACCGGCCACCCTAACAGTTCATATTTGTTCTGCCAACCGGTCGTGAAGATCTTTATAACTCAAGGGAAATTGACAGTTTTGATTTGTCTGGTGGAAAACAGCTTTTGAGTGGTAAGACCGTGATGCAGGAACTGCTGGGCCATGCAACAGGCACGACAGATGTTAGTCCATCAAGTCCATGCCGTGTGGGAGGTGCGGTCCGTGTCCTGGTTGGATAAAAACTGCAATTTTGCTGGGATTCTTGCCCAGGCTACTTCTTCTTAACCGCAACATCCATACAACCTAAAAGCCAGCATTTCTTGTTGAACGTGGCCTCCCCGGAGTTTCATACATCATTTCCTTATCTGATGGCAGGCAACTTTTGTCTTCCCTCGCCTAATTTGACGTCATGACCGAACTGCCCGGACACTACTACCAATAGCTCCTTTGCGCCTGAGAAGGCCGTGGTTTTTACCAGCGCTTGATACTCTGAGAGCTGGAGTTTTTTGCAATCCTCAAGTGATTTATATTACTTTGGAGAGTGCTGACGACCGTTGTACACGTCTCTGAGCCTCCTGTTTTGAGACCCCGGCCTTTTGTTCTGCTCCCATGGAGAAAGGGAAGGCGTTACTTCATTGTATCGACCAGAGAATGTGGTGCATAGGACTTCATTTACGGAAACATTAAACATTCTGATACTTACCAGCCAACTATCCGTCTCCATCTTGCTCACATTCTGTAACGTCGTCGTGTACAAGGGAGGTCCCAGGTTGAGGCTCTCAACTGAGCTTGTTGCTGTTTTAGCATCATTTTAGCATCATCATCACTTCACTTGTGGAGGCGGGTTATATCTAGACTACCCCCTCTCCCTATATCTAGACTACTTAACCGCTTAGGGCATGGTTCTGAGGAATTTGACTACTCTTTCCAATCGCTAACATCCTACTATAAGAATCAGGTGAACGTCTGTTAGCTCACAATCGGTCATTTTCGCAAATTCCTCCAAGAAATAGTTGGTCACTTTATCTTGCCCTTCTTGTTAGGGCAATGTACTTTTACTAAATACCCTCCCCCCCTCCCCCCCTCCCCCCCCCCCCCCCCCAAGAAAAAAAAATGAGGGAAAAAAGAAAGAAAGTAGGAAAATGAGTCCGGTCAAACTTAAATTTCAACTAAGCGAAAACTTCATTATAAATAACTATAGTCTAAGTGTAGTGCTTTGGAATGCATCTTCGTACCCGAGGACTGAGGATTCTGCACTTCTTTGGCCTGTTGCAACCTTTTTTTTTTTTTTTGTACGGCGGAGAAAAGCAGAGAAGCCTTGCCCTAAGCGGTTAAGTAGTCTAGATATAGGGAGAGGGGGTAGTCTAGATATAACCCGCCTCTCACTTGTGAGGCACGTCTTCGCGTAATAGATTTCTCATGTTTCTACGTCGTCATTCCTCGTTCCAGTTTCCTCTAAATATACAAACAGACCCAAAAGAACCAAAAAAAAAAAAAAAAAAAAAAAAAAACAAAAAAAAAAAAGAACAGCTAAATGATAATCCAATCCTAAAGTGGCGTCCAATCTTCGGGAGAATGATGTGTGACGGAAGGGGAAAGGGGGCTTTGTAACGTCTATACTCATGCGGCTTCATTGCTGATGGTAACGTTCTCAGATGCCACTTCCTCTTCGGGTTTCTGCTCGTCTTCCCTATAATGCTCTGCCACAAGGGGCAAAACCCATTCGTTAGTTGAATACCGAATTTATTTTGGGCGGTCGGTAAAGGCAAGTGAGTGGAGTTAGGACCCTTTCCTGAGAAAGGAGCCGCGGTGGAAAAGAAAGAGGCAAGAAGGTGGGGGGGGGGGGGGGGGGGGGGGGGGGGAAGACCAAAAATCATGTAGGTAGATACGTACCTCTGATGGAATCAAGGAGTTGGAGAAGAGGCTGTATGAGAAGAAAGAGGGGCACGATCTGCCCGAACCCCATGCTCATCTCATCCTTGATGTCCTCCGGAAAGGAACGGGTTCTCCCCTCCCCAGAGATTCAACGTGTGGACGAGGAAGACGACAAAATAAAACGATATTGCCGCAAGAGACAGGTAGGCGGCATAAATCTGTCTCCAGACCCAGACGGTACATGCCGAACCCTTGCATTGGACTTTGGCATGAAAACGGTAGATCGTAGGAAGTACGCCGTAAGAAGGATAGAGGGAGGACACCGAAAGCCAACTGACAAGCACGGATCCGGAAATATACATCCATACCTTGATGAGCCAGATCCAATTGTCTCCCAGCGGGTAAGTGTGTTCAGGCTGGACTATCGCAACACCCTGGTAACACAACGCCGGGCAGTTCATGTCAAGGCCATACGTTTTTGATGTGATCCAGCCGGTGTACACAAGTAAGATGCAAAGGGTGAATACGACAAAAGCCCTCGTCGCTATCGGTAATCGTTCTCGTAGACGCCACCAGAAAGATTGGGGGCTACTATCTTGGTTATTATCCGAGGGTGTACTGTGATTCTCCGGGGGTGTATTATTGCCGTAGAACCCCCTTTCCCGCATAAGGCGCCAGGAGATGATTGTGTAGCTGAAGGCGGTTGTGCTGACGAACACCAGGTTCACGAGCAACTGCAAGTGAAGGACGCTGAGGCTCTTATTGACATAGAGTAGGTAACTTCAGGGTCGCGACGAGATTGAAGGGCAAGCGCGACAACAGGTTGCTGATCATCTAGACAAATCACCATATCGTAGATAACTCTTGAGATTTTTCCCGTGTGCTTCTCGCCGAGGAGTCTCACAATGGGCTTGTTGAGGAACGTAGCCAGTACATTGTCTAGAGTTCGATAGTCGTTGGTCTCCGTTCTTCCAGAGTGGTCGACAGGTGTTAGTAAGGCAAAGATAATGCCCAGCAACGCTGTAAGGCTAGCGGAGACCAGGAAAGCAGCGACAACCTGTTAGAAATTCCAATCATTCCGTTAGTTATTCGCCCGAGTTGCTGTGTAAAGACGCGTTTCCATCCTTCATCTCACTGTCAACCGCAGTTCGGGTGACGATGCATGTCCTGGCGCATCTTGTGGTGTTTTCAACCCACCAAGTTATGTCCCTAGAGGTAGCAATAAGCTCGCTAGCAGAGAGTACCCTGTCCAGCGTTGATACGCGTGTTCTCATTTCTTGCATAGGTGCCTGGTAAAACAGAATAAGACGATTGGGAGAAACTTACACCAAGGCCAGCAATGTCAGGATCAGCCTGGAGTCTAGGGCATGAATCACACGTCCCATAGTGCTCTGCACAGTTCTACTGATCTTTTGTGATATTGTAGTAAACATATGGGTTATTGGCGTCCTCCGTAACCCGCCAGCAGCGGATGAAGTACGCGTCCATGATGGAAAGGCACAGTTTCTGCTGTCGAAATGCTGCGTTTCTTGAAGGAGGAGAAGTGAAAAAGGGACGAATATAACGGAACCGGTTATTGAAGGGGTTTTAAGATGAAAGACGCTTGGCCCAGTGATAATTATCATCCAGCTAACCCACCAACCTACCTACCTCAGCCTGTACGAACGACGAGGCACAGCTGAGGGTACCTACCTAGGTAACCATTCAGTGACGCCAATCGCCACTCAGTCTTCGCGCCACATTGATACTCAGCCCCCAAAAAGGAGCCTACTGTGTAGGAGGAAGGGGAGATAGTACGAGCCCAAAGGGCGAAATCCAAGTAAGTCGTCGTCATCGTCGTTGTCGTCGCAGGTAGTCCATTCACCGCCCGTGTGACGTGGGCCAGCATATTGCACACTTGTGTACCAGATAGTATGGTGATCGTGTTCGGTTCGTGTAGAGGTGATGGCGATGGTGGGGCGAAGAAGAGGCATAACTCAGATCAGTTCACTTGGAGCAGCGTAGCCCGTCCAAGGCTACCTACAAATGGTAGGTAGGTAGAGGTAGGTACGTACCTTTCTCTTAGGTGGCCCGCCTGACGACTGACGATTCGGGACAGGCAACACAGATTAAGTATCCTCACCTTTCCCTCCCTTCCCTTGCTTATCTACTTAAATTTCAGTCTCCTTTGTTTCTTTCAAAGGGGAACAAGAATCGGGCAAGTGACGCAACAGCTAGAGGCAGGTTTATGGATCACACCTGTCTGTTGAAACTCTTGATCTTTTGGGGTACTTCCACGGATAAAAGGAGGGATATTGCCACGTTGTAGTATGAAAAGGCTGATTACGAAATAATAATGTGATATAGGACATATACAACTACCGAGAGGTTCGTAGCCTGGATTGTATTGACCTCGGTTCTTCTTGCCATTCATACCTCTATGCTTTCTAAGCCATGTTTGAAGGTGTATCTGATCGCCCTTCAGGCCCGTACTCAACCTCGTGCTCGGTTCTGCCCTCAGTCTGAGTCCCTCGCTCTACTTGATCTTGCACATCGGTTTCTTCTTCAGTCTCTGCCACAAGGAATGACGTTAGCCTCTCAAATTAGGAGGTTCAGGAAACTGGAGACATGCGGGTGTGCCTAGTGTAGGTACGTACCTGAAATGGAATCAAACAGCTGAAGAACAGGCTGAATGAGGAGAAGTATTGGGACGATTTGTCCAAACCCCCAACTCTCCTCATTTTGGATATCCGCCTCAACATACCAGGCCTGGTTCCGCTCTCGCCAACTCTTTGCGACGCGGTACAAGTAGTAAACGAAGAACGCATGAGCCAGCAACAGATTCCCACAAACACCGAATATTTCAAAGAGGTTCGACCTATTCTTCTTGGTGACCTTCTTCTTCTGGAGAAGACAACATCTCTTTCGTGACATCGCAAGACATTGCGTAAAAGAGATCGTAAGTGTATAGTAAATCGGGATCCAATACTGCGTAGCCCATACCTTTGCTGCCTCGCCCTTTACTGGGACATTCTTGAAGCACAACGCTGGACAGTTTGGTTCCAGGCCATTGACCCTGGCCGCGATCCAGCCGGTGTAAAGGAGCAACGCCGTCACCGTGAACATGAGGATGCTTCGCAACCACATGGACAAATTCACCATGGGTTGTTTGTTCTTCACCCGCCGCGGCGCCACCGCCGGGGATCCTTCCGCGTGATTGGTGGGCTGCTGCAAATCCATCTTTATCCGCAAGGAAATGACGGCGTAGGCGTAGACGCAGTTACTCAGACATGCCAAGTTCATGACCAACTTCAAGTGGTAAACGCTGAGACTTTGGTCGCTGTAGAGTTTCTTGAGCGTTGCTACCAACAGGGCGAAGGCGGTTGTAAGTTGTTGATCGCCCAGGCTGAATACCGAATTGTAGCATACCAACGCCCAGTGTTCGGCTTTCTTGATCCCAAGTCTTTTCAGGATGGTTTTCCTCACGGCTTTTTCAAGAAGGATGTCTAGACAATCGTGAATGGCAGTAGCCCTCGGTCGCAGTGCTGCTGCTAATATGGGAAAGATAATGCCCAGTAGAGCGGTAAGGCTAACGGAGACCATGAAGGCAACAAAGACCTAGTTTATTGTCGTATTGTCAGCTATCACTCATGTGTTCTGTAAGTGAAGTGACTGACTGAGCATAGCTATTGCACGCTCCGATGTTCTTGCTGTTCATCGACGGGAGGAAGGGACTTACACCGATCCCCGCTATGTCAGGATCTCCTTGAAGTTTAGGACAAGAGTCACAATGACCATAGTGCTCTGCACAGTTCCACTGGTCGTTCGTGATATTATAGTAAACACGCGTGTGATTTCCGTCATCTGTCTCCCGCCAGCAACGAATGAATTCGGACTCCATGTTGACTTCGTCGAGGTATGCAGGAAGGACCGTCAGAATTCCGTAGTTCCCGAAGGTTGAAATGATAGGGGATAGTGAGTAAATACGGAAAGCGATTACCTGATAAACACCCTTCAAATGCACGTGGGTATGGAAGGAAGCACGCAAACCTACGAATCCCACGTCGAGAAACAAGGCGAAAGGCTGATCATGCGACACTGCCCTTACAATTCAAGTCACCTTTGGTTTGAATACTACCCTGGACTTACTTGCAGAGCGATCTTCAACCACTTTCAAGATGCCCAGGCGGGGCTGTTGGCCAGGAATAGCATCCGGATGGCTATTGCCTGTTCCATATATGTAGAATGAAGCCCTGGTGCATGTGCGCAGGACACATTCGATTGTCGTTCATGACCCTGGCTTTCGGGTGATTTGAACCAATCGGAGTTTCGGAATCCCCTTATCCCTTGTCTCTGCTTTCGTCCGAGGAGGCGCAAGTCTCGAGCTGACAAGCAAACCAGCAATGATCTACTTGATCTACTTCAGCCTTATTCTCAACCCCCACCGGCCCATACAGGGCCGATGCGCGGTATCGATGAAGCGTTTGGTTGCGATGGTGGTGCCCGGGCAGGTAATGAGGGTATGGACAAGTTGGATGCCGATGAAGACAGCCTTCAGTAGAACCGGTGGTGGTCGATAGAAGAGACTGCGCGGCTACCACGTCCCTCTAACACGAGACCCTATACTCGGGGCCAGGCTGTTCATACTTATGTGGCTGTCCAGACTGGTACCTGAAGCCACGGCACAGATGCTTCCAAATTCTCCAGGCATTATCGCCCCAGTTCTATCCTCGGTAGAGGCATCTTTGTAGTGGTCTATGGTTAGGGAAAAAGAAAACGCGTGATTAGCAGGATGTCACCGTAAAAGTATGAAGAGAGGTGGGATTAAGATGGTCTTTCAAAAAAAAAAAAAAAAAAAAAAAAAAAAAAAACTAGCGAGCACTTACCCTTGAGGGAGTCGAACACTTGTAAAACAAAAAGGATCAAGAGAAACACAGGGACGATCTGCCCAAACCCCATGGCCTGCTCGGCCTCATATTCCTCCGCTTCCATCTCACGCTGGCCCAGGCGCCTACACTCAACGGCCCAATAACAGTTCAGACAGAACCAAACTGTGTTTTCGAGAAGCTGACAGAACTTTGAGTTTTTGAGGAGCCAAAGGCGAGAAAGGACGGCTTTGACTGGCCTCCAAATCCACTTCCTCGTGAATAGAACGGCCGTAGAGCATAACTGTTCTTCTGGATCTCGTAATTGGTTCGTGGAGTGCCGTTGTATAGCAGTAGGAACTCTCAATGGCCGGCCATCTTCAAGCACGGTTAGAGGCGCGTCCATCTGATGATACCCGTTGCGGTTCGAAATTCCAAGGCCTGCCGGAGGTCTCTTCTTCACTTTCATCAGGAACCATGACCATAGTCTTGTCGCAAGAGTAGCTTGTTCAGTGCGTTCCTCTCTTGATCTAAGCGTGGCTGGGAGCCCCCTTGCATCAATGAGTTTTGGACGCAAGTACAGAACCCACCAGGGCCAGATTCTGCCAGTGAGGAATGAGATGTTGTCAAAGATGCCCGTAATGTCAGATGAAAGGATTTGGAGATAATTCACCACCATCCACTTCCTTCCTTCCCCACCAAAGGGGGAGTTTTCCATCACACACAGCGCGGGACAGCCTTGGGTTTCGTCCCAATCCTCGCGGGCGGCCGCCCAACTGCTATAGAGTAGCAATATATCCAGGATGTACATCAGCAGCAATCTCAACGTCCATGGTAATCCGTTTCGGAGTCGTTTCCAAGTGAGGAATGGCTTGGGGTTTTGGGTGTTGAAGGCATCACCATCCTTTGGTTCGTCCATATCCTTCATACTCCAATGGGTAATGGTTGTGTACGTATAGGCAGCGGAACTGAGAAAGGCTATGTTTATAACGTAGGTGAAGTGGTAGACGCTGAGTGACCGGTCGACGTGGAGCTTTTTGATGGCTGCAATAAGAAGGGCGATGGAGGTCACCAGTTGCTGATCTCCCAAGCAGAGGCCCAAGTCGTAACAGATCTTTGCTATCTTGATGGCATTCTGTTCATCCAGTTTCTTGCCGACGAGTTGACCCAGCCACGGGTGCACTCAGGCGTCGATGCGATTGACAATCCATGATCGCGGATGCACTGATGCTGATAGGATGCAAGCCACACTGACCAAAGCAGTAATAATGGCAGATATAAACAAGGATACAGTTACCTAGAGGCAGGTATCAGTCTCCATCATATTGCTAGAAACATGATTAGAAAAAAAGACTTACACCTTGTCCCGCAATGCCAGGGTCTGCTGTCAGCGGGGGACAATCACATATCCAAAAGTTTTCTGCGCAGCTCCACGTGTTGCTCGGAATTTTGTATTCACCACCAGTCTCCGGGTCCCAACACCGAAGGATATCTCCGGCGCTCTGCATGTCGACAAGCAGCAATCTGACGATGATGGCCACTTGTGCAATTAAGTCAGGTAACGGTTGATGTGTGTGTGTGTGTGTGTGTGTGTGTGTGTGTGTGTGTGTGTGTCAAGCGGGAGAACAACAGGTTTATTACCGCGGTATGTGAGAAACCGCACGCAGATGAAATGGAAGATAAGAAAAAAAGGTTCAAGGGGTACCATAGTCGCCTTGAAGAAGGTCCGCATCAGCGATGTTATATCCATTCCGCTCCGCCTTCTCTCCTCCATCTTGGTGTACTTCCCATTTCCACCCTGATAAACTTGCTTTCTAAGGCAGGTACTAATGGAAAACACCTGTGAAACCCAACCTATAGCTGCATCAGCCACATCACAGCTGAGCAGCCCCTTCCTACCTCACAGTATCAACATTGGCGCCACCAGACCCGGGCGGCAACTGATTTGATATCAGGTAGCAACATAATAGTAGTACAAAGTCACCTCTGTGATTGGTTCAGACATGGAATTCCAGCTTCTGCTTCTGTCTTCTTTGCTGACGAGAGCCACGACCAGAGGCGCTGTTAGGGGCTGGGGGCTGGCCCAGAGCCGAGCCGCCTGCCTGCCTGCCTGCCTGCCTGCCTGCCTAGCGCTCGCCGCCGATTGTCGAGGACAGTTTCAAAGGTCATCAACACCCAGACTTGTGGGACTACCAACCATGATTGACACACAGACACACAGACAGACAAAGAGGCTGTCCAGGTATCAAGGTGAAGTGCCCCTTGATGGGAATGGAGATCGAAGCGCACTAGGTAAGATGATGTCAGATCACCTACGGTTATGGTAGGGACGAAGGTAGTATGGGATTCGAGCCGCTAACATATACACATACAATACACATACTGACAGACACGCTACACACAAAACTTGTACAGCACACACCACCATTTCTAGACCAAAGAGAAAAAAGTAGAGGGAGGGACTTAAAGAAAGGTTGTGGTGTGAGAGAAGACATTAAACTAACTTTTTGTCCCATTGCATTGCCTCGCTCTCCCCCCATTCCGTCCCACGTCTAAAGAACTCTCTAAAACGCCAAACATGCTACGACGAAAAAAAAGTTTGAGACCGTGGCCGCCACCACCCTTAAAAAAAGTTACATACAAAAATAAAAAAGAAGAGAGAAACATTGAACTCCGAGATGCAAAGTTGTGGAGGGAAGAGGTATTGGTAGGTAGGAACAAACGAACAAACCCTTGAGGGGAATAAAAAAGGACACAAGAGAAGAGAACAGAAGAGAAGAGAAGAGAAGAGAGACAACCCCAACCCAAGAATTACTACTCGTCCTCAAATGCAGGGACACATATCAACCAAAGCAATGAAGAGCCTCCTCTCAAGCCTCCTCATCCGATTGCTCCTGTTGCTGTCCCTGCTGCGCGAGCTCCTCTCGCTCCTTCATGGCTGCCCGCTCATTCATCCCCCTGAAGGCCCTCTTTCCGACCTCATAACTGCTAATCATTATGGCACACGCCGGCGCGACCTTGAGAGTGCGCGGTATCCATCCCCTGAAGAGACCGGCGACGCCTTCCGTGGAGAAAATATGCCACAGCAGTCTTGCCATGTTCCTCTCTTCCGGTCTCACGGCGCTTTTCTCCATCGTCACCGCAATAGCAGCCTTTGTTGCAGCGCCGGTGTCGCGGTAGACCTGTGTCCTTGTCTTGCCGACATCGAAAGGCATGGTGGCCACGCTGGCGAAGGCTCCGGATAACGCGCCGGCAATGAAGCTGTCGGTAAAGGTCTCGGCGTGGTTTTCCCTTGATTGAGACCTCCGACGAACTCTGTGGCGCTCTTCAGAATCGAGGTCAAGTGTCCTGCCACGTCCCCTAGAGCGAGCCTCGCGCGCATCCGTCAACTTTCCTCGAATTGTCTCGTATCCCCACCAATACATGCCGGAAAAGGGTACGTCACGCCAGAGGGTGAGTGTCAAACCCCTCCAGAGCGAGCGGTAGCCGTGCGCGTAAACCATGTCCTTGATCCCCCTAAAGGTATGAGTGAGGTGTGACCCCGTCGTGCTGCCGGGGGAAGCCTGCATACGAGTGCGGAATAGCTCGATAGGCCCGACGGCTGTAGCGGCAAGGATGCGAGCGCCCGCACCGGCTACCAGAGCTGCATACTCCTCCTTGACGGTTTGCTGGATGGGACTGGAAGGGTTAAAGCGCAGCCACTCGTAGCCGGTGAAGTAGATGATGTTGGCTGGAATGGCCATTAGCAGGGTTGGAGAAAGCCCCCGCCAGAGCGAGGTAAAGCCTTCGTTGCGGGCGATCTTGCGGAGACCGTCGAGGGTGGAGTTGAAGTTTCGTTGCTTTGTCTCTTCGACTGCGCAGGGGATAGCACTAGCAGTGATAGCACCAGAGCCGATGCGCGGCCCGGTGGCGACGATGCATCCTTCCGAATTGTTGGCAAAGAAGACTTCGCGGCAGCAGGCGGTCACGCCGAGGTTCGCGGGGCGAAACGCGGGGTTGGATATTTGTGAGCCGGCTAGTTTCGCAAAGTCGGTAACGGTATGTGCGGTTGGTGACGGCCGGGTAAAGGATTGGGATTGCCATCGGACTCGCACGACGTCGAGGGGAGTCACGAGCAGGCCGGTGAGTAGACTGCCGGATGTGGCGGAGAGCATCTTTTGGGCGGCCGTGATCTCGACGGGTTCGTTCGGAGCGGTGTTGTCTTGGGCAACGGTGGGAAAGGCACTCGGGGTCGGAGAGGCGGAAGAGGCGGACGAGGAGGAGTCATGGCGATGATCTATTATCCTATCGAAGTCGTGACTTGCTGAGGAGTGTGCGCCTTGTAGAATGGAAGCCATGGTTGGCAGTTAAGAGTACAGTCTCGTAAGGCCCCGCGGCCGGCTTTTTGAAGAGGAGCGCGAAGAGCGCCGGCAGTAAAGATGCCTTTGCCTGTCAGATGAAGGAAGAAGGAGACTGCACGGATGCTGTGTTTCTGTCGCGATAAGCAAAAGCACGAGCACCAGCAGAGGACAGGACCAGAGGTAGGGATATGAGTGACAACCAACGTCAACAAGATATTGTAGGTGGTGGATGGGGAGAAGATGGATAATCAAGAGAAGGGATGGGTGGTGTTTGTTGACGGAAGGAGGTTGACGTTGGCCACTCACTCGAGATGGCGGGAGTGAGTGAGGACTAGGTGGATGGGAATTTGGATGCCCTGCCCTGGGAAAAGTAGGTCGAGCGAAGCCGGAGATACTACCTAGGTATCGACGGGATCGGGGGTCTGGAAATGTTGCCTCGAGGGGGGCGTTTGCTCCTCGTCATTGACACTGCACACAGAATATTCTGGGTCCCCTGCGCGCACTTGTGCAGCGCTAAAACGACTTTTTCTTAGCGCTGAAAAACCCCGCCCCTCTCACTTCCTTTCTCCACCTTAGCTTTCAGTTGACCCGCTCCTTCCCGACCGGCCGAATGCCCAGCTGCCAACCTCAATGGCTGGTTTCCCGCCAATTGTGGAGATGATGTCATGTCTTGGCTGCTGATGTAAGCAATAACCGTCAAGGTCATCTCTCTTATCAGATCCTTTTCAGGCTTCCGTTGATAAGCGAGCATCTGATAAGATAAATAGTCTAGACTCTGGCTCGTCTGGAATCTGGACTCACATGGCTCATCCCATCTCCACCGCATTGTCCTTGAGGAATAATCATCATCCCTTCTCGGCAATTGGAATGATTGGGTCGCTACCAAGTCCTATAAGACGGAGCTCGTCACCGACAAACCTGTGTTAAGGCTGAACCACTAATATAAGAGACTCGCCCGCCTTCACGACTCTGGAACTCCTCGTCCGCTGCCGATAGCCGAATCCAATATGGAACGATGACTTCACCGCCGACACACAACATACAATAGCATACTTTCTTCTTTCCTTTTTTCAGTGGTATATGGTCTTGTGACCCAGTCACAGAAAAATGTCCTCAAATATCTTCCACTACTTAACTACACTATGCTACACCCCCTTTCACCTTTTATCCAACATTGACCCAGTTGAAAGGAGTACGCAAAGAAACAGGTAGGTATACTTGATCGAGAATAAAGCTCACATACCTAAAAATGAACACCATGAAGAGAAACAACGTGAAGGAAACTTGCAGTGACCCTCTCAACCCTCCCTATTCTTAACGTCCCTATCCCTGACTCTTTCCTCTTTTGTTCTTTTTTTTCTGTACCCCCTCCCTCCCAAACACACAACCCCCTCCTTAATGCCCTTCAATGATACCTCTCCACCAACGTAACCATAGCCGTATACCCCCTACAACACTCCCTACTCATCTTGTGTGCACACCACGGACACTTCACCATAGTCATGATAGCCCCCGAAACCCCCAACGCCCGATCCTCAACCACCGCATCCGGCCTAGCTATGCACTCGTACACTTTGGACGGCATATCCAAAAAGAACTGGCAGCTGCAGCACTGCACCAAGATCTTGGCAAAGGGCTGAGAAGAAGCTCCGCCGGCGGCCGCACGTCGGGCGGCTGCTTCTTTTTCCTCTGCAGTGGGGCCGTGGGCAAGTGCGAGGGTGGAGGGGCGGGATGCAGGAGGAGGAGGGAGATTGGGGGTGGAGTGGTTGGATTGGTGGAGCATATGTTTGGGGAGGGCAGAGAGGATGGGCATCGAGGTTGGGATGGCAGGCATGGCTGGGCGAGGTTGTTTGAGGATGGAGACTGGGGGAGTTGAGGCTGAGCGAGATGCTGTTGAGGTAAAGGAAGTGCTTGATGGTGGTGGTGATAATGGTGACACGAGCGGTGTTGGACTTCGGCATGTTGATGGTGGACTCGGGAACTGTGACACCATCTGAGAAATGGGGGGTACCTCTGGCCAATCCTCGGTCTGCCTCGATGACGAGCCGGACAGATCTGGAGACGAGGCAAAACCTGCTGCTAGGGTGGTAAACTTTGCTCGACTGGAGCCGCCTGCGGCTGAAGAAGAAGAAGCAGACGCAAAGCTGTCGTGCATGGGTGACGGTTCACTCGAGCTGGGATACCGGTATCCTGACTGATTCCGTTCTCCGCTGACGGCTCGTAGTTGTTGGGATCGTGGGTCTCCTGCCTGACCAGACATCCGGGAATATGTCAACTTTTGCCGTCTCTTGCTCTTGGGTTCCTCCCCAGTCAGTTCAAACCGTTGTTCTGTTTCCAAGATAACTTCAGCCTTCTCTCTAGCTGCCACTTCCGCCATCGATACCGTTTGATAAGTCTCTTCATCTCCTTTCTCCCAGGAGAATGCCTGGTGCAGCTTTTGTTCATGACCCGTCATTTCAGCACCGAAAAGGCCAGTAGTTTGAGTCCGCTTGGGAGACCTCGGGGCAGCAATTATAGTGTCCTCAGTCGACGGCATAGTGGCGTGAGCGACCATCGATGCACCAGTAACGCGAATATCTGGATCAGAAGGTGATTTGGACATTCTGAGCTGTGGACGGGTCTCATCCCTTTCTTCCATGATGAGTTGACGTTGAGTATTGTCCTTGCACCTCGACGGTGGTCGACTGGAATCTGTTGGCGAAAACGACTCTGCACCAGCATTTGATCGCTTAGGACCATGGTTGGCCTTGACTTTCCCGTTGGCATTTGTGTTGATCGGTGACGTGTCAAAGTCCAAGTCTATCAAAAGTCCACTCTTGATCCAGTCCTCACCCATCGTGAGCCCCTCAGAGCTATCACGTATTTCGGAGCCATCCCGGGGTGTGGTAGAAACCTGTGAGGCCGAGTCCTCTGAACGTTGACGGAGAGTCTGGTCGTCATCTTGCTTTTCCTCCACACTTGTTGGGCTGCTCGTGAAATCATCGGCCACTAATGGCACGTCCTTTGAGGACTGGGGCCTTGACGTATCCGGAGTTGTTGTTGGCGAGGGAAGTGGTGATGCCTCATCGAATGCGGATGATGAAGAGGAGCCCTCTGAAGCACTGACCTGCGATAACGCCACTTCCGTCGTCCTGACCACATTATCTGGTGTTGTATCGAGGGTGTGTTTGGACAAGGTCTTGTTTTCTCGGGCAATGGCTTGAGCAAAACCAGTTGACATTTGTTGAACGACTGGCCGGATATCATTCGGTGTTGAAGCGACTGAAGGCTGAGCGCTCATTCGAGCTCGAAATCGCAGGTAAGGAGGTGCTTGTATAGGTAGCCTCATTACATCCGGCGTTGCCGAATGCCCTGTCGACATACCCAGTGCCGCCCTTGCGGCGTCTTTCAGACTGCGATTCTTCTTTGAGTGGCTGTCTGCGTCAGAGCCTGCAACAGAAGACCCCTTGAGGCTTGAAGATGCATTGGTCAATGTGACAGATGCCTCTCCAAATGAGCCCTGCGATCTCGGAGGAGTTGGTGCTTCTGGAGCCGGCGTAGGTTTACCTCCGGTGGCCATTGACGAGAGGATAGCAGCCGAATATGCGTGCTCCATGAAGTTAAAGTAATCAGTGTCTTTGGTTTGCTTCTTGTTGGCGGGGCAATCCGGCTTGGTGGCGGAGGTTGTTCTGATGCCAACGAGCTTCATGGCCACACTTTTGGCGTCTTGCGAAAGAGATGAGCGTCTCGTTTGGGTGGTCTGAGAACTACTCCTTGATGATGGTCCGATGCTGGAAGTGCTGGGTAGTTGACCGTCTACAACCCCAGCCATTGCGCGGCTAGCGCTCTGAACTCTTTTATGACGGAAAAACCCGTCTCGGGACCGACCTCGTGTATCATCCTCCGATACTGATGGAGAGTCTTGCAACTGAGGGCCGGAGTTGCTGTCTCTGGGTTCGTCCTCTTTCCCCATGAATAGTCGAGATGCCCCTTGTATTAAGCTATTGCTTCGGTTGTGGCTTGTAGCAGGTCTTGTTGCTCGTAGCATCGGAGTTCTTGAAGACGAAGGGGGGAATGCCTCTCTCCGAGGAGATGGTACCTGGCCTGATGATGAGTTGATAACACCTAGGCTATCCGACTGTGTCTGGCGCGGCTGTGGTCGCTGCTCCAAGCTCTCGTAGCGAATTGTGTGTTGAAGCAAAAGATGATCTTGGCGCTCACTCTGGGTAAGGGAAGCCTTGCTCATTCCTGGAGATGCAAGAGTGTGGTACGGTCGGCTATGCCGTTGCAAATCATCCGCTGACAACGACATGTCGGCATTTTGGGTTGTGACGAGGTGGGAGCTCGGTAACAGATGCTTGTTGGTGAGCAGCGTGTCGGACATCGATCGTTCTGGGATGGTGAGTGTGGCAATCCTTGGGTCTTCTTGTGTTGGGGACCGCGGCATCGTCGGGGGAGGAGCCTTGCTCAGTCGAGCAGCCAGACGTTTCTTGGCTGCTTTTGCCTCCTTTTCTGCATGCTCTTTCTCCTTCTTCCGACGCTCCGCATCTTCCTTCTTTTGTTTCTTTCTTTCGCCGTAATGTTCCCAACTAGGAGACTGACAGATCGAAGACTGGTCTGACATGTTGGTCTCTTCCTCTTCTTCCTCGTCCTCGTCGGGTGCAAGAAACTTGACCTGCTTGTGTAGAGGCTCTGCGATTACTCCTGGCTGGACTTGACTCTCCTCTTTCCTTTCTCGTTGGTAGTCTCTTTCTCTTGTGAATTCGTATTTGCCTTCGGTCAGCCCTGTGGGGATCGTGATTGATAGTGGGGGTAAGACAAGGCTCCGCCGGACAGCTTTGAGCATCAGGTAGTTTTGTTGTGCAGAGAGACGGCGGGCAGCTATAGGTGTAGATGGCTCCTGCTGATTAAGGGAAGAGGGAGAAGAGGGTGTTGGAGGAGAAAGAGAGCCATTGTGGTGGGATTGGTCGATCTGTTGGTGGTGGACGGATAACGGTCAGTGGTTTTACATGATGAGACATCCAGCCGCAAAGCCACGACCCATAAGGAAAGCGGTCAAGACGGGTTCCCACATACCTGGTATTTGCTTTCCAGCTCCATCATCCGTTCCAAACCGGTCAAACCACCCCCCTGGAGAGACTTCGTATCGGTAAATTGATCCAACTCAGCTGCCATGGTTGGTGATGGGGTGGAGTGGGCACAGGGCCGTGGTAAGGAGACTTGGTTTCTGGGATGCCAGAGTACATACGAAGGGCGAAGCAGGAGAAAAGGAGGAAAGACGCAAAATATAACAAAATCATGAGCCGCACTCAAGACGTGCTTCCGAGTTCCGACCGGGGGAATTCGAGGGCTTTGCAGCGGGGAGAATAATTGAGTGGTGTGGACGATGATGGTAGACGCAGTGTTGCCGTAACTTCCGGCCCCGACGTAATCAAAGACAGCATCTCTCCGTCTACCGGTACATGTTCTAGTATGTTATAACACTGCCGTCTCGACTGGTCGGGCCGGGGTGACCTGTCGAGAGTACAGAAGCAGCTGTCTCTGGCACGACGCCATGTATTGGAGCGCGTAGCCGCAGGCCTGGGTGAATGCAAGATATTGGGGCCACGGCTAAAATGCCTTGTCGCCAGAATTGGATCCGGTGGCAAGCACACTCACACACAAACTGGCACTTGTGAGTTGCACTCAATGGCTGACTGGGTGACTGGATGAGCGGGAAGTGAGAGGTGAAATGAGTCGATTCATCAAGGCTCTCTGTGATGCTGACTGTAAAGTCCCATCCGGGGGAGGAAAGGAGCCATGGGTCAAAGCTGATGTGTTGTGTGCCTTGAATTGTGCCACTCTGAGGAATTCCACTTGGTTGCGTAGCATCCCCTTGGTTCTGAGTAAAGTCTTTTTCAATCTCTTCCTCCCTTGTCTCTGTAGAAGCCAACCAACCTCTTAGCAAGCTGTAGGTAGTCGGGTGCAGTTATAACAAGAGAGTCTTGTTGGTGAAACCGTACCAAACCAAGTCCAGTTACCCAACCTAACCTAACCCGCATTCTCTGATCATCATCAGATGTCGGGCAAGGGTAGATTAGGCTGGGAAGGCTCTGGTTGTAGTGGAGGGAGAGTATGTAGGTACTGTGCCACTGTGCACGGGATCGAGGGAGGACAAACAACGACGACATGGCTTCGGTCCATTGCGGGTCATCGGGGAGGGGAAAGATGCACCAGACTAGCATCTGTCTGGCCTTGGGATTCTTCGTACTCAAGCTATACGAGAGAGCCAAGATGGGAGGGAGGAATTGGGGCCAGGAACAAGGCATTAGCAGTCTGCAGAAAGAAAACAGCAATGAGAGAGATGGCGGGCAAAGTGTCCTGGCCGAACCGTATTTGGGCGTGCTGCTCCTGGACACGGCATCATGCAGAAAACGAATACAAACTATGTCCAGTCGCGCCGTGGTCGACTGAAGAAAAGACCGTCTTCCGGGTTGCTCAGGACGGACCTGCTCGGTGCTATTTTGTCCCTTGTGCAGAAGGGGTGCAGCCCAGCTTGCACAGGTACCGGGTAGTTCCATGGGGCTTGTCTTGGACCCGGAGTGAGGGTTGTGTCACGACACGAGGATCCGGAAAAAGAAGAATGGAGTCATTGTTGGCGTCAATTGTGTGTGTGTGTGCGCGTGAACGACCATGGAGCGAGAGGAGAGTGAGGAAAGGAAGAATCCCGTGAGAGTTGAGATGATTGGGAAAAGGTTTGTCCCACTTTCTTTCCAGACTGCAAGCGACGGAACCTGAAGAGGATGTCGTCCAGTTATTGTCGGCTGGTGTTAATGGACTATCAGTAGGGCTTATGAAAGCCACCGCTGCCTGTTAGTGATCGACCGGAGTTGCGGTCAATTTTAGCTTCCTTTGAGCATCTGTCCAAGTGGGGTCAATTGGCTGGGGAAGGCTCCATGATCTGCAAGCCTCGGCGGGTGTTCACCTGCTACCTACGTACTGCCAGGGGCCGTCAGGGCGCAGTGTGTCCACCACACCGAATCCGACCACCCACACATGATTTCCACTTCTTCCCCGCGAAATTGACATTCTGTTGAAGCTTCCACCACCTCAACTTCTCCAGCTTTCCATGTCACTTTTCGCCGGGGTCCGGGTTGACCTTCAATCTTCAATTAATAACCCACCAATCTTCGCTTCGTCGACAAGCGTTCTGGACTTGGTCTTGTCCCTTTCCCTTTCCTGCCCGTCCTTCTCCTCTCCTCATCGGCTGCCCCTGTCCTACCCACCATGGCGCTCACTACGCAGACTATACACGCGATGCAGCCCGCTAACGCACCCCTTCTTCCATTCTCGGACCGCCAGATTGGCAAACTCGCTCACATCCTTTGATGGTTGCTTGCAGAAGTCCATTCTCCGAACTTGTCCATCATCGCAGACGCGTAGTCTACAAAGTCCCACAAGTCCAAGCTACGGGGTCTGACTTTGCGTTAAGTGCCAGCAAAATCGGCATCAAGAGCCACACCAGATGGACTCGACTACGATCAGGGTTCTGGAAGAAAAGAACAATACCACCCACCCCTTTTTAGTTACCAGCTCAACCAATTGTCCACGTCCATCCTCAACTTGGCACCGTCATCCGCCTCCTGCCCGCAGAATATCATCGTCGTATCCATGGTCCATGGTCAGCAACGTGGTCAACGAGGATTTTTGCAGCCACGTACGACACTCAACGGAGTTCGAAAGCAGTTGGCGAGACATGCTCCCCGTGTTTCTAGTCCAAATTGCTGAACGAGTAAAATGGCGTGCTTCCAATGGGAATCACTTGATGTCACCGACCACAGATGCTGATGATACACTACAGTCGCGCCTCACCCTTTTCTCCGCCTTTGATGGCGCATCCGGACGACCACCAAACCTCCCCCGATGCTGCTCTGTTCCTAGTCATGGCCTCTACCTTGTAGCCTTGCGCGTCTGGTACACTTCCACCGAGGAAATGGCCGACTGCTGCAGCCAGGAACGCCCAGGACCGGAGAGTACCACAGCGTGCCACAACGGTTATAGCTTCGCGGAACTTCATAGGCCCTCGACCGACATAACACTGGTGGTACCGAGCACAGCAGCGTCAAGTTGCCAGGAACAGCTTCTCGTAGCTTGGAGCTACTCCCTCGGCCGAAGCTGTCGTCTGGCAAGGTAAGTTGGCAAAGGCCGGGCTAGCAGGGGATATAGCTTCTCAAGAGCCTTCCACTTCTTGATGTTCCTGTCTGCACGGGTCATCCTGGCTTTGTCAACTCTGGAACAGGTTGTCGATGCCCATCACCAGATGAATGTCTTGCCAGGGATTCACCGGGCCCGAGACGCCCAAATTGAGGCTCACCACCCAAATTTGACCATGGCCGCTGGTTGATAGTCACCCTCGATACTACAGCAAAGTTTCGAACCCGATCTTGTCATTACCCGCTACCGCCTGGATATCAATACTTTTGCTCGAATTCCTGGTACAGCGCTAGGCCGGTGATATTAACCAGCGTCTTTTACCAGTACGCGAGAAATCATCCATGCGGCAAACAACTCCCTGGCCCCCGGAAGCGAAAGGCCCGTCTGCTGCAGAGAGTGGTTATATATTGACATTACGTGTACCTCGTCAGACCTCAACACATATACTTCCCGCCCCTAGTCAGCTATCCGGCCATCTGTCTACTGCGCTCCTCACAACCTCTTGCCTGGACATGTTGAAAAGCGGCTGCCTGCAATTGGCCCGACCGTTTCGCCCATTCTACCCCGTGGGGAATACATTTGCTGCTATTCTTGTGCGCGAAATAAGCAATCAATTTTCGGCAGGCCGGCAACCGGCAAGTAATCCAGTGAAGCAGCATTCAGCAGCTTCAAACCTATCATCCAGCGTCAATCCGAGCCGGTATTCAGTGAGCACTATGTACCTGGAAACCCATCTTCGACATAAACACTTGTCCGAGCCAACTTTTGTGTCAGTTGCTGTTTGCTATGGTGATAGACTCAAATTATCCGAATGCTAGTTCTGGGCATGCAGGCCGGGATACCACTCCATGGGGCATAATCAGATCACAAAAATCTCCCCGATCCTCAGCAAGCTTACTGGGCGACCACATCTTCATCCTCAAACATGCCTTTGGTAGATGACGGGTATTATTGAAATCCAGGTACGGCCTTAGCACATCCCACCGCCATTTCCCTGGCCCCGGTGGAACGCGACAACAAGAAATCCGACCACTACACTACAGTACACTACTCTGCCTCTGCGCTTACATCTGGCACTTCCTCCTTGTCTGGACTGATGTGCACCCAAATTTCATTTCCTGCACCCCAGTCTACCAGCCCTTCAAGGGGCCTTCCACTTCGATCTCTTGGTATATCACGGCTCGGTTGTGTTTTCCTCTTGGCCCAATTCCGGGTGCGTAGCTTGAACTCATGGGGAATCCTTAGCCGAGCGGCGACCCATTTCTCGTTGGGCCGGAAATCGAACGAGACCTCGTTCGCCGCGCCTTCCATGGCCGTCAGCAGCCCCTCTTCAAATGGCCAGGCTTTGCTGAATTTGGCGTGATGTTGTTCTGGTAGCGTCATTCGGAGAAACTCAAGTGCCGATTCGACATGGAGCTGGATCGCGCGCTTGGGATTCACCAGAGACTTCATGAGCAGTGACATCCAATTTGGATAAAGGACCGCAAAATCCGCCGCTGCCAGATGGACCGAGCCCCGGATCGTCGTCATCCACGAGGGCACGCCCGCCTCCCGGGCCTCGAGACAGATGTTCTCCACGCGTTCGAAATTGTCCTTCCAGTGCATGAAGGCCTCGCTACCAATGGCCAATATCGGCTTTTGGATTTTGTGCTCCTCGCTGTCGGCCTCGGGCATTGCTGGACCCCACGCGTCGAGCAAGATGCCCTGCGAGATCCACGTGAAGTCTTCGCGCAATCTGAGCACTTGGGCTGTCGTTGCTCCTCCAAACGAGTGACCCATCATCGTCACATTTTGCAGGAATAGTCTCCCCGTCCAATCTTCCCAGTCGATGCCAATGAGCCCCTTTGAGCTCGATCCTTTGTTCCCTTTCTTCCTTAGATTGCGACGCGCAACCTCTGCTCCTTGCCCGTCGTTGATCATTCCCAAGATGTGATATGCCTCTTGAATCTCGGCACATCTCATCTCTATTTGCGCCAACCGTAACTCGGTATCTACTCCGGCTGGATTATGCGGCCGGGTATCTTGCGCGTTATCCAAGGGAAACAGGTAATCCACCATGTAGTAGGGCTTCTTCTTTCCGTTCTTCTTGCGTCGTCGTTTCGTTTTGAATGCTGAACCGTCTTCCTTCTCCCGTTCCGAGTTTGACCTTCGGTCCAAATTTTGGCTGCACAAGTCCGGCGATGACCCTTCCTGGTTCACATAGGTCCTCGCTCCGCTTCCGTCTCGGTGCTCCATGGCGACCACGATAAATCCGTAACTGGCCAGTTCTCCACAGATGGTACTATACACGGTCCTCGACCCGCCGAGGCCATGGCTGAAAATGATAACCGGGTACTTCGCCCTCCGTCTCCGTAACTCCTCCGCATCCGGAGCCGGTCTCGGTCCCCAGACAAGCGTCAACTCGCTCGTATCGCTGAACCCCCTATTCAGCGCCTCCTCGCCCATCTCCTCCGGCCCAGCCAACGGCGGCCCATCGCTCAGCTTCGCATTCCGCCACGCCGGCAACTTGGTGAACATACTCGTCAAAGCAAAGTACGAGGCAACCGGCGCCTTGGGCATATTCGCAAAGTTGGCGTATCCCTTACAAGTCGATATTCTTGGCCTAGGCAGCCAAGTCGGTCTCGTCAACCCCACATTTCCCTTCTTTCCCCCTGTCTCGTCCTCCTCATCTTGCTTCCTCCCTGCTGAACTATCCCACCCGGCCCAATTCCCACTGCCTCTACACCGCCTGATGCGATCCCGTGTCATTATGGCTTTCTCCTTGGGCGTCTCCTCCGGTCCTTCGCACGGGTAATAGACGGCGAAAAGGACGGTGTCGAGCTTGAGCGCAAACTCCCCGTTGCGCTTGATATGCGAAAACGTGCGGGGTTCGCGGACGGGAAGCTCGAGTTCCATGAAGCCGACGTTCAGAGGGCCTGTGTGCGGAGGGAGAGCGTGGAAGATCTTTTCGCGGAGGGTCGGGGGTGGTACGGCGGCTCGATGAGGGGGGCCAGCTTGGTGGGAGGGACGAGAGGGGGCGCCTGTGGCGGCTGAGGTGCGGATTGTGGAGGTGCCGGCGTTGGCGTTGCGGGTGGTGGTTCGTGGGGAAGGGGGGTGAGGTTGTTCGTAGTCATGGTCATGTTGGGGTTGGGGTTGGTGCTCGGGTTGAGATGGTTGAGGTGGTTCAGATGGTTGAGAGTAAGAGGAGGAGGAAGAGAGGCGGGGGAAGGCGGGTTGGGAATTGGGTGTAGAGGGGCGTGAGGAGGCAAGTGAGGAAGTTTGTGAGTAATTGGATGACGAGGGGTTCGGGGGGTGTTGATCTTCTGGTGGCGGCATTGTGAAGGAATTTGGTTGTGTGTTATTGGTGTGTGTGCTGGTTCATGAGGAATTCGACAGTGTCGGTTTTTGTTGTCTTTGCCGTAAGTCTTTACCCTGTCTTGATAGCAGTGGGTAGCGGCGTAAAGAGACTGGTTGCGAATGAGTTTAAGACGCGTCCGGGGAGAAGTATCGACAACCGAGGTGACCGAGGTAGACGTCGTGGAAGATGAAAAGTGTTGGTCAAGTGAGAAGAGTCGGTATAAGTGTCGGTCCGGTATGTGACGCAGTTGTGATGCAGACGTGGGTTAGCCGCGATCGGTGGTGGTGGTAAGTGTCGACGATGTCGTTACGGTAGGTAACCTCAAGGTTAAGTTTAGAGAAACTCCTCTCGCGTAGTTCTCCTAATTCCCATTCCAAGCAGTCCTTCAAAACTAATGGAGGGAGTACCAAGTGGAATATCGTCAAATCCAACCTACCTAGGTAGGTAGGTAGGTACCGTAGGTATCCTCAGTTCCTTCCTTCCTCGGCCCTACTTTCCTTCCTAGATCTGCTTGTTGGCGCAACGAAGTGCCGCCGAAATCGGAAACCAAGAATTTCAAACAACAAACGTCGATGTGATGCTTGCCCTTGCTTGTCCTTGGTTGCAGAGTGCAGTGCCGTGCCAGATTACCCAAAAATTGATTCGGTATGCGGTCCAGATTGCGACGGAATTATTTAGTCCAGGTCTAACCACAGCGTTGTTGAAGTGTCATGCGTGATGCAATCAATCGGTATCGGGCATACAGTGCACTATGTTGTGTAGTATGTTGCGATGTTGTGTTTCGTCCGTTGTTTCTTTTTTGTTTGGTTGTCGGGCGTCGTCGTCGTCGTTTAGAAGAGTTAATTGAAGGTTTGTTGTTGTTGTTTGTTCAATTGCAGTGTCGTTGGTTCCTTCGGCGTTTTTTGTTTTCGTTGTCTTCGTATCTTCGAATTAATTCGCTTCGCTTCGTAGAATAGGTGTCTTTCGGATAGGTATCATGTACGACCTATTACCGAGGTGTGCAGTACTGTACAGTGCAGTGCAGCGGTGGTGGTGGTGGTGGTGGTGCATATGTCGTCGTCCTAGAGGTAGTCCGAATTCCTAGGTAAAAATAGGTACTGTACTGTAGATGATTGCATCAGTATGGTGTGAAAAGAGATCAATCCCTCTGATGATGACCTGTATATAAATCAAATCAAGCAAGAAACTAAGCGAAGGAGAACTTCAACAGAACGGGCTAGGTAGGTAGGTAGGTAGCTTCAAATGAAAAACCACCTAATCGATGCAGAAAAGGAATCAAACAGAATGCGGTGTAGGTAGGTAGGTAGGTAGCGACGCTTGTGAGCTAGGTATTCTTCAAATGGAGCGAGGTTGGTAAAAACGAAAAAAAAAAGGTACCTAGTGTAGTGTAAAAGTGTAAATGTAGGTGAGTGAGGCCGAAACCGACCGAGCCAAGCAAGGTAAGGTGTGGTGTTGGTTGGGATACCGGGGTTTGAAGCGGGTGCGGTGAAGACTGTATGGTACAATGAAGAGACCCCAGACTCTGGACCCTAGACTTGGGCTTACATATGTAGGACCCTGAGGCGGGCGTTCCGACTTCGTGGATAGTGGAAAGAATTGGGATTGGTTCAAGTTCCGTACCTTGCTGGCTGGCGGAGCTTAAGTTGTACTGGTGTGATGAGAAGAAAAAAAAACGTGTCTGGCACCGGTCGGTCGGTCGGTCGGTCGGTCGGTCGGTCGGTCGGTCGGTGGCTGGTCGGTCTCAGATTGCGAAATGTTTTTTTTTTTTTTTTGTGGGAGTTTGACTGTTTTCTCGTAACTCGTTCGTGCGGGTGAGGTGAGCTTGGCTTCGCGGGGTATGTAGTGTAGTGTAGTGTAGGTATGGGGGGTTAGGTAGCGTCCAGATTGTGCGACAAAGACGGAACTCCGATGAATTAACTCCGTCCGTCCGATAGGTACGTAGTTGGAAATCTTCTGTGGTTCAGTAGAAAAGCGCTTATAAGTGTAAGCACTACCTTAAAGCTGGATAGGTAGGTACAAATGAAAGAAGAAAAGAAGAATACTAAAAGGGAAAAAGAGGTGCCTGCCATATGAACGACGACGAAGGAGAAAATCTTCACATGGATGGATGGATGGATGGATGGATGGAATTCTCCGTCCGACACCACGGCATCATCCATCCCATCCCATCCCATCCCATCCATTCCCCTCTTAGTAATCCTTCCGAATCCCGCCTCCCGCCCCCCTTTGACTACACTAGTCCATCCCATCCACATCCCGGACAACATTCATTCACGGCCCGGGATCTCCAGACGTCTGTCTATCGTCCGAATCGGATCGGTGAATATTCTCCAAACACCTCCCCCTGCAGGGCCCCCCAAGAGGGACGAAAAATGACATCATCCCGACCATCCCGGGCAGGTCCCAATTGGCCGGCACCAGGGGGGGCCCGGACAGCCAGGGGACTTTCAAAGTGGATATCTGGATGGGTCTTTTCTTCATCAGGTAAGGTCTGGTACAGAATGAGTGGACATCGTGTGCCGAAATCCAGGGCTTGCACAACGACGACGACGCCGACGACGCTGGGGGGGATTTGAGTGATCCACCTTGATGATGACCCCTGGTTTGGAGGCCCTGATGAACAGAGCTTGGTGAATGGACTTGGGGTTGAGCTTGGTACCTTACGTAGTGTACTACGCTACGTGTAGTGTGGTGATGAGCTTGTAGTGGTGATGAACACTGGGATCATTCAGCATGGTCGGGCATGGAACACGTGGATTTGTAAGGCATGGCTAAGTACGCGGGACCCGGAAGGGAATAATCGCTGACTGGTGTGTGTGGAGTTGCTGGGAAACGGTGAATGATTGACATGCTCGTAGATGGATTTGGAAATCGGGGTGCTGGAGGTGGCGGCAGGATACTTGAGTCGGCGAAAGGGTCATGACAACAGAGCCGACCAGTTTGACACTGCTTCCGCCAATTCTGGCAGCTCGCTAATCGTGTTCATACCGACTTCACTTGCGCAGATAGCAGAGTTTCAATTTGCATGTCACATTACAGTTAAAGTCATCGCGAACTGAGATTGTTCGATACAGCTATTGTACCTTATTGATAGCATAGAAAGACATGACTGAATTATCTAGAGAGAACGCAAATATGGGCCCTGGCCTGTTTACCGCCTGGAAACTTCGTTTCTAAACCCATAAACGCATGTCATAGATCTTCAGCTCATATTCTTCTTGCCTGTTCCTACCATTCTGACGAGATGGTCATGTCCATCCAGGAAGCGAAGCATCGTTGCGATGTCGCATCCCCATTGGAAGCTTGATGATCGTCTCAGTTGGGAGGGATGATCTTGCCCACAGGCCCAAACTTGCTGATAGCAGAATCGAGAGTAGCCTCAAAGGTCTTGGCCTCAGAAGTAAGCTCCTCCGCCTTAGACGCGCAGAGGCTGACGAGCTTGGTGTCAAGTTTCTACAGGTGATAGGATATGTCAGTAAAAGAAAATAAAAGGCTCAGTCATGGCCTGATTAAAGGGTTTGTTATAGGCCAGGAACAGGACTCACCGTGAAAACGTCCTTGAGGTTCGTGAGCGAAACCGCGACCGATGGGCCAACGGTCGAAACTGGGGCCTTGGTGAGAACGACCGACTTGGCGGCGAGAAGGTCAAGGTAGACCTTCTGGGCCGCTGAAAACTCCTTGAAGGAGTCGGTGATGGTAGTGCACTCCTCGGCCGTGAACGGATTCGTACCCTCCAGGTCTGAAAGGGTTTGACCGCCCGCCAAGAGCAACTCATTGTTGCCAGAGAGGATCTTATAGAGGTATATTTTAGTTCTGGTGTTGTCGAACCAATGACAAACCTTTGGGGAGACTTACAGAGAAGGCTTCATGGCTGGTAATGATGGAGTGAGCACCCCACTCGGTGCCCTGGCAAGATACTTGAAGTTTCTGCGCCTTCTCCTTAAGGACTTTCAGGCTGTCGCAAACCTGCGGTGAAGTTACAGAGCGAACCACAGGCTGGGCCATGACGACGCTGCCAAGGGTGGCAATTGCAGAAATGAGTGAGAAGCGCATTTTGATAAGTGGTGGTGGGTTGGGAAGGTGGATGAGTTGTAAGAAGCCGGCACTGGGGTGTTTGATGGATGATGGTGATGATGATGAGAAAGAGATAGAATGATCCAAAGGTAGAGGAAGGTCAGTGTTATATACCTCGACCTGAGGATCGTGAGAGCAACAATGGAACTGACATGTGGCGAAGAACTCATACCTTGGAGGTGAGGGGATAATGTACGCTTCCAAGAAGAGGATGCATTACCGAGACGAAAGTGCCTCTCCAAGTACAAGATGCAGTTCCAAGATTGTCAACACCATGTTCTGGATTCAGCACATGTCACAGCATCAAGCTCCAACTAGTAGAGTTTGCCAACATTCCGCTTCATCACATTGATAAATACCTACAACTCTTGGTCACAGCAGCAAAGGGATTTATCCAAGTCAAGTGCGATGATGTAATATGCGCACCTCACCAGTGTGAAATTCTCTCAACAGTAAAATGGAGCAAAGGAACGCGCAGAATCAAAACAGGATAGCCTCCTACGAAAAAGTGGTTTTAAATACGTAGATCTGATCATTGCTGGTCTTTGAGTATGGCAAGAAGGCAAGATGAATACCAAATACTTGGTTAAGTTATCAGTCAATGATGGGAAATGAACATGATTTGGTTCTCTGAGCTACACTTGTCTCCAATGCGGAGCAGAATTGGTTGTCGAAGTATGGACCGTACATGAGAGATGGGTTCACGGGACGGGATTTGGCAAAGCTTTTTGGCCGAAGCTTCAGTGCATCCTGGTCAGAAATGAATGATCCTCCACGTTGCCTGCCTCCTCTCTCTTTTCCCTAGTGAGAAGAGCTCCTTCCTTCTATCGCTGGAATGTTTTTATTTGGCCCTTTCTAATCGAAATTACCGAGGCAAATCCGATTGACCTGTTCCTTCCCAGCTGCGCTGCTCCTGATACCTAACTCTTGTTGCTACTGGAAATGTGCAGGAACCGCACCAAGTAGAAACTGCGCGCATAACTCTATGTCGGCTGGAAGGTGCATTGATGGCCTGGGCTTTTGTTAGATACCTAGGTACGGTATTCTAAGGTGATTTGTCCATGGGTTTCTGGTCACCTCTAGACTTCTTTTTCTTCCAATCAACCAACCTCACTCCATCGAGCCCTACCGTGAGCACCACGGTTCGGCTGCCCGATCTACCAACATCCTTCCAACATGATGCTACATAGGTACGTAGCAAGCCTATCAGAAGATCTCTGTGAATCCCCCTCCCGGGTAGGGTGCCCCAGATATAGATTGACGGAATGCCATTGATCAATCGGTGAGCTGTCGACGCGGAGAAACAGAGTGATGAGATCCATCAAGGTGCGCAAACTAGTGTACTCCATGTAATATGCCGCTAGACGGGTGATCTGTAGAGACCGTTCCTTAAAATGAACTTTAGTTGAACAACTAACTCAGCTCACGACACTCGACTCTCGCGCGGGCTGCTGGCAGTGCACGACCATCATCACCAACATGGTGGTGACCTCTACGTCGGTCGGCCGTCTTCCATTGGATGATGGTGCTACCTACCTATCGATATCTGGGAAGGTCGCGCTCGTAACTGCCTTACTAAGTACTACCGCGCTAAACATAGATGACCTATTGACAAATTTCACCGTCAAAGCTTGGCCTTTTGTTCTTCATCCCTCGTTGGCGTTGACTCCACTACCTACTATCTTTCCACTTCCTATGGACCCTTCTCGACCAACCAACACACGTGGGAGGAACTCGGTAGTGTGAGAGGCTATTTACCCATCTACATACAGCCCACATGGCATGACGAACTCGGGCGATCCAATCGATCTGCCGCATTTATTCCCAGGAAGACGGCCAAGGATGGCCCCCTTGGCCCTTGGCCCTTGGCAACCGCGATCTGCCCATCTATTCTGCAAGTGGAGATGAACAGAAGAAGGAGAAATAGCGTTAGGATCACATAGAAAAACATTCGGAAGACTCCTCGATCGGATCTGGCCGCCAAGAGGCACATGGATGGAAATACCCTCCTACCCTACGTACCTTACCCAGAAAAGTCAAGATTCCAGGGGTAAGTTGAAGCATAGTAGTACAACAGTCACTGACTGCCTCAGGTGACCTAAACAGCCTGGCAGGTACGTAGGTACGTAGGTAAGTACTGAGGCTGATGAATTACACTACAATCGACCAATCCTTGGTGTGCATCACACATACACCGACCCGAACCGACCGGAGTTTTACTAGTCGACCCCCTACCTGTGTACTTCTAGTGTACACTAAGTACAGGTAAGTAGTTGTAGTCCACACCTCCACTCCACGTGGCATCCAGGAAAGGACCTTCGAGGCTCCGGGGGGGAACAATCACAAAACCTAATCTTGTCGATCATTAAGCCTCCACACACACGACACGCGCTCCCAATGATCCAATGATCCAATCCCAAGAGACAACTAGAACTACACCTGAGACATGCAGCGGACTGCTATACGTTACGCTACTACTATGAACCTTGGAAAGGCTATAGTGTGTGTAGATCCCGTTAGCTCTGTTCGAGATGACGGAACAAGTGTGATCAACTGACGGGAAGGACATGAGGAGGTGAAGTTCTGTGAAATGGCGGTAAGATCGTCGTTGTCGTTGTCGTTGTCGTTATCGGTGACTGGGATGCGACAGATGTGGGCCGCTAGTTAGTGTAGAGCCGGGTATATATAAACGTCGACCGGCTTGTTCCCGTTCTCTGTCTGTCTTTCGTCAATTCTCTTGTCATCATCATCATCTTCATAATCTTCCGCCAAACTGAACCCCCTCTTATATCTGCTCAACCCCTATACTTTTTATTTTTTTTTCAACCACCCTTTCCTTTCCAAGTATTAAGCCTCAACCAACCCACAGTAAATCCATACACAATTGAAACCAATTAATCAAAAATGCGTGCATCACTCATCTCCTCCATCCTGGCCGGCTTAGCTGTCAACACCAGCATCACTGTCCTCGCGGCGCCTGTACCTACACCTATATCTCACATACAAGCCGTGCAGCAGCCCTCCCCACAAGGGACTACCAACTCTGTGCTCGTCACCCCCCGCGGCACCACCATTGAATGCCACACAGATCCCTGCCCCATCAATCACCACTGGTAGTGGTAGTACCGCTCTGCGTATCAGGCCCTTTAGTAGCTTGGTAGCCGCTCCAGGGTAGAGGTACGTTTTGCCCTCGGTTCTTGATATGAGTTTGATGAGAAATATCGTCGTTGCTGACGTATGCCATTAATGGCAGGATCTAGGAAACCTTTCCCTTTGGGCGTTGGGAGGGCAAGATTGTGGGAGACTTTCAGCGTAATTTTTTACCACAGGCTATTGATGCTTTAAGGGATATCAGACATGTAATGAAGAGTGGCTTCAAGCGATCTTAGGGAGACATGGCTGGGGGAATGATTTTGAAGGCGCTTGGTTGGGGAGTATGGGTTTAGGACATTCAGGATCATTTGACAGGGTTGAATATTTGGGTTCACGAAGTTCAATCTGCCATTCACTTGACGTACAGGTATGATTCGCAAACAAACTGCCCCCCATCCCTTGCTCACACTGTGAACAACAACAACAACAACAACAACATACTGTTGTAGAACGGTCAAACAGACATAGGAAGGGAGTCGAGCCGTATTCACACCCCTGAAGATTCCCTTTTCCGTGTTGTGTGCTTTCAATCTATACCCAAAGATGCTTGGCACTCTCAGCGTACTCTCGGAAACTCTTGGGCTTGTTGCCAGTCATACTAAGAACCACATCATTCGTCCTGTTTTCCGTCCCGTACTTGATTGCCGTATCCAGTGAGCTCATCAAGCGCGAATGCTCTTCTGAACATCCAAATGACTGCTGGCGACGCTCAAGGTCGTGACTGCTGAGGTCGACATGGACAATCTTGCGACCAAGAACAGAGGAGAGGATGCTTGCAATCTGTAACGGAGGAGAACCGTTAGTATCAAGATGATTGCCAACGGTAAAGCCAGGGATTGTTGGCCCTACTCACATCATCATACCCCAACAACTCGGGTCCCAGGACCAAATACTCTGTATTCGGGGCATCTTTGTTCGTCAAGGCCTCCACCGCCACAGCCGCGATGTCATCCGCCGACACCCATGGAATCTTGCCCCTGCTAGTCGCCGAGTACAGCCTGTTCTCCTCTTTGATGCTCTTGACATGGCATGGCTGCTCAAAGTCCTGCTGGCACCAAGTCGGTCTCAACACCGCCCACTCGGCCTCTCCCCTCTGGCCCAGCTCCCGCAGATACGCGTGCACCCGCCCCAACGAAAAGCCGCCGGGTTCCATAGCGCTGGCAGACTGCAGGACGAAGCGGCGTGTGCCGTGTTTGAGGCGGGCGTAGTCCACAAACTGCATGAGGAGAGATGCTTGCTGGGAGGGCGAGGGGGAGGGGGCTCGTTCTTGTTGCTCGTCTGAGGCGGCGAGGGTGGAAGTGCGGGATGCGTGCGAATGGACGTGGGTGCTGGAAGGCGGGCTGTTGGGCGCGGTGAGGTAGATGGAGTGGATCATGCCGTCACTCTCCATCTCGTTGTCGCTGCCAAACAGCTCCTGGGCGCGGGCAAAGGGGTTCTCCCAGGTGTTGGAATCGTAGAGGTTGAACTTGACGCCGTTGGGGTCCTCCCCGAGGATGGAGGCAACTAGCAAGGGGTGCTTGTCGGCCGAGGACGCAGCGAGCCGGCGGGCGATGCGGGACGGGACCACGCCCGTGCCATCGAGGAGAAGGATGGGTGTTTTCCTAGAGCGCGTCATGGTCGGAGATTGTGATTTTGATGGTGTAGAAATGCGGTTGTTTTATTCGAGGTACTGACTGGACTGTCAAACAAGATCAGGAGGGAGGAGTCGAGTGGGCGAGGGGCGAAGGTTGTAGAAAGCCGTACTTATGTCATGAGGGGACGGAGTGCAGAGTAGGGTAACAGTGACAGTGCATCTGTGGCTCTGCTGTCGTGGACTGGCATGTCTTGGCGGGCAATTAGGTTGCGTCACCGACGGTGGTGATGTTGGGGTCACAGCACGGCATTTGGAGAGACGCCATGATGAGATAATCATGAGGGCAAGAGCTCAAGTGGTGCACCGGTCAGTGTCACTGACCGTGCTTGCCCAACTATACTACACTACACAGTCAGTGTTGGTTCGTTCTTGGAGCTGGCCAATCAGATGTCGAGAAGCTGTCCAAGACTTTCCCAATTTGGACAATTTCAGGGAAGGAGCAGAGGACACCATGAACAGCCCAAGAGAGCTGACTAGAGGTACGTAGAAACTGTCGCTAGGCCTCCTTCCACTACATTGATGGCTTCCTTCCAACCATCGCCAGGCTCCTTCCTTCATAGTAGTTGATAGTTTTCTGCTTGAAACAAAAGATACTCATCGATTCGCCTTTTTCTGCAGGTGCGTTCCATGTACCGTATACCTACTTGCTGCCTCGCTCTCTCTGGCATTGCGGGGCCTGCATGAAGTGGAGGTGGCCGTGCACCCCCACAGAGGCAATCAACCCATCCCTTCTTCGACCGGTTCACGCTGCACGAGATTGACCTTCTTGAACAGCCTGAAATGATGGAATGCAATGATGTAACATGTTGGTGAGTAAAGGCTATCTAGCCATCCCTCATTGCCCTCTAGTATCTCCCTGGCCACTGATCCTCATACTTTCCTCTAGCGCCCTTCTAAACTCTTCCTCTTCATCGTAATCCCTATCTTCCATTTGGATGGGTCCATGGTGCCCATCAGCATCAACATCAGCAATTCCTTGCCCTTGTCCCCGACTGTCGCTTTGAACCTGCGCTGGTTGATAATGTCGCGGTACGTGAGCTTGAGTCTGCGTCTGTGGTTGGGCCTGTCTCTGAACCTGCCCCTGGCCACCCCCACCCCCACTTCCACCTCCACCTCCACCTCCACTCCCCTCACCTCCTCCAAGGCCCCGTTGACTCCCGCCTCTGAAGCGCTCCTCCGCCAAACTCTGCCTCTTCACCCACTCCAACACAATCGCCTCTTCCTGCTTCTCCCTCTCTTCCTGCTCCCTCCGCTCTCTATCCATGCGCTCACTCTCCTCGAGCGCTTTCCTCATCTCTTCCTCCTCCTTCTCTAGATCCCTACCTGCCTCCCCGTTGTTGGGAATGCTGGGCGTGGCGATTGGAGTGAACCCACTTGACTGATAGGCCGGCGGTGGAGGCGGTACATCCCCAAATGTGTAGGTAGATTTGGATGCCTCGATCGCCTTCAGGAGCTCCTTCTCCTCCTCGGCGCTCATCGTCGATTGCTGATTCATCTGGGCGCGGATACTTTGCTGAACGGCTTCTTCGATTAGGGCTTGGTATTCCTCGTCTGAAATGCCCGTGAAGTACTCATCGATCATGGCTTGCGCAAGCGACGATTTCTCAGGCGGGGGTTGGTGGTGTTGGTATTCGGCCGAATATGCAGGGGGTTGTGCCGCTGGTGATGCCATATCCGCCGAAGGCGATTTGAAGTCTGAATACCTAGCTGGTACGGTTCCACTATGCTGAGGCGGCTGCTGAGTTTGCGAAGCCATTTGCTGTTGCATCTGAGCAAGACTGAGTCTGATAGCTGCCTCAACCCGAGCGTCTTCCTGGGGATCACCATTGGAAGTCTGCTGAATCGAAGCTTGAATGGCCCTTTCCAGCTCGGCATCATTGCTCGCCCCGACAACAGCAGCCACTCCACTTCGAGTCTGTCCCTGACCCGAGCTGCCACTCGCTCCTCCGGTTGACGTGCCCGGTGAGAAGACTCCTTTTCCTTTCCCCTGAACACCTCCTTTAGCCACATCTTCCCACCTCTTCTCCTGCCACCTTGCCACTACATCTCTCACCTCCTCTCTCGTCGCATGCTCCATCTCTTCTCTGCCCTGCTGCGCCCTGGCTGCCATAATATGGTTCATCCAACCGCCGCCGGTAAACAGTTTTCTGACTTCGGCATTGAGTCCTTGCATGGTATAGGCAGGAATCGACCATATGGCAGCACCAGGCTTCAGAAAAGCTCCACCAAGCCCCTTGGCGAATCCCTTCAACAATCCCTTCGCACCTTCCTTCTCTGCGCCCCTCATGGGTTGCGTTACTAGGCCAGAGAGTCCATCGTACACGCCAAAGCCAAACTCCTTCGTTGCAACTCTCAACCCCGAAGCAAAGTCGGTAACCTTTTCCTGAGGCCTGACGGTATCATCGTTGTACAAACGAGGAGCGTTGCGGAAGCCGCGCGCGAGTCCAAGGCACACGTTCATGGGCATCTTCATACCCGTGTCGACCAAGCGGCCAACGCTGCTAGTAGCGTCACGAGCCGACTTATAACTAAACGCCTCTGGGTTCAGCTGAGGAGTCGCGGCCCCAGACATGTTTGCGGTGCCACCGGGCGTTGATGGACCCCCACCTCCACTTGTGGAACGCTGCTTGAACGAGTCCCTGAAAGAGTCATTTCTGCTATGCGTACCTGAAGGTACGGACTTTCCCTTGCCCTTGACATCAGATGGCGACCGGGATGCTCCTTCTGCGCTATCTCCCGCTGTGGGAGGAAAGTAAGAGGACCCTGGTTGGCTTTCGGGGCTGAGGGCGCCATGCGCCTGGGGAGATGAAGTCCCATGAGCTCCGTCTGCTGGTGTTTCGGATCCTAAAGCCTGACCATTGCCACCCGAAAGGTTTCTCGCCCTTTTCATCTCCTTGGCCTTGAAGATCCCCCTGGGGAAGTCGGCAACCGACATGGCCATTGTCCCAAGGTCCTCCACCAGAGCCGCTGTAACAGCTGTGATAGGATCCCATGGCTGACCATCGGTGATGTGCTCCTTTGCTCGGAACCTGATTTTGTTAGTATTCACGCCAAGTCAATCTTCAGTATCGGTCAAAATGCACTTACAGCTTGAGATCCGAGTACTGCAACAACCCTTCCCTGACCAATACCTCGGCAGCAAACGCACTCAACCTGACCTTGGTCCTCCTAACTCTCCACGTGGCAACTCTGCTGGGCGACAAGCTGCACCGCAGAGCATCGACGTCCAAGAACTGATGAAAGCTCTTGCCACCTTCATCAGCTCCCTTTTCCTCTTTGATCTTATTCCCGAGCTCTTTCGCCCTAGCCAGTGTCTCTGGCTTGAGCGCCTCTTGGATCGCTGCTGCCAGGTTCTCCGCCGTCAGCTCCTTGTTCGGAATTGGCTTAGGGCCAGCACCAGCCTTGGCAATCATGGCTCCCCAGAAGGGTTGGTCGCCAAAGAAGGGAACCACGACGGTAGGCTTTCCGGCCTTGATGCCTGCCGCGCTGGTGCCTGCTCCTCCGTGATGGACCACGGCTGAGACACGGTTGAATAGCCAATCATGTGGACAGTTGCCGAGCATGAAGTACTGATCCGGCCGAGGAGCCCAGTCCGCCTGCGTGATGTCTTCGGTAAGGCCGATGCCACCCCATCCCTTGGAAATCAGAGCTCGAACACCCGACTTGGCTACGGCTCGTAGGATGAGACGGGTTAAGGCATCGGGGTCATCAACGACGATGGAGCCAAAGCCGATGTATACAGGTGGCGGACCAGCGGCAAGGAAAGCGGCAAGATCGGGCTCAGGGGTGTAATTCGTCGCCAGATCGAGAAAGTAAAACCCTGCTACGCTGATCTCCTGGGCCCAGTCGTTGGGCTTTGGGATCAGGGCAGGGGACCAGCAGTAGGTTGTCGGTATGCGTAGACGGGTGAGCAGTCCTGGCGCCCATAGTAGGGAAAGAGGTTCGAGGTCGAGCACCTTCTCTCTGAAGCGGTTGATGACATCTCCCAAACCCTGCCAGGTCATCATCTCTACCAGGGCATAAGAGATGTAGTTAGTGATATTGACATCCGCGTTCGAGGCCTCGATGTTGGCTAGCGGATGGGCGAAGGCCCTTGTTGGTGACCATGGCATCCTGTCATCATATTAGCCATGCATTCATATCATCACAACCAGTAGATGTAAATGAAAAACTCACGTAAACATCATGTGCAACGGAATCTCCAACTTCTCTGCGCAGTGAATATGCGCAAAACTGGGCGGATTCGCAATAATCGCATCCGCCACAAACGGCTTCCCCCCGGTTCCCGATGATGAGGATACCGTCCATCCATCCTGCCCCATCGGTACCCCCTCTGCATTTCTGTCTCCCTTCTTCCACTCCCTCGGCGGCGGCCCCGTCCCATCGCCCGCTTCAAAACAACTCCTCCAACACCCCATCAACACCTCCATGACCCCCTTTCTCCGCTTCGTCACCTCTCCCGTCTTGATGGCGTCAAACCCCGGCATCAACCCGGGGTGTTTGACCATAAACGCCATCAGTTCAGCTGGATCCCCACCGATACTAAAAAACTCGAGGCCGCTCTCCTCCACGAATTTCTGAAACACAGGGTGCGTAGCCACCCGCACTCGATGTCCGTACGTCTGCTTTAGAGTTTGTCCCAAAGCCACGAAAGGCTGGACGTCCCCTCTCGATCCGACGATTTGGATGACTACATTCAATTTGGGCGGGGGTGTCTGCCCTGGGTGTCCGCCTAGGCTGGTGGGGATGTAGGGAGGTGGAAGTGGACCGGTGGTGGTCGGTAAAGGCGGAGGGGGGTGGCCGGAAAGTTGGTTGCGCAGGGCGGGAGCGAGCAGTTGAGAGAGGCGGTGGTTCTTTTCGGAGATGGAGATGTTGATGCGGCCGTCTGGAGTTAGGGCTGCGCCGGCTTGGAAACCGGCGCGCGAGAGGGAGATGTGGTCTAGATCTTGGGAGTCGCCGTAGGCGGGAGGAGGGGGGGAAACGGAGGGGGAGAGGGGGGAGAGCGGGGAGGAGGGTTGTGGGTGGTTTGGTGGTTGGGTCATGATGATGGGGGATTGTTGGATTATCACGGATGTTTGTGGTGAGGGTTGATTGATGGGTTGATGTTGTTGAGGTATAGAGGTCGTGAAGTTAGAGGTGGAGGGGACTGGAGCGGGGGCTGGTTGTGGGTTGGAGAGTAGTAGTTTAGGTGATTAGAAATGAGTGGTAGTAGGATCCTGTGATATGGCAGGGCAGGTAAGTGAAAGAGAGTGCAGGTTGAATCTCAATGTCCGAATCGGCAGTGTCGATGAATAGGTAGGTAGGTAGGTGCGTCACTCTTCTGCGGCCTTGTGGTACAAGCCAGACGCAAGAAGAGGGGTCGTCGCCTCGTCGATCTTTGTAGTCGTTGAAGGAGGGATTCAACTCCCGCTGGTTGTACGAACAAGAATGAAGGCACGTGGAATGGGTAAACGACAGGAGGTATTGATCCGTCCGACTGGATATTGACTGCCAGTGATGGTGTTCGGGGTTGTCGTATGTTCGGGGATTGATTGGATTCAGTTTACAGCCGAGTTGGTGAGGAGGCACTGAGGATGGTGCCCAATTGGGCGACTGCGATTAGAGCGGGTTTGGGGCTTGGACAGGGGCGCTTAAAGGGTTCCAGCCGCCTGTAATTGGGCTGGCCCAGTTTTGATGACGACAAACCGTTGTGGCGGAGTTTCCATACGCTCGCTTTAGGAGGAGTTAACAGTTGTGGAAGCCCAGGGACAAGCTACCGACGTGCATAACGCCGCTCACTTAGGTTGTTACGACTGGGGCTTAGTCTATCCGCGTAATAGAATGGATACGCGTAATCTACAAGTACACTATCACACCTGTTTTGTTAACAAGGGAACGCACCTGCTACATACTACAGTAGACCTACACATCGACCGTTTCCCTGGCCCTCCTGACATCCTTGACCCTCCTCAAGATGTATATCCGTGGGACCATCCTCGGGCCAACCCATTTTCCTCCTGTGATTGCCTTTACGCGCTTCTTCCATCGCTCAACGGAAACACCTTTCCCGACCACGGGAACATCTTCTGGCACCTTGTCCTCCTCCGCGTGGCCATTCAGGGACACCTCAATCCCACTATATCCCTTGACCACACCCACCGTCTCCCAGTCATCCCCTTTAACCTTTTTGATATCCTCAGTCAAAACATAGTCGAACCGTTTCCAAAATGCCTCTTGCGCAAGCACAGACTCGTTCTCAGTCTTGTCCAGCGCAAGCACCACGCTGTTCCCGGGACTCTTCCTGACAATCTTGCCCTTGCTAGGAACAGCCGACGCATATCCCGTAGCCGTCCCAAACAGCGTAACGCCCGTCATGCAAGACAGGACATCGGCATGAACAGGCACAACAGCCGAGGATGAACTAGACGCAGCAACCTCCGTCTGGACCGTGTCTCGCAAGTATGCGAGCGCTTCGCCGCCGGGGTAGTTGAGCGATGAGACCAATAACATGCCCGTGCTAGCCACAAAGGATACCACAATCGACCCAAGTAGAACTCCCCACGTCAAGATAGCAACCGTCTTCCCTGCCTTGAGGCTCCGCCTGGCAATCCAATCCGCCCCCAAGGCCGCAGCACCAGTAAGCGAAGGAACCACGTAAAAGATGAACCTCGCTTCCTTGTGCGGCTGCAGCGAGTAGATCGCCACAAACAAGAGACTCGGCACCAGCAGTCCCTTCACCGCCGGTCTCACAGCCGGCTGCTTCCACGCCACGGGGATCATCAAACCCCAGGTGAGCGGATTGACCAGCAGTCTCGGGATGGCCGAGACAAAGTAGTACCACCATGGAGAGGTGCCCCACTCGCTCGAGTTGCCTTGCACGGCGTTGAAGTAGAAGCCCCACAGTTCAGGCCAGAGCGGTTTCTGCCAAAAGTAAGAATCCAAGGGCACCGTCATGATAAGGGAGACGATGACGGCGACGATAAAGTGCGGGATTATGCGCTCCAGAGAGGTGGAGGGGACGACAAAGAGGAGGTGGAAGATGGTGGTGAAGAGGAGAAGCGCTACTTCGGAGCGGAAGATGACGCCAGCCATGACAAGTAGCGAGATGGCAGAGCGGTGGCGACGGTGGATGAGCTCCGGAGATTGCGGGTTCGGGAGGAGGAGAGCGGCGGCGGTAGTTGCTGATCGTGTTAGATTCCCATTATCCATGAGGATGAGGATGAGGCAATTCACTTACTCAGTCCGAAAGCAAACATATTCGGCAACGTCCTCGACGCGTAGAAAATGACATGGAACTGACTGGCCTGCAAAAGTAAATACCACCTGGCTGCCGAGCGTCCATAGGCACGTCTAAAATTCCGCGCAAACAAAAGAATAGCGGCCGCATTGGCGAGGCCTAGCATACCCCTCACAATGGTTTGGGCATGGTCGAAGCCGACAAGGTTGACGATGGGCTGTCCGAGACCGGCCAAGACCACAGGGCCAACAAAGGTTCGGGGTACAGCACCAGGAAAGGTGAAATGGTCATATGTTTGAGATAGTCGGTGATAGGCATTCTGAAGTGGCGTGCCGTACACAAGGACATCGTGGGTGGCTTGGATGTTGAAAGACTCCTCAACCTTGGTGTATGGGGCGATGAAGAGGTGAAGGAGGACGAGGGTTGGGATGAGGAGGTAGAGCCCCCAATCTGGCTGGACGGTAAGTCGCAGTGCGCATGCGAGTGTGAGAGTGTGTGCGAAAAAGGAAAGAAGACATACCCAATACAGACATTAGCTTCATGGTGTCTGGTACGATGCTTCACCTCATGTTGGTAAGGTGACGATGAGATGAAGAGATTCGGAATAAGGCTGTTGTTGTTGTTGTTGACAGTTTGCAAGGGGTCGTCGGCCAGGTAAAGATGAGCTGGCTGACTGTTGACTGTGTACAGGAAATGTGAACATAGGCGTAGTATAGCCTGAGGAAAGTGATGGAATGCATATATCAATACTTGATTAATTCAAATTAGGCGTACTTCAAGACCTTTACAATAGTCTTCTATGATTCATCCGGACTTCAAAACAGTTAATCTAAGAGTTATTGTGCGGATTATGCCTCTCATCGTCAAAGTTGATGCTTCTTGGCAAAGATTATCTCGTACAGAAACATCACCAGATGGAAACAAACAGTGCCATTGGCCGTGCGTGAGCCCCCTGAAACAGCAACAACGGGAACCCCACCAGTGCAGTGGAGGTTTCATAGCAAGAGGAACCCGACCCTGGAACATCCCCGCCGACTCAACAGCTAGGAACCACCTACCTAACATTAGCACCTGTCTCCATTGCCCTGGCCTGTCCGTCTACCCATCCGTCGCCGCGCCGCCATTTCGACCTTCACCGAGTAAACAAAAACAAACAAACAAGAGTATCACACTCCTTCCCACCCTTAGAGGAATATCCGTCAAGATGGCGACCGCAGACCCCTTTGATTCCGCCCTGTAAGTCTACCAAGTCGCAGAGTCCGCCTACCCACCACCCCTCCTTGCGCCCCAGCCAGATCTACACCGACCGCCAACTACATCACGGGCATCACCACTACCACCACCACCAACAACAACAACATCATCATCGCCATCACGAAGCGCGGCACAGCGCAAACAACCAGAGACGAACCAGGTCATATAAGCTGACACCCCTTACCCAAACAGCGACCTCCTCCGCCGCCTCAACCCCAAACACACGGCCGAGCACCTCAACAACCTCATCACCCTCGCCCCCGACCTGACCGAAGACCTGCTCTCCTCCGTCGACCAGCCCCTGACCGTCAAGCGCTGCAAGCAAACCGGCCGCGACTACCTGCTATGCGACTACAACCGCGACGGCGACAGCTACCGCTCGCCATGGAGCAACCAGTTCGACCCTCCGCTCGAGGGCGGCAACCAGGGCGGTAGCGGTGGAGATGGCGAGGGAGATGGAGGAGAAGGCGGTGCGGCGGGATCGATCATGCCTGGCGAGAGGGTGAGGAAGATGGAGATCAAGGCCAACGAGGCGTTTGACGTGTACAGGGAGCTGTATTATGAGGGGGGTGTGAGTTCGGTGTATTTCTGGAATTTGGACGATGGGTTTGCGGGGGTGGTGTTGTTGAAGAAGTGTGAGTTATTCCTCTGTCGTCGTCATTTGTTTTGGGTTGGACTGCACGGGATGGACCGATGCGCGTGAGACTCTTGCGCTTGCCGGAGCCTATCGACACTACATACAAGAACAAGTCTGCTAACCTACACTTATGTCAACAGCCTCCCCAACCAATCCCTCCTCCTCGGGCGTGTGGGACTCCATCCACGTCTTCGAAGCCTCGGAGCGCGGCCGCACCTCCAACTACCGCCTTACCTCGACCGTCATCCTCTCGCTGGCCACCAAGGGCAACGCTCTCGGCGAGGTTGATCTCTCGGGCAACATGACGCGCCAGGTCGAGCAGGACCTGCCTGTCGAGAACGACGAGAGCCACATTGCCAATATTGGCCGCCTGGTCGAGGACATGGAGCTCAAGATGCGCAACCTGCTGCAGGAGGTCTACTTTGGCAAGGCCAAGGACGTCGTGGGCGATCTGAGGAGTGTCGGCTCCCTCAGCGAGGGACAGAGGGATCGCGATGCGCAGATGGAGATTATTGGGAGTATGAGGAAAGCGTAAGCAGGCATGCAAGGGCTACTGTGGTGGTGGAAGGAGAGGAAATGGTTAGTTGGCAAAGACAAAGCGAAGCGAAATCGGCTATTGCTGTGTGATTAGCAGGCGTATTTGAAACGGTATTTTCGCGAGAAAGAGAGAGAGAGAGAGAAGAAGAGGGCGGGAAGACATGTGTCTCTGCTTGGTATGCTACATCTCTCTCTCTCCAAACAAATTCTAGTTAATAATTCATCACACACACATAAAGTTGTCTGAACTATGGTCTCGGTCTCACCGACGGGACTAGACCTGATCAGTTTGACCAACCCCCGGGACCGAGTATACTCCTCAACAGATCAGAGACAAGACACCCGAAAAATATCCCGGGTAATGCCCACACCCAACGCCATGTCTCTCAAAAACGGGATTTCGCATATCGATTACCTTCCGATCCTGCCGACCCCGACCTCTTCCCACCAAGACATTTTTTTTTTTGGAGAATTCCCGGTTGTTTCCTTATGGGTCAAATCACTGACTTTGTGGGATTTGGTGGTGAGACCTTGGTGTAACCAGTGCAGCTCAATTCAGTCCAGTTACTTCATGTCTACAAAGCATTCTATACCAAAAGTTTCAAGGGTCGTCTCGTATACGGAAGTTTTCCGCGATAAGTAACCTCTAGATAGGTAGGTATCGTTCGTTCACCGCTAGAGCGCCCTCGGCGGACTGAAGATAACCTAGGCACTCTTTTCGTATCTTTGTACCACAACACACCACCCAAGCAAGACCAAGACACCGACCAAGACCACGACCAAGACTGACGGCGGCGGCGGCGAAGGCGGCTCAAGGGCGGCTCGAGGGCGGCTCGAGGGCACGGCATGTACCCCGGGAAGAGGGGGAGCTAGAGATCGGGGAATTCGGGGAATTAGTGTAGTGTACCTCTAGGCGGAGAGTAGGCGGAGAGTAGGTGGGTGGGTGGGTGTCCACTGGATCGCGATGCACTCACTAGTACCCTAAAGGTATGTGTTTCGGTCTGCTTTGCCGGGGTGGACTTGGGTAGGTAGTCTACATGGTAGGTAGGTAGAGGTATGATTAGTAAGGTCTTTCTCAATGGCCTTTTCTTTCCAGTCATCAAAGATGGAAGGAAGCACAAGACATGGAAGACAAAGGCGTGACGTGACGGGCACGTATTGATGATCTTATGGACTAAATACCTACCTAGGTACCTTCATCAACTGAATTTAGAGGTTTTTGTCATCTTCGAAAAGCCCGGAGCTACACTACCTAGGTAGGTACTGAGATATCTCCGCCATCGACACATGCATCGACACCGATTCAGTGGAGTGTACCCCGAAATCACACAAAAAGATGATGAATATCCTCCCCGAAGTTTCCCTGCCATCATGTCCACTGACAAGGGTTCTTCGGATCGAGGAAGAGAAAGAAAGAGAAAGAAAAGAAATATCGTAGCCTACTTAGACTGGGGTACGAAAGAGAGCCGATCCGGTATCCGTAGTGTACATTACCACATGTGCTTCCACACTACCTATCTCTATGTAGAAAGGTACACTACACCACACTACGATCTACAAAAAACCCATAATATCCCCCCTAAATCTACCACTACGTTTTTATCCGATTCTATGGAGTACATAATGGATACGTGGAGTTACCACTACTTATGGGGGTGGGTTCAATCGATCGCAAAGAAAGATGGAAAGCGAGGCGGACGATTGAAGATCTTCATCGCTAAGAAACGCGCATGTCCATTCATATACTTTCGAGGGTACCTAGTACAAGAATCCATACTGTCGTCATAGCTGATTTAAAAAAGAACCCTCTTTTTACTAGGTGTGTTAAAGAATCCATGTGAAAGGTGCCCACCGAGCCACGCGAGCCGACTGTGGTAGGTAAGGTACACTAAGGTAGTAGGGTAGGTACATAGCTAGGTAGTGAGGTATGTAGGTGAGATATGTATGTGAGGCTTAAAATGAAGATCGACGTATGCTTTGACTTTTGTTCCCGAAGTACCGGGACCCTGGAATATGGATTTGCGGCCGGCCGGCCGGCTCCTCCACTTGCCGGTGGCGGTGGGCGGTGGACGGTGGGCGGTGGGCGGGCGGTGAGGATCTTGGATTTGAGATTTGATTTTAGCCATGGAGATGGAGATGGAGATGGAGATGGAGATGATTTGTGGCTAGAGACTATCATTAAGCTTGCGAGGTTGACAGGCTGACAGGTCGGTTGGTTGGCCAGTTGGCAGGTCGGTTGGATCGATCGACGAAGATCACGATTGTACATACTCATGGTACACTGCGCAACATTCAGTCCAGTCTAACAAAGCCGAAATGTAAAACGGAAATTTGGAACTTGGGTAGAGGTAGGTACCGAAGCAGCTTAAGCTCATCAACTTTCGGTGAGGCTCCCCTCGAAATCTTGACTGCGAAAGGCATGGTTTCAGATATTACCGCCCTGCCACGGGCTATATTTACTCTTCAGCCCGAAATCTTTCGAAATAAAAAAAACGAGAAAAAAAGTAAAGCAAAAGCCCCTGGCGATAAGAAAGAAGAAGTACCCAAGGCTTATTATGTACCGTGAATCATCCATGATGGTACCTCAAGCTTCAAGGGACCAAACACACGGGTCACGCTTATGCAAGCAAGCCATAAGCAACTTCTTGTGCCAGGATACATAGGATACAGGTAGGGGGGAACATCGCGTGGTTGGTCTTTAGTTTGATAGGTGAAAGCCAAGGGTGCCACGTTTCTGTTTTCCCTCTGTCCCTTTTTTGCTCGACGTGGAGTACATATCGAGATCTCAATGAGCGGACATATGTCCGAGAACGTCTCCTACCCTGGGTAGGTTTGCTCGTATATTCACTCCTGCGGTGTAGTTACTAACGTACTTACTTCGCTACCAAGAAGTGATTCTACAGTAGCTTGATTTCCAGTCCAGCCACAACAACCCTCAACCCAATCTGGGAAGGATGACAAATTGGGACAGCAAGATCATACCACTCTGGCATAGAGACACTGCCAATTTTGGAAGCATCGTGATGGGGATGCGGGTGTTTGTTCGAGCCCATACGTCCATCCCTTGAAGCGTTACATCATCCCGTATACGGGCCGTATACGGGCCGTTGTACAATCGATCTAGACTGGACCGTCGTCACATTCATATGCCGAGCGGTATGCAGGTGGCATCAATAAATAGCAGCAAATCCGAGTGCGTATTATCGAAGCGGAGCTCAGTCCGGTTCAGATAGACGGCGCTGGGTCCGGTGTGTGTGACAGGGACATATGCAATAGCCTTTGTTCTTAAGAACAAGGGGGTGGAAAGGGAGAAAGAAAAGAAAGGAAAAAGAGAGATGAGGCTCACGAATGACCCGATCGGATCGGGCATCGTTTAAACTGAACAATCCCTTTGGCATCAGTCACCCGCTTACTCAGCAAATACATAATTGTCGTGTGTTGTGTCGGCGTTGACACCCTGGTAGAACCCTGAGTAAAGCAGCGTGTACGTAGTGTTGCAAAAGGAAGGGAACCAAGTGAGGTACATGGGTTCTCCAATGAAAAACATCGGAGCTACCGCCGTTGGATTGACCCGACTCTTTGGTACCCAGATATCGCCATCGGGGCTTGCGTGGCTCGGCTTGATGCAATCTTGTTTCTCCCTCTTGAGGCAAGACTCGTCAAAGTTTCGACTCCTTTGGGAAGTGCTTGCTTGACTTGCTAGGGTTGAATGGGAGGTGGAGCGAAGTGGGCTGTCCCCTTGACTGTGTTTTTTTTTTTTTTTTTTTTTTTTTTTTTTTTTTTTTTTGGATTCGGGAGTATTCAATGTGGGCAGTACATAGTGTTTTTTTGGTTAGACTTTGTGACCGGCGTTAAGGCCGGCGGGGCGGGGAAACTTGGATGACCTCAAAAGAGACGAGTCTGGACCCCACCGACTAACACTTTTTTCCCAATGACCCTTTGGGCCCAAGATCCAGCAAGCCAAACTATGCTCGCGCACGTGCACTAGCGAGGCTTGATAGACGAGAATGAGAAGAAGAAAATTATCTGACCGTGGGAGAAGAGTGAAATGAGTAGGTATGACAAAAGTCTAGGTCAGCTCAAGTCGAACCCTTCGGCAATTAAATCGGCTGGGTACACCACCTCATGTGTGTGCTCACGATGATCCACGTACGCACCATGTCGGCGTCGTCGTGCTGGTCTGTCAGTGCTTTGTAACGCAGCTGCCCTGGTCCGACTTGGACGCCTTGACCGAAGCAGCCCCCCCCCCCCCCCCCCCCCCCCCCGCCATGCTGCCCTGCCTTGCCTTTCAGCAGCTGAATAAAAGGTACATGGCTCCTTGTAGAGTCGTATCGGCAATACTATTGAGGCAGTAGCCTTGGGGGCAAGCGAGTCCATGTGAGACGACGCGAGTAAAGGAACAAAACGGTTGAGATGCCTTGTCGGGCATCAAATGCGCCATGTATGCAGTAGGGAAATTGAGCTGTGTAGTGTAGTGTAGTTGTTGGTTGAACCATGAGACAACTGGAGAGAGGAGGAAGGAAGATTGAGATTGAGATTGAGATTGAGATTGAGATTGAGACACGGGTTGGGAGCAAACGACATCCGTTGGTCAGCCGTTGCAAAGCGTCCATCCCCCGGTCCCCTCTCCGCAACCGCACCCATTTCGGGATCTCACGTCGGCGATCGCCCTTGGAGGCTGGGCCGCCGCACGCGGCTGGCTTCCTTGGCTTGGCCCAATGCTGCGGTACCCGTCATGCCATGGACCCGTTGGCTCGACCGTCGCTCTCGTTCTCAATCTCTGCTTGTTGTTCGGTCCAGCCTGAAAGTCGTCTCGTCTCGTCTCCTCGTTTCGTCTCGTCCAAGGAGTCCTTGTAGAGATGCGCAACATGTGATTCGCAGGAGCCAGTGTTTATGCGCCCGGTTTCCTAATCGCGTCAAGTTCCGTTTCGGTTTCGTCCTTTTGAACCCCCCGACCCCCGACCCGCGAACCCCCGACTGTTAACCTGGCCATCTGACAGCGCACATGGAAAGGGAAGATGCATGCACACGCCGCAGAGCGGAATTGACGGGTTTCCACTCCGGACTGGCCGGGAGCCATTCAATTTTCTGGAAGGTTTGGAAGAAGTCTTCTGGAAGTCTGCGTGGTGGGCGGTGATTGGATGTGCCGAGGGGATGGGGAACGCGAGGAACGTTTGGAATGGAAGGGTGACAGCGAGTGAGTGGGTGTGTGTGAAAGGATCATGGTGGCGAATTTGTGATGGTTTTTTTTGCTTACCCCTGAAAGCAACGGCAGCACCGAGCAATTGGCACCGGGAGCGGGCTGGCGGGAGGGGGAGCGACTTCGCGGCTCGGCTGGAGGAGGAGGAGGAGGAGGAGGAGGAGGAGGAGGAGAAGGAATGGAAGGTTGCCGGGAAGTAGTGTAGTGTAGTGTAGGGGAAAAAAGGAAGGACGAAAAAAAGAAAAGAAAAGAAAAGTCACTGCAACTCTGGAGCCGCCGCCGTTGATCGAACCCCTGAATATCCATCCGCATCCGCACCGCACTCCACAGTCTCTGAGCTGTTCAACCCAGCAAAAAAATTTAAAAAAAAAACGTGTTGACCGATGACGGCATCGACACCGACTACAAAACTCGAGACATGATTGCACTAGCTCAGTCCTTGACATTTTAGCCTTTTCCCGTCCCGTTTCACATCTTTGTTTTGGAGTGGTAGATCATGATGACTGGGAGAGAACTCGTTGCTCCCGTTTGAGAGTCGGGAAAAGGGGAATATGGCCGAGGGATGGATGGATGGACGGATGTTGAGACTATCATGAAAACTGCTATCCACCATGCGACCATGTTGCAGATGTAGCTGCATATCGCAGCTGTAGGTTAAATGAGATGTTTGATAAATCTGCGAAGGACGGCGCGCAACAAGTTCGCTGCAGCCCACCAGCCATTCATTGACTTGAAATCCTCCTCCTTTTCATGTGTGTCTCTCATCCCTTTAACGGTGAAAATGGTCCATTTTGTGCCAAGACTTTGAAGACTTACGGTACTTAGCGACTTTGTTGATGCAGCCAAGCAGCGTTAGCCGGCAAATACTGAGAATGTATTGGTCGAGTTTACCCCTGACCACTCCACACCCGCCCTCACTTTTTCTGCAGTGACAAAAGTGCTGCAAAAGCTGGTGAAATCAAGGTAGCTGCATGGGCACAGATGTAAAGGTGGATAAAATAAGACCAACCGATTGGCCAGATTTGGTCTTGGCACAAAATGGACCATTTTCACCGTTAAAGGGATACCAATGTCTCAGCAGCAACTGAGAGGATTCCATTTGCGTTGATCTCCTTCTCGGCATCAGGTCACGATTCACCCTCTTGTCCGACGTGGGCGCCGAGTGTGCAGAATCTGGCTTAGCACAACCCTAGTATCCGAGGCTCTGTCGGTCTTGGTACCGCTCGCTTCCCTGGCCTTGTCTTACGCTATCTCCATTCGCTGTGCTGCCGTGGTGCTGAGATTCTAATGCCATTTTGCAATATTGTGGCTGCATCGTTTCTCATCAAAAATCCCAAATATCATGATGCCAAGACCTTCTCATGGCTCATCCCGTCATTCTTTCGTCTTTTGTGCTTTCATCCCTTCCAGGTCCGTCTCTGTGCCTCGATTTCCACACCCGTTGGTGTTCTTTTCCTTTGGTTCTTCTTGGCATCAAGATAGTCACCACCCTTGCAGCCTGTCGGAAACATTTGAGTGGAGGAGTGAGGACCAGGACCAGAGCTATCTGAACACTACTTAGCTGGACCGTCCACTGGAACGGCACCACTACTGCTGAACTGAGCTACTACGGCCTAGTGGATAAAGTAGGAAAACGCGTGCCGGGTCAGGTCGCTGACGATCTCGGGCTGGCAGTCGAGCATGGCCCGGACGAAGCTTCGCTTCCAGTACTGGTCCGTGCTCGGTACCTGACAAGGGGTTTTCTACCTCTATGTACACTACTTTTATGGCTCGCAACCGCAGGTACCCAAAATACAGTACGTACTACTCAGGCGGGACTCGGGACGGGAGCTGCAGAGCGAGGTACCTGGAAAGGTACCTTTTTCTGATTGTTGACTGCTTGGATAATTTGGCCCAACTTTACTTTTTCCTCTTTCTCCCCCCCCCCCCCCCCCCCCTCCACACAGGCACCCACGTCGTCCACACCCACGTCGTCCACCACCCACGTCCATGTCCCACGGGCTCCAGTCCAGTTCCCTATTTTAATTGGAGTCCCTCTACCCTTAACCTTTTTTTGTGCTCACCTTACCATCAGGGACCAGCTCTCTTTGCTTTTTTGGACTTCCATATCTGTCTCCATCTTCCCACCTCCAGTTCCCGTCTATTTATCTGACCTGGTGATTCATTTTTCATCTTACAAGCGGATATCTGACCCATCTTCCCCTCCACCCGAAAAAGCAATAGACCCCATTGCCCAACCGAGAGCCGCACTATTTTACTCTACAGTATCTACCACTCCAGCAGTTCCAGCTCGCTCCTCTCCCAGGTTCTCCCAACTTTCGCCTCCTCGCCAGGATCCCCCACCTCGTTCGGTTGTCACTGGGAAACTCTGTTTGTGCGGTTCGCCAATCGTCCCCAAGACATTTCCTTCCCAGCAGGGGTTTCCCGACAAAGCAATATCAGGGGAACAAACCACCAATTCGATTCTCCTCTGCTCTTTCTACACAAGGCCTTATTCCTCGTCTATATAGAGGCATTGCGTGTCTTGGGAGGAAAATAATCGTAATTTAGCAAAGACAGGACACACGGCGTAGCCAGAGCGAAGCAGTCCAGCACATTCACATCGGCACTACGGCAACCGAGGCCAATTTTCGCGACCCCGCGCATTGAAGTGGCCCCCCGCTCATTTCAGGAGCCAACAGGGACCAAGCGACTAGAAGCGAAGCATCTCCTCCCAACAACAACAACAACAACAACACACACACACGCATTCGCAACCGAGGAGCAAACACACACTCCGAACCAAACACCCCACGTAAACACGACAAACAAGATGGCCGAAAAACCGTCGGTCCTCATCATCGGTGGTCTCGGCTACATTGGCCGTTTCCTCGCCCTTCACATTCACAAGAACAACCTCGCTTCCGAAGTGCGCATTGTCGACAAGGTCCTGCCCCAGCTTGCCTGGCTGGCGCCCGAGTTTGAGGAAGCGTGCGCGGGACCCAAGTTCATGCAGGCGGATGCGAGCAGAGAGCGTACGTCTCCGATCCCTCCTTAGGGATTTCACCATCCCCCTTGCTTCCACGTTTGCGTATGACACTTCGAGCGCGAAAGTGACTAACACATGCGCGCGCATATACAGAGTCTCTCCAAAGGATATTTGACCGATCTAACGGAAAGCAATGGGACTATGTCTTCAACTGCGGCGGTGAGACGCGCTACTCACAGGAAGAGGAGGTGTACAAGCTGCGCTCGCTCGAGCTGTCGTTAGCCGTGGGAAGAGAAGCCGCCAAGCGGGGTGTCAAGTGCTTCATCGAGCTGAGTACGGGGATGGTCTATAAGCCGGACTCGGCGCCTAGCAAGGAGCAGGACAAGCTGAAGCCATGGAGCAAGATTGCCGTCTTCAAGCTGCAGGCCGAGGAGGAGTTGGCCAAGATTCCAGGGTACGTTTTTTTTTTTTTAGAACTTGTTGACTCACCCCCTGATCCACCCACCCACCCAACCTCTTCGCCGTGTATGCGCATTATTCGCTGACAATATCCTTTCCCTTTTCATCCAGACTCAACCTCGCTATCGTCCGTCTCTCCCACGTGTACGGCCCGTACGCGTCGCAATGGGTCGCGACCGCCCTCTGCATGGCGCGCGTCTACCAAGCCCTCGGGTCCGAGATGAAGTGGCTCTGGACCAAGAACCTCTGCACCAACACGGTGCACATCCACGACGTGACGCGCGCTCTCTGGCAGGTGGCCGAATGGTACGCGGCTGGCAAGGCTAAGTGGGATGCGGCCAAGATGGGCCCCACCCCGACGTTCAACGTGGTCGACAAGGGCCGCACGACGCAGGGCATCATGGCGGACCTGATCGGCGACGTGTTCGGCATCAAGACGGGCTTCCAGGGCACCATCATCTCCAACTTTGCCAAGATCCACCTGCACGACGTGGTGGAGGACGTCAACGACGAGCTGCTGGGCCCTTGGGCGGGTCTGCTCGAGGACGCGGGGATAACGAAGCCGGGGCCCCTGACCCCCTTTATGGAGGCGGAGCTGCTCAAGGATACCGACCTCAGCATGGATGGTTCACGGCTGGAGGAGCTACTCGGGTTCAAGTATGAGAAACCCCAGATCAACAAGGAGCTGTTGCAGGAGGTCATCGAGAGCTATAAGCGCATGAAGTGGTGGCCTTAGACATCACCGGACGGACGGACGGACGAACGAAAAAAGGGGGGTACAAACACAATTGGAACATCTTCAAAAATCTTGCCGGAGTTTATCATGTCTTTTTTGTTTTTTTTTTTTTTTCATTCTTTTGGTCGATTTCGGTTGGTCTGGTCGTTCGGGGGTTCAGGTCGCGATGCGTTATGAGCCTTTTTTTGGTTGGTTGGTTGGTTGGTTGCCTGGCTGGTCGGTCGGAGGATAGGATTTAGCATGAAAGAGAGGAAGGGAAAAAGAAGGAGAAAGGAGTTTGAAACTGAAATTACCGTCGTCATCGTCGTCGTCATTATCGTCGTCATTGTCGCCGTCGTCGTCGTCATCATCATCATCATCACCATCATCATCATTATATATCTAGGGCAAAGGCTGAAGCCTCCCAGGAAGAAGCTGTTGTTGCCAGTTGCTGGACTATGGTATGGGTTCTTGTACTATTAGGATATCCTTTTTAATAAGTGTCAGTTGTTGTTGTCCTTGGTGGAGATACTAGACCGGGTCTTTATTACTTCTTGGGGTGGTGATAGCGACATGGGACGCGGAACTTGGGTCTGGGTGCGAAAGGGAGAGGAGCATTAAATAGTTGATGAACCCAATATTTAAGGGATCCCATGCCAATAAACTTGACTGTTGGACGTGCTGTCGCCGGTGTTGGTAGTCGCCTTCGTTTTGGTTAGAAAAAAACGACAATGATATTTGCTAGAGGTAAGTAGGGAGCGCTCATGTTGGTGTTTGCATCATGGTGGTGTGATGAAAGAAACATCCATTTCCAACAGGGAAACGTCCACCTTCGATCAGTTAAGCTGGTTGGTAGAGGCGAGTGTCGATGATCAAAATTACTTTTGAAACGGAGAAGAAAAAGAAAACCAACGCCAACGCCAACGCCAACGCCAATAGCAACATCAAGAACAAACTCTACTATCCCGACCTCCCAAAGCCTAAGATGATGCACCAACTTGCGCCCACTCCTAGTTTTGTATTATTCTTGAGTTCTTGCGGTATTCAAGCAACAAAGCTAATGACAACGTCCCCTAGGTAATGGTGTCATGTTCACTCTTGGCTCCCTTTCGGAATATACCCTTGGTCTTTAGAGATAGCACAGCCCAAACACCGCGCAAGCCTATACTTAGATCTCGGTAGGGCAGTCGTCCATCAGGGGGGGAAAGGTCGGAAAATGGTGACGGACCTAACGCGAGTGCCGAGTTTGTTCAAAGTGACTGTGTGTTCTGGCTTGGGGCGACTACATAGGTAGGTATGTGGGGACAAGGTATCTATATATAAGTCACCTCTTCCTCCGGGTAACCTAGGTAGATTGATGGTTTGCGGTAAGTAAGGAGACGGTGAACTCGTTCCCTTTTTGAAAAAAAAAAAAAAAAAAAAAGACCTAGCGTATATAAAAACTAAGGTAGATGTTCCCTAGAGAATTCATCATTATTGTCGAGTAAAATGATGATGGCTTTCAAGGCGGGTTGGGTTGATCGTGACTTGGCGCTTCGCGAATAAATGTCTGATTTTCGAGGTTTGCCATTCATTCTTGTGCGACCTTGGAGGTTTGTATAAGTAGCCCCCCCCCACACCGTCGTCCCAAACCAGAACACCATGAACCCTTTGATAAAATAAAAAGTAACTTGGTGTGAAAGAACTCACATGTCACGAGAAAGACATTTCGGAGCGTGAGGACTACATACACGGGGGCTAAGCTCGTAGTGTACATAGCTCAGGAGTGCCTGGCTTGGAGGTCAATGGGTCAAAGGGGGTCTGGGGTAAGCTATTTACGTATATAGTGTACGGGGGGGCCGGGGGGGTACTTAATACCCCGCATATGTCTCTGCGTTCTTACAACGATCAGTGAGAGTGTCGACGCGGCTGTTGGATATTGACTTAGTATAAGGCGTTGTTGAATGGATTTTCGACGTGAGATTTGTTAGAGATCTGATGTTCCGTCCTCAATCAAATGTGAACACTGGTTAGAGCTGTGTACGTCAGTTCATGCAGTACGCCCTGCCTTTTTCCCATCATGTCAGGTCAGCATGTTCCAAATCGCAACAACCTACAGGCACGTCATCGCATCCATGTCTTCGGGCAAGGCGAGTCAATTGGGGGAGAAATCGATATCTCTTTGGGAAACGAGTGACCGGTATTGACTTCATTTAGAGGAAATCATTGATGACTGGCTGCCTAGAGGTAGGTAGTTCCAGGCTACGATTTCTACCAAGTCATTGTAGTCTTGTTAGTCTATCAATTGATTATCGAGACCATGCGAGGTGCCCGACGGAATGTAGTGTACATAAACCGAACTAAAGACCTGACCGTCCTGACGGAGCGCCGAGAGACCCCCACCCTTGACTTAAACCCTACCCCCCCTGAGCTGAAAGGGGATCCCCCGCATGCTCGCTCGCTCCGACAGTCGCGACGTCACTGTTTTCGCTTGCTGGGATGATGCTCGCTGCGGGGGAGAACTGTGAGAACTTGAACCGAAACTGCTTGCCTCGAGCCAGGGAACTGTGAGGATGACGCCAGACGACGATGGACGGAGCTCCTCAGTCAATTCTTCTTTAGCATTTAGCTCGAGCTGCAGCGCCATATTTCCCATATTTGCGCTGAAATCTCATCAGACTGCACTGCTTGCCCACGCATCCATTGGAATTGTACAAAGGTGGGAAAAGTCCTGCGATCTTGCATTTGCGCTTGCGACGAGTCGGATGAGATCCGCATCTGTCAACTGTTAGGTGGTGCGGCCGGCAACATGTCAGTTTGTGTCGGGTGTGTGTGCGACAGGACGGGCGGGCAGATTGAGTGGGTGGGAAGAGAAGATTGAGGGGAGCACCTCAGCCCGCGCATGGATGTGGAACTGAAGTCAGCCGTTTGCCTCGGTCGGGCCCGATCCGATTGAAGCTCGTGAAAGTCGCTTTTTGGAGGTTCATCTGGTACCTACCACAATGGGTATCAGATGCGCTTTTACTTTTAGTGATCAGGTACCGCCGAGAAAGCTTGGAGCGGTTCCTTGTGATGTGATGGTCCAAGGTTCCCGGGGAGGGATCCATTCCTAGGTATGTCCTGCCAAACATATCCATGTCCATCATTGTGTGTCTGTCAAGCATGGTCCTCGCTGGCTGCATGCCCGTTGCGTTGCGAGCTGTGATGAATGATGCACCCCCACTTTCGGCCGTGTGGTTAGCTGGGTGTGGATGTGTTGGGTCTGATGTTAATGAAACGTACCTATGTACATATGCTACTGTACATGTGAGCTTACTAGTAGTAGTAGGTATAAGATCAATGACGACCCTGGGTTATTCTTCATCGAAGCTGTTTTTGTATTTCTCTCTTTTTCCACTTTTCTTCTGAAATTGTCAAGTGCTGAGCCAACTCCTTGCATACTATATATCCGCATGTGAGTACTTACCACTATCACGGTAATCACCGTTGGTCCCGGTGCTCTCGCGCTGGAGAAACCGCCCAGTTGTGCCGTGTCAACAACGAAGCCAGCTACAATTCCGCGAAATCCGCGATTCAGAAACATAAACAAGGCAACCCGTCGCTAACTATCATCTTCCCTCCCAGTCTTCCACAGCTCATCTTTTCCCCCAAAACCAACAACCAAACAAAACCGTACAAAATGGCCGCTCCCGCGAACAAGACCATCGGAGACCTCTCCGGCAAGTGGGTTATGGTACGGCCTTCTTCCCTCGCTGCCCTCTCGCAGATACCCAATTTGTCAATCTACCAACTAACCACCCCTCTCTTAACAAAAACAGAACAAGTCCCTCTCCTCCGACGTCGACCCCGGCCTCAAGCTCCAAAACATGAGCTACCTCACCCGCAAACTCATCACCTCCGTCACCCTCACCCTCGACATCAAGCAATTCTCCGCTCCGCCCTCTCCTCCCGCCGACGCCGACTCCTCCGCCCCCGCCGTCATCCACATTGAGATCGACCAGACCGGCACCGGCGGCATGAAGGGCACTTCGGAAAAGCGGTGCCTCGACAACGTCTTCCGCGACCACAAGGACTGGCTGTTTGGGCACGTCAAGGGGCAGACGCGCTGGGTGACAAGTTCTGAAGAAGTCGAGGACGCCTTTTTGAAGAGCGGCTGGCTCGAGGGCGAGGAGGAGAAGACGGGTCCCAATGGCGAGACGCACGTCTTGTCGTATGTGGAGAGCTATACGGATGGGTGGACGGCGACGCAGGTGTGGGGGTTCAAGACGATCGAGGGCGAGCGGAGGCATGTGCGGAATGTGGTGATTGCCAAGGGAAGCGAGAGGGTGGAGTTGCAGTTGGTGTATGATTACCTTTCTTGAGTACTCCGAGGGAGGGTAACAGTGGTCATTGAGGTTGTGTATTGATACCTAACTAGACGATTTGGGAAAATTTCACGGGTTTGTGAGCAATGTCTAATGCGTCTTGGGCTTTGAGCGTGGAGTGGTGACTGTTTTGGGGGGATGGATGGTGAAGCTCATGGTGGTAATCGGCATGGAGGAGAAATCCGGGGAGCTTGGCGGAGTGGAACTTCTTCATGAATCTGGTTCGAAAAAAGCAGGTCTCTTTCGGCTCAGCATCAATGCCAAGATATCATGACATGAAAGTGAAGAAATAAACTCTGGGCCGCGGTCTTTCGGCACATGTTATTGTTGTGACCTGACTTATGTTTTTGTGTTCATATGGGGCGTTGAAACAGGCCCCGTCTTGTGTCGAGACGGTCAGATTGTTTACCTAGCGGAGCTTTGATGATTACTCGTATACTTCGAGTTGGCTTCTCCGTTAGCGTGTACCCGCCAAATACTCTCTTCTTCAGTGTGAAGCTCTGAGTGCATTCTCAGGCCCGACTGTATCTCTCCCCTGTCAGCTTATGCGGTCATACCCATTGCTGGTTCCATGTTGAATGCTCCTGTGCCCGTACCTTCCCTGTAGCGATATGATAAACCATCCATCCAAGCCTGAACGCCAATAACAAACCAAATAGAGTCTTTCCTCTAGGTTATCAGGGAACTAACGATTCTTTAAAAGAGCCGCAACTGCACACCTCCCCCCACTGTCCGGGGCTTTCGAGGCTGTGTCTGAGCCGCTGTGGTATTCCGCGATCCGCGACTCTCCGGCATCCGTCTTGTCTTCATTTCCGTCTTTAACACCCATCCTCCCTCTGCAACATGCCCTTACGCAGGCCTCCTCTTGACAAACTCCTCCAGATCCGCCACCGTCGCCACACCCAGGACGAACCGCCTATTCTCATCCGTGATGACGGCAAAGTCCTGCTTCTGGCCTGCCGTGGCAACGCCGGCGAAGAAGGCCTCGAGTTCCTCCAAAGGTGTCTCCATGGTGATGACCTGGTACTTGGCGGCGTCCTTGCGACGGAAGCGCATCATGGCGGTGCGCACCTCATCTTCGGGCTTGACCTCGCCGCGCTCGAGGCGGGCTTGCAGCTGCGGGATGGAGATGTAGCCGAGCAGGGCGCGGGTCTGCGAGTCGACGATGGTCAGGTGGGTGTAGTCGCGCTCAAAGGCGGAGAGGAGGGCGAGCGAGATGGGGTCCGAGGGGTTAAGGGAGAGGGCGGCGGGAGGGTCGAGGTCTTCTACTGTGGCCTGGGAAAGACGTTAGTTTTTGGCAGGGGTTAACTAGGTAAGTTGGTGTTTTGATTTCGAGGGATGCGGTTGGCTCAACACCAAGTGGTATATTCACGATGGGAGACAGAATGCTTACCCCGCGATATCTGGAAGCCCATTTCGAGACAAAGGGCTGCTGAAGCTCGGGAATCGAGGGCGATCCTTCTGTGGTCATGGGCTGCGCCATGATATCAGTCATTGTGGTGGAATTGTGTTCAGGTTGGTAGGTAGAGGTAGTGTAGCCCAGGTCGGCAGTGCTCTGTGTCGTCGTCCGAGAAATTCCCGGGTTGTGATGGATCGTTGCCCAATTGACAAGTCTCGAGTCTGGTAGGTGAGCCAAACCAAAAGGATGCGCTGAAGAAGGCAGCTAGAACCACTTCTTTGACCAATCAGGTATCGGCATCAGAGTTAGTCAGGGCGTTTGGGTCCACCAGGGCCACTCGCTACAGGGCTGCTGTGGACAGTGACAAACAGTGGGTGCACCGGCACTTTCCGTGGGCTGGTCCTTTCCTTCCCCTCTGTCAAGAAAATGACTGGATTTTTCTCCTCTGCTCTTTGCTGGAGGTTAGGTTACTGAAGGTAAGGTACCTTTATGCTCCGACCCTTCACTTCCTCCAAGTGCTGGAAATCTCTATTCTCTGACCGCCTTCTCAGATCTCGAGAACCGATCATACCCAAGAGCCCTTTTGGAACTCTCTTCAGGTTCAAAGCCCTATTGTATGGACATTAATTCCATGTCAAAGCTAAGTGCCACTACCTTAAGTAGTCAGGTACCTCTAGTGTACCTATAGCGCGCTCGCTGGACCAGCACGATAAAGTGTAGATTTACATAGTGTAGCGTCCACGGGTGTGGGACGAGGACGAGATAAGGACATGCCTAGTGGGCCTTCGATTGGCTGTGATGTCACACTGACCAACGACGTCACCAAAACAATCCGACCTGCCTCGAGCCTGCCTCCATTCAGAGATACCTTCACCATGTACCTTTAACACAACTCCAACGCTGCCGCATGACTGGCCAGCTTCTTTCAAATGGATCCCGATTGCCCGGTTTTGGACCTTGATGGCTCAGCTGCCATGATTGACAGACAGGACCAGCAACGGAACTGAAGCAAGATATGGACGGAGCTTGCTTGCCTTTCCCATCCGCGAGCCGGCCTACCCGGGACACACGGAGAATAACAACCACTCTCCAGCGTGACGGGTTTGGATTGTCATTGGAGGTTCAGATCAGACCTTCTGCTATTTAACGGATTTGATTCCCTCGATCCAAGTCTTGCTGGCCGTTTCCTATCATTGTCGCACAGTACCTTCCATCATTTTTTTTTCATTTCTACGGTTCTCTTCACTCGTCGATATACCACGACTGGCACTGGGTCGCAAACAGGTCGTATTTGTTTCGACTTTCGAGAGTTGTAAGTGTTTGTCTTTGCTCCAGTTCCGACACTCGGGTTGGCCATCATTTCCCGTGTGTCACGTTGGTCACTACCTAGCTCTCGGCTGTCTCACAATGCTACCGTTGGGTTGTTCCTGTCAGCACTACGAATCCTTCTCGGAACCAGCCCCTCATTCGCCTCGCGAAGCTTCCCGAGTTGTCCTCTTTTGACTTTTCTGGCTGATTTTCCAACATCTTTCCAGAGACATCATCACCCGGACAGTTCGTCAGCAATACCTAGAGCACATTTGTCACAATGCCGAGCGTATACCCAGGACTCGATATCCTCCAGAACACGTTTGGTAGTTCATACCAGCCCAAGTCCAATGGCGCGACTCCTCTCCAGGCCCGCACCGATCTTTATCCCGCATACTCGATAGTCGACGATGCGAAGAGCAAGGCAAAGAAGCTGAGCGCTGAAGCCGCTCACGAGTTTGACGTTGCCAGCCAAAAGGCCCAGGCCAAGACTGGACACATTGAGCTGTACTCCTCCCAATACTATGCCGCATGCACATTCGGTGGCTTGATGGCCTGTGTAAGTCTATAATTCAGCGATATTGCCGTGCGTGCAGGAAAATGGCGGGACTAACTGGTTTTGTAGGGCGTCACTCACACTGCGGTAACACCGTTGGATCTTGTCAAGACGAGACGCCAGATCGACTCGAAGCTGTACAAGGGCAACTTCCAAGCTTGGGGTCACATTCTCAGGCACGAAGGTGTTCGCGGCATCTTCACCGGTTGGAGTCCGACCTTCTTCGGTTACTCGGCCCAGGGTGCGTTCAAGTATGGCTGGTATGAGTTTTTCAAGAAAAAGTATTCGGACCTCGCTGGTCCCGAAAACGCGCACAAGTACAAGACAGCACTGTACCTGAGCGCGTCCGCCTCGGCAGAATTCTTGGCCGATATTGCGCTCTGCCCCTTCGAGGCCATCAAGGTCCGCATGCAGGGTACCATTCCGTCGCAGTACAAGGGCACCTTTGATGGCTTCAGCCAGATCACGGCCAAGGAAGGCTGGGGCGGTCTCTACAAGGGTCTCTACCCTCTCTGGGGTCGCCAAATCCCTTACACCATGATGAAGTTCGCTTCGTTCGAGACCATTGTTGAGATGATCTACGACCGTCTGCCCGGTGGCAAGAGCGACTACGGCAAGGCTGCCCAGACCGGAGTCTCCTTCGTTGCTGGTTATGCTGCCGGTATCCTCTGCGCCATTGTGTCTCACCCCGCCGATGTCATGGTCAGCAAGCTCAACGCCTACCGCAAGCCCGGCGAGGGAATGGGTGCTGTCACTTCGAGAATCTACAAGGACATTGGCTTCAAGGGTCTCTGGAACGGTCTGCCAGTGAGAATTGTCATGATTGGTACCCTTACCGGTCTGCAGTGGATGATTTATGACTACTTCAAGGTCTTCATGGGTCTGCCTACCACTGGTGGTGCCGCACCCCCTGCGGAGAAGCCCGCGCAGCACTCTTGAGCTGTCATGGAGAATGAGTGATGATGGTGGAACGGATCAGGGCATCTTTAATGTTGGAGTTTAGCCTGGAGTTACAGATGCGTCTTGTGTGTTTTATATCCTAGCAGTTGGTTAATGTATTGTTGCGAAAAGCTGCCGTCCGAACACTAATTTGCCCCTGAATATGTCAAGAGTGTTTGCTGTATCTTTCTCAGTCCATATTGGTTGCTGTTCTTGAAACTGGAAGGAACGCACATAGACTGGCTTATCGATCCCCGGCAAACTGGACCCAGCTTACAAGGGAAGTCAGGGAAGGAACCAGCCGATTTAATCCCACTCCGGCCCGCCGACAATCATAATGGCGCAATCACCAACTTCCACTGTCTCCTCTTTTCGTCCTCCTCTCGCTCTCTCAAACTCGATCACACAACGTCTTTCGAACATGTCCAGAAGCCTCATAGCTCCAAGACAACAGCCCCCAAAATCTGCATTGAACATAGTAGGTGGGAGTAACCCGGAGTACATAACTCAAGCATCTAATATCAGTTGTTCCGCCAGATGTGTGATTACCAACGACGAATTTCGACCCCCAGATGCTGCCATTGAACTGCATCCCGCCGGCACTACCCCCTGTTCCTCCTCCGCCCCGTTGGGTATCCTGTCGACCACCCAGATCTATGGAATCCGAAGACTGCAGAGAGTTACAAACCGTAGCAGGGGCAATATACCTCTCAATAACCGCCTTTGCTACCGACGCCGCCGTTGCGGCAGCATAGTTCTGCCATCCCTTGTTTTTGTGGCTATCGGCATAGTCACATACCCCCTTGATAACAATGCACGGTAGCTCGTCCCAAACACCTGCTCCCTCCATCTCAAAAGCGATAACACTAGCTTCTGCAGCAATCTGATCACGCCGTTTGCCAGACCGGATGACAGCGTCTCCAGAACCAATCGCTCCGACGTGGAAATAGATGCCTTCCGGGCATTCAGAGTCCGGATCATCTGGAGTTGACTGTAGATGTTCTCTCGGTATCAAGCAGCTTACATCGCATCCAAGCTCCTCACACGACAGCTTTAAAGACTCTCCACATGCCGGATCCTCGTCGCTCAGGCATCTTTCACATATCACGCACCCGCTCCCAGAACGATGCTTGTGTCGATACCATGGCTGGAAGAGCCGGTCATTGACTGCTCCTGGGTAATGGTAGTTGGCGTGACTTTGTCGTCGGTTACGGCTGGTCTTTGTGTTGGCCTTCCCCTGGAGATGGTTGAGGAAGATGCCTGCCCGTTGCTCGATTTGCTCTTGGACTCTTGATCCACCCAAGTTGGCCAGAATGTGGCGAATGGTCTTGTTAGGCCGACCCAGATTATCATGGGCGGTATCTTTGCGAGAGAAGCGATCGGTCAGAACTCTCCCAAGATCATACTGAACCACGATGGTGCTGATGATTACATCGCTGAGGGAGATCGCCGTCATCTCTGGTTCAGACCCTATGAAAGGAACTGCGCCGCAAACACCAACCAGAAGAGCCAGAGACACTCGCGGGTAGCTGGAACGAAGGCTCGTAGCTGCGCTGGCGGCCATTGCCTTGCCCATATCGGACAACTGGACGATCACGACATTGCAAGTTCCCAGTCGCCCAGTTGTGTATATGTTGTGGTCGCCCTGCACCTTCCCAAACTGATCGCCATATTCGTTCCAGAACTCGTCGATGAGCAGGCATACGGCGTCGAATTCGCGTGCGAGCGCACATATTATGGCAACTTCGAAGCCGCTGCGCCCGTTGGGACGGGTGAAGCCATCAGGCCGTTGACTCGACGATGTATCCATGGGCTGCTATTACTGCGCTGCTCTCTTTGCACAAAACATCGTGAGAACATTCACTGATAGAAGCGAGCCTCGTTTTGGTTCAGTCGCTCTCTATGTACTGCGCATGCCTAAGCCTCATTCAAGTGTACGGGAAGACTGGCCAACTGCGCGGTTTCCTAGGTGTGGTAAGCAAGTTGAGGCGCAAGCCTAAGGCCCTTCTCAAGATACAATTGGCCACACAGCGCGGGGATAAATTCCGCTTCAACGAATGCATGTGGTAACTCATCAAGAATGGGGCTGCGGCTGTGTCTGGAGCGCTTAAGTACGGCAAGTCATGTGGCCTGGTTTTGATGCCTGATACACCTTAGAGAGCACGTCTCTCTCTCTCTCTCCATTTTGATCTAAGAACGCATTTGCTACATCATCGGCGGTGCTACGCCCAGTGTATACCGGACTTGCCCTACCCTTCAGGTATTATGTGTGCGGCGAGTTCCTCTCATGCCTGCTTTGTCTATGTCTCGGATAACAAACTACCATGGCAAACACGACCTATAATGGCGCAATTAGCGGAGAAAGCTTCGTGGTCGGAACTCAAGTCAGTCACGGCGGTACTATGAACATCCACTTTGCCAATAGGCCCGGTCCTGTGACTGCGATCAGCAAGCCCTATTCAGACATCCCCCATCCTTCAGGGCCCGACTATATCGACCGCCCGATCATTACGGATTGGCTCCAGCAAGAACTCAACAAATCCCCGAGTCGCGCTGCGCTTGTTGGACTTGGTGGTATTGGGTATGTGTGCATATTCTCAACCGCGTTATCGTCAGAACCGTGCCTTGAGTAGACCTTAACATGCTGACTGAAAGTTTGTAGCAAGTCTAAGCTCGCCATCCGCTACGCCGAACAAGTCTGCAAAGAATCACCGGATACATACATCTTTTGGGTTAATTCGGCCACCAAAGACACATTTGTTCAAGGATTTCGTCGTATCTCTGAGAAACTCGGCCTCCCTAACGAGTATGGTGTTGGCACCGATATGCTCAGGCAGGTGTTCAACTGGCTGCGTGATGGAGAGAATGGGCCGTGGGTTATGATCCTCGACAATGCGGACGATTACTTCGTGTTCAGGAATAAAAGAACCAACAGCGATGTAACTCCAGCCATAGACTCGGGGATGCTTGATTCGTTCCTGCCGCAAACTGGTAACGGCAGAATCCTGATCACATCCCGCAGTCTAGACACAGCCAGAATACTAGCGCTTAGCCTTGACAACACTCTGGTGGTTCCAGAAATGGAAGAGAATCAGGCGAGATTGCTCTTCAGAAGAAAGCTCGGTGACCTCGGTGAAAGCGACGAAATATCACGAAGGGTTGTTCTCACCCTGAACTGCATCCCTCTTTGCATCTCCCAAGCGGCAGCATACATCCAAAATCTACAGCCTCGGATGACGTGTGCTAAGTACTTGGAGAAGTTCAATGGCAGGAACTTCGTTTTTCTCAGCAGTCGTGACAGCGAGGGTCGGTACAATCCGGATGCTAAAAATAAGGAAGTGGAGATCAAGACCTGGCAGATCACTTTCAATCAAATACGCGACGAGCGGCAGTCCGCTGCTGGTCTGTTGTCCTTGATGAGCTTCTTTCAGCCCCAGGGAATTCCGGAGTGGGTACTCCAGAAGCACTACAGCGAGATGGTCAATGAGAACAGCAGCATTGATATTGGTCACAATGGCGAGGACGAATTTGAAAATGATTTGACCCTATTGCGCGACTACTCCCTTGTGACAGTGGCTGAAGACGCAAAATCGTTTCAGATGCACAGCCTTGTGCAATCTTTCACCCGTAGTTGGTTGGAAGCCTCGCATGAGGATCACAAATGGAGGCGCTGCTTTCAGCAACTGATGATCAAAAGTTTTCCCGAAGATTGGCTAGAAAATTGGAGTGCTTGTGGTGAACTAACGCCACATATTGAGCCCTTGGTGAATACAACTGCTTGTCAGCTGGAAGATGGAGGCGAAACAATTCGTTTCTTAGAGCTACTTCGCAAAGTCGGGGGGTATAAGCATGCCACGGCTATGTATGAGACGGCGTTGAAGATCTTCACTAAAGCCGAGCAACTGGCTGTACAAAAGCTGGGCGAGGACCACGAACAAGTCTACAAAATTGCAGCCTCCAAGGCGCCATCATTGGGGAACAGCGGGTCCGTGGCTGCGGCGGAAGCAGCTGCCCTTGAAGCATACAAAGGCTTAACAAGAATTCTCGGTGTGGACAATCCAACTACCCGTTATACAGGCAAGATATATGCTTCATCCCTGGAGATGACTGGGAAACTAGATGAAGCGCAAGCCATATATCTGGAGGTGCTGGAGTCTCAGAAACGTGTCACAAATTCTGAGTTTATAGGGTTAGGTGTTACCCTCATGGGACTTGGAAATATTGCTTACAGAACAAGACATCATGCAGAAGCGGAGAGACTATACAGCCTGGCATACCAGTCCGGATTTTATTCAAACGGCTTGACATCTCCGTTCACAATCACCAGTCTGGGTAGAGTTGCGCTTGTTTTAGTAGCACAAGAAAAATGGGCAGAGGCGGAACCTATCATCGATGAAGCGGTGGAGCAACATATCGAGGTAATGGGTCCAGATCATCCGAATACACTTGAGGCTCGTAGTCTTCAAGCTAGCAAGTTGGTCTATCAAAAGCGGTTCAGGGAGGCCGAAGACATGCTATGCAGAGTGTTAGAGGCCAAGAGGAAAGTACTCGGTCCTGAGCACCCTTCAACAATTAGTACTCTCATGCTGTATAGGGACGTTTTGACACGTCAAGGGAAATGAGAAGAGGGGGGAGGAATCGGACGAAATCATTCGGAAATGCAGAGAAGACTTCTAGATCCTGAGCACCCTGATCACTCACGTCACTCTCCGCACTTGCGAGAATGACGTACAAGTGTGATCGTAGTGCAGAGGCTGAGATTATCTTTCGTCAAATATGGAAGTCACGGAAGCAGGTGTTAGGGCCAAAGCACCCCGATACACTTGACAGCTTGGAATGGGTTGAAAACCTGATTCCGAAACTTGGGCAATTCGAGGAAGCAGACGAGATTCTTCATCAAGTGTTGGAACTACAGAAGCGGGTACTAGGCCCATAGCACCCTAAAATTTTTAATACCCTTAGTCGCCTTAGATTTGTTACCAGCCGTCTATCGCGCGAAGAAGAGGCAGAGAGAGTCTAGTATGAACGATGGCAGCTGGCGCAGAGAATTCATGACCCTACACATCCCGTATCACTCAAGTATCACCTTCGTTTGGGCTCCTGGTTTGCGAGCCGCGCTCGCTATGGGGAAGCGGAGGAGACCTTTCGACAGGTCATTGAATTGGAGAAACAAGCATCGCCGCCTAGGGACGGAAAAGTGTTAGAAACCATGACGATGATTGTTAGAATTCAAAGAAAACAGGACGAGGACGAGTGGGCCAGACAGATGGAAGAAAAATGGAAGATACAGGTAACTGCAGATGGGAAGGGGTTCAAAGATTTGTTTTCAGAAGGCACCCCGGCGTCTGCTGATAAGGAGCGAAGCACTGACAGCGTTTATGGCTCAGAGGAATAATGTTTCGATGCATCCGAGGATGGTGATGCTGCATCTCTTGACGAATGGTTCGACGCTGTTCATATTTGTTGGAGTAGGGGCTACAAGGAAGACGGAGCGGTTGGCGTTGCGATTTTTCTTTGTTATTGGTTAGTTTCGCGAAACAGAAGTCGAATTCCTGAACTATGAACAAGTATGTTCTGTCTCCTCTGGTCTACAAGTGCAGTATCTACGGTGTTGTCTCTACAGGTCGATGCCCGGTCTCGGAAAGGGAAAAGACACGATCTTGCTTCTTCTGGTATTCATACACAAGTGCCCAGATACCTTCTTTTCAGCACGCCGTGTTTCGTCTCCCTCAATCGTTCATTACCTAGGCACGCCAGCGGGTAAATCACATCTCCAACCCCTTTGTGGGAGACTGATGAGGGAAGACGGAACACTTTGGGTGCACTAAAGTGTCGTGAGATCAAACTAACTCGATCAGTGACACTCGGTCAAAAAAAAAAAGTCGATCTACGACCACTACCATCGTTTGGCCAGTTGGGATTACTCCGAAGTTCCTAGCATTCGTTCGCATAACTTATTCTGTCTGTTCCGCCATTTCTAGGTCATTGGTTCCTTCCTGACGCAGCATCATCACGTTAGATGCGACGAGAGTTTCCGCTCAGCGGTGCTGTTACGTCACTAACAGTAGCACTGCAAATTGTGCAAGATTCAAGCTAGACATCCATCTCACTCGTTGACTTCTCACTTTGGACGGGGGTCACGACCTACTACGGCCACCATGGTCACTCGGCGTTGATCATCCAGATATGCAGGGAATACAAAATTGTCAACATAATTTATTCGAATGGTGAGACGGTAAAGGGTGTGATGAAACGTGGTATCACTCCTTGAGAGGAATAATCCCGACTTCCACCGTCTTACCACACCATCATCTTCCCCCTTTCTCTTTTTCATCCTGTCCCTCCCTCTCCTCCGCTTTGCACTTCAACATCCTCCACTAGCCAAAGAGACATAAACCAAGTTTTTGTGAGAACCCAGAGCCAATCCAATCCACAATAAGACCACCTATTATTTACATCCACATCCACATCCACATCCACATCCCTTATGGTACATCACCATTCCCACCATCAGCAATTATCATGATCAGACCTAACAATCACACTCCACTGATCCCTCATGTAAACAGCCCCCTTCAAATACCCCCCATTGTTATTGATATTCGCCGGCGTCCCGGTGGACTGTCCTTGAGAGTAACATCTCTTCTGGACCTCCTGAGCCGCCCAGGCGATTTCGCCGTAGGAACTGAGTTCTTTTCCGACGCGGGGTGCCTGTTTTACAATTGTGAGTACGTAAGTACGTAAGTAAGTAAGTAAGTAAGTAACGACATCATGTTTTAGTTCAATCTCATTTCACACCTCGCCTCGCCTTGGGGGAAGAAAAAGAGGAGAAACACAAGAAGGAGCCAATTTTTTGTTACTTTCCATTTTTCTTTTCCTCTTTTCTTTTTCTTTTTTTGAATATTTTTCTTGTTGAAACAAGAAGGGAGACATGAAAAGAAGCAAAGAAGTGAAACAGTATGGAACAGAACAAAACAGAAGAGAAAAGAAAACTCACATCATTACACCAATAAATCGCCGCTCCCCAACTACAGCTCACCCGTCCACAATTCCCCGGGCCCGGTCCGTTGCTCGGCGTTCCCGACACTTCCTTCAGATGCTTGACGCCCGCCGCGACGTACTTGGCTAATGCGTACCCCCACTTGGTGCTGCTGCTGCCGCCGCCAATGTCGCAGTCGACACGGATGACTTCCCGACTGTTCTTCACACCGCCCCGGGCTTCGAGGATGCCGTCGGCAATGGGGGTTATGTTGAAGGAAGGAAGAAGATCGTCTTGGATTCCGTAGCCGGGGGAAGTTTGGGAGTCTGGGATGAAGGGTCCATCAGGGGTGGGAAAGGCGAGGGTGATGGGGATTGTCTAGACGTAGTTTGGGTTAATGTATGTTGGTGTGGCTGGGTAGGTAGATAGGTAGGGATATCATCATACCTGGAAGATAGCCAGCAACGATCCGGAGAGAATGAGTGACGAGAACATGGTAATGAGTGTGCGAGCCGGAAACTCCTCCTCTAGAGACTGGATAGATAGATAGATAGATAGATAGATCGGGGCAGGGTGATTGCTGGTGGGTGAAGAGAACGTCTCGATGAGAAAAAAAAGAAAAAGTAGACAAACTGTCATTTTCCATCCTCTTGGTTTTATATCACTTTGAAGAAAGCGTTCATCTCGAATCCTTCTTTCACAAATCCCCTTACTCCGCAGACATGGATCCTCGCTGTCGTCAAGCAGGGAACGGTATGGCATGTCGCCGATATCTACAAAGGCGCGGCAAGATTCAAAGCGCGCTTCGTAGCGTTCCGCGTTTGCATCAAAGAACCGGGACACTCTAGCGCAATGGCTCCATCAACCTCTCAAAGATATCGCTTAGCGTGCTGTATCCCGCGTTCATGAGATTCGTTGTTTTCGCTATTGGGCACCATGCCGACTAAATCGTATGAAACGCTTGGGCGGACTGGAGTTCTTTGGAGTGCGGTTGCTATTGAGCGTCTTATGTGTGGGACCTTGGCCTTTGTTATTGAGCTTGAAGCCAGGTGGGAATGAATGAGATGTATCGTTGACGTGATGGCTGCAAATCTTCCCTCAACAATGATAGTGCAGTAGCTTTTGGTCTTCCTTCCCATCCTTCACTTTTACCAAATACGGACAAGCATATGCCTCGACGTTCCGCACTCCTTTCAAGCAACGAAAGCTAAGGGGCATGTTAGGTATTATACCATATTGTGGGGTTGTGAAACAAAAAGAGGAATAATGAAAACGTCGATAACTTCTTTCTAGCCAATTGAAAGCAGCTCAAGTGCGGCTCAGTTGCCTATGCGGAAAGCACCAGTTGACGTCTCGATTCAAACACGGAACGTACTGGATGATGCTCCCATTCTAGGGTGGTACGGCTTATTCTCCAAGGGATACCAGATAAACACACTGAAAATCCAAAACGTTAACACCATCTTTCCTCTGGTTCGCGCCACTTGACCCCAAGGATCTCAAAAATTCTTCTCTCATCTCTGCCCTCAACCAATTGTCCCTCTGTGACCTTCACCCTGCCACGTCCCCTCATAACCTCCTTGTACAAACCCCTCTGGTTCAACCGCATCCCCTTCTTTGATGCAAGGAGACGCATACTCCGGTTGAAGATATCGTTCCCAGTAAAGTAGATCAATGCGGCGCCGTACTCGGTTTCGGGGACAAGCAGAAAATCTACTCTGCGCCATATCGGACGTGGAGTGCTTGATGAAGCTGACTTGGCAGATCTCCTGGTTATCATCTTGTCGCTTGTGGGTCCGTCTGCCCGTGGCAGCACACAGCAGCCGAGCCACTTACTGCCTGGTCCATCCTTCCCTTTCCGGTCCGCATGTAGAGCCGATAAAGTAGCGACCACACAGCCCTTGTCCGTCAGGACCTTGAGCAGCCGCTCAAAGAAAGGAACCAAGTCGGCTGACGAGGTAGTGTTTTTCTTGGTAATGATGAAATCCACATCCCTCGAGCTCTCCGCTCCACGCCGATAACTACCCCCAATGAGCAACTCGACAGCTGGATCAATTTGTGCTGCCTCTTTCTTGATGTAGTCGCCAATGGCAGTTACCTCTCTTCTCGGAATGCGCGTGTTCAGGTCTTCGTAGTGGTCGACACCAATCCGTTGATTGTGCGTCAAATTTGCTTTCTGCTTCAAGTCATCCAACGTCCTGAAGCCCTGAGAAATCCACTTATTGGCACGGCCATTTCCAACATCGTAAATCTTGAGGAACGTTGCAAGAACATGGTCCAGTGGCGAGGCTTGGGCGTACTCAAGGCGCCGAAGCGAATCAGTTGTGACAATTTCTTCGATCTTTTCAGCCAGTCTCTTCCCAATGCTGGGGAGATGGTATGCTTCATCTGCCGTGGTAATTCTAGTATTCTGACGCTTGAGAGTAGCAATTGCTTTACGGTAGGCAGTAGTGCGCCATTGATCAGAAACTCGGCTGTAGTAGTCGCACATTGATTGGAGAACCTCGATTGTCCTGGCATTGGGGTTTTGGGCTTCAGCGGCTTTGTCCTTAGTCCCACCCTTGTTACAGGCAAACCGATCTTCAGATGCGATTTGTTTCTGGGTGGGTCGACGTGTTCGTTGTGAGCGGCGCTGTTGGGTGCGTTCATGTGGAGAGCCCTCCTCTATTTCGGATTCAGATATGATCTCCTCCTGGCAGGAGATGACTGACTGAGCATCATCCTCTAGAGGACCATCCAAGGGAAGGTCTTTGTACTGTTGTAGGAGTTCAATACATCCCGAAAGCTCGTCTTTCGGGTCATCTTCCGGAGAATCGTCTTGATGATGAGGTGATATTTTTTGTAGGCTACTTGTTAAGCGAGGACCACCAGAAAGTAGGCTTGGGATGATGGGTGGCCTCGGTTCTGGTATGTAATCATCATCCGCCACATCTTCAACTATTTGCTCCTCAGCCACAGGTTTAGCGCCCTTCTCTTGTACGTCAATGGACTCAGCCAAAGGGACTGATTCCTCGCTTTGTGACTGAGTTTTATCTTGCGAACTAGGGACCTGCTTTCTCCTTTTTGCTGTCGAGACCTTGACCTGTAGCGACCGGTTGGAGATTTGGGATGGTGCATGGGTATCTGTTGCCTGCGCAATTAGTGTCGGTGAAGCTGGATGAGGTCGACCTGGGATGTGATAGCGAGCCTGGTCCGCGTTGAGGATTGTGCGGAACTGAATACAGTCTATGGGATAATCTTCGTTAACAATGACTGGAGCAGATGTTGTAGGGGTAGCTTCCAGAACACTCTGAATATCATGATAGGCCAGACGCTTATCGACAATGACATGAGTAGCTTTTTCCAGAGAGCGAACCCACTTGGCCCCATATTGCTGGGCTCTGGCAATGCGCAGTCGTCGGGCAGGGGCAACGTTGTCGTTGGGAATGTAGAAGAACATGAGAGTGCGGAATATCTGGTCTGCTTCCGGTACAGCGTTTGCCTCGGCTTGGCGTTTTCGCTTCCTCGTTGAAGATGTGCCTGACGGAGATTGTTGATGATGAGGTGATGAAACCAATCTTGTAGTTGACGGTATGGGCAACGTCGCACTTCTCTGCAGCAACGGGGGAACCGGCCGAGCAGAGCTTGTGCTTGGTTGTGGTGTTTCTGTTACGACAAGGGAAGTATCTGAGACACTGGGTGTGTCTGTTGTGTTCTTGAGGGCAGTTTTTCGGAGATCCCGCGCTCCTGGAGTGGCTTTGATGATGTCGACCCGCGATGATGTTTTGGAGAGTGGAGTCGAAAGTGTTGCTGCCGGCGGCTGTGTCTGAGGAATTGTCGGGATATTTGGGTTTGACTTAGGCTTTGGCTTCGCCTTGGAACTGAAGAAGGCCTTGCTTCTTGCGCGATGTTCTTGTTCCTGGGTGTCGAATTTCTCATCATCACTGATGGTCTCACTGAGGGCGTCCAGCACCTCGAAGAAGGCGACCTTTTCTGCGAGTGTTTGGAAGCTCATCTTGATCGGTCAATTGCGGCAGAGCTTTGTTCCGCTGTGAAACAATTCAAGTTCAGTTGTAACTGAAGCCGCTCAAAATTATGGCGGATAATGTCGGTTGATTATGTCGTCGCTTCCAGGTTTTGGCGTCCCTTCCTCTTTGTCCGACTGTGACCTGAGCAGACGGCTGCGGTTGCCTGAATTGGTTGATGGAACCAACCGACTCGTCCGAACTCGGACCTTGTCAACACAAAGATGGAAGGTACGTCCGTAGTGTTGACGTCGCTCCGTAAGGTAGAGGTACCTCTACCTAGGTAACTCCGCGCAGTGTCGAGCAGCAGCAATGATTGCATATGCCCTGGAGAGACTGGAGATACTGCCCCTCAAGTGAAGTTGTGCATTACTGTCATCCAGTCGGGCAGGGACGGGATTTTGTTTGGATCGCGCTGACCCCTTGTAGCCGATGTGGAGAAGAAAGTTCTTTGGCCAGGAAACAGGCGCGAAAGTCGAGCGATAGCACGTGGTGGCGCCCGGTCCCCGCTACATGCTAGTTTCTTGGCTTTTCAGGGGCACGGTGGAGAACTACTGAATATGTACTTGACAGCTGCCAAATGGGTTGTGGACAGTGGCGGTCTGTTTCAACCTCCAATTCGCTGGCCGGGCAGTCGTCACAGCTTCCTCCTTCCCCCTTTTCGTTACAGTTTGGTACACAACGAACAACCTGGAAGACGGGAAACTCACAACTGAAATCGTCAACTCCCGTCCCGACCGACTGAATCCGAGTCAGGCCCTGTCCGCTCCCTTGCTTCAAGTCCACTTTGCTTTCCTCACACCACAGTTGACCCTGCAGAATAATTCCCACCTGGCGACAGCACGCTGCCCGTCATTTCTGTCCATTGTCTAGCGACCCCATCTTCATCACTACTCACCACGCAGTCCACGCTAGCGTACTTTTTTTGCTGCTACAGTAATTCGAGAACATCCTCAACGTTTGGAGGTCAATTGCCTTGGACCGTTCTGAGTTGTACATCGCTACCTACTCTGTTCCGGCTTCTTCGCAACTCCAGTCCGACATCTCATCGCTCCTTGTTGCATTCAGGCACCATCACGTCCTGTCTACCTACTACAACGTCCAAGTTCACTTCCCGTATAAGTCGGTATCATGTCGAACCTCTTTTCTGGAATGTAGGTACCCGTTCTTTCTCACGCCTCTCTCTCATCTCACATGCTTGTCACTTCAGGTTCTCTCAACAACTGGCCTAGTGGGCTTTACTTGTGAGAGGCTGCAATCAAATGGTCATCGGTCATTTATGTTTCTCTGGTTTCTCCGGATCCATCTGTCTCGGTTCTGCTTTCTCACATTGCCAGCCATCACATGTCATTATTATAGAGTGATGGGTATGACGGTTTTGGTCTTGAGCTAGGTTCCTTTCAGAGTCACCCAGACACAACGGCCGCGCAGCACGCACAGTACATATACCATCACGAGCAATATTACTGCCGTTACGTTTCAACCTTCTTTGTCCTTCATCATCCTCCAATATCCGGTCCTGAATACAAACATGTCTTGGGTTTGTCGACAGATGCTGACCCAACCAGAAATGCCCGCCTGAGAGGCACGGCAAACAAAACCACGTCAAACAAAACCCCCCCAATCACCCGCCACCGACGATGTTCACCATCATCATATGCCCTCACCCAGCAACAACTCCATCTCCAGCCAGAGCTCAGCCAACCTGTCCTCCAAGCTACCGCCACTTCCTGCCTCACCCTCACTATCTCAGTCAATCGGTATGATGGGCACTGGTGAAGAGGCCCTCAACGCCTATCATCTTCCCAGGCCACTGCCACTGTGGCTGAACCCGACGGCCGCGAAGCACATCGTCAAGGGCAACTTTATGACACTCAGCGCTAGGCCCAAGACGGTGGAGCAGGGCGAGTGGATTGCTCATCAAGGTAATTCATGATCCTTGTCTGTGACTGTTACACGTTATCGTGTCCACTGACATCATCATGTAGTGGTTGAGCATTACCGCAACTTGTGGAACTTTGTCAGAGTTGTATACGAAAAGGAAGAGGATGGAAAGTCGATTTGCAACTCCATTACCTGCCCCAGGATGTCCGCTGGAACGTAAGAACGGAAACCCCCAATGCCCATGTCGAAGCACCTCAAGGATCTGTTTTAACAGAAATGGGCACAGGAACCACTCGTACACGTGGCTAAACAGCCGCTTTGAGCCCATTGAGCTCCCAGCATATGAGTACATTACTCTGATGCAGCGGTGGATTTCGGGCAAGATTGACGATACCAAGATGTTCCCCACCGAGGCGTCGGGGGTTTCGTTTGCGCATAACCCTCAGATTACCACAACGGCACTTTTGACGGGTCCTGACGACTGGATCGGCAAGCGCAGCGGATTCCCCAAGGAGTTTTTCAACATTTGCCAGACCATCTTCCTCCAGATGTTCCGCGTCTACGCTCACCTTTACTGGGCCCACTTTACGGAGCCCTTCTACCATTTGAACTTGGAGAAGCAACTCAACAGCTGTTTCAGCCATTTTGTGCTGACAGCGACCGCCCTCGATATGCTCAAGCCGGCCGAGCTTGAGCCAATGCAGCCTTTGATTGATCTCTGGGCCGCCAATGGTACCTTTCCACCGGAATCGAAGGCTTATGAGTACGCCAACTTGAAGGTTGGCACTCGCCTGATGCAGATGGCAGGCCTGGCTTAATTACAGGAGCATGAAGAAAACAAGGGGATGTTATGGGGAAAAACAGAGCATATCATGATGAGGCTTGTCAACATGTGGAGTATCCTGATCTATCTCGGTTATGTTGGGTTACTCTAGAGGATAGATAATGGCCATGTGTACATTGAACGGGAGTTAGATGTGGCAGGCCAGAAAAGCGATGGATGAGGAGACTAATACCAAGACGAAAAGTATCACTATATATATCTGGGCGTTTGCTGAAGGAAAATGGCTTGTCCTTACTGGGATGCTGACTCGAGAGGGCAAGGGGCAGTTAGATCTCTTAGTCGCTTGAGTGTTCGAAAGAAGGTTGAGAAGTGATGGCTCATTTATCATGGATCTGAATGGCGTTGAAAGGGAAATGCCAGATCTCTACAATACAACACCCTTCAAGATATCCAAACCCACGTTGGGGTTACACCTGATGTCAGATACATCAATGGGAGCACGGGCTAGACCTAGCGCCAAAGTGGCAAGCACCAGGGGAGGGGGCCAGTGAGGTGGAGTGCTCCAAAAAGGGTCCAAAAGGGCCCATCAGCGGCCCAGACTGCCAAGACCGAGCTAGGCACGCCAGATCCAAAAGGGGACAAGCCTGGAGATGGGACGGCGTCGCGGGGGGCAAGAGATCGGATAATGCGATAAAGCGGTTTCAGTTGTAGTCCCCATGTTCGGGGGGCCCGGCGCGCAGACTGTACTAGTGTACTAGGTACATAGTAGGTTGTGCCAGGCGTGCCTGTCAGTGCCTGCGCGGATGTCGGACAGCCCTGTACCTACGCGTGTAAGTGAGGTGTCGGGCCCGTGTGGGTGACGACTCGGGCGGGTACTCTTGCGGGCAGGCGGGAAAGCCCCCCAGGACCCCACCCCACCCAGGAACTGCCTCCCTCTCCATCTCTGGAGCCCAGCACAACCCAAGTTGAAGTGGGGTATGGATCTGATTTGGCAACCCAATCTCTGACGGGGCCAGGCAAAAAGTTGAGGCAAGGAAAGGCCATGCTGGACCCGTCTGGGCAATTGCCATTGCGGCACACGAAGAAAACTTCACAAGCATCAGGCTCCCCTTCGAACCTGCCTCTCCATCCTCCTTCCCACTTTTTATCTCCATCGCTGAGCTGCCCTGCAAATTTTCCAGCTTTACATTTTCCTCTTCTTTGATTCCTTTTGGTTTCTTTACACCAATTCATCTTTTATTCTTGTCTGTTTTCCCATACACAAACAGCACCAACAGCAGCATCAACAACAGTCAAGATGGCGGCCAACGATCAGATGGACATTGAGGTTGCCGAGCAGAAGCTCAAGAGCATGGATCACGCCGAGCAGCACTACTTCAACAGGTACGAACATGACCGTCTCGTCTCTTCTCGTTGTTGTTATATGGTGGTAGAGACAGATCAAAGCTAACATGACTTCGTTCTCTAGCTATAACCACCATGGTGAGACACCTCCATCCGCTTATCGCGGGGTCCACGGACTGCGCGCTTCCTAGTTGGCCTCGTGGCCGTTCATAGTCTGACTGTTGCTAACCTGGACCTGTTGCGCGACAAAGGCATCCACGAGGAAATGTTGAAGGACGAGGTCAGAACCAAGTCATACATGCACTCTATCGTCCAGAACAAGCATCTCTTTAAGGACAAGATCGTTCTCGATGTCGGTTGCGGTACTGGTATCCTCTCCATGTACGTCCCCACTCCCTGCATCACGCAAACCTGCAGCTCTGGCGGTCCTGGAATGCGCCGAGCACTGCAATCCAAAAACGGTGGAACAGCCTGCTAACCGTCTTCTCTTCTCACAGGTTTGCCGCTAAGGCCGGCGCCAAGCACGTTATTGGTGTTGACATGTCCACCATCATCTTCAAGGCTCGTGAGATTGTCAAGGTCAACGGTCTCTCCGACAAGATCACCCTGATCCAGGGCAAGATGGAGGAGATCGAGCTTCCCTTCCCCAAGGTTGACATCATCATCTCTGAGTGGATGGGTTATTTCCTCCTCTACGAGTCCATGTTGGACACTGTCCTCTACGCCCGTGACCGTTACCTGGCTCCCGGCGGTCTTATCTTCCCCGACAAGGCTACCATCTTCATTGCTGGTATCGAGGACGGTGACTACAAGGATGAGAAGATTGGCTGTATGTTTCCTGCCCCTGGTTTTTTTGCTTTCGATTTTGTGAAGAACTTCCTACTGACACCGGTTTACCAGTCTGGGACAACGTCTACGGATTCGATTACAGCCCTCTTAAGGAGACTGCTCTCTCCGAGCCTCTTGTCGACACTGTTGACGTTAAGACCGTCGTCACTGACCCCGTCAACATCTTGACTCTCGACCTTTACACTTGCACCACTGCCGACCTGGCTTTCAAGACCAACTTCGAGCTCGTCGCCAGACGCGATGACTTCATCCACGCCCTTGTCGCCTGGTTCGACATTGACTTCACTGCCTGCCACAAGCCCATCCGCTTCTCGACCGGTCCCCACACCCAGTACACCCACTGGAAGCAGACCGTCTTCTACCTCAAGGACGTCCTCACCGTCCAGCAGGGCGAGAAGGTTCAGTGCTCGCTCCACAACCGCCCCAACCAGAAGAACAAGCGTGATCTTGATATCACCGTCGATTACAAGTTCGAGAACCAAGACCCCACGAGGCAGGCTGAGGGCAGGTGCTTGTACAAGATGTGCTAGTATTTTATTTGATTGCAGATCTGCCGGACAAAAGTGTCGAATCGACGAGTCAAATGGACGATGCGAGCTGAAAAGCCGCCCCTTGTCCATGAGATGGTCGAAGAGATGTGGTTGAGCTCACAGTATTCACGAACGAAGCTTTTGGGGGTATTGGGAATTGCACGGCGTCTTAAAAGAGAAGGGGTTGCTTTTTAACCTGGGTTTTGTGTTTTTCATATATTTTGCTTTTTACGAACTCACTAGCGGGACCAGGGGTTTTCTTAGATATCCAGCAGCGGAAAGGAAGCGCGCGCGGAAGAAAGAAGAGACATACATATAAGGGAACTCTCTTACTCTGTAATACACAGAGAAAACATGAGTCAATGCTTGATTAAAGCACGAAATCACAACGCGATACGTTCGGCCCGCAGGGTTGGGTGCGTGATTGCAAAAGCATCCGGAAGATAACATCAACGGAATGCTCATAACTGATCACAATGAGATATCATGAGATAGTGATGCTGAATACTTGATGCGATACCCAACGGAGAAAGAGTTGAGTACGAGTTGTATAGTTTGTTAATTTGTTGAAAATGGAGAAATCTCGACCTATACCACAACAAGGCATGATTTTCTGATGTTCCCGTCAGACGAAGTTGAATTGAACACCCGCACTTTAATCAACCGACCAAAGTCGAAATGAACTTTGCTGAGGTTGGTGGTAGTAAGCGCCAATCAAACAACGCATAGCCGGACGTTGAATCATCTTTGTTCGAGCTTGGTGGTTACTAAACCACCAATTCAGGCGTTCAGCGACGGAGAAAATTAAGCAAATCAAAAACACGCTGTAGCTTCATTTGGCCCCCCCATCTTCCACTACTATCTCCGACCCCCCAACCCGCCATAACTATTACTATCATCTTCTCGCCGAAAACACCACGCTCAACGTTATCGAACGGCTAAGTGAGTTATGAAGCACGACTCGCACTGCCACCATCGTAGGGCGGAGGTGTTTACAAAGTTGTGTTGTGAAATCGTAATTGGTAGTGTTTTTGAGGGAGAGGCCTTGTTGTTCGTTATTATCTGTATATAGACTAGTACCCGCTACCTAGAATAGATGATACAGCCTAGGTAGTCTAATATGTCAATCGGCTATATATCGTTTATTCTTTAAAAAAGAAGAGATAATGGAGGCTACTAATCTAGGTAGGTAGGTAGGCAAATTACTGTGATTACCCTACATACCTAGTCCGAGGTTAGGTACATTAGTACGGTTTTTGCCAATGAAGTTTTTTGATTGATGCTTTCTGCTTAGTAGGTACCTTTTGTTTGTTTGCCAGGCGGGGATGAATTATAATAGGTACCTCCAAGGTGGTGGTAACTACCTACCTAGGTAGGTAGGTATCGATGTTGTCCTGCACTGCACTGTACTGCACGAGCGAAGCTAAGCTAAGCTAAGCTAAGCTAAGCTAAGCTCACTCACTTCTGCAGCAGTTGCGTACGTACCTACATACCTAGACGGAGGTAAGTAAACAAGCAAGCAGGTTCGGAGGTTCCGAGGTTACTAGGTACGGTTGCTGTTTGACTTTAAGTAAGTAAGTAAGTGAGTAAGTAAGTAAGTAAGTAAGTAAGTAAGTAAGTAACTAACTAACTAACTAACTAACTAGTCTAGCAAGAAGCAAGAAGCAAGAAAATAGTACAGCAAAAGTAGTGGGTATATCTGGAGGGTGATGGTCGACAGAAGAAAAAAAAATGCAAAAGAAGAGGAGGAGGAGGAAAAAAAAGAAAGAAAAGAAAGAAGACCCTAAGGTTGCAAGAACTTTTGAAATTTGAAATCTAGAAAAATCATCCCATCCCGTCGTCGTCGTACCTTTCTGTGCTATATGAAGAAAAAAAAAAAAAAAAAAAAAAAAAGAGAAAAGAGAAAGAAATGGAATCCCACGGGCCGACCAAAAGATCTGCTTCAGATCCTGTATATATCCATATAACGACGCCATACCACGCCATGCTATCAACACCAACTTTTTGCCTTTTCCCTTGATGCTTTCTTTTCCTTTTTTTTCTTTTCTTGTATATGGTTTCCCCCAAACCAGTCCAGTCCAAGGCATAATACCAACAAACCAACCACCCAACACAACCCAACACCAATATAACAAAGCAACATCATGAAAGCAAAGAACTATAGCCCATCAAACCCACCTTTAACCTCCCCATCAAAAAAGAAGCCTACCGACCTCCCCCACGACCCCGAGCAGGTCCCCGTCCATACCGATACGGATCCCTTGGATCAAAGTGCTTGCCCATGAACATGGGTTGAAACGGGGGTTCCGACCTCGCCAGGCCATCCCACTCGGGTTCGCGCTCGGGAACGACGTCTACAGGAGGCGTATTGGGGAACGTCTCTTCCGGACCGGCGTACAGTGGAGCCAAGATGGGTCGCCTTGCTGTTGTTGTTGTTGTTGTGTTTCTGTCGTCGGTAGGTGGCTTGAGACAATTTGCGCCTTCGTCGAAGCTTGCGATGAGGATGGAATCGGTTGGTGAGTGGGCTACGGTGGTGGATGATGATGATGATGAAGAGGAGGAGTCCTAGTCCGTCTTTTTCATCGTGTTGGTTTTTATGTTGGGGTTGGGATTAAAGGTAGGGAGGGTTGGTTCAGAAAACGGGTGGTATTGGTACTGGTCTTGGTCGTCGTCGACGTAAGTGCGGTTGTCGTCATCGGAGGAGGGTGAGGAGGATAAGTATCTGTTGTTGAATGCTGGGTCCCAGTGGGAGTCTTCGGCCACAACGCCTAGGCCGTTGCGAGGGCGCGGACGCCAGAGGGAATTACGTCCTTCAGTTGGGACAGTCGCACTCCGACGGGTTCTGGTGCGCAAGGGTGGATATTTGTTAGGGACCTTATGATCGTGACCGTCTTCATCAATGTGGTCGGATACTCTCTCGGACAACCGACGATTAGAATTATATGTGCGACCAGAATCTTGAGTGCCGCGGCTGGAAGTACTAGAAGTATCATTATGCTGAGAAGAAGATCTAGTCATAGACGACGACGACGACGACGACGGAGTAGCGAGCGACGCATTAGGTTGAGGATGGACATTATCATCATTAAGAGGCGTCTGCCCGGGAATCGTCCGCAGAAACTCGCGCCTCGACCGCTCCTCCGCGCGTTGTTCCATCTCCCGCCGCTCATAAAACTCCTTGGCTGTTTCATAGCGTCCATTCATGGCTTCTTTTCGCCTTTTAAGAAATGCATCAAGATCTTGCCCGCTCCGATTAACCCACAAACGCCGTATATGATACTCCGCAAAATCATCACTATCTGAATTCGAACTAAAATCACACCTGCTCTACTGGCTGTTTCCGCCGAATCGCTCAATAATCTGCGCAACCTGCTTGGCGAGCTCAATGGCCTCACTGTTGGTGGCGGCCTCGGCGTACACACGGCAGGCGTTCTCGGTACCACTGGCGCGGGCAAAGGCACGGGCATCCTTGTACTTTTTGACGGCGGCATCGATCTGCTCCTGGGCACCTTCGGGGTGGGACAGGCGACGCTCGGCATCAGTGGTCTGGAAGAGATCCTTGTTGCCGACGACAACGCGGACGAGCCTGTTGGGAAGATCGTTGTAGGTCATGGCCCAGTCACGGAGGGACCAGTTCTTGTGCGCCAGGATGACCTCAACGAGGAGCATGTCGGAGATGGCGTCACCGACGGTCTGGTTGATCAGGTCGCTGAGGGCGGCGAGGGTGGTGAGAGCATCTTGCTGGGCGGGGGACTGCGGCTCGGTGGTCTTGAAGGCTCTCAGAGCATCAGGAGAGAAGAGAACGGTGCCGTGGCCGTTGGCCTCAAAGTAGACACCGATATCGAAGCTCTGGGCGACGTGGTGGAGGTGCTTGACGCCAGTGGGAGTGCACATGACGGGCAGCTTAAGGTGGGAACGGATGTAGTTGGTGCTAGCACCGTTGGCATAGGCGGTCTGGACAACACCAATGCGGAGCTCATCCTTGAGACCGGCGCTCTCGACAAGGTCACCGATGAAGGAGGCAGCAAGAGAGGAGATGCGGTCACCGTCGAGCATGAAGAAGCCGGTATCGGGATCGATCCAGTAGTAGATTAAGCGGTCGGCATCGCCATCGAGAGAGCAGGACCTTACGCCGGGCTGGGGCGCGGGCTTGGGGGGAGCGCGTTGCTTGGTCTTGACGAAATCGGCACCGGACTAGGAGAAGGAAGACAGAAGTTAGGTTTAATCATCAACAAAGCAGAATGCGAAATTGAGCTACTTACCTCGAGGTTGAGGACCTCGGGACGCAGAACGTCGTCATTGACGATCTTGACCTCAAAATTGACCTTGTCCTGGGGAACGTGCTTGAGGAACTCGGCGAGCTTGGGGCCTCCGACACCGTTGGCGCAATCGACAATCAAGGGGCCGTTGATTCTCCTGCCCTTCAAGGCGCGAACGAAGGCATCGGCCATCTTCTTGTAGTATCCGACTTCGCTGACTTCGCCGTAGGAGGTGGGGGTGCCTTCAGTGTTGGTAGCGCGGACCAAGTAGTGCAGCTGAGGGGTAGTCAAAATCTTATAGTCGACCTGCTCTGTCTCGGTAGCTTCCAAGGCGGCGGCAAGGGCGGCGACAAGAGTGTGGCCGGATGGCCTCGTGTCGCGTCCATAGATGACCTTGGCGGGAGCACTCAGGTCGATCTTGAGGTCGGTCGCAAGCTGGTTGTAGTATTGGACAAGGTCCTCCGGGGTAGGAGCGTTGACGAGGTTGGTCGCAAGATGCTCCCAGTCCTGCTCGAGCATCTCGCCCATGGGGTCAACGATCTTGACACCATTGTCGACGGCGGGGTTGTGACTAGCGGTGATCATGACACCGATGGTCTGGGAGTTGAGCTTGCGGCTGCGCAGAGACGCCAGCAAGCCGACGCGGAAGGTGACGCCGTCGAGCAGGTCAGCCTTCATGCGGAACCCCGCAGTGCCATACTTGTATAGCTGCCCCTGCTCCAAGGGAACAATGGCATGCTTCTGGGCAGCAGCCAGGATGCGTTCGTCGTGATGCGCCATGGGAGGAAATTCGGAGGGGGGGGTATATTGATTGTCTTGTGTTCTACTCAGCTGGTCCTGCGGTTTGAAGTTGGATCAGGAGAATGGAGAAGCGCAGATGGAAGGGGAGAAGGAGGAGGAGGAGGAGGGGGTGGGATATGAAGGGCGGTCGGAGGAAGGCTGCGTGAGGAAGCCAGCCAGATGTGGTAGTATACTATGCCCCTGTGGAAGAAGACAGAAAGGGGGGTTGGTCCGTCACAAGTAGAATAGATTGATACGATGGGGTGCACGATGGAGATCGATTGGATCGTCTTTGCTTGGATTTTGCCGGCTGGCAACGTGCACGAATCCACACGCAGTCCACATTCAGTGTAAAGTGCAGCAACAATAACAACAAACAAACGCATGAGCTGGTTTCAGGATGCTCTCTCTCCATTCCCTCCAGCTTCTTTCCATTCGTACCTGATGTGTTGTATGGATCTGGCAGGTTCCACAGATCCACTGAGCTGTAACTAAGTAGGCACTTATTCTGAGAGACTTCTTGAACGTAGCCAGCCAGGCCCGTGACGGCAACAATTGTATTGACAAGTTCCAAAGGGTTCCAACGTGAGTGAGAAACAAAGACTGATCAATGCAGCCTCGTGCAAGACAAAAGGGGACCCGACTCCCCCAAAGTGGGACTGCCCTGGCTGCTAACAGAAAGAATGGGGATGAACTGAACTCAACTCAACTCAACATTCCCGCGAGGGGAGCTCCCGTCTTCCACTTCGGAGCTTTCTGCGGTCTTGGGGTTGGGGGGGGGGGGCACCGCACCGTTGAGGTGAGCTGATGAGGGGCTGCAAGGTGACGGATGGGGAAATAGTGGGAGCCGCTAGTGCAAATCACCCCGAGCATTAGGATCCACTTGCACGTCATGCCCAGCCCGCGGTTTGCTATCTCTAGCGCACCTCAGCCCTCGAAAATTGTTAGTGCATGTTAGCGTCCCCTGGATGGTCCACCTTCTACCGGCCGTTTGCCGCCGTTGGGTTGCTCGGTCGACTCTCTTTTCTTTTCTTTCCCCGAAACCAATTTACACGACAAACGCGCAGTCCGTCTCCGAGACGCGTCTCACCGGGCAGCAACCTTGACTGTTGCTTATACTTTTGACAACGACAGCCTTGGACCCGGTGGTCGATGATGACTTGCTAAAGTTGTTTGGCTTGCCTTTGGAACCTTTTTGGAATTCTGCTTTTCTCGCACATTCCTGCCATTATCTTCCTGTTATTCCACTACAACGAACATTGTGTTTCTTTGTTCTTGGTTTCTTGGGATTCATCTTGGAAGGGTTGATTATAAAACATCTTTCTTTTCCTGTTTCCATCTGCTGTAATCGCTTCATCATCATGGCTGGCGATACTGGTGCTAACCCGCTGTTTCTCGGTTGGGTCAAGGAGTGGTGGGATACCGCCCGTGAACACAACACCAAAGGCGCCCCCACCTACAAGAAGGCATACAACTCACTCAAAGCATGTCCATTGACTTTCCAACATCCTTCGGAACTCCAGGTACTCAACGGGTTTGGCCCCACAATCAGTCAAAGACTTACAGACAGGCTTAAACAATATTGCGAGGAAAATGGCCTCCCCATGCCCAAACATCCCAAGAGGAAGCGAACGTTGGAGTTAGAATCAGCTCTTGCGGCAGCGGGTGCCGTACAAGATGAACAACCACCACCTCCCAAGAGAGCCAGGACAGCCCGACCTTATGTTCCGAAGCTGAACAGCGGCGCATATGCTCTGCTCATGGCTCTTTCAGAACTTGGACCCAAAGAGTTCATGGACAAGACCACGCTTATCGCCAAAGCCCAACCTTATTCTGAACACTCCTTCACCGTTCCTACCATGGCAAACAAATCGTATACGGCTTGGGATTCCATGAAGACGCTCGAACAAAAAGAACTGGTCTGGTTACGTGGTCTGCCTTCCAAAAGATATTCGTTGACAGATGAAGGCTGGGAAGTGGTCAAGCGGATGAAGGAAGCACAGAACCTCGTGGATGGAGTGGCTGGGAGCGCTAATACGTCAAGGAACGCCATTGCTAGTGGCAGCGGTACTTCCAATCCCAATCGCAGTGAGAACGTCAACCCTAATCGTCAAGACAGCGGAGTCAAGCGGGAAAGTCGATACACGCCTCTTGACTTGAAGCCGTTTGTTACGACTACAGCAACCCCGGAACGACCACTGCAGCCAAAACCTCACACGGCAAATTCAGAATATAGTATCATCATCGATAGTGACGACGAAGACCCCAAGTATGATGAAGAGGACCGGAAACCCATTATCCGAGACACGACAAACCGCGACTACATCGACTTGGTAGCAGACGGCGATTCTGTGCCTGACGAGTCCAACTTGCCCCATTTTACCCCCATCAGACTAGCCCCCGGCTCCTTCACAGTCGAACTAGTCCTCGACACCCGCGAAGTCCAAGCCAAGAACAACCGGGACCACATCCAGGAAGAGCTCTCCAAACTCGGCGTTCGACCCGTCATGCGGAGTCTCGAGCTCGGCGACGTCCTCTGGATAGCCAAGTGCAAGCAACCGGGCTGGCTTAACAGGCTAGGCGCCGAAGGTGACGAGGTCGTCCTGGATTACATTGTCGAGCGCAAACGCCTGGATGATCTTATTGGGAGCATCAAGGACGGGCGCTTCCGCGAGCAAAAGTACCGGTTGAAGCGATCGGGCATGAAGAATGTTGTCTACATTATCGAGAACTACAACATCGACATGGATATCCGACGCCAGTACCAGGACGCAATGGACACGGCCATGGCGTCGATCCAGGTCGTCAACGGTTATTTCCTGAAGAAGACAGACACGATTGCCGAGTCGATCCGGTACTTGGCGGCGGTGACGTATATGCTCAAGGAGATATACGAGAGCAAGCCGCTGTTTGTCATTCCAACTCAGGTCCTGACGGCCAAGAATTACTTGCCGCTGGTGAAGCATTTGCGGGAGAAAGAGCCGTCCAGGGGGTACTATATCAGTTATCCGGCATTTGCATCGCTGGTTTCCAAGTCGGAGATGATGACGCTGAAGGATGTGTTTATCAAGATGTTGATGTGTATCAGGAGGCTGTCGGGAGAAAAGGCGATTGAGATTCAAAAGGTGTGGAAGACGCCGTATCAGCTGGTCAAGGCGTTCGAGGCTTGCGGGAGTGACGAGAATGGGAAAAAGAAGCAGAAGGTTTTGGTGATGAGTATGCTTTCGCACCTTGTGGATCGGAGGAATGTAGATAAGGGACTGAGTGAGAGGATTGCGGATGTTTGGGGTTTTCTGTGAGAAGAGGCCAAGGAGCCTTGTTTGAATAATTGTCTTGTATAGCAAAAGTCCTGGACACGAGCTTATGTCTAGTACATGTCACGAATGGTATCATACTCATCTCAATTTTTGGTTTTTCCCCTTCCTTATTGAAACCGCTGTCATTCGTATCCACCCTCACTTTCGGTCACCTCAAGAAAACCCCTGCTTCACAATTCCCTCAACAACCTTCTCCAACAACCCCCTCCCCTTCTTCTTTTCTTCCCCCTGGCCCTGTTCCCCAGCACTGCCAGACCCCAACAACCCCTCCAAATACCCCCTCAAACTCTTCTCCACATACTTGGCCGTCATATCCACCTCCACATTCACCGTCTCGCCCACTTTTTTTCCTGCCACCACCACCCGTTCCTGCGTGTACGCAATCAACATCACCTCCCACCACTCCTCCTCATCATTCACCGCCGTCACCGTCAAACTCGTTCCATCCAGCGCAATAAACCCCTTGTACACCACATACCGCAACACCTCCTTGTTTTTAGGTCTGAACCGGAACGTCAACGCCTCCCCATCGGGCGTGATCTTGATGATCTCCGCTACCGTGTCGACGTGGCCCTGAACAAAGTGGCCGCCCATGCGGGTGTCGGCGCGCACGGCCCTCTCCAGGTTCACGCGCGATCCGGAACGGAGGGAGCCGAGGTTGGTGAGCCGGAGCGTCTCGGGGGCGATGCCGACGGTGAAGGAGGCCGAGGGGGTCAGGGTGAAGGAGGTGACGGTGAGGCAGACGCCGTTGACGGCGATGGAGTCGCCTAGGTGGCAGTCGGAGAGCAGACCAGAAGAAGAAGAGGAGGAAGAAGAAGAGGGGAGGAGGGTGATGGTGAGGGTTGTGCCGTTTTTGGAAAGGGGGTCGTTGGGGGTGTAGGTTGTCACCTCTGTTTTGATATCGAAGGAGTTAGTGAGGGTGTTCAATGATGATGATGATGATGATGATGATGATGATGCTGATGATGACGATGGGTGGGAAAACGGGGTGAAAAAGGGGGGAGGGCAAAAAGGGGAGAAGGGGAGAACGGACCTCCGATTTCTTCGACTATGCCGGTGAACATGTTGGTGGTTATTTAGAAGGGTACGATGATTTGGAAGTTGTTTTTGGAGTGAGATTCGCTCGTTGCTTGCGAGATATTAGAAGAGAGTTGAGTTTATTAAGGTAAGTCGGAGGTTGTTGTTGGTGGTGATAACTGATGAGTGAGAATGCGCCGTGTCCCCCGTTTTCCGCGGGGTTCCAGTATCGATGACAGATGCTGAGTGATGTGACGGACCCCCCCGCCGCGCGGATGGACCGGCCTCGGCACTGCTAGGTACCTCTAGCGGCTAATAGTGGGGCTTGCTGTGCCGGGTTATTGCAACTTGCGCCGGAGCCGAGGCCGGAGGGAGTGATGATGGCTACGGGGGTATGAGATATTATAAGTTGTTGTTTGTTTATAGATCATTATCCAAACTACCTAGTATCAGACCTCTTCACACAACAAGCAACATGCTTCCTTAACAACTGGCCAAGCGTGTTCTTTTGTTCTTCTGGTTAGGGTTATGCATGGCAGGATGTCTAGGGTTGTGTAGGGACGAACTGATACCCAGAAATTCCATTGACGACCCTGACATTTTCCAGTAACAACAATCTTCTCCAAAGCAGAAGCAGCGAACCTTCATCACTCCTCAAGGGAGCAGACGCAGAGTGTTCACATGTGGCTACTACGTATCATTCTGAACTATGATTCCGGTCTGAACAGCCACGCCGGTCGTCTCCAATATACGAGCTTTGACACAGATCAGCCGTCCCGGGGGGGGGGGGGGGGGGGGGGGGGGGGGACAGCGACTTGGGTCCCCTTGGAACTAAGCTTTCGTTTTGTCTCTGCCCATCTCCCCACAACAACACATTGATCTGCATTTCAAACGTTAGTCCGAGTCTCAGCAAGGATCTTGGTTGCACGGCGACCAATATCATCTGCTGGTGTTGTTAAACTAAGCAAGCCCGTCAGGAACCGGGCAACCACCGGGTATAAATCCATGTGCGGGGGAGGATACCCGTTGCCTGGGGCCAGAGTCAGACCCTCAGATGAGATCGTCAGGGTGTTAAGAGTTTCCAAGTATGGAACTTCGACGTCACTCTTGTCTGTGCCCTTTCTTTCGTTTGTTCAAATCTCCCTCGTTTGTTTACTTTTACTTCACTTCCATCAAAGCCTCCGGCTGGTTCTGTACTTAGGGAAATTATCCCCCCCCTGATTCCTCCGTTCACATTCCCACGTTTTCTTACCGCTACCGGGCAATAACCAACCAACCATCATGCTCCTCCAACCCATCACCAACCCCAGTAAATGTACCCGCTACATTGTTGTTCTCCTCAGCATATGGGCCTTCATCTACCTCTTCTCACCCTTCAACCTCCGCCTCGACAAAAACAACCACGGCCACGACGACGCGGAAGCAAACAAGGGCAGCTCCCTCAGCCAGCACGATATCTGCCGCCCCTACGGTTGGAAACCCTACCAACCCCGCCAACCCTCGGACCCTCCCCGCAAGATATACGATTTAGTTCTCGTCACCACGGAACTCGACCTGCTCGAAGTCCGTTTAAACACCACCTGGGACGCCGTCGACTACTACGTTCTGGTCGAGAGTGCCAAGACGTTTACAGGGCAGAATAAGCCTCTGCTGCTTCAACATGCACTCGACTCCTCCTCGCGGTTCGACAGCTACAAATCCAAGATCATCTACCACGAAGTTGAACACCCCGAGGATTCCAACCCCCCGCCTTCTCCCGCGACGAGAAGAGCATCTGTGTCCGCATCTGGATCGGGATCGGGATCGGTACCATCATCACCATGGGAAGATTTCCACCTAAACGCCATGTTCGATCAAGTCTTTCCTTCTCTCGCAGCTGATGAAACTGAACCCCCCACCAACCCCAGTTTGAACTCATCATTATCATCATCATCATCATCAATACCTTCCCCCCGCAGCCCCCAACAAAACGACATCCTCCTCCTCTCCCTCGCCTCCGAAATCCCCCGCCCACAAACTCTTGGTCTTTTGAAAGAATGTACCTTCCCAGCCCGCCTTACCCTCTCGTCCAAAATGCACTACTACTCCTTCCAATTCGTCCGTCGACCTTCTTGGTTCTCTCGCACGCACGAGTACGGTCCGGGGTACGTAGATCAAGAGTCCAAAAAAGTGGAGTGGGGACATCCGCAGGCTACGGTCTACAAGGGGGTACATGTAGGAGGCAAGACGGTGATGAAGATGAGCGATTTGCGGTATGGATTATCTACTTCTGGTTCTGGTGTTGATGTTTTCACTGGTAGTAGTAGTGAAAGTAAAAGTAAAAGTAAAAGTAAAAGTCAAAAGTGGTGGTGGTGGTGGTGGACGACAGCAAAAGAGTGGATGTTGGACAAGGGGGGTGAAAATTTCTGGTTGGGGTTACTAGCCAAGTGGTGGTTGTGGTTATGGGATGATGGAAGACAAGGACAACAAGAACAACAAACGTTGCAAAACGCCAGCTGGACATGTCAGTTTTGTTTTCCTACCTTGTCGGAATTTCTCCTGATGAACGACGAGGTAGATGGGATAGATCGTCGTCGTCGCCATCGCCTTGGCGCCGGTGGTCCTTTCGGTGAAATTGATGAAATGGAAAGAGACAGGATAGTCCGATACGTGCGAGAGGGAAAAGATCTCTGGGCTGATATCCACGAGCGGCAAGGTGAAAGGAAAAAGTGGGTATTTGAAGACGTGGTTAACAACACGGACGTTCCGAGTTTCTTGTTGGAGTCGCCAGAAGGAAAAGAGGGCGGGAGGTTAAGGTTCTTGATGGAGAGGGGAGGGAGGAGTGGTGGGTTTAGGGATTACCATGAGGTGTCGAGGGTGGGGGTGAAGGATAGGGGGGGAAGGGAAGAAGCTCAGGAGAAGGTGATGGGGAAGTAGGGGTAGTTGAAATGCTGTTTGGATATGGAAAGGGGTTAATTGGTACAAGTAGAAAGATGACGACGGGATGAAAGGTCAAAACTGATGCTATGGGTTGTTTTGGGATGATGGATGTGGGTAACGATTGGTACAGTCTCGATAATTGTGTTGATGATACGGTAAACGAACTAATTGACCTGGAGAGAATAAAGATTACGGCTGGCATGAGGATTTTATCAGGATGGTGTCTGCGTGAAGGATGGTATCTCTCAGGCACGGATTTCAGGTTTTGGGATTGGCGTCACGGTCTTCGGTCGGGCTACATATAACTCCATGGTTCTCCTTTGTTTTCAAATCTTGTATGCACAAGCTGCTCACTGCTTTGAGCGTCAACTTGATTGTTTCCTTCTAATGGTGTGAAAGGCACTGCTGTTCAAAAAGACACCGGATAAGGTTGTCTCTCAGGGGGGTCGTATTGGTGCTGCGGAAGGGCTATCACCTTGAAATTTCACGGTCGATTGGATGACGGTCGCTTTGAATTAGTCAATCCCCTTCTCATTGCCACCACCATCCCATCCCCTTTCCATGCACGATTCATCAATGTTGCCTATATGGAGATGAGAACGAACTGGCAATTCAGGCTTGACTCGTCTATTCCCAAACGAAGGGGAAGTAGCGAACTAGCACACCCCATACCTATGAATACCTACCTGTAGCCAAGTGACACACTGCTGCTCCAGCAAACTAACCACTGGCTCTCTCATCACACAAAGCAGCCCTTGCCTATCACAAGAGAGAAGTATGTGATGTAAGCGAAAATTAGACAATAGTATATAATATAGCCCTTCTGGATATTTATCCCGTATTCCTCCTCCTCCTCTTCCTCCTTCTCCTCCTCCTCCGAGGACGATGACGACGACAAGACTCGGAACTATCCATCCAATGTGGTGAAATTAACCCTGGCAATTGTGGAAATTTTGCCCGTCCTCGCTCAGTTCCTTTCCTGATCCAGGTGGATCAGACCTCTCTCAAACTGCCCTCTCCTTGAGGAAAAAAATAAGGATTGAATCCTATTGTAGCCCTGAGTGAATCTGCGTGCAATGGGTATCGGCTTTGAGATGTGAAAGTTATAATTAGGTTGTTAATGTTATTGTTGTTGTTGGGTACATGGATATCCTTGGGTATCGTCAGAATCGGAGTCGTCGAATTCCCTTGCTGTTCAGTGTACGGTGTCGTCATTCTGTTTGTGTGTCTCATGCCTCATTCTCATTTTTTTCCATGCTCGTATACTTTCGTTTATTCCAATCACAATCGGTACTGATCGTTTCGTCGTGACTTCCACCCATTCCGTGACTTAGAGAAGAGCAAAAGCAACGGCAATACCGGCACCGAGACCGATCTGGGCAGAGCGGCCGGCGCCACCAGTTGCGGCGGGAGGTTTGGCACTAGTCGACGAGGCACCGGGCATCTCAGACGCGATGGGGTAACCTTCGGAGAGGGTGGGGTAAGCCGAGGCGATGCCAGATGGGATCACGGATCCGATTGTTGTTGGGCAAGGAACGATGCTGCTCACAGTGCCTTTAGGAGGCACGACAGTACCAGAGACGGTATGAGGATAGTTGGCGGGGATAGCACAGGCGCAGACTAGATATAGACTGTTAGCACCTTGTTATAATTCACATGTGAAAGCAGACATGAACACTCAGACGGTTCACTCACCCTCGGCAGCACCATCGATCACGGGCTGGAACTGAGACGTCTCGCAAGAATCGGCAACACAGGACTCGATAGCGGCGAAGAAGGCAGCTTGCTTTTCACATTGGCAGGCAAAGTCGAAGCCATCACAGCCGATAGACGGAGCGTTGTCGATGAAGCATGTCTGGGCACAATTAGGGATGGCCTTGACAGCAACGGCCATGCAGCCGGAGACCTTGGCGTTCACTCCGGCAACGAAGAGGGCCCCAGCCACAGGAATCATTGAGAACTTCATAGTGAACAGTTAGCGAGCGACTGTGGTCGAACCTCTGTGTGAAGTAATATGATCCGTTGGAGGGTGCTAAGAAAAAGGACGCATGAGTGAAAGAACAAGGTGAAGGACGGGGAGAACCAGAGTAAAAGCTGGAGAGCTCGGCAAGCTAGGACCAGCTGGTTTCCAGAGGGCTGGGGAGGAAGCTCAAAATGAGCTCGACCCAAGCAGCTTGCAATAATCTTATGCATCAAGGTAGGATGGAGACAACTCTGCCCGCTGCCATGGGTAACGAAGTTCGCCGAGGTGGGGAACTGGGAGACTATCATGACCCGGAATTGGGTAACGTTCCGGGCATGCTTGAGGAGTACCTTGCACGAGCAGGGTCTTTCAGCAGAGTTGCCTATAAACCAGCTCAAGTTCAGTCTCCAACTTTGGAGGTTCAACCCCTCGTATCCCACCCGCCGCAGCCCGATATAACGCAAAGCAGTGCAAGAACCGGCTTCTGAACCAGCTGCGTCTCGTGGATGCGTTTCCGTCCTTGCAGGGCTGATGTTGCTCGAGATACTTGCGGTTGAACAAAACTGAAGGAGCCTGGACGTGGCAAGAAGAGGTGGAAAAAAGGGCCAGGGCAGTAAGTGGGATAATCGACACCAAGGTGACCATCTCGGTGGATATTTGGGCAGGTCCCTTGTAAAAGGTCATGTTATATCCCAACGAAAGCTGGGTTTCTCCGCCCCGTCTCTCGGTCTGCCTACTCCTCTGGGAATGGCGACGGTGGGGGATTTGCTCGGGGAGAGAATCTTCTGGGCAGGAGAGGTGAAGATCGTGCCCTCCATAGCGTAGTATTCCTGAGCAGGAAGCATGCGGGTGAACATTGCATTGCAATTTCGCAAATTTGGAACTGTCAACCTATCAGCATCCAGCCTTTACACCAAGCGAACAGCTGTCGCAGTTCACGTTGAAGGATGATACACTACCTCCGGGAGTTCCCGTCATGGCATCGTGTTCGCAGCCAGCAAGCTACCTCTCGACGAATGCGTTTCTTGATGCCGCTTTTTAAGCGACTCAAGAGTCGAGATCACTTTTGCAGGCTAGACATTGAACTCGGATAGAATGCAACCCCAGATCGACGCATCCCATACCTGGTTCTGCCTAGCTGATAGCCATTCAAGAAAATGGGTGGGTTGCGCAACCACGCAGTCGTCCCCCGCAGTTGCATGTGGACCGCAAACCTTTCTGTTCCTGAGGTTCCTGAGCCACAGCAACGACGACGACCGCGATTGGCTGATTGCCGCCTCGCCGAGGCAAAGGTCAGCTTGCGAGGGGTCATTTCTCTTTTGGCATATGATCCGGTGCTGTCCTCAGTCTTCGTAGAATTCGTTGACCTTTACACCACCTAGTTCACCCAGACCCGGTTGACAGTCACTGGCCCGAATTGACTTCAGAAGCGGAGATATCATCGATGGACTCCACGGTTTCGGCAGACGGGGTTGCCCGGTCTTACCCCGGATTTTCCCCGCAAGATCGGAGATTTGGATGGGGCACGTTAAACTCGTCATCTCTGCCCGTCTCGGGGATCTCTGGACACGGACAAACAATGCTGTAGTTGGCCCTCGGCGGCAGCGTCCGTCAAGAGTGGGACTTTGGTGTTTTAGAGCTCGGGCTGCTCAAATCAACGGTGATTGTGACGGACTGACCACCACAAGAACAAAGCAACAAAGCAACACCCATGGTGGCGTCAGCCTTCATCTCAGCAGCTATTACATTGCAGGTTTAAGGTTGCGATTGTGCTTATCAACTGACAAAAAGTTGATGGTCGCAGACTGCAGTTTAACCAAAAGGCAGAAGTTGGAATTGGGTTTGATTCAAGTCTGTTAGGTTGGTTGTTGGCTGTTAAATACTGAGTGGGTACTGTGACCCGTACCTACCTAGAAATGACCGGTGCCAAGCCGGCGTTTGCCATTCAATAGATGGCCGGCAGCGGTGCCTTTCGACCTAACAAGACCGGTGAGATAGATTGACAAAGGAAAAAGAAAGGAGCGATTCGGCCCGGTTCCGAACTACACAGTAAGCTTCAAGTCTCCGTCCGCGATGGAATTACGTGCACCTGGCTGCCTGGCCAAGACGGCCCGGATCGTACAAGAAATGAGCATGATAAGCTAACAATCCATGGCTCAGGGTATGATGGCAGTTTGTTTTCTGTACAGCACTGAACGGCCAACATCTACTTGGGTTCTACTTTGACTGATGTTGCAGTAAGCTTGCACTACTGGCCATTCAACTGGACGATTGAACCGCCTTGTAGCGCCATCAATGTCACCCAAGCAATGGAATGCAACGATGCTGTGATTCGGTTGACATTAGGTTGACGGCTTCGTTGGAGGTTCCCCTCATCTGAATCCCGAACTCACTCCGTCCTCCGTTTAGGGAAGTCGGCTCACCCCGCACCCAACACCTACGATGAAGCGCTGGTGATGTTATGCTCTCCACTTACACTGCCTGATTTATTGATGATGGTTTGGACAGAGTAGAGAGAGTGACTCTTTGCATCGTCACTTTTTCCATTGCCTTGCTGCCAGTACTTCAGCACAGTCCAAGTCTCCTATATAATTCCATCGCATCGACTCCCTGCCGTCTTGACCCTTCCTATATAGCGTTGGCTTCAATCTGAATACCTCTACATATCTACATCGATTGTCCTACGACATAACCTCCCCTTCCATCCCATCACCCACCTTCGCGAACTACCCATCAACAACAATAACCATGGGCTCTACCAACGTCTACAGCGACGAAGAGATCAACGTCCTGATCACCGGCTTCGGTGTAAGTCATCACGAATCAACCCACCACCTACCTACCTCTCTCCTCACCAACTAACCACCACCACCACCACACCCAAAACAACAGCCCTTCAAAAAGGAATACCCCCTCAACCCCTCCTGGGAAATCGCCTCCCGCCTCCCGGCCATCCTCCCCCCTTTGCGCGCTAAACAACCTTCCACGCAAAAACCGCCTTTGATTCCTCGCGTCAACTTGCACGTCCACCCGGACCCCATCCGCGTCTCTTATAAAACCGTCCGCGCACTCATCCCCAAACTTTGGGCTCCCACTTTTGATTCCTCTTCCTCCACTTCCACTTCTTCCACTTCCACCGCCGCCTTAGCAGCAGAACCCACCACCTCCGAAGCTCCCTTTTCCGAACAAGATGCCGCCGCCACCACCACCACCACCACCACCGCAAATGAAGAAGAACCAACCCCAAAGAAATACGACTTTGCCATCCACATAGGCATGGCCGGCCCCCAACCGCGATGGGCAATCGAGCGCCTTGCGCACCGCGACGGGTACGCCTTGCGGGACGTGGACGGCGAGTTTCTGCGCGACAAGGAAAATCAGTTGAAAGACGACGATTGGGTGTGGAAGGGGTGTCCGGCGGAACTGCGGACGGATTTGGATTTGGATGTGATTTTGGAAAAGTGGAGGGGGTATGCGCCGCCGGGACTGGTGGTGGCTGGGACCCCCCAGAATGGTGGTGGTGGAGATGAAAAAGAAGATGAAAAAGAAGGGGGAAAAGAAGGGGGAAAAGGAGGAAAAGAAGGAGAGGGGGGTAAAGGGGGAGGAGGAGGAGCAAAGTGGTATGGCAATGATATCAAAGGCGGTAACAAGGGAGAAAAGTTGGTGATCAGTGAAGATCCAGGAAGGTATCTTTGCGATTTCATTTACTATAGTAGTTTGGCGGAGCTGTATAAGCGCAAGGCGGAGAGGAAAGTGGTGTTTTTGCATGTGCCGTGTGAGGTGGGCAAGGATGGGGAGTATGTGAGGATTGGACAGGAGCTCATGTTGGGGTTGGTGAGGGGTGTGGCGGAGTGGTTGGTGGATGAGAAGAAGAGGAAGGGGGATTTGAGGTGATGTCTCACATTGTGATGAGGAGAGGGGTGACGGAGTTATTGCCGGTAGTTTGATTTTTGGGAAACTGCGAAAGGGAAATGGTGCGATACGCAGCCTTTTATGGGTTCAGGATTTACGATATACACATCGATACGCATCAGCGATTACATCCCTCCGCTTATAACTGATCTCTTACCCATTTTCGCAGAGTCAAAGTAAGTCGTCTTCAGTCTCATTTAACCGAGAAACAAAGTTGCTTCTGCACATTGATGCACGATATCAGAACAAATTGGATCTAAAATGCTTCATATAAAAGGTGGTATCTAGCGCTCTTTCTATACTCTATCCAAAGCTGAAAACGTTACGCCCCTTCTATCCCTTTTTTTTTTCTTTTTTGAGTCGTTTCCATCATCATCAAATAATTTAAGGAACAGTGGTCAACTTCTTGGGCCTGCTGCTAAGAGGACCACGGAGGTACTGAACAGGGGCCTTGACATCAACACCCAACTCGTCGGCGACAGTGAGGACGAACTCGGGCTCCTTCAAGAACTGCCTGGCAACAAGGACCATATCGGCACGAGTCTTGGCGCCGTTCTCGCGCTGGATGGTGACTCTGCCATCCTCCTTCTCCTGGACGGTCTCCTTGGCGATCTCAGCCGAGGTGACCAAGCCGACGGCACCGACGAGGAGCTGCTTGCCGGCCTCGTGCACGGCCGCGCGGATCTGCTCGGCCATGTCGATCTGGTAGTAGGTGTGGACGTTGATCTTCTGGTCCTTGTTGTTGCCGCCGGAAGAGACGTCGAGGAGGTCGACGCCGAGGTCGGGGAGGATCTTGGCGAGCTCAATGGTCTGCTGGAGGTCCCACGAGGGCTGGCCGGTGTACTCCATCCACTCGGTGGCGGAGACACGGACGAAGAGGGGCATGTCCTCGGGGATGACGGAGCGGACGGCCGAGATGATCTCGCGGAGAACGCGGGTGCGGTTCTCGAAGGAGCCACCGTACTGGTCGGTACGCTGGTTGGAGATGGGGCTCAAGAACTCGGAAATGAGGTAGCCGTGGGCGGCGTGGATCTCAATGAGGTCGAAGCCGGCCTTGAGGGCACGCTGGGCAGACGCCTTCCAGGCCTCGACGAGCTCGTGGATCTGCTCGACGGTCATCTCCTTGGGGAAGGGGAAGGTCTCCTCGTTGTAGCTGATGGCGCTGGGGGCCCAGACGTTCTCGGGCCAGCCACCCTGCTCGGGGCCGGCAAGCTCGCTCTTGCCGCGCTGGTAGTGCCAGGGGGCCTTGGTGGAGGCCTTGCGGCCGGCGTGGGCAAGCTGGATACCGGCCTTCTGGCCCTGGGAGTGGATGTAGTCGACGATGCGCTTGAGGGGCGCAATCTGGGAGTCCTGCCAGAGACCAGAGCACTCGGGGGTGATGCGGCCGTTGGGGAGGACGCCGGTGGCCTCGAAGATGGTGAGGGGGACACCGCGGAGGGCGAAGGAGCCCAGGTGGACAAGGTGCCAGTCGGTCATGTGGCCATCGTCGGCAGAGTAGGTGCACATGGGCGCAACGGCGAAGCGGTTCTGGAGCTCAACACCACGGATCTTGAGAGGGGTGAAGAGAGTAGGGACATCGCCGGGGGTGGAGGGGAGGGGAGTGCCGGCGGCGGGGACCTGGGCCGGGGTGTAGAAGGGAACACCCGGGGCCGCGGGGGAGGAGGTCTTCTTCTGGGTGAAGTCGGCCATCTTGATGATGTTTGTTGTTGGTGGATGGGATGAGGTATACAGACAGATGGATAGAGAACAGGAAACGACAAAAGGGCAATGAGGGAAGAAGGGCGCTTATAGCATTTATATTCCCCGTTCTGGGAGGCCAGAAGCCGTGTTAAAACGCATCGTTATCATGGAGCACCAAGTGGGGGTGTTTCTGTGTTGATTACAAACCACCCTTCAACTGACTATCATCGGTGTCGGTTCCCCTTGCCCAGCAGCAGCGGTGTCCCATGGGATCTTGAAATGGGCGTTTCATCCCTCGGGAAAGAGAAAAAAAAATACAGTTCTTGTTCGGATGGCGTTGAGAATGGCGCCATTTCCATTGGCCAATCCCTTTCAGCTGTTGAAGAATTGCCCCCAATGAATCATCAATTAATTGGTTGCCGAGTGAGAGACGCTTATGGAAATCTTCAGACGGTTTTGGATCGCAAATGTGGGGCTACTGGTACTTTTTGGTTCTATGTTTCGAAATGGGGGGACAGGTTGTACCTCTAGGGAGAATAACCTCTATGGAGGAATTATTTTCCTCGTGGTGACCAAGCTTGACGGTTACTCGTCAGGTCTCTTCCAAGACACTAGTCAGGGACCAATTGACAATGAATCGTACACGACCATTTTCCTTGACTAGGTGAGTGTACATAGTGTTGGTACTGGCCAGCCCACTAGTCAGCGCATTGTCGGTTTTAAGGGACCTGACGACTACGTACCACTATCGTACCATGGCCATAGCCGGAGACAGTTGGATTGGAAATCCGAATCCAACCAAACCCACCACGTCGCAGGCGGTTGGAGCCCTTTGCGACTTTGCCAAACGCGGTGAGAGGCCGATCGCCAATTCTAGATGGACTGCGTCACCAATCGCCGCGCAGCAACGAGGGTGAGAGATCTCGCCCATTGCCCCGGTGTGTTCTGGGCGATACACCATATTAGTAATCCGCCCGCCTCCCGCATGAAAGCCGAGAAAAGAGCGCGCACGGAAATACCGGGAATCCGGGATCCGGTACTGATAGCCCCCCGGCTGTCCCGTCACCGTCTTTATCGCCGCCTTCGTCTCCGACCAATTACAAATCCCGGAGCAAAGTCCGCCATCACCGCTTCAGCTCCCACTCCTGTCCGTTCACGCTGGAGACCAGCAACAAAACACCACACAATTCCACTGGTTGACGGTTGTCTGTCCGACGCCGAACCCCTGATAAACATCTTTCCTAAATAGTGTAATCCAAAACACCAAAAAGGTAAACAATAGAGGTGGATATCATCATCTATTTTGCACATCTGACAGGCGTAAAAATCGTATCGTCTCTAAATGAAAACCAAGCAGCTGATGCGTCGCAAAATCCATACCCGCCAAAGACACAGCACAACGCCTTTCACCAACCGACCCAACAACCGACCCAACAACCCCTTAGACCCAATGGATATCTAGTCTTTCTCCTCTCTTTTCTCATTTACCTCAAAGGAAGCTCCTTAGTCTCACCGGCGGCGGCCTCCTTGGCAGCCTGCTCCTTGGCCAGCCTCTCCTTCTCCTTCTTGGCCTTCTTCTTCTCCTTCTCCTTCTCCCTCTGCAGCTTCTTGGCAGCCGCCTTCTCGGCCTCGATGGCCTTTTGCTTGCGGAGCTCCTCACCACCGTAGGCCTCGCGCCACTCCTCCAGCTTGGCAGCGGGAATTTGGGAGAACAGAAGCTCAGGGGTGCCGATGGGCTCACCGGCCTTGAGGGCGTCGGCGGTCCAGGTGTCAGGGATGACAACGGGGATGTCGGTCTCACCCTCAGCAGCCTTGAGGCCAACCTGTCTGAGGATAGACTGAGCGGTGCCGGGCATGTAAGGGCTCAAGACACCAGCAATAAGGTGGAGAAGGTTGAGGGCAAAGTTGATGACAGCGTTGCAGCGCTCAGGCTCCTCGGTAAGCAGCTGGTTGCTGAGCTTGTTGTCCTGGAGCAATTTGTTGCCGACGGCAGAGATGCTGAGGACGGTAGCAAGACCGGCGCGGAGCTTGGTACCCTTGACCTGCTCGTTGTACTCCTTGAGGAGCTTGTTGATCTCCTCCTTGTACTCATCAAGAGACGCGATGGGAGTCTTGGGGTACTCGGGGACCTTGGCGTCAAGCTTGGCCTGGCAGAACTTGACGACGCGCTGGCACAGGTTACCGAGGTTCTTGAGGAGATCGTTGTTGTTGGAGTCAATGAACTCCTCCCACTTGAACTCGGAGTCACCAGACTCGGGACGTCTGGAGAGGAGGTAGTATCTCCAGACATCGGGGTCGATACCGGTATCCCTGGCGTTGTTGCCAAACACACCGACGCCCTTGGATTTGCTGAACTTGCCACCCTCGTAGTTGAGGTACTCGGTCGTGGACAGGTGGTTAACCTGGGTCCACTTCTCCTTTGTACCCAACTGCGTGCCGGGGAAGATGATGGTATGGAAACTAATAGACGGTGTCAGTCGAGACAGTTGCGACTTTGAGTGAGAGTAGCACGCGGAGCACATACGGAACGTTGTCCTTGCCCATGAACTGGTACAAGGTGACGTTATCGGGGTTCTTCCACCACTTCTCCCAATTCCTGCCCTCCAGGTTACCCTCGTCGGTGTAGCACTTGGTAATGGAAGCGTAGCCAATGCAAGCATCGAACCAGACGTAGAAGACCTTGTTGGCGTACTCTTCGTCAGAAAGACCCTCGAGGCCCTTGGGGACTGTGAAACGGTTGTGTTAGCTATGGCCGTAAAGGGACTCAACCAAAGACAGGGCGCAAAGACGTACTGGGTACACCCCACTTGAGATCTCTAGTGATACCACGGGGCTTCAGGCCGTTGTTGATCCACGAGCGGGTAATGGCAACGCAGTTGGCGCTCCAGCCGTTCTCCACTCTGTCGAGCCAGGCAGTGATCTCCTTGTTGAGCTCGTCTAGTCGGATGTAAAGGTGCTTCGTCTTGCGCCTCTCGGGAGTGGAGCCGTCAAGCTTGCAGCGGGGGTTGATGAGCCAGCCGGTACCCTTGCTCTCGTCTTCGCCGGCAGCGTTCTTGTCGGGCTGCATGGGGTCGAGCAGGTTGCCGCACGCATCGCACTGGTCACCACGGGCACCGAGGTCGTGGCAGATGCTGCATTCACCCTCAACGTAGCGATCGGCCAAGAAGGTGTTGTGTTCGGGGACGGCGCAGAAGGCCTGGGTGGTTTCGCGCTCCTCGATGAAGCCATTCTTCCAGAGCTGGGCAAAAATCTCCTGGGTGATGCCGGTGTGCTCGTCGGTGGGAGTGCGACCGAACTTGTCGAAGCTGATGCGGAACCAGTCGTAGACATCCTTGTGAAGGGCGTGGTACTTTGCGCAAAGAGTCGCGGGGTCTACGCCCTCGGAAAGGGCCTTGGTCTCGGTAGCAGTGCCATACTCGTCGGAACCGCAGATGTAGAGGGTGGGCAGGCCACGGGCGCGGCAGAAGCGAGCGAAGACATCGGCAGACTGGAGAGGGTTGGGTCAGCAACAAGATTAGGTAGTGGAAGAGGCCGGACAAGATGGGAAGTGGGTAGATGGACAAGGTGACAAGGCGGGGCAATATGCGCGAAGCAGGACAGGGACGGGAAGCGCAAAAGCAGCGCATGTGGTAGTGGTCGCAGGGCATGGCTGCAGACAGGACAGGACAGAGAAGCGAGAGAATTGAAGCCTATCAACACATACCAGAACGCTACCAATGATGTTGCCCAGATGGGGGACGTTGTTGACGTAGGGCAGGGCACTGGTGATGAGGATGTTCTCCTTACCCGGCTGGGGCAGAACTGGTCCGTTTTTGCTGGCCATTTTTGCTGTCGTGTGGTTGATGTCCTGCTGTCGCTGGGCAGTTGGGGACTCGGCGACAAAGATACTGGAATGAACTCGGAGCCGCAAACAGACGGACGAAACCCCAATCGCGACATATAAAGTGGGGTGAGTCAGAAGGTGAGGGGCACAGTTGACCCTAACCCTGAGGAGAAGTGTCGTCTGAATAAGTGTGTCTCAGAGCCATGGCCGTTCCCCGCCTTTGTCCGATGCCGCCCGTCTCTTTCGGTTGGTCTGGTCTCTTCTCTCTTGAGGTTGCCATGCCTACGCAAAGGTACCTACCCTTGTTCGTCCCTTGCCGCCGCCACTTCTTTGCCTTTTTAGTGTACACACCAATAAGGCTATTGCTTCAATCAGTGCTTACTACCAATAAGCTCACCAAGCTTGTTTCGACGTCTATCGTACAGAGAGCAGCGGTAGCGTATGTAATTCAACATCCTCAAATAGGTACTGTATGGATGCTCAATCCAACATTGTCTGAATGTCCAAATGTCGTGGCCTTGTTTCCTCAGATTTGGAAGTACAGGTCGATTTAGGTAAGTATTGCGTGAACTGGCCGGGGCGAAAACCCAGACGGACAGTGCGGTGGATTCTGAGCCTAGAACAGGGGCAGCTGCTTAGGGGATCGTTTCAGGGATCACCTCCCCTGGACTCGCCCTGACGTCCGCAGTGGATCCATCGTCCCAAAATGCGGGGGTCTCGGTTGGTGCCGGCAGGGTCAGGGCTCCGTCTTTGGCGTGAATAGCGTCTCCTTCAGGGCTTCTCTCTTCCATTTCAGGATCGTGCCCTGCTAGCAACATGAAACGAAACATCCAAAATCAACATGGAACGAACACGACCTTGGCAATGTAACCATACTCGGTCAACATCTTGAACCACAAGATTCTTATCAAGCTGGCACTGCCTCCTTCACGTTTCTTTTCCTGTTCCCGGTTATCGTTGGCATCTCCAACGTGGTTTAACCAATGTTTCGAAGCATGGAATGCCGGATCGCGGCTCCGTGAGTTTGAGTGTCATGGAGGACGACCAGGCATAGTTGTCGAGTACGACTTCTCTGTATACATACCTACTCAGCTGTCCGGTAATCAACAAGTTTTTCTTTGGCAATCATCGTGCAGTGAAAAGTCATCAGTCATGTCTCCCAAAATGAGCACAAGGAGATCCTCCAGATCGTAAGTTGCCGGCTGCCGGCCTAGCAATCTGTGTCAAGTCAAACCCGCTTACTAACTTCAACAGGCGGCTGGGATCGGAAATGGTCCAGGTGCTCGTGGGCAAAGAACAACGCGACTTTCGAATGCACAAGAAGCTCCTTTGCAGAACCAGCGTCTTCTTCCGCAACCACATCGAAGCCGCCCAGCAAGAAAGCAAAACGACCAAATCCGAATCCGAAGACTCGGTCCTCTGGCTCCCCGAAGAATCCCCCGAAGTATTCGAGCTGTTCATCGTCTGGCTCTACGACCGTCGCGCCTTTCAAGCATACGTCGACAGCGCCGTAGAAAAGGCCTCGAGAAATCGACACTCTCCCACCTCCTCTCCTAGCCGAATATCTCCTGCTCGACATTCCCCGTCCCGGATGGGAACGACCAGACATGCGGAAACAACCGACAGTGAACGGCGGGCCCTTCGCTGGAACCTGGTTCGTCTGCATCTCTTTGCCGAGGTAATCGACCTCCCCGCTTTGCAAGACGACTCGATGGACGCCCTACAAGATTTGTACCTCCGCTGCGACTGGGACATGTCACCGGGGTTTATCACCTTTCTGTACGGGGATTGTTCCCTCGACAACGCAGTCAGACTGCGTAAGTGGGCCGTGGCAATGCTGGCCTGGACGCTGCACGGCGGGGACGGCACGTCAAGTGAGTTCGAGAAGCTGTTTGCTGTGTTCCCGAAACTCAAAGCGGATTACGGCATGCACTTTAACAAGATGGCGGCGAGCAAGGCCGATTTACGGATTAAGAACCCCCAGTTGAGGCTACCGATGAACAATCTGAGGAGCGAGGAGCGCTTGTTTGGCTTCAGGCAATGCTCGTTTCATAGTCATCGATCGGCAGTCGGAGAGGGGGTTTGTCCCCATTTGGTCACGGGGCAGGAAGATTCAGATGATATGGAGACTGGGTCAACCCTGATGGGCGAGGATATCATTTCGGAGGAGGAGGACGAGGAGAAGCTGGAGGGCGAAGCTGGAAGTTCGGATAGCGAGGTGATAATTACACCTGTGTGCGATATGGAAACTTCTTTCCTGGACCTCTCATAGCACGCGTCAGTGCTTTTTTTTTTTTTTTTTTTTTTTTTTTTTTTTTTTTTTTTTTTTTTTTTTCTTTTCATCTTTCTGGAGTTCGGGTCAAAGAGAGGCATCAAAGGCAACATACCAATACAATAATAGATCTGTTTAACCACTAATCCAAGCACATGTGTCAGTCAGAACCACCTATGTACTATTCAGAATAATGCACTTGCCCATGTTCACCCCTATTCCTTTGTTGATCCTACTCTGCAATGGACGAGAACTTGCCTCATCGACATCCACACATCGGGTAACCCGTCGCAAATCGCATCCGAAGGCTGGACGAGAACTCACAGGTCGCCACGGTTCGACAAGAAGAAACCAAAGCCAATGAATCCCCAAACAAAGACACAAGAGAAACGTAAACATGAGCACAAATGGCTTTTTGGACTTTTGTCTGTGAGACTCCATCCAAGAGCCTCATTGGTTCGCGCCAGATTCGGAACCACTTGCGCCTAAGCTAAGACCTTGAACCAGAGTCCAAGACCGATGTTGTCATCCTTTGACTGGAACCTTTGGTCTTCGAAAGCTGCGAGTAGGTTGCGTTGACCATCATTCGGCTGGATCATTGGAAATGGGCGTCTTGTTGAGGTGGAGAACTGATTTGGCGCAGTGTTTTGTTGGCGCCAATTCTGATGTGGTTCCTAGAGTCGTGATTGAATGGAGCTATACCATAGGACACGGAGAGATGACAACTTAATGGAAGTGTATGCTTTGGAGTAGTAGGAGGAAGAAATGTATATAATGGCCTTCGTCTCTCGCCTTTTCAGAGGTGAAAATTTTTGGAAATATCAGCAACAGCATCATCATCAGAACAAGAACCATCATCATCCACATCAATCAATCAATCTTTGAACAAAAAACATGAAGTTCACAACCACCACCGCCCTCCTCCTCGCCACTGGCATCACCACCATCGCCGCCATGCCGTGGTCTACCAAGAACTCGGCCAAGACTCCCTCTCACGTGTTTGAGGAAGACATCACGTTAGTCACCTCACTTCCATGTCGCTCGCTCGCTACTACTACTACCCCATCTGCCTACCTACCTACCTACACACTTCCCCCCGCAGCAGTTTGGAGTACTCGAACGAAATCGCTGCCCTATCAGACATTGCAGTTGATTCCCCTCTACTCTTTTCACAACTTCACAACACAGCTTGCATCGTGCATCGTGCATCGTGCATTTCACATTCCTCACCTGTTAAATCCCATGTATAAGTAGAGGTAATGCTAACGCAACGTCGCAATTCCCACTTTTATGCTGCAGTCTCCGCATCGAAGTGGTCCCCAAGACCAACAACAAGCACCGCCAGCAGTCTGCGAAGACAAATGACTTTGCTAGATTACTCAAGAACAGCGATGACGATGAGAAGCCCGAGATTTGCTGGAGGGCGTGTTTTGGGGAGGAGCCGAATTGTCCTGAGGGATGGGTGAGTTTTTTCTCCTTTTTTTTTTTTTCTTTTCCTTTTTTTTTTTTTTTTTTTTTTTTTTTTTTTTTTTTTTTCTGGTTTGTTTCCCTTGTGTGTTGTGCAAACCTTGACTAACTTGTTTCCTCGTCGGTGTAGCACGCAAAGCAGTTCGGTGGTGAATGCTGGACTTGCTGCAAGACTATTGAGGAGGATAGTCTTGACTTGTAAGATTGTCTCCTCTCTGGGCTGGGGCGAGGGCAGGAAATCTTGATTGTCTGCTACCATCTGCGAACCGGATGATAGTGCACTTGGGCGATGGATGCCGAAGTCTATCTAGGTGGAGAGGTACCTAGTTAGGGTACTAGCCGATATGAATCATGATGTGTTACGAAAGAGGTGATACAAGATGCCTTCGACACCTGAATGATTATTTGTACGACCGTCTTCGGTACATTGTCGTGATTTGTGAGTTGATTGGTCTGAACGACTTGAATTAGTTATTATGATGAAAATTGGAGAAAAAAGAGTTGGAAAGTTTCCGTTACGGTATGAGTCGCAATGCATGTTTTGTCGTTGGGGCGCGACTTCCCTACGTGGCTGTTCGCTTCTTGTGATTTGTGCCTGCTTTTCACCCGTTGTTCCTGCCTATTTTATTCCGCAACTCAATAGCCCGAATTGGCTGCCCTTAAAATAACGGATATTGGGTTCCTTCATGTCCCTATGCGTGTCGGTTCGCGAACTACTTTCGAGTGTCCGGTTGATGGTTTTAGGATTTTCCAATGTTCTTGCAAGGCATCCATTCGCCTCGATTTTGTGCTTCCCGCAACTCGACGTTGTGATCACCTCACGTACTACCGTGTATTCCTCTGGTGATTGGCTGTGGCATCAATGAAGCTAGCAGACAGGGAGCGATGGCGACATCGACCAAGAGACTTCGGGGCTTCTTGAATGGCGCTAACCACCACCACCACCACCACTTTCTTATCCCGACTACATCCCGTCAATATGATCTGTGCGAACCTCTCCAGCCATCAAAGAGGTGTGTTGCCATCAATTTTCTCTTGAGGTGGCTGGATTCTCTTGACTTTCTAAACATCTCTCAGCCGGATCACCCACATTGATTTGCCGTCAACTTGAACAAGCGTCAACGATGGATGCCCCTCAATTGCGCCAACAAGATTCAAGCCAAGACAACATATCTTGTCGAAAGCAAGAAGCTGCCCCGATATTACCCACAGAACAAAGAGCCGCGAATAACTACGACCCCACAAGTACCTCTACTGGCGAGGAATGGAGGAAAGATATAAAACCGTGGAGCCAGAGTTACGACATTCCTCATTCCTGCCGCCACTGTGGCCGAATCAAAGTAGTCACAGACCCGAAGCACATTTCCGGTACTCCCTATGCCATCAAAGATTGTAGAAGCGAAGAGCTTCCTTTCATCCGTCTCTGCATAGCTGACAAAGTTGCTGATCTGAGGCATGCGCTGGATGACGAATGCCCCCTATTTGAGCTTTGGTTTGACGAGTACAGAAACATGAAGGATTCGGAGCTGCTCGAAATATTTGATGTCGATGGCTCTGGAACGGTGCAGGCAGTACTCCAACAGACAGATGGAAGGGGTAAGCACAGAACGACAGAGATATATGGGTATTGGGATCTTCGCCTTCTTCTACAAGAGGGTCAATTAGAAAAGGGGGCCTCGATACTAAGAGCCATCATTCAGCCGGGTTAGTCATTCATTTCCACAACGCTACGTCGACATCTTGAGCCCTACAGCCAAGCTTCTTTCATGTTTCTTTCTGTTTTCCTTTTTTATTTCCATTTTTTATTTTATTTTTTTATATCTTTTTTTTGCTGACAATTACCAGATGAGCCAAGACAGACTTTGACTTGCGACCCAGGCGCTCTAGATTCGTTTGACATCTGTCGCGGTTTGATGTCCAAATGCCTCTCATCTCACCCTCTTTGCCACATGCCACCTTCCTCTTTTCTTCCCACGAGGCTTTTGTACGTTGAAGAATATGACTTGAGGCTTGTGGAGACATCTGAAATGGATAAGAGCAGTGGACAATGCCAATGGTGTGCTTTGAGTTACGTCTGGGGCGGCGATGTGCCCTTGAAGACTACCAAAGCAACACAGTTTATTCACAAGGAGCGTATCCCCATCGACAATCTTCCTCAAACCATGAAAGATGCGGTTGATGTTTGCCGAGGCATAGGCATTCGGTACCTATGGATCGATGCCCTCTGCATTATACAAGACGACCAAGAAGATCTCCGTGAAGAACTCAACCATATGCCCGAGGTCTACCAGTACGCCACACTCACGATATGCGCAGCGTCATCAACCAGCATTTACGACGGTTTCTTATACCGACGTGGATATTGGACTCACGGTTGCCGCCCGATGAATCTTCGCGTTGCGGCCGACTGCAGTGAGAGTTTCATCTTGTTTGTCTATATGCATCTGGCTTTCGGCGTGTTTGATCTCCGCAAAGACCCTATTTTTAAGCGAGCGTGGACGTATCAGGAGTATGTGCTCTCACCACACATATTGAGTTATCGGACTCACCATCTGGAGTGGAAGTGCAGGACGCACACTGAGCTTGTTGGTACCCCCGAGTTTGAGTTACCGATCACCAAGACGTCCATGACAAGCGAAAAAATTGATGGATGCGAGAAGGGGCAACAGAAAGTATTGATGACCAACCTTAGCACATACAGGTTGTCGTCGTCAACGTCATGGAACGACGTGGTTCAGGAATATACCACAAGAGCAGCATCCTTGGCCTCGGATAAATTGCGCGCTCTCTCCGCCGTCGCGCGGGTCTATCGCTTCGAAACAGGGAAGGAGTACTTAGCAGGCCTTTGGAAAGAAGACATCCCAATCGCGCTCTGTTGGGGTAATGGTCCCGTTGGTCCACAACTAAGGCGTGAGTATGGGCCTTTTCTCACCTCTCGACGGCCTAGAGAGTACCGAGCGCCCTCTTGGTCATGGGCATCAATCGACACGCCGGTGCACTACTGGCATGAACACTTCGGCGTGCCAATGAAGATGCGTAACCTACAGGTCCTGAGTACTGGCGTCACACCAACATACCCAGATGGAGAATTTGACTCGATTGCCTCGGCCTTCCTGGCTCTCCACGGCTTCGTTCGGGCCGTACCCCTAAAGACACCTATTGAGTTACAAAAATTCAGGACGAAAGATCCCTCGCATAGCGCGTCATCCATTTGGATTGATGAAGTCCGCACCAGCGTCTATCCGGACGCCTTTGAAAGTCAACATGAAACTCTGGATACTTTATGGTTGTTGCTACTGGCTGAGTACAACCACATTTATCACCCAATCAGAATCTTCAGAGGGCACTATACGGCCTATCGAGGATTGGTTCTCAGATCGGTCCCAGCGCAATCCAATACTTATAGCCGAATCGGACATTTCATAACTAAAATATATGACCCCAACAGTCGTGTTCGGGATCACTTGAAAGTCTGGACTCCTGCCAAGTTCTTGGGTTCTTTTGAGGAACGGACTATTACTCTCATTTGATAACATTCCTAGACTGTTGATGGAGAGCCATATAGTACCTCTACACTTTGTACTGGAAGGAAGTAGATGCTACCTAATGAACTGATGAATCATGCGAATAACTTGCAACAAAGCCCTCCTAAATCATAGATATGACTATAGCATAGGTAGGCATGCAGTATGGAGAACTACGGGTTAGACTCTCGGTTTTGAGGACCTGACGAGTGAGATGACGTTGTGCAAATCAAGCTGTGTTTTTAATATTTTGTGCAATTACAACTTTCCATTAGAGGTATGAAACACGCTGTTTCTAAGTCATCGAGCATCACAGAAGCCAAACGTATTCAGAACCGACTAGCTCGTGAATCAGAAAATGCACCATATTTGCGAATGATCTCTGGTTTCTTGTCATGGTAGAATACCTCCAGAGGTGTGAAGCATACCTAGGCAGGAAGCAAACACGTTGTCTGATGACAAGATGGAACATTCCATTGTCTCTTCAAGACGTCCAATGCCCTGGCATACATGAGTCATTGGGTAATGTACAGGTGCCACTTCTGAGCTGGTAAGAAAAGGAGAGATGATTTACCAACAGCGCCCACAATCAGAGGCAATGGTAGCAACAGACATTTGCGGCAAAGGTTCTTGATTACGAACTATGCTGCGCAAAGACTGCCTCCACTGACAAAAAGACACCGTCAATATCAAGGTTTGAGAGTATCTAACAATTCAAATTTGTAAACCACTGACGATTGCGCAATCACCATGGTTTCGATTGTCTCCTTGACGCCTTCGAATGCTTCATTGCTGCTGGCGGAAGTTTGAATGACAGTTTTGAGCCCTTCAAATTCCTTTTACGACAGAGATTCGCTATAAGAGCCATCATAACACGCTCAACATGCCAAAATGCTTACCTGGAGATCCACCGATGCTCCTCTTCTTACTTGGTAGTCAGAACAAGCAACGAATTATCAACTACCTTATTCATTCCTTGCATGATCGGTCACGAAAAATAGACTGCTTAGGGAGTGCCCGAGCCCAAGATGGATGCTACACATGATAGCCTGGCCGAAAGCCTACACAATCTCAGGGACGAATTATACAACGTGATTAGAAATCATCAAGGTCATGTCGGCGATCTCATTGAAGCGAAATTCGCCAACAAGATTTCTTGGGAAGACATCGACACCTTCACAGACGCATATTAGGAAAAGCTTCGCGAGTTTGGTAGGCATACCTCTCTTGATGGAAATTAACAACCATGGGTGTACTGACCAGCGGAACGCTTCCTCAGTCCTTGAGATCACCAGAAACCCACTCGGTGTCACAGAAGAAAGACTACAGGCCATGATTCAACAGCTTGAAGAACTGAAACAAAACCGCTGAACCAGTCGGCAAGTCTTCCTCCTTGCTTCCCATAAGCGGCGAAAGGATAAGCGCAGAAGGAAGGAATAAGAAGGAAGCTACCTACTACCGAAACTCCCCAAACCCTCGACAGCGATTGCGACCCATCCGCGTATCAGGACAAACTTCGAGAATTCGGTAAGCCAACCCTTCCTCTTGATGAATGAAGCCGACATTTACAGGTGTGCTAATCAAAAATTGCCTACTTCTAGTCTTAGAAATCATCAAAGATCAAGATAATATCCAGCTACGGAGACTACAGGCCATGCTTCGACAGCTTGAACAACTGGAACAAAACCGCTGAACCAGTCGGTAATTCTTCCTGCTTGCTTCCCATAAGCAGCGAGAGGAAAAACGCAGAAGGAAGGAACAAGAAGGAAACCACCTACTACCGAAACTCCCCAAATCCTCGAGAGCGATTGCGACCCATCCGCGTTCGACATCACCGTCGAGGGTGATCAGAACCATTGCTCTCGTGCTAACATGGCCTGTACTGTAGCGTTCGCCTTCAGCAGCCTGCGTACCAACCTAGACGAGCTCGTTCGCGAGCACAAAGACCCTACCCTTAATAAAAGAGGCGTCAACGGAAGGCCAACAAGAAGGCTGCAGATACTTCCGCACAAAGGGAGGAACGCAACAGAAAAGGAACGTAAAATGGAAGGCCAACAGGAAGGCAATAGAAACTCTTGGACCAAAATATCACCCGTAGGCAATTTCCAGCCTGGTACCTAGGTACCTGCAGAGCAGACAATACGACAAACTGCACAGCAACAGGGTGACTGCTGAAAAGAGTGCGTGAGGAAAGGAACATGACCAGGGGGAGGGGGGAAAAACAAAAAAGCAAGAGATATATGATAAAGGAAAGGAGTAATAGGGATGGAAGGACCTCACTGTCCATGGAAACATATCCTGCAAGCACGGCTTGCTCTTTGAATAACAGGGAAAGATCATCATTCTCTGGAAAGTACATAAAGGTACTTGGGGTACCTACGTGGATAGCAAAAAGGACAAATGGAGATTTTGGACTTTTGCTGGGGTTAAGCACACTAGCTGGAATATCACGCTCTTGAGAAACTATAGACGCTGTTCAAACAACAATAATATCAATGCAACCCTCGATAGGAGCACGGCTATCTAGTTATACTCATTCAAGCATTCATGCACACACAGATAATGATTGTGACATAAAACCATTGAGTGACATTGAGTGAATGTTAGGCATTATATAACGGTTCAATCAACGAGATATGTCACTACCATATAAGACTGGTATGTTTGTTAGTTTGGTTCTTCGGCCATGGGTTGAACAGGGGAGATATAGAGCTCTTATTGGCTTCCTTAGAGTTTTCGTTTGGAGCGGCCAACAATGACCAGGGTGTAATGCGCCACAGAAGCCTCTTTTAATGCCTCCATCCGTCTCCTTAAAGCGGGACCTTCGAGCTTAGAAAATACAAAAGGGTAGTCCCCTTTCAGTGCCTAGAGGTATCTATTTGAAAATCGAACACTTCCTCACTTTCGGGGCCTCTCAAGTGGAGATGGGCGTTCTTTTGTACCAAACTAACAAACATACCAGGGTTAGATTGTACGGGCGGAGGAAGTGAGAGGATAGAGGATTACTGCGCTCCCTGCGCCCGCTCGAAGAACTCGAGTCGCACTTACCGGCAACAGCCCTCTGCCGTCTGGGCTCGGTACTTACTGCTCCTAGTTGGGGGGGGGGGGGAGGAAAGAGTAGAGTGGATTCGTTGTGGGGGGTGGGTCATCATACGAGATTGAGAAGTGGTCGTTCATTATCAGCCAACGTATGCGCACAAAGCTTCTTGCTAGGTAGGTACTGTGGCGCCGAACTCCCATGCGCTGTTCTCTTTGATCAGCGCTGCGATAAACGTCAGCAAAGATGTAATCAGGCTCGTAAGCCCTCTTGCGACTATTGCCTGATGCATTTCGCGGCTGGACAGTAGGTATGCTGTCTGTGTTGATTGTACTGCCCGCGCGGGCGATGTACGAGTGGGTGAGTGTGGAGGTGTTGGACCTCGCTTTGATTCTCGACTTGCGAGTGATGGTTCGCTCCGCTGTTGGCGGAGTTGACGCCATCTTGATTAGAAAACGGAATCAAGGTCCATCTCTAAATGTTTCTCTAGATTCTAAAGATCAAGGTGAATGGACAATGCAAGTCGCTCCAGAGTTTGGCCGTGAGCAGCATTTACTGCCTCTGGTTGTGTGTGTGGTAAGAATCTGGGAGAAGAATGCGAGGTTCTAAGACCTCCCCAAAAGCTACTACTACCTTCTGGTATGTGCTCCTTCCAGAGCAATTGCACCGCTTGTCATCGTTGTGACACTGCACACAAGCTGCGCTTCAGGGTTTTGTCAAGGACTCGCGTTATCCATTGAGACAGATGATGCAGGGAATGGTGCATCGCTCTCGATGCTGGGCGGCCATGTTATTAAGGGTGTTCTTCTGAGTGGTCTCGGCGTGGTGACAGGAGGGCGTTGGGCGAGGTATCTGCTCGCGTTACGAGGCAGGCGGCGGGACGGGGTTGATGGTGATTATGCTGCTTACCTTGGGGGATTGAGCAACAGTTGGAGGAGAGGAGAGAGGGGGAAAAGAGAGAAGAAGAGGGAGAGAGGTCGGGGGAGGGGTTTGGTTTCCGTGATATAAGTAAATCCTTTTGTGTTAGCCGCGGAACCGCTTCAATGATAATATGGAATCTGTTGCCAACCCTAAAATCATATCAAAGATGCTGCAAGAAATCCCGCAAGGATCAGAAAACATCGTCAACGCTTTCGCGTGCGTCCTGCCCTGCTTCGCTCTTACTTTGGAGAATGAGCCGGAGGATTGGACTCCACCGGCATCGACATGAAGGAGAATGGGAAGATTCAAAGGCAGACAACTTTTTTCATGTTTGCTTACCAAGGATTTTCCCCAGAAGAGCATTCCAAGAGATCAAAATTGCGGATTCAGCTAGCCCTCAAGTTGACTCGACAGTTGATGCTGCAGGGAACTTTTGTTCAGTGAGATACTTTGAATTTGAAAGAAATGTATGTGGTAATGCCTCTTGAGATATTGTTCGATCATCTTGCAAGCGTCCCGACAGGTAATTGACCTTTATATCACGCGGAGTTGGTCAGAAAAACATGAGTGGCCGTCGTGTGTGGTTGTGAAGATGTTATTGTCTTATAAGTGGGTCCATCAAAGATGAACTCTTAATTCAGATATATACCACAAAAAGCTGCCGGTTAGAGATAACACGGTCTTTATGCTTCACATGGCTATCAACCTGACTTCTTGTCAAGTCAAGTTCCGTCGTTTTCGGTGACGAAGACGACGACAACATCAAGCCCAACAATTAGTATCTCGAACTGGACAAAGTCTCGGCGGGTGTTTCGCCGCCTCTTTAGGATTGGGCACGGCATTATCTAGGTACTGGTTCTATATGAGGAAAGGCATGACCAGAACAACTCCCCGAGAGCGAGGAATAAGGTTTATAGTGTTGTTATGAGTTGTAAGTCTGAGAGTCTGGAGCTTCCCTCAATGGGATCAGGTTCCTGACATGTGTATGGCCTTGTGCCCGCCACGACATTAGGTGTTTGGTTTTTTTTTTATGGATGAAAGAGAGAGAGAGAGAGAGAGAGCGGCGTGGTAAACGCCAACATTTTTGGTGTTGTCATTATCGGGAGTACCTACCAAGTGTGAATAAACTCAGATCAGATCGGCTCACTGGGCTTTAAATGGGGTTCAGGATGAACGTAGGTACATGGAGGGGTAGAGGTAGAGATGCTCGGGGTTTGCCAGTTTGGTGCTTTGGTTCACTTTGATAATGTTTAAAGAAGGATACTAGCGATGACTAGCGATTAGACTAGTTTCCCGAATTTGAATGTATTACTTTTTTTCTTCTTCTAGATAAAGGCCGTTCTTCGTGTGTTGATAAGGTTCTTTTGAGTGTTAAGATTTCACGGGTGGTTCTACTGCCTGGATGCTAACGATCGAATGTCAGCGCGAAAACGGCACGGAGAAGGGATAATCGCATACTCCAGGAGGTACAGCAGGTACAACACTTGTAACAAAACACGCTCTAATGCTGGTATATTTATTGATATGCATCCCCCCGGAGCCTCCATTGCTACCTAATAGAAGAATGATATAAAGCCAAACCCCAAGCGCCAACCCAAGCAAGGCACACGGTCTACTATACCGGTGCGTCATCAACCTTGCGCCTCCCATTATTCCTTGTGCCTCCTGTTGTTGTTGATCGCTCATGCCCTTGGGCGCCATCTAGTGAGGACGCTTCTGGCCCTGGCCTTGCGTTCCCATTCCTTGGAGACACTCTCTCACTCTGTGTCCCTGACCCTGATCCCGAACCTTGCGCCTGTCCCTGACTTTGACCCTGGCCATGATAATCCCTTAACAGACCCTCCCCTTCCTCCTCATGTATCGCAACTAGTGCTTCCTCCCTAAGCCCCGGCACACCAAGAGTAGTCTTGGGTTTATTTTTCCACCACCTTGCTCTCAGAAACCCGCTGACTAGATCCTGCAGACCACCGCCACCTGATGGTTTCCGTGGTACTGTCGTTGCTGAAGGTTTGCGGGGAATGAAACCCGGGAACCCGGTGGACCTCCTACGTCTCCCAAAATTCCGTCGGGCCGAGGCAAGATCGGTGGCTGCTCTGGGCGCAAATTGGTAGCTATCGCTTACTTCCCTTCGACGAGGGTGGAGGAGGGAAGTACCCTCGTTTGGATTCGTGACGGGTAAAGTAGTGGAGCGTCGCCTGCTGCTGGAGAGAAAGGCTGGGGAGGACGTGGAGGAGTGGTCGGGTGGCGTGTCGCGGTCTTCGAGCTCGTCCCAAATTTCGGCGCATTCGGTCCATCGGTTCTTAGGGAGGGTGCGGATCGATTGGCCGGCTAGAGAACGCTGGCGCTTTGGTTGCACCCTCACCACGACGGGCCCGCCGTCTTGAGAGGTGCCGTCGCCGAGCCGGGATTGGCTGGCGCTGAAGGTGTTGTAGCTGTACAAGCGTGGGGAGGGAACGCCGATGCGTTCCTCTTCATCTTCAATGTCGGAGCGTAAGAGAAGGGCTTCTTCGTCGTTTTCGTCTTCGGTGTCTTCGACCAGGCCCATTCCTGGGGCGAGTGTCGACTGTCCGACGCTGGGAGTGTGTTGTTCGTCGTGGAGACGCCATGACAGTGCCAGGACGCCGGCTAGAAGGATGACGGTGCCGAGGGTGATTAGGCACGCCTGGAGCGGGCTAATCAGTTCGGTCTGATCAAAGTAGATTAGGCCATCTAGAATGGCGATGATGTTATAGATGCAAAATATTAGTGGATATAGAACCGAGGTCGAAACCAGTTTCAGGCCGCGGTGTAGGTAGTAGAGTTGGCTGAGAGCGAGCGTGACGAGGGCCAGAAGAATGACCCAGGATTGCCAGTGGACAAACTGGTTATCGCCGTCCACGATGGTCTTGACGAGCAGTTCGACGGCTGACTTGGCCACCAACAGGGAGTGAGCAGACAAGATGCCACTTATGCACCCGTATGCAAAACCCCGAGCCAGGCGGAACCGGGAATGCTGCATCAGCTTCGTAAAGTGGCTAACCACATCTGTCGCGATCGCAATGCCCAGCACCAGGAATCCCTGAAACACCATCCATGCCACGAACGGACCCCGTCCCAACAACTCCAGCAGCTCGCTCAGCTTGTGCGCCGGCGAGGGAATAGCCCCGAAGATGGCGATCAAGACTGCGCCGCTGCAGACCAGCAAGGTTCCCCATAGTGACCACCTCGTGAAGGGTTCTCCAAGAATAAGAGTGGCGCATATCGAGTTGAAGACCAAACCGGACGCTTGGAGTGTCGAGAGAACGGGTAAAGGGAGGACCGATATCTGAACCGAGCTCCCGATGACGTTGGAGATGATGAACATGCCCATTCCTACCTGCCACCTCCTTCTCCGGTATGGCGGTCGTCGAACATCGTAGGGCCCCTTTTCATCTTCGAGTATGTGGGACTTTCGTTGCAGCGTGAGGCCGAGACTTTGCACGCTCGTGGATATCAAGCCGACTATAATTCCGAGCTGTGGTTGCGCATGGAAAATTAGGAGTTGTCGGTGGAAAGATGGAAGTGTGTCGAGTGTTTAGCTTACAGCAATGCTCCCTCCCGGAGAGATGCCGCCAATGAGCCCCATCGCGCCTGTGGTGTGAGGCTATCTTTCACCCAGACAGCCAGAGGGGCGAGGTGGCGGCTATTATGCTATGTTTGCATGGGGGGAATCTTGTGACGGAGATGCCGCTCGGTCGCTGAGGTTGTCCGGGCGAGTTGTTGGGTCGAAGGGAGAATATGTACCACAACAAAGAGCGTTGTTGGCTATGATGGAATCGACGTGATTCGAGCGCACGAGACCCGGATCAGGTGCACAATCGGTGAAGGGGGCGAGAGTTTGTCGTCCGGTTAAATTCGGTAGTGTAGGTAGGTAGTCCAGACCTAGGTGTGTCGTCGCAAACGGTCGAGTCGGTCGTGGGTATAAAAGATACGTAGCGAGGTATTGTAGTATGTAAGGTAATTAATAGTAGGTTGCTGCCGCCGTGAGGACCTCGCTGGACAGTGGACTGTTATAGGGTCTTTCTCCCTGATGTCTGACTGCAGGGCACCTCAGTAATATGCGGCCGCAGGGCAGGCACGGCAATGGAATGGCTATCGACCTCTTGTAAACTGGAGTACAAATCTCGGATAGATCACTGGGCAAGCTATCACGAAAGGAGTGGTTGAAGGAAAGCAGCCCGAGGTAGGTAGTGGAAGGGGGGAAATTGTGTATTCGAGAGACGAAACATTAAAACTCTTGGAAAAAGACAGGGCAACTTCCATGAACCGGGCGCCCGCTACACTAGAGGTATGGAGAGGTAGAGGTAGGTATGGATCGGGCCTGGACGCATGAATAAGTGGAAGGAACAAAACCACCGGGCGTCGTCGACGTGACCTCCATGGACCCAAACTCTGCCGTGTTCAGCTTTCTTCCTTTCCTTCCATCTTTCTGCAACAAGGAAAGATGCGTGGAACTGCCTGGCTGGCATCCACATGGGTCACCGCGCGAGACCTGACAGGCTGCCCTGGAGGTGCCCGCTCGGTCTAGCGCGACGCTCTCACGCGCAGTGCAGCGGGTGTGCAGCACATGTCCAGGCAGTCAATGCGCTACCCTATGGCTGAACGCTACTAGGTAAGGGGAAGACTCCGTTCGCTGCGAGTGATTGACCGCGGTGCCCTGAGGGTGGCGGGTGAGTCCAATCAGCTGACATGGGGCCTTGGTTCCACTTCCCTCTCCTTGAGGTCCCTCTCCTTGAGGTTGTCGGGTGGGTGTCGGTCGCTTTGCCAGCCGGACATATCACTTGCAGCTAGACGACGGTGATCATAGGTGTCGGGCTGGTGACGAACCCGGGCATGGAATTCATCCTCATTCCTCAAAGCGGCGGCAGGCATCTGATAGAGGTACCTCTACACTACCACCGATAGGACTGAGGCTGATGTCTTTGTTCGAGGTCTCCAAGCCTGCGACGGGAGGTGGGGCTTACTGTGGCTGGTGCCTGCCGCAGTTATCTCAGGTAGGTACCTAGGTAGTAATGCCTGGAGTGAGTGCTGTTCTCCAGTGAGGCAGATCCCCGGGTCAGTTCGAAGCTCTGCACTGCAGCGGGGCGACAGCGAGCGACTCGTGAGTTCAGTTGGCTGAGTGATGTCCACCACCACCACCACCACCAGCACCACCACCTAGCTGGAGGTTCAGTTCGTTGCCCAGGGCCGGGGTTGCTGTTGCCAGCCTTTCTGGCTCCATCCCAGTGCCAAGCCAGCATCATCACCCTTCCCCAAGCTGCGTCAACGGGCAACAACAACATCCATTAGTCGACGTCGTTTGACGATATCCTCCGTCTAAACTAAATACTACCAGCAACCGCGATACCCTTTGAGCCCTGTTTTCCACTTTTGATAGATCGCCATCCCCTCAACGTCCCTACACCTCACGTCTTCGTCGTCTTACACTCGACATCGATCCAAGTTAGCTCTGCCCGCCACGAGCTTCCCCTCCCAAGGACGACGACGACATCACATCCTCCATCACCGTCCTTCGGAGACCCGAACCACCACCACCACCACCACCACAACACCTATTCCCTAGAGTGCCTTCATTAACACCCGCCAAAATGTCACAAGTTCACGCCTTGTCCGACGATCAGGTAGAGCCAATTCCGTCCAGTCCAGATAACCAAACCATGCAATGCCAGCTAACCAAAGAACCACGCTGCCCACCAACCAGGTCGGACAAGAGCTCCGCAAGATGACGGCCTTCATCAAGCAAGAAGCCGAGGAAAAGGCGCGCGAGATCCAGATCAAGGCCGACGAGGAATTCGCCATTGAAAAGTCCAAGCTGGTCCGCCAGGAGACGGACGCCATCGACTCGGCCTACGCCAAAAAGTTCAAGCAGGCCCAGATGTCGCAGCAGATCACGCGGTCGACAATGGCCAACAAGACGCGACTCCGGGTCCTGGGCGCGCGCCAGGAGCTGCTGGACGAGATCTTTGAGGCCGCCAGCGCCCAGCTCGGCCAAGCCACCCACGACCTGGGCCGCTACAAGGACATCCTCAGGGACTTGATCCTCGAGGGCTTCTACGCCATGAACGAGCCGGAGCTGGTGATCCGCGCGCGCCAGGCGGATTATGACGCGGTCAGGGAGGCGGCGGGGTGGGCGAGCGCCCAGTACAAGCACAAGACGGATAAGGATGTCAAGGCGACGATTGATGCGGAGAATCCCGTTCCTGAGGGGAGGTAGGTTATACATACACACACCATGCTTCGGGCTGTGGTGAAGAGGAAGAAGAAGAAGAGATGATGCTAACAAGAGTTGATATACAGCGCCGGTGGCATCATCATCGTTGGCGGAAACGGCAAGATCGATATCGACAACACCTTCGAGGCCAGGTTGACCCTGCTTAAGGACAGCGCTCTCCCGGCGATGCGCAAGGCTCTGTTCGGTGAAAACCCCAACCGCAAGTTCTTCGATTAAATGCACCACTTTTTTGGAAGGCTGCGAATGCGCAGAAGGCCTACAACAAAGCTACGGCACCTGGTGTCCAGGAAAGTGAGAAAGGGGTCCTGTGGACAAATCTCCAGAGTGAGACGAAAGCCGGAGGTGTACACCAGAGCGTTGGGTGCTTACTTACTACTCGTTGTTTGATGATGTTCAATGACAAAGACGACAAGTTAAGCCAAGAAAAGGTTGGCGAAGGAGTATGGTAGGTGGTTATGGATGATGGACGAATGCATGCATGGAGGATTATCATGTTAGAGTTTTGTATGATACAGTTGTTTTCGCTGTTTTCCCCTCTTGTTTATCGCAAAGCAACTGTTGTTTCACGCTGTTGGCATCCTTTGAGTTCCTCTAGACTTTGCCAATCTTTGAGAACTGTACGTTTCCTGACATGGCCAACCATTTACCTCGTATCTTAACGCTTCTATATTGCCTTTCATTCCATATACCGCAGACGAACAAACAGGCAAAGCAAGCCGAATATACACCGTACCCAATAACCCACAAAGTTCATCAGTAGTAAACAGAGTTCCTCATAACGCTCAAACACCAAACATGTCCATATATCCCAGTAAAAGCCCCCATTCAAGCCTCCTCCGTCTTCGCTGCCCCCGCCGTCGTCTTCCCCAAAAACCTCCTCATAAACATCTTTTGCTCCACCCCCTCCCTCTCCCTTCTCTGTTCCCGCTCCCTCTCCTCCTCACTATCCACGTCCTCCCCCTGCTTCCCATACCCAGTACTACCACCACCCAAGATCCCCGCCCCTCCTCCCGCAGACCGAATCCCAAAGATATTCGTCCTGCTCACCGGCTTCGTCCTAACCGCCCACTCCAATTTTCTCTCCAAGTCTTTTAGCTTGACTTTGGCTTCCAATCGAGAAATCTCTGCCGTTGACCCGGATTGGTCGTGTATGTTGGACCAAAGAGTGCGGATGCGGCGGGTGAGGAGGTCGATTTGGCGGTTATGCGATTTGGTTTCGGGGTTTAGTGTTGTTGTGGTGGATGTTGTTGTTGTTGTTGTTGATTTAGGGAACGGAAGGGAACCAGAACCAGAAGAAGAAGAAGAGGGAGGGGGAGGATCGCCGTCGCCGATGGATATGCGTAATAGGTCGGTTTGGGCCGAGAGAACAAAGTAATCGGCGGACGAGGAAGAACGGGTCGTCTGAAAGTGGGGAGAGATGTCGAGGTAGGAGAGAAGTAAAGGGAAGGAAAAAGTCTGGGAAGGGTCGTGGAGGGAAAATTCTTGGATGGGGGAAGAGGGGATCTTCTTGGATGATGATGATGATGATGATGATGATGATGATAGAGAAGAAGGGGGGAAAGAGGGTAAAAGAGAGGTGGAAGCGGAGGCGAAGAGGAAGGCGAGCGCTAGGCGGCGGCGGAGGTTGACTAGTTTCGGGGTTTGGTAGGGTAGGGCACGGAGGGCGTCCGAGAGGAGGGAGGAGTCCGTGGTTAGGGCGTAGAGACTGCTGCAGCAGGAGAGGCAGAAGGCGTCGAAAGAGGAAGAGGGCACGGCTTCGACGAGGTTGATGAGGGTGTGTCGAAAGGTGGAGTGCAGGTCCGGGTTGCGCCGGATGAGGGCGTCCATGCCGAGGCGGAGGAGGAGGGTCGTAGAGCGGGTGAGGGAGTCAATGGACAGGCCGTGGGCGGTCTCGGATAGGATGCGCAGGACGGTGCGGAGAGGGGTCCAGTCCCGGTCGATGTTGTAGGGACGGCCGGGGTCGGGCTTCGTTTGCTGCCCAGTGCCGTCTTCTGATGGTGATGGCGTCTCGATACATCGCTTGGGTGTGCCGATGGTGCGGAATAACTGGGTGATACGGTCAGGTGTGAGGAGTCGGCCTGCTTGTTCGAGACATATCCCTAGAAGTCGGAGATTGGCTTCTCGTAACCTCCGGGTCTTGACGAAGGGTAATTCGTCCACGATCCAGATAAAGATGTCGTCGGGTATGTTCCGAAGTTTGCACTGGAGATGGTACGGAACTCCGCGCTCGAGGAGATCCAGTCTGCCCTTTTGTGGCGCCAGGATTTTCCAAACACCGGTGGCTGCGTGCTGGGGAAACTTGTTCCGGAAGCCTATGGACAGATCGTCGACCACTTTGTGCCCATGGCTCTCGTCAAAGAAGTACCATTGTTTACGCTGACTTGTGGCTTCCGTCCTCTTGACGGCCCTCAGCAGCTTCTCCTTCTTGGTCTCCTCCTGACTGTCCTCCGCTTCGGACAGCATATCCAGCATGTCGTCATGGAGCGTGGTTCCCTCCTTCTTAACAGCAAGTGGCTCGGCTCGTCTGTTGTCCTCTTCTTCATCCTCGGCCATGAGTGCCTCAACTCGCTTTTCGCTTTCTGCGATCTTCTTGTCTGCCTCGGTATGCTTCAAGATGGCCTTCATGTCGAACTTGTGCTTCTTGTTGAAGTTGATGGGTGAAATCACAAATTTGGCTGAAGCCACCCGCTTTGAAGCCGGCCCCTTCGTCGGGCTTCCGTTTGCTCGAATGGACATGGGGACTTCGGTCTTTGGTTCGGCAAAGAGATCAGGCAGGTCATCGTCTGATGATATGAAGTCGCTGTCGCCGTCTTCTTCTTCGTCGGATGCTCCAATGACGGCATTTCGATCTCGTACCGGCTTCAGCGCAGATCGGGGCTTTGGTGGTGTTGACAGAAGTGCCAAGGGCGAATATGGAGGCGGTACGGGAGACCTGATGGGGAGTGATGATTTGAAACCCGTTCCTGGCGTTCCAGGCATTTTGAAGGGCGACATTGCTGCCCTGATGGGCGATCGTGGGATTGAAGATGGGGGAACCTGGGAACTCCCTTGAGAGTCCTGCGAGTCCCGTGGGGCCGGCTTGAAGAAGCTGGTGATTGCAGCGTTCTTGGACATTGTGTTGAATTGTTGGTCTGCTCGACGACGGACGTTGACGATGCGATGCTGAATTTCAGCAAGTCAGAAACAATATGGGCAACGAACGGTCTGCGCTTGCCTCCTAGAACCCCCCCTAATCAAGGACCTTGGACAGCTTGGGCGTCAAGCAGACGGAGGTATGATAAACATGTGTAATTGATATTCCTATCTCATCATGCTCGCTGTCTACCAGAAAAAGTTGGTTGTTCATTGAGGTCCTCCCGTCGTCGTGTGAAGAGACGCGTTGCTGCAGCTTTACCCGCGTCGCAGCGGCCCGCTTCAATTTACAGTGCATGTGGATGGATTTGACAGGATCCCCATCAACTGCCCCGCCAAAAACGCCTGGCGGCATGTTCTCGGGTTAGGGCTAAGCGAAAGAAATGCAAGCTGCAGTGCTTTGAGGATGAAGGAGCCTTTGAAGGGGAAACCTCAAACAATGAACACTCAACTTCAATGAGGTTGTTGTCGGAAGACGGATACCTACCTACCTACCTAGCTACCTACCCAAAGACCACCGCTTCGCATCGGTGCGAGCCTTACCTTTCTTTCTTTGTCACGGTCAATACTATCCATCCACCTCCATGACAACCTTACCGACGGGATCATAGTGACTCAGCCCATCATCAATCCGTTACTCAGGAGTACCAACTAAGAACATGCTTACTCGATCTCACTTCGAAAGTCGCTCCATGACAGCACATGATTGGCCATTCGTCAACTGTGAGTGATGTCAGCCAGAAAGCCAATGGCTTCGCCAATACACCACACTACACTACTTCAGTTTTGTCTGCCGCCCAGTTGACCATAGCGCATACTCAAACAACTACGTCGGGTAGGCCGAGAAAGCGGAATACTTTTCTTTTCTTTATTTTGGCAAGTTCAAGACGTCAAACGGCAGGCACGGAAATTTCATTTTTTGAGAGTTTTTGGGCTTGGGCGACCCCTGCCAGCTTGCATTGACCAGTATGTCGGAGCTTGGGGTATGGTATCGGGCAGACAGAAAACTTACCGTTTCCAGTTGGGAGGGGTGACCCAACTCGCTCGCGATTCCGTTCGCTTCTTCAGGTCCATAGGTCATTCTTGGATTCCATGCCGTGACGGGGAAGGGTAAAAGGCCTTGTGTGTGTGTGAGATCTGTCACCTACTGGAAATTTTGCGAGGGTTGGGTTGGGAGAAGGACATTCAAGGGTCGCGAGAGGATATCAAGGGTCTCAGCTCCAACGAACCAAAATCAACCCGTCGGGCGATGATGCCATCCCGAATTCCCTTTTCCTTTTATAGCATCTTTTTTTTTTTTAAATAACTCAGGACCTTCGATGTCGCCAATCCGTGGAGCCATGCCTAGTGTATGTTGTAGTATGAAATGTTCTTCAAGTCTCAAAACTTTCGCAGTCAAACACTTCAGGTTTATGTACCTCGGCCATTCATCTGTTTTGTGTTATCAGGCCGTCACAGCCAAGTATTCACAGCCTCAATTCCTTTTCAAGCGTCGTTCTTGAGATCCCTTTGCCTGCCTGCCTGTTTTATCTGATCCAAGAAATCGTCCGTCATATAACACATGGGTGAAACTGTTAACGATTGCTAGTAGTAACTCATATGGTAATTTCAACACTTTCGCTAAAACCGCCTCCTTCCATGGCGAACGCTTGGACGTCGTCAGGACAGACTGGACAGACGTTAAGGCTTCGACCGCTTTGCTAGGGTGACCCCAGTCTTGGTGGTTACGACTAAATAAAGGACAAATCCATTTTAAGTGAGTGCTATCGATCCATGCGTGCTCTGGAAAAGGCTTATCAGAGTTCATTTTCTTTCTCTCTCTTCATCTGGTCCCTTCTGCAAGTCCAGCAGCCGGGTTTTGAGCAATTGAAGTTTTGCACTGGGTTCGGCTTTGACTCCCGCCCGTCTGTAGCGTAGACGTAGATTCTTTGTCAGCGGCCAAAAGTCTACCTAGTCTAAAAAGGCTACCTCTACCGTACGCTGCGTCGCTGACATCATCCAATCCAATCCAATCCGATCGATTGGATCCAATACACTACATTGATACACTACACACCGTGATGCAGTACAGTACCTTGGCTTTCGATGAACCAACTGAACACTGAACCCAAAAAAGTCCCCTCGATGCAATGTTTGTTGGTCCAATCATCAACGGTTCCAGTTTTCCAATCCAAAAAGAATTGTCATCAGTTGCATGCTTGCTGTGTGTCTCAATTGTGCTGATGAATGATAATCAAGGGTAGGTACGTAGGTAAGCAAAGGGTCCAAACTGGGTCTCATCCATCCATCCAATCCATCCATCCATTCATCCCTCGGGGGGGGGGGGGAGATACCGATGGCGGCGGCGACGACGGCGCACGCACGCACGGTTCGTTACACTACACACAGAGGTGGACAAGTTTCATCGTTTTGACTTTTGTTTTTTTTTTTCTCTTTTTTTCTTTCTTTCTTTCTTTTGCCGGAAAGTTTAAAAATAGTAGCCATACGTAGTACGTTCGTTTCCCTGAAGCTTGGTGTGTGCGTACTATGTGCTCCGATCGGGTAGTCGAAATATTTGTTTGTACAGTTTTTTTGTGTGTGTGTCATGTTACTTACCTACTGATACCGAAAAGTATTTCGAGTTGTTCGCCAGTTACTTACTTACTTACTTACGGTGTGGTGGTAAAGTCTAAAACGTCATGGCATCTTTCTTATTTCTCTCTGTAAGCGTCATCATAAGGACTCATGATGATTCATCATCACCAGCTTACACAAGTCCCGATTTTTAAGGTGTGTGTGTGTGTGGTAGCATAGCAGCATTGAGTTGGGGTGGCCACGCATCGATCTTGGGGGTATTGTTCTTGGCTTTGTTCGTTGTAGTTTGCACACAGTGTTCGTCTCTTTTCGGTTAGTAAGAGATGCTGGCAGAGTGCCAAGCGAAGGAACAAGTGAACATTCCAAAACCGCCAGACTGTTGTTGTGTGTGCTTTTGTGTATTTATTCACCGTACTGTACACTACATTTGTATTATGGACAGAAGTCTCACTAAAAGGCACCCGACAAATAAGACCCGAAAATGGTTGGAGCCCTAAGTACCTCGCGAATCTTGCGCTGGATTTAGGTGATGACTGATATTGTGTGAACGGATGAACAAAGTCGCTGAAACACGGTTCACAGGTAAAATTGGCGTGTTACACCAGCACAAGTACAGTAGACTACTAATGTCCTCTGTTGATGCAAGTATGTACTCCCGGCACTATAGGGGACAGCTCGAATCCTCAGCTTTAGGGGGGGTTTTGATACCAAGGAGCGCCTCACTTACGCAGTACATGCAACTGGGAGAAATGTTTACATGTGATTGATGGGTCAGTCTGTAGAATATGCGTTTGCAAAAGGTCGGCTTGCTTGAAAAGATTGATAGGGGACATTATAGTAGCACCAACCATACCTGGAACCAAGCCCATCTCACACCTTCGGACATCAGACATCAGACTTAATCAGAGTTTTGAAAGCAGACTATTTGCTGGAAAGGGTCATCGTTGATTCAGGAGGCGGTCGACGTCGATTGTCACGAGATAGCTTTCCATATGGATGCTCTGTGCCATGCCCTGCCCTGCCCTGCCTTGCGTTTGCCCTGCTGGGTAGGTAGTAGTGTATACAGCGGTAACGGCGTACGCCTTGGCGCGGCACTGGGCTGGCAGCGAGCTCAAGGGGTTGAGCCGCAAATCGTTCGGTTGTTCACAGGCAGAGAGACACAAGAGGTCGGCTCTCAAACTGGCAAGCGGCTTTGCTCCAGTAGAGCAAAAGAAGAAGAACCTGAAGGGCTTTACTTGCAAGGCTCTTGGAAAGGGTTAGGACGGGAAGTCGTTGTTTGAACTCCATCCTTATCTTTCTCAAAGAAGATCCATCGAGGCTGTGAAATAGGGGTCGCCCGCCCGCCTGCCCGCCGGTCGGTGCTCAATCGGTCATCGGTCAAATCCTGTTTGCTTCCCTTCCTTGTCAGGGCCGCCTGGGCTAGGGCCTTGTCAACGACGGGGATAGAGACGCGTAGACGCGCTGTCAGCGGTGTGATGATGAATGCACTCTGGTCGTTCACTTTTTTTGGACAAAATGAAATCGCTGTAGAATGGCGGTTAAGACTGGCTGGATGTATTGGGAACTGGGGCACCCGGTCTGGTGGCGCTGCAAGTCATGATAGCGAGGCGGCGGATGGGCTTGTAGCATCCATTGGATCACTCACAAGGAAGACATTAGATTAAGATTCCAACGTTCAGTCCCAGTGTGAGCTGAAGACGGGTTTTCCAGAATACCTGTTGGTCCCCCCCATGGCTGCCGAGATACATACTGTAGCCCCTATTTTTCTTCCTTGGGTTTGGTTGGGCAGGGTGGCTCGATGAGAGGAGTCTTCCCCACGATGGAGTAGATCTCTTTAGTCCGCCTTCATCAAAATTGCGAGGATCTCAACAAGCGCGCGGGCGCGCGCGCCTCGGTCTTTTTCTTGCTGTTCTTGTGTGAAGTATGGTACATAGTACGTACTCACGAATCTGGAAGTTGTTTCGCAATGCACGCATATTCTCCAAGCCTTCCACTTCAAGAAGGCCGAGCATTTGGAACTGTGAGCCAAGCCCCGTCAGGCTAACCAGCTGCTGTAACACTTTCATTTTGCGGATCATGAGAACTTATACCTGATTGGGCAGGCGACTCCATACTATTCGTCGCCTTCCAGTTGGGGGTTTTCAGAAAGAGGAAAGGTTCCGAAGCTGGACAACGGGGGACTTTTTTATGCAACGCGGGCTTCGGGACCCGGGTTTTGAGTAAAACCCGAGAGAGATATGTTGCGTTGCTTGTTCCTCTGCATAATGCTTTCCTGATCTTCACGATGTTACCTAGAGGTGTGTATATGAAGTGGAGGTTTGGTATGTGTATATAGGTAATAACCGTACGTACCGAGAGCGGAGAGAAATACATAGCGAGACCTCTCCAACAGCGAACCTCAAACTTGCTTCCCACCTATAGAAAGGTAAAACTGCAAAATGGATAAAATGAAGAGGTGCATTGGGTGGCATCGCAAGGCGGGGAGGGCTTTATTACTTGAGTGGCTCATGGGCTGATGGACAAATGGCCATGGCCCGGAGAGGCAATTGTTCGGAATCCTATGGCTCTTCATCCCCACTTTGCTCTCCTGCGATCTCTGTAAGAACCAACAGGATCGACGACGGCTTCCATGTTTTTTTTTTTCGTTGCCCGCACGTGCATTGGTATCGATTTGGTGCTTTCTTACACACAGGCTTACCAGGGAGGGAAGGGCGGCGTCAGGGCGTCAAGCCTCTCTCGGAGCTGACAGCGAGGGGCCGAGCATCCCGAATGCCACTGTGGTCATTTTGAAGTGTCGAGGTTGAGGCATGGTAATGTTTCACGTGTAACCATTCCATTATGTACACAGAGAGGCAGAGGAATAAAGAAATGAGTTGGAGGTGGCCGGGCGAGGCATGTGCCGGGCATCGATTCCATAGCCATCACCGCCCACCGTACAAAACCAAAGGTCTCAGGTCGGACTATTTGGCGCACGACGGGGTTCACAACGGGGTTGGCCGTGGTGGTAACAGGCGGGAGTGGAGGAACAACGAAGGAAGGAAGGCCGGGTGCCCCCACCTTGTCGTGCCGCGACGCCGTAAATGATGAGCTTGAGAGAGGAGTCTCTTGGTTGCACTTTGGCGGTGGGCAGCAAGAGTGGACATTGTGTGAAGAAGGAAGGAGGAGGGCCGGCGTCCCTGGTTGGCTGGCGATGGGTTCAATTTGGATGATTACCAATTCCAGGGTTCGAGGTTGTACCAGATGGTTTCGTCAAAAACACTGTCAAGGAATTCCAGTGGTGTATCGATGTATTTGTCGGCCTTTACAGTCGTCCGTCCGTCCATCGGCCTCGTCCATCGGGCCGTTCACATGGATTGGATCTTTGCATCATTGTGGTGTATTCCAGATCCCTTGGCATCATAGGTAGGTCTTGAAGCTGAAAGGTACAGGGAAAGGTGTCTCGCCGCGTTGGAGAAAGGAAGGAAAGTCAGAAAGCCCGTGGAAAAAGGTTCCCTTGCCAAGAGACGGCGGGATCAGATTGTGTGCGCAGTATGATGGGTTTTCAGCCTTTTACACTATGGTTTCATCATGTCGTGAATGTTATTTTTTTGTATTTTTTACCTTTTTGTTCCATGCCGTGATCGCATCGGACTAACATGCAGCATAATTGGCTGATGGGCCCTCGAGTTCCATCTTCTCCTGCAGCAACTCTGCACTGATCAACAGCCCTGGATGGAGACAGGAAGCAGCAGCAGAACATTACCTCTAGGTTCCAGTCTTTGCCCGGCCGGTTTTTGCAAGCACGGGACTCCATATTTGTAAGCCCACTTGTAGGCGGTACCTACATTGGGCCGTAAATTTCCAGCCGGGACTCCCCTTGGTGACTGGTCTGAACGTGTATTTGACTCGTACCAGTGGTTACACCTGTAACAAGTCCGGTTCGTTGCTGGGTCCAGGGCTCTTGCCATGTCCATCTTTCCATTTTCTTGGCTTTGAGGTTTGCTGGCCCCAGAAAAGTCAACCCCGGCTTTCCCGGGCCCTAGAAGGAGCCCAGGCAGCGCAGTCCAATCCCGTCTTGCCCGCCCGCCCGCCGCCCGTCCAGTCCCTCCAGCTCCATGTGCTCAGACAGAGCCAGTGCCTGGCCCTCCATGCCGCCCGCTGCCCTGACCACCTCACTCACCTACCTAGTGCCCGCCTTAGGTAGGTAGGTTGCCCGTTCCTTGAGACCACTCGCTGTTCGCTACCTAGGTCCCGCCCGTCGGCTGCTATGCTGCGTAGGTGCTGTTAGTACTGTGCTGCTGCCTCATTCCCGTCAGCACTGATTCTGATCCATTCTCCCCTCCCGTCGCTTGTTGCAGACACTTTCCACATTCACAATTGATTGAACCCTCTCTTTCAGTTTCACACATGCACCGCATCCCATCATCTCGCCGAGTGCTGTGACGCGGGCTGCCAGGAAGTGGAATCCAATAACCTAATCCTAAACCACCGCCCTTCTTCTCCAACCGTCCAAGGGCGCCGAAACTACATTTCGCTCTCTTTCCATTTTCTCCCCCCCCTCCCCCTTCGAGGACGTGCCAGCCGCCGCGCCTGAACTCCCGTCTCAGATCGCTCCTGGTTTACGACTCCGACGCTCTTTTCGTGATCTTCCGTCCGAATCGACTAGTTGCATAGATTTCATGCCTATCGCCCATTCAACGACCTGACGCTATATCCGGAAAAAAAAGAACCACTACCTTCGAAACTCCATCCGCAATTCTCTTCAGTTCACAAGTTTTGCTTCCCCGGGACCCGCCTATACCGGAAACCGAACGTCACTTTGCATCCGAGTTCCATCACCTACCTACCTACCCGCCTACCTTGAATAGTATCGAACTAGGTCCCTTTGCCGTGCTGCCACCGGGCCATCAATCGCATTGCCAACCTTCGGATTGGCCCTTTTCGCAAACTCCAGTCTACTCCAACTTGCAGTGGCGACCTAAGCAGCAACATAGGCCACCTCGGCCATCCTGGCGCACAGCTCGGGCTGATCGGGCTCTGCCCGCGATTCCCTCATCATGACTCCCAGACCAGCAGACGAAGACGAAGGGGGCGCTGAACCGACACCAATAACTGCAACGCAACGATCACGATGGGCCACACGCAAACTCACCGTCAAGAGCAGTGGGCTGAAGCGCCTCTCATTGAAGAATAGGAACAACCATGGAAACGCTGTGGGCATTGAGAAGAAGAGGGCCTCGGGGCACTCGGGGAAATCCGACTCGACGGCAGGGCAATCCGACACGCCGCCGCCCACCGCCGGTGGTCACGCAGGAAAGGATGATGCGGACGAACAACACTCAGAACCCAGGACCATCTTCTGTGGCCTGCCATTAGCCGATGAGTTCAAGGATGACGAAGGCCATCCAACGCAGCAGTATCCGCGAAACAAGATCCGAACAGCAAAATATACGCCGCTGTCCTTCGTCCCCAAAAACTTGTGGTTTCAATTCCACAACATTGCCAATATTTTTTTCCTTTTCGTTGTTATTTTAGTTGTGAGTAGCCGTCTCCTCCACCGCTGTGCTGCACCGCTGCATCCGCTCTCCCTTGGGAGCCCCTTGCCCCCTGCCGATTACGCCCACCCCTGTTCAGGACCCAGAGCTAGCGATGCCTTCTGAGCCTCTAGTGTTGTTGATGCTGATGCGTAACCGTCTTTCTAGATTTTCCCCATATTTGGTGGCGTCAACCCTGGACTTAACGCCGTCCCTCTAATTGTTATTATTTGCGTCACGGCTATCAAGGATGCAGTCGAAGACTACCGAAGAACCGTCTTGGATAATGTTCTTAACAATGCGCCCGTCCACAAATTGCATGGCATTCCGAATGTCAACGTCGAGGCGGACAATGTATCTCTATGGCGCAGGTTCAAAAAGGCAAACTCGCGCTTCTTTGGTGCTCTGTGGCACAAAACCGAAGGACTATGGAAGAAGGAGGACGACAACCCGATTCTCAAGAACCACACGGCCTCGCACGATGAACCGGACCCGCGTATGTCAATGGAGTCGAGAACCTCGCGTGCTAGACGGTCCCTGAATGTCGTACGAGACGAAGTTGAGATGACGCCAGTTCCCTCGCCACTTCCGCATCAGCCGAATGAAATGGACTTCCCCGGAGAAGGATCGAGTCGCCAGGTGGACAACAAATACGCTCTGCAAGATATCAAGGGAGACTTGGTCAACCGCAACCTTCCCATTTCTGGCAAGGCCAGATTCGCCAAGGACGCCTGGAAGGGTTTGGTTGTGGGAGATTTTGTTCGTATCTACAACGATGACGAAATTCCGGCGGATATCATTATTCTGGCAACTTCAGACCCGGACGGCGCCTGTTACGTTGAGACCAAGAACTTGGACGGTGAAACCAACCTAAAGGTTCGCTCTGCTCTCCGGTGCGGCCGTGGCATGAAGCATGCCCGTGATTGTGAACGTGCGCAGTTCATCATCGAAAGCGAGCCTCCTCAGCCCAACCTCTACAAGTACAACGGTGCGGTCAGGTGGCTCCAGGAACTTCCCAACGACGAGGATGGCGACCCAATTCCAATGTCGGAGCCCATTAGCATCGACAACATGCTTCTTCGTGGCTGTAATCTCAGGAACACCGAATGGGCTCTTGGCGTCGTCGTCTTCACCGGCCACGATACCAAGATCATGATGAACGCAGGAGTTACTCCCAGCAAGCGGGCTCGGATTGCCCGTGAGCTTAACATTAACGTCGTCTACAACTTTACCATTCTTCTGATCATGTGTCTTATCGCGGCTATCGCAAACGGTGTCGCTTGGGCAAAGACCGACGCTTCTTCTTACTGGTTCGAATGGGGCTCTATCGGCGGAACATCGGGTCTCACGGGATTTATCACCTTTTGGGCTGCGGTTATTGTCTTCCAGAACTTGGTGCCGATCTCGCTTTACATTTCGCTCGAAATCGTTCGGACGTTGCAGGCTTATTTCATCTATAGCGACATCAACATGTACTACGAGCCGATCGATGCGCCTTGCATCCCCAAGTCCTGGAATATCTCGGATGACGTTGGTCAGATTGAGTACATTTTCTCCGACAAGACTGGTACCCTGACGCAGAATGTGATGGAGTTCAAAAAGGCCACAATCAACGGACAGCCGTACGGAGAAGCCTTTACCGAAGCGCAGATTGGTATGAGCAAGCGAAGTGGCGGCGGCGACATTGAATCTGAGATCGCCAGGATCAAGGACGAGATTGAGCAGGCCAAGGCACGCACTCTCCATGGACTCCGTGAGATTCACAACAACCCCTATCTCCACGATGAAGACCTTACATTCGTTGCTCCCGACTTCGTTGAGGATTTGGCTGGTAAGAACGGTCCCGAGCAGCAAAAGGCCAACGAGCACTTCATGTTGGCCCTTGCTCTCTGTCACACTGTCGTTGCGGAGAAGCAGCCCGGTGATTCTCCCAAAATGATCTTCAAGGCGCAATCTCCGGACGAGGCCGCTCTGGTTGCTACCGCTCGTGACATGGGCTTCACCGTCCTCGGTATGTCTGATGGAGGCGTTAATGTCAACGTCATGGGCAAGGACATGCACTACCCCGTTCTCAACATTATCGAATTCAACTCCAGCAGAAAGAGAATGAGCGCGATCGTCAGAATGCCTGACGGCAAGATCAAGCTCTTTTGCAAGGGTGCCGACAGTATCATTTACGCCCGTTTGAAGCGTGGCGAGCAAAAGGAGCTGCGCAGGGAAACCGCTGAACACCTCGAAATGTTCGCCGTCGAAGGTCTTCGTACTCTCTGCATTGCGGAGAAGGAGCTGACAGAGCAGGAATACTACGAATGGAAGAAGGAGCACGACGTTGCTGCTACTGCTCTGGAGAACCGCGAGGAGAAGCTCGAGGAAGTTGCCGACAAAATCGAACAGGATCTCACTTTGCTCGGCGGTACTGCCATTGAGGATCGTCTCCAGGATGGCGTGCCCGATGCCATTGAGCTCCTCGGCAATGCCGGTATCAAGCTTTGGGTTCTTACCGGTGACAAGGTCGAGACGGCGATCAACATCGGTTTCTCTTGCAATCTCCTCAACAACGACATGGATCTTGTTCGCTTACAGGTTAGCGAGGACGAGGCTGGTGTCCAGCAGGAAGCTGAGTACCTTCGCCTTGCCGAAGAAGAACTCGACAGGGGTTTGGCCAAGTTTGGCATGACCGGCAGCGACGAGGAGCTCAGGCAGGCCAAGAAGGACCACGAACCGCCCGCGCCTACTCACGGTCTTGTCGTTGATGGATTTACCCTTCGGTGGGTTCTCAGTGACACGCTCAAGCAGAAGTTCCTGTTGCTGTGCAAGCAGTGCAAGTCCGTGCTCTGCTGCCGTGTCAGTCCCGCTCAGAAGGCTGCTGTCGTCTCCATGGTCAAGAACGGCTTGGACGTCATGACGCTCTCTATCGGTGATGGTGCCAACGATGTTGCCATGATTCAGGAGGCGGATGTCGGTGTCGGTATTGCTGGTGAGGAAGGTCGCCAGGCTGTCATGTCTTCTGATTACGCCATCGGCCAGTTCAGATTCCTGACACGCTTGGTGCTCGTCCACGGTCGCTGGTCCTACCGTCGCTTGGCGGAGACGATTAGTAACTTCTTCTACAAGAACATGGTGTGGACATGGGCCATCTTCTGGTTCCAGATCTTTTGCGACTTCGACATCTCGTACATTTTCGACTATACCTACATTCTCATGTTCAACCTGTTCTTCACTTCTATTCCTGTCATCCTCATGGGTGTCTTGGATCAGGACGTGAGCGACACTGTGTCCCTGGCCGTTCCTCAACTTTACCGCCGCGGTATTGAACGGCTTGAGTGGACACAGACCAAGTTCTGGTAAGTATTTTTCGCACCTATAATAATATGGTTGAAGGTGTCCGCTAACAAATTCCCAGGGCTTACATGGCTGATGGTATCTATCAATCTGTCATGAGCTTCTTCATCCCATTCATCTTCTGTATCCTCACCCCTGCTGCCTCTGGAAACGGTCTCGACGTCCAGGAAAGGACAAGACTGGGTTGCTACATTGCTCATCCTGCCGTGTTGACCATCAACATGTACATCCTCATGAACACTTATAGGTGGGATTGGGTGATGCTCCTGGTTGTCTTCCTTAGTGACATCTTCATCTTCTTCTGGACCGGCATCTACACGGCCACCAGCTACTCGGGCCAATTCTACCAGGCCGCTCCCCAGGTCTACGCCGAGTTCACCTTCTGGATGGCCTTCATCATCACGCCGACCATCTGCCTGCTGCCCCGCCTTGTCACCAAGTGCATCCAGAAGCAAATGTTCCCTTACGACGTCGACATTATCCGCGAGCGCATCTCCACCGGCGAATACAAGGCTATTGAAGTGCCCGTCGTCGCTCCCGTTGAGGACGAAGCCCTTAAGGGTACCTCGTCTGGCTCCTCGGAATCGTCCAGCAGCCGCGCCAAGTCCAAGTCGTCCAAGCACTCCAAGCACACGCACTACGCCAGTGTCGACGAGGATCGCCGGCCTATCTATCCGCCATCCGTCAACACGCACCACACGCGCGCTCAGAACGGCAGTGACGGGACCAACTACACGCGGCACTCGCTTGACACCAACCAGATCGAGGACGAGCCGCCAATGGGCGGTGGACGCCCGTCCATTGACCGCGCCAGGCCATCGTACGATCGCTTGCGTCGGTCGATGGATCGCGAGCGCATCAGGCAGAGTCTGGAGCAGTCGAATGACTTTACGTCAGCTGCCAGGCTTAGTCGGATTGAGTCGACACACTCGGCGCAAAATCTGCCTACGCCAGGGGCGCAAAGGAGGTTTAATCTGACGACAGTGCGTAAGAGGGGCTTGTCGGTGTTTAGCAAGCAGAGTGAGGATGAGGTACCACATCCCGGGGTAGAGGATGAAGACAAGAGGGACGAAAGGCGGGATAGTCAACAATGACGTTTAGAGGGAGGAATAAGTGAGTTTGAGGTGAAGAGATAAAGTACAAAGGAACGAAGTGCATGCATGGCCACGAAGTTGAGACAAACAGATGGGACGAAGTTCGAAGCGAAGGGAACGGGAGGATTAGGGCAGGGAATGGAAGGAAAGGACATGATTTCATGGCCTGCACACATGACTTTTTTGGCTGGATAGTGGTGTTGTTGTTGTAGCTGCATGCTGTGTGCGAAGGATCACACACGGCTTTGGGGAGGGATGGTGGGGGTTTTCATCTATTTCCGTCTTGTTTTTTCTCAGGGTTTTGAAGGCTGCTGTTACTGCTACGTTCTTATACCTGCTGCTGCGATAGTATGTACTGCTGCTTTTTTTTTGGTCCTGTTTCTTTGCGGCCGTCGAATCAACAAATCTACACTACTTGTTGTTTGGTCTTTTTTGGTTATGGCTGCTTTGTTTCTTGTCACATATCATCACCACAGTACTAGAAAAGGCCGGGTCGAGTTAAGGAGATGAAGAGAATGGAGCAAGAAAGCAAGCAAGCAAGCCAAGCGAGCGAGTGAAGAGAGTATAGTATGGTGAGAAAGAAATAAGAGCAAGCCAAGTGAAGTACAACTCAAATCTGCAAAAGTAAAAAGTGTATATTATCTAATGATTCATTAACACCATGCGCACCGTTTTGATAACTACTTTTTGGGTCTTTGGATTCATGAATGGCTCTGTTGAAAGCAAAAGCAAGCGACATACCAGTGGGATGGGATGGTTGTGTGGTGATGAATGAATGCGTGGACTCGCACACTTCAGAAGGATATATGTGTTTGGTGCAGGATTAACTTGCTATTCGTGCTCGTGAGTTTAGGTTTATACAGTATATGTGCTCAACTTCGAAAAGGTTCCAGATCATTTTGTATAGCAGCTCTACCGTAAAATAAAGTAGATATAGACGAAAAGAACCCACGGGAAGGAATCCGCAATGCTTGCACGGTGTTGATAGGTATTGCTTTATATTCCTGGATTTCTTGAACAAGACAAGAACATCATTCCGTGTGTAGTTCAACAAGCTTTCCAGATTTCCCTGTCACATCATAAATGAGACTAGCCTTGGCCCTCGATTGTTTACTCGTCCTGTATGACTACTCCTTCTGAGTTACGTCGAGAAAAGGGGTCGGGGAAAAGAGAACCCTTGTGGCTGGCACTCACAAGCATTGCCTGCCGGGTGGCACCATATATGTGGGGTGTGCCTGCATCAGCTCACGAACACGCGCTTGACGGAACAGCTCCCCCAATAAGTAGCTTACCCCTGGAACTTTTCTTTTTCTCGACTATTTGAGCTTCTCCTACGCTAGACAATTACCGTTGCAAGACTTGTTGAGGCATAGCCCTGCTGTCAAGTTCTTGGGTGGTCTGCCCTTGGCTTCTCCAAGCTCACTCAGCGCAACAATGGCGGCGGAGATACCTAGGAGTCTGCTCGTGCAGCTCCGGACCGCTTTGGAGGATACACCGTACGTGCATAATACACTCTGCCTTTTCCCTCCTACACCTTTCCGGTACGCTCATAACCTTACTGACAAGCCCACCACAACAGGGTAGTAGGAAGCTACATTCCCGAATCATCATGGGCTCTCGTCTGGTCAGCCCTCGCCGCGCTGGCCGTCTGGTACATGGCGAGCCGCGAAGACCAGCCGATCCGCTACACGATTCCTCCCGCCAACTTCCCCAAGGAGGAGAACATCCTTGAAAACCCCTCGATCAAAGCCTCGGGTACCTCAGCGATCCAATGCTACGCCCCTGCCACCGGCCAATTCCTCGGCTTCGTCAACCCCTCGACCCCCGAAGGCATCGACCGCGCTATCGACCAAGCCCACGCCGCCCAGGTCGAATGGGCCAAGACCACCTTCCGCCAGCGCCGCGCCGTCCTCCGGTCACTGCTTCAATACGTGCTCGACAACCAGGAGGAGATCTGCAGGGTGGCCTGTCTCGACAGCGGCAAGACCATGGTAGACGCTCAGCTGGGCGAGATCCTCGTTACGGCCGAGAAGCTGCAGTGGACTATCAAGCATGGCGAGAAGGCGCTGCGCCCGGAGTCGAGGCCTACGAACCTGTTGATGGCGTATAAGAGGAACACGGTGCACTACGAGCCGCTGGGCGTGGTTGCTGCGCTGGTGAGCTGGAACTACCCGTTTCACAACTTGATCGGACCGGTGATTAGCGCGCTGTTTGCGGGCAACGGTATTGTAGTCAAGGTATCGGAGCAGACGGCTTGGAGCTCGCAGTGGTTTACGAGTGTGATCAGGGGCGCGTTGGTTGCGCATGGTCATAATCCTGCGCTTGTTCGTACGTATCACTGGTCTCTTGTTCCTACAGCTTACCTTGGCCCTTGCTAACAAACCTGTTCCGCACAGAAACCGTAGTCTGCTGGCCCCAAACGGCCAACCACATCACCTCTCATCCCAAAATCAGCCACATCACTTTCATCGGCTCCCAGCCCGTCTGCAAGAAAGTCGCCGAATCGGCTTCCAAGGCCCTCATTCCCGTTCTCGCCGAGCTCGGCGGCAAAGACGCCTCCATCATCCTCGCCTCGGCCCCCAAGTCCGACCTCCCTCGCATCGTCAACACGCTCATGCGCGGCACGTTCCAAGCCTCCGGGCAGAACTGCATCGGCATCGAGCGCATCGTCGTCGCCCCCCAACACTACGACACCCTCCTCTCCATGCTCACCCCGCGCGTGCGCGCTCTTCGTCTGGGTCCCACCGCTGATGTGGGCGCCATGATCTCGGATAACGCTTTTGCTCGTCTCGAAGGACTGGTCGCTGACGCCGTTAAACAAGGCGCTAGACTCCTGGCCGGCGGCAAGCGGTACGCACACCCTGAATACCCAAGCGGTCATTACTTCGTGCCTACCCTTCTCGTAGACGTTACGCCGGACATGGCTATCGCGCAAGAAGAGTGCTTCGGGCCCATTATGGTGGTGATGCGCGCCGCTTCGTCCTCGGCAGAAGACATCCTCGCCGTAGCCAACGCGCCCGACTTTGGCTTGGGCAGCTCCGTGTTCGGATCGGAATGGGATTCCACGCTGCACGAGGTGGTCAGGGGGTTGAAGGCGGGTATGGTAGCCGTCAACGATTTCGGAGCTACGTATGCGGTGCAGCTTCCCTTTGGAGGCGTGGCGGGGTCGGGATATGGAAGGTTTGCGGGCGAGGAAGGACTGCGGGGGTTGTGTAATATCAAGGCGGTTTGTGAGGATCGGTTTGGTTGGCTGGGTGTGAGGACGGCGATACCGCGGCCGATGCAGTATCCGGTTCCTGATCAGGAGCGGAGCTGGAGGTTTGCAAGGGGCGTGGTGGAGGTTGGGTATGGGATGGGCTTGGGGAGGAAGGTGGGTGGGGTGGTGGGGATTTTGAGTAATAGCTAGGATCGGATGTCGATATGTTGGAGGTGGAAGGGCAGACGTTGGTGATGCTATACTTGGATTATCTCTAGACGGGAGTGGTTCCGCTGCGGACAACAGACAACGGGTCAACGGCCCGGTATATGCATATACCGTAGATCTTCTTCCCGTTGGGATGAAGAGAAGAGGATGATACGGTAGTCAATAATACCTAATGCATAAGACGAGCCAAGAATAACATTGGCAGTATGATGTGATGTTGGAATCCATGGAACTGGACCCTGAATTGCGTTGATGAGTCATGGTGTCAGTCAGTTTCAGATATCAAGACAAGAAGACCCTTGAATAATCAATGGAAATATTGACATCACATCATATGGCTACCCATGTCTCCATGTGTTAGGTAGTATACACTACACTACAAAAAAAGAAAAGAATGAATGAAAGAGTACAGTACCTAGGTATCCGCCCTTGAAGGCCCCAACGTCTGTCTCCAGCAAAAAGGCTCCAGTTAAAAGCTTGTTTATCAGTTTATTCCCCGCGGAATGAAGGGATTCTTGGCCATGCGGGATGATTGATTGATGACGGACTAATGTTTTCTTGTCTATTGGATGTCTTCCGAATTCAGAATCGCCCGACTGAATCCACCGATATCTTCTACTAGATAGTGTACACAACATAGAAAACAACCTAAGCTCTAGTCTATATGATATAGATTTATTTAGGTAATCACGGCAAACAAGTGAAAGAGTACTTACTACTGTTGAACTGTCAACAGCACGGGGGACTGGAGGGTACGTCGGGTGTCACTCAATATGTATCAATTATCAAAGGATGGTTCTCGTCTCTCTTTCGGCCAAGCCAAGCCAAGCCAAGCCAAGGGAAGGGAAGTGCGGAAGGGATCCACACGCCATGCGTGCAACCATTCTGCCCGTTCTAGTGGTCGATAGGAACGGTATAAATGGCATTCTTTCATTTCCCTTACGATACAGAGTCTGACTGACCGTACAGGGATCGTGCTCAAGTCCGTGCACCACCCCCTCCTTATCCGCTCCTTAGCGATTGCGGTAAGCTTGTGCGCCCTGACAAGGGAAAAGATAGTTATGCTTGAAATTACGTGCTGTCAGTGATGGCATTTTTTCATTACCCTGACGGTAAATTTCGTAACTGACACTAGCGCTTTCTGACGAGTCGACCCCTAGCCCGTTCGTTTCGTTTGTCGTGCATACATAAGTGGAGAACGCCTATGACGTAAGGGTACATCGATCCGCTCTGAATACCTAGTACCTAACCTTGTAGCTGCGACCCTTGTTTCTTTTGGGGATTTCTTCTTTCAAGAAATACCATCTATGGCGGAATGACCCTTTTTTTTTCCCTCTCTCTCTTTGGACTGACGCGAGACAGACGGAGAAAAAATTGGCTAGTGTGCCATGTGCCAAGGAATTGAGGTCTGGCATGCTCTCAAGGAGGTGTGACGGGATAGGTAGTTCACCAGTATGTACAAGGTTTGGAGTTGAGGATATCGGGTGAGGTTAGTTGCAGACGGACCAAAAAGGATGAGAAAGGAAAGCCACAAAACAATGATGAGCGATGAATGAGTGCCGCGTCGGAGAAAGGGCGAGTTTCGCCTCTCATCGGTCCATGACCCGACGACGACGACTTATCAGGTTCAAGTTGTTAGTTTGGACGGATGGAGGGAGCCGACTCTAGTGTAGAGGTAGAGAAGGGAAAAAAAGAAGACGTCAAGCCACATGTGGCATTACATCTTTGACCTCCCTCCGTCCAGTCCTCATGCTAATCACCACTCGACGATGGGAAAGAGGCAAGCCACTACGTAGCCACATGTAACCCGAAGACGATCATCTCGAATCTTTCATCACCTCGTCGCGTGACGGACCATAAACGAGTGCCGTGACTAGGTAATGCGGTTGATATCGTAGGCCTCTCACAAACCAAGATTAACCACACACCCTCTGGTAAAGGCCAACCAACCAAGCATCCGTCATGGTTGACAGGCAACGTGCGGTCCGAAGGTCGCTTGGCCACGCACACACAGGACGGGACATGGGACATGGGATGGGGACTGACTGAGGGAGTCGATCTATTTCTCGAAAGAGCTGGTCTTATCTCTTTCTTTTTTTTTTCCTCCCGTCAGCCCAGACCTTGACCTGTCTGTAACGGCTAACGACATCAGTGCTCGGCGTAAAACTTTTTATAGTGTACATAGCGGAAAAAAATATCCAAGGCACACATGGCTACTAGGTACACTAGCTTCGGGGGTAATGTACGTTTCGGCGCTCTCCGTTGCGCCGTTGGTTACCTGGTCGGGGGTTGTTGGAACGAATGGGATCAGATGAATGGGACGAATGGGACTGGACAGGAATGTGAATGAATGGCAGGTGCCGAAAAAAAGCAATAGAAATTAAACAAGGTGAGAGAACAAACAAAAGGTACCATCGGGACTGGTACTGGTACCTACCAGCCGCCTGCCGCCCTGTGACGTCACAGGCACTTTTTTTCCCCCAGATGAACTGCACACACACACACACACACACACACACAAGGACACTTGCCTTGACTTGACACACACCAGGCATGCAGAAAGTAGTGTATGCCTTGCATGGATGTACGCAATACGTATAGTACCTGGGCGAGCGGGTAAGTAATGGTGAATGGGCAGTGGGATGATGAATTCTACAAACAGGAAACCAAAAAAAAAAAAAAAAGGGAAGTGACGAATGTTCAGTCGCAATGGAAAATGACTGGATGCCTTGTTGCAAGACCAGACCAGACGAACTGAACAATCACACACACACATATATAATCACACCCACCCACCCCTTCCCTTTCCTCCAACGGTGATTCATCCATCCTTTCTATATCCTCATCATCAAATCAATAAGCATCCATCTTGCGAAAGAAAGAAAGAAAGACTTCGACCTCGAAGCATCATATCCAATACCACAACAACCAACCTACAAACAAACAAACAAACAAACAAACAAACAACATTCCAACCAAAAAAACATCTATAAAAACAAAGAACCAGATCCAAAAAAAAACAAAATGGGCGCCGTCGTATCTTGCGTATGTTTCTTCCCCCCACCAGTTTTCCCCCACCAGTTTCTCCCCCCTCCCTCCCTCTCCCACCAAACTACACATCAATGCTGACACACACAAAACGCGCGAGCGACAGATCCAAAGCGTCTTCCGCACCATCGGCCGCGCCATCATGGGCGTCGTCAACGGCATCGGCTCCATCCTCATGGCCATCATCAACGGCGTCATTGGCGTGATCGACGTGATTGTCGGCTTTTTGACGTGCAACTACTGCGGTAGTCGTAAGGGCCGTATGAGGAGGCGGAGCGGTGGGATGGGTAGACGGAGACATGCTGGGGGGACTGCGGCTATTTAAGTCATCGATCGCCACTTACTTGTCGACCTACCTGCCTGGCGAGATGACTAGGGGATGGCGAGGGGAGATGACGAGGGGGATGATTAGGGGATAACGAGGGGATGATGGAGGAGACGGATGATACCCAGTTGAGATTTGAAAAGGGCATGCGGTTAATGGTTTTTTTTTTTTTTTTTTTTTTTTTTGTTTCTTGCGAATAGGTTTTTTTTACGGCGTCCGACGATGGCGATGAAGCAAGTTAATGCGGTAATGAGTTATGGAGGATATACGATTAGTACGAGATGATAAAGATACCCTATACCCCCCTTTGCGCTTTGCATTCGGTTGATAATATCTTGATGAAGGAAGGAGGTTGGTGGTGGTAGGAATGTATCCGTTATTGAACATCACTTCTGATCTATTTATTCTTTGATTTACTCATGACATGTGGAAAAGATGAGGAAATACAACTGGCTTGATTTTGTTGTCCCGAATAAACCTAGACCACAGGCTTTTCTGCGCAAATCGGTCTTCTCTACTCTAGCTTACTGTATACCAAAGTCTTAAGACACATATCTTTCTACCAAACGGCCTTGGTTCCCTCACACATCAACATACACATTCGTCCTCACCCACTGTAATCCTCCAAAACATCCTTTTTGAAAAACTCGACAATCTTCCCCGCCGCCTCCCTCCCCACCAGTCTGCCCAGCTCCTCCACCTCCATATTCGCAACCTCCCTCACATTCTCCGCCTCGGCAGTAATATTCCTGATATTCTTCGGCGTCACGCCCGGGACTTTACCCAACATCTCCTGCGCCTCCATATTGAACGTACTACCCCCATTCACCGCCCCCTTGCCCTCATTCACCCCATCCTCGGGACTTTCTCCTTCCCCCAACCCCGCCCTGACAGCCGCGACGGGATCCGGTTCTTCCTCGAGCGCCTTCAGCCGCTCAAAGATTTCTGCCGTCTCGTAAGGGGACGACGACCAGATGATGCGCAGTTTCGGGAACGCGAGCGTGAGCAGCACGATTTTGGACTGCAAGTCGTTGGCCCCCGCGTTTTCCGGGTTGACGCTGCGCAAACTACCCGACAAGTCGGCAAAAGGTTCCAGCGTGAAGGACTTGTTCTGGTCGAACTCGATCAAGAGCATCGGGTTCCTGTAGTGCTGGAACATGGTCTCGCATTGGGCGTATAGCCGGCCGTCCTTAAACGAGGAAATTAGGTCGGAGACGGACTTGCGCTCGACGCAGATGTTGGGAGACAAGATGTAGTCGCCTACGGTGAGCATGCAGGGGACGATGACCATGGAGCGGCCGTGCAAGAGGGAAGGCAAAGAGGAGCGGAACTCGCGCACGTCGACGACTACGCGCGGTGGCTGGGCCGTCGCTTTGGCGAGCTTGCCGCCGCCGGCGATGCGGGTGTTGATGGTTCGTAGAAAAGCGGACTCGGGGTCCTCGACCCCGTGGGAGTCGGTCGTCATGACGATGGACATGGAGGCTCGCTCTCTGATGAGTTTCGTAAAGGCGTCCTTCTCGCGACGCACCGACGAGAGGTACCGCTGCTCTTCGACGGAGCCGCCGTAGTACAAAAAGTAGACGCGCACGTTGCGGTCGTTGTGCGAGGAGCGGTAGACCTCAACGCGCCGGATAAAGGAGGCGTCGGGCTCGTACATGATGATGTATTTGGGCTTTACCTCTTCGAGGACGTGCTCGTCTTGGTCGCCCTCGTAGGCGTGGATGACTACTAGGTCTTGCATATCGTAGAGTTGGTAGTAATCGTCCATGTCCTCGAGCGGGTCGGCTGTGGCAAAAGTGATGATTTCTTCGGCTGCTTGGCCGCCTGCGTCGTCTTCGGTAATTTGGATCTCGGACATTAGGTCAGCTACTTCGTTGGGCTTTTCAAAGTGTTGGACGATGCTGCCGTTCTCATGGCGGCTGGGGTTGCTTCCGACACCACCACCACCGCCGCGGACTCGGCGCCGTTTGTTTGCTGGCGCTCCTCCTCGGCCTCTAGCCTGGGGGAGTCGTGGGTCGACGGCGCCGCTGAGGGCCTTTTGGTTCTCGGAGAAAAGGGTGGCGTTGACTTGGGCGAATTCTCGTTTCCAGTTGAGATAGTTTCGTAGCTTTCGCCTCATTAGGAAGGCACCCGATGGTCTGTCCTCTTCAGGGTCATATACCTCTTCCACCTTCTTTGCCGTTCGAGGCCGGATGTGCATTGTTTGTAGATAGTCGCGTAGCTGACGACATGTGTCTGTGTCTGCACACATGACCAGGATGGTCCCGTTGGAATCATCGCGAACAGCTGGTTCAAAGTAAAGATCTCTGTCAATTTCCTCCAGGACATCTGCAAGGACAGCCCACTTTGGCTGTTCTTCCAAGACAGGCTTCAGTGACTCGATGGTTGAGTTTGGACCCGCCTTTTGCTTGCTAGAATAGACTCGTTGTCGTGCAGTCTCGAAGATGGTTTGAGCCGCGTCAGAGAACAGCCAAGGGGACTCTGTCTGCCGGGTAGTCCCAGGAGCAGGCTTATGTGCCGCATGAATGGTGTCCAACTGTTGCAAGAATGACACGGCGTCGAGGGCGAGGAGAGACTGGAGCATACCACGAAGAACTGTCAGATCGCCAGCAATCTGCTTGGTTTTCCAGCTGACTCTATGCCAGTTTGGCTCCAGCTGTCTCCGTACCATACGATCAAAGTTCCTGGTCAGAGCACTGTCCAGGTTCCAGTCTTCCATTTCCAGCCCGGTGTTCTCCTTTTTGAGCTCATGAATGCTGATCTCGACACATTCCATGATGGCAGTTTGGATCTCTCTCATGGAGTCGGTCATGGGAACTTCCAACTCGATGACTTCTGCCTTCTTCTTTCCCTCCAAGGATTGGGCAACCTGGACATGAAACCGAGGCCAGAGTGAAGCCTTTCGGAGAAACATATTTCTCATCATGGTAGCCAGTGGCGAAAAGCCTACCGTAAAAGGATCCGGGTTATCTGAAAAGGCCTTGAGAAAGCCAACCTTGTTCTTTTGGCGGTATATCCTGAAAATGAAGGCCTCGAGCGAAGTGGCAACTATGCGATCCGCATGGAGGACAAGCATGCCCGTGATGGTCTCCGGGTTCAGGAGGTTTGTCAACAAGTCGACGACCAAGATGCGCGACGTGATGCTAAAGATGCCGCCCTGGGCATACATCTTCTCTCTTGTCCCGACACTGGTAAAGTCCGTGTTGACGACGGTCAAGCCCCTGGCCTTGGGAGACATGCTGATAGCGGCATGCTCGGCCAGGGCCTCACCAATCCAGGCATTCTCCCTGTCTTCAGCGTTGACAACCACAATCAGGTTGTTTCCTGCGGCATCATACGAGTGAAGCAGGTTGGTGATGAGGCGCATGAGACCGAGGCCTCGGGCGAGAATGACAAGCTCATCTTCTTTACGAAGCTCTTCAAACAGTTTCTGTTGGTAGACCTGTGTTTGTTTTGGGGTATCAGTCTAGATGAACACAAGCCAACAGTATTAAATGATTTAGGTATGGACGCACAAGAGGAAGTGAGAGCTTCACGGGTTGCGGGGCACTGGAGGCCGACATGACATGCGGGGCAGGGGCAGTGCAGTGTTAGTGAGTCTCTATCAGTCCGAGTCGAGGATCATGATGGAGAAAAGCTGGGATGATAGTAGCGCCCGGGACGGTATCACGGTATCATGTGTGTTGTATGTATGTACTAATGGCGGTCCCTGAGTGGTTCCCTCCAGTCGGAGTCAAGATCCAATGCTCCGTCTTGTCGGTTTGATGCGCTGTTCGTGGGAGGTTTTAGCAGCTGTCATTCAGTGTGCCTGCCGCCGCATACCTACACTAGTAAACGACGCGTGACCACCCCCAGGCGACGTCATTGTCTTACACCCTCTCTTTTAGGCCCCTTGTACGTGGTACGACGACTACAGGTTTCTTCCTATTTATTCCCTTTTGCTCATCCATCGTTTTCTTTTATAAAAGAGACCCTTCTCGACCTTCAAAACCTTCCACTTCTACACCTTACCCATCTTCCTGCAAGACGATATCGAAAAAGTTGATCAAGACTCCTCTCAGTTGTCTCACTACGACCCACTCCTCACGAACCATCAAGACAAGTCATAACATCAAGACCATCACAATGGCCGGCGGCGACGATCTCAGCAAGAAGGAAGTCAACATTCTTCCCCACGACACCCAGAAGGACGAGCAAGTACGTTACCATTTCCTCCCTAGTCTGGTGCCTTGTGTGAATCACAGAAAACAGAAAACTGACTCTTTGGCCAAACAAATAGAAGAACCCCAACAACCCCCTCAACAAGCTCGCTGATAGTGCCAAGGCCACGTTCGAGCAGGCGTCAAAGGCCATGCCCGGTCCCGCCATCTCGCAGAACATCGGCGGCGAGGAGGGCACCAAGGAGGAGCGCAGGGCCAAGGCCGAGACGCTCAACAAGTAAAGATATGGACTCGGACAAACAGGGGAATGGATGGAATGATTGCAATGACTGAATGATACACACACATACACATAACATAATTGAACTGTTTTGACAATTACTCTGATGGATCAGTCCTGTTGGAGCCTAAAGTGACTTTGGTGGTGGAATTGCGCCCAAATGAGAGGGGTCTGGTCCTCGAAAGTTGTCTCAAATGGGAGCAATGTTAGCATGTGAAGGTAGGTAGGTACTTTCATGTCATCCCATGTTCGTACATACCTACACTACTTTCATCCTATATCAACCTGAGCCATATAACCTCCAAATGCACATGGAAGTTGTTGTCATTGCCAGTTTCAACATGTCCCTCAAACACCCAGCTCTCGGAGGAACCGTCTCGTTGGACATCCATCATCACGGCGGGCAAGCGAAAGGTCGGCTGTGCAAGCGGCGGGCGGGAATAGTGGAGGGGTTCAGTTGAGGGATAGGTACCCACTGTTAGTGGACACGGACAATTGACGCCCTATCCACCCCCGGCACAATGTCATGACGCTATCTGGTTCATGTCCACAAGTTGGTCGCTTCCCGTCGGAAATTGGTCATTGTGGCTTGCTGGGGTTTCGTTGCCATCCTGATTCCATTCAGTCAAAGCCAAACAGCCCGGTCGTTGCCGCCGCCGTAGTGATGCAACTCCCAATCCCCGTACATAGTGTAGTTAAGTAGTGTACACTCACTGCATGCCTAAGGAACCTCTTGCCAGGTACACCCGCAATTCAACTTCCTTCTTGTCTACCTTGCAATGGGACTTGCTCCTCTCTCTGTAGTCTGTACAGCTTTAATACATTGAATTTTCACGGCAGATTATAACTAAGCTTGCCAACTGAAGGCTGCTGGATCATTGTCCGAGGTACGTTATTCCCAGCCTGCCGCCGTCTCTTCTACTCAGTATCTGCTTTTGCTCCTTTCAGTCATTGGACATCCGGGCGGCCGAGTCTTCCTTATTCCTCCCACCAACCACCAAACATCCGTGCCTCCAATACCCAGACCTACCTCTAGCTAACCGGCAACTTCCATTGTCTCTTCTAGGCTTCCGTCAACTGCTTTTATTCCTACGCGGCAAGGCCACGGAAGCGCGGAGCTTTACTTTATCTTGTACCGACAAGATACTTGGCCGTCGATAACAAGCGCCAACGACCCGAAAAGCATTAATACGACATCCCACTTCCGACTTGCTACCTCACCCTTCGGTCGACGTTGCCCCCCTCCCCTCGCCGACCGACCCGCCGACCGGATCAAGGCACGACGACTCAGCTTCATAACAGTACCTCTCGGCGCTGCGCCCGCCGGCCGAGTCCTTCTACCGAATTTCCGCATAACGACTCCCAATCTATCCATGCTTTGCTCCCCCTGGACGATCTAAAGGGGACGACAGGCCGCAACCTACCTCAAGCCACTTCCACGCTTCCACCCCCCATATATATTCACGATGCCGTCCATCCTCAGCGACGACGACAAGGAAACGGTCAAGCGCTGCGTGCCCAAGCAGACCAACAAGATCCACGCCGTCGCCGTCGCCAGGCTCTATGTAGCCTACCCCAACCCGTCCAGATGGACCTATACCGGCCTCCAGGGTGCCGTCGTTCTGGCAAATGATCTCGTGGGCAACACATATTGGATCAAGATGGTTGATATCTCGGTAAGTGTGAAAATGACGATTGCGTGGCTGGCCACCATTTGGCTGACATCGGACAGCCCGGAAACAGGGGAGTGATATGGGACCAGGAGATCTTCGACACTTGGAACTACAACCAGGACCGTGTCTTCTTCCATACCTTCGAGCTTGAGGAATGCCTGGCTGGCTTGTCCTTCGTGGACGAGAAGGAAGCCAAGCAGTTCCTCAAGAAGATGAACGACAGGGAAAAGAACGCCAGCAAGGCTACCAGCAAGACACCTTTCGGAGGCGCATCCCAGGCACACCACCACAAGCACCACGGTCTTTTCGGCGGTCTGTTTGGAGGACATAAGCACGCGTCTCCGACAGCCACCCCGCCCGAGTCGCCACGTGCCGCTGCACCGGCAGGCCGTATGAGAGCTGGAAGCACTAATGGAATAAACGGATACAAGCCTCCTTCCGAGTTTGCGACCCTGGATGCTTTCGATCCCCTGTGGAGGGAACACTTCGGTGACGACCTCAAGGCCCAAGGCCTCGACGACGACTTCATCCGCGAAAACCAGGACTTTATCATTGAGTTCTTGAAACAGGAGCAAGCGAAGCAGGGTATACACACGAGCACTCCTCCGCCGCCGCCGCCGCCGCCATCCGCTCCTCCTAATGGTCCCGCAATGAGAGCTCCCCCACCACCTCCTCCTGCTGCTGCTCCGCGCAGTGTCTCCGAGTCGATAACTCCATCGACCTCTAGGAGAGGGCCAGTACCCCCGCCTCCCCCTCCAGCAAGGAGATCCGGCAAGCTCGACACGGAAAACCACCAGGAACCGGCCCCTCCGCCGAGATTTGCTGTTCCTCCTCCCATCGCCGATGCTGGCAAGTTTGCCCACTCTGATCCCCCGCGACATACGCCCTCTGCGCCTGGACCTCCACCACCTCCCCGGCCGCCGAAGACGCCACTCGAAGATCAGGACCCGAGCCAGAGGTTCAGCGTTCCTCCGCCATTCACAGGCCAACGAAGTGTACCCCCGCCGCCTCCCAGCCGTAGCTCTGTTCCTCCGCCACCGCCCCCGAGAAATTCAGCTGCGCAACCTCCTCTGCCTCCCAAGGCACCGGGACCAGCACCTCCCCTCCCGCCTGCGAGCTCACGGCCGCCCCCCATGTTGCCAACTAGAAGCCCGGCACCACCGCAGGCACCGCCTCTCCCGACCTCGAACGCGCCACCTCCGCCGCCTTTACCGGCCACCCAGGCGCCTCCACCACCTCCCCTTCCCGCAACCAGCGCGCCTCCTCCGCCACCACCGGCACCGCCAGCACCTCCGGCGCCCCCTCTACCCGCAGCACATGCTCCCCCGCCGCCGCCTCCCATGCCACCCATGCCCGCACCATCAGGCGGCGCACCGCCTCCGCCTCCGCCTCCTCCACCGGGTGGTATGGGTGGTGTCCCTCCCCCTCCTCCTCCCCCTCCTCCAGGTGGTATGCCTCCACCGCCCGCCCCTGCCTTGCCACCTGTTGACGGCAGTCGTTCGGCCGTGTTGGACGGCATCAAGACCGCGGGAGGTATCAGGGCGTTGAAGAAGGTAGACAGAAGCCAGATTCGCGATCGTTCCGGTGCTGCTGTTCCTGGTGGCTCCGATAGTGGGCCCGCAAGCAGTGGATTGCCGCCCGCTGGAGCTGCGCCGGGTGGCGGTGGTGGAATGGCGGATGCGTTGGCGTTGGCGTTGCAGAAGAGAAAGGAGAAGGTTAGCAAGAGTGGTAAGTATCTGGATTATCCCTGGCTTGTGAAGTGTGAGAGCATGTCGAGAATGATGCTAACACTGGTGGAAAAACAGATGATGAAGATGATGGTGATGATTGGGACTAAGTGCCCGATACCAACAATGACACGGTGAAGAGCCACCGGAAAACAACAAGGTTCCAAGTAGGAGAAGAGTGCAAAAGGAATGAAAAGCAAGACTGGAGAGACACCGATATCCAACCATCATCCATTCATCTGGTCGTTATTTGGCCATAGAGGAGATGATGACGGCGAGGATGGGCCGTTGCTGGAACAGGAGGAGGAAGAAGAAGAAGGAGAGGAAGGGGAAGAGGAAAGCTGAGGGGTGGAAGGAAGGAAGGAATGAAAGAAAGGATGCAGTGTCGTTGCATACTATATATATATATATAGCTTCACCGTATTTGGAAATATTCACACCTCGTCACTGGTGTTTAACAAGAAAACAAAAGAAATGCAAAATTATACTTTTTTTTTCCACTTTCAGAAATACTATACCAGCTTTTTATTCTCTGTTTCCCATCTTAACTTGATACTCTTCAAAGACAGCGGCGAGTGCCTGAAGAGGTTTCATTGATATATATGTATCTTGAAGATTACTTACTTACTTACCTACCTACCTAGGACTGTTTGACAGTGTTTTGTATTGGAAAAAAGGAAAATACTCGGTCGCGTGACTACAGTAGTTGCCGCTTTCAACAATTTCAATGTTCCTGAGTCCCGAGTTTCTTATGCTGCTGCTTTCCGAGAGCTACCTACGGACCAGTAATTACTTCGTCACTTGGGTTTGGTTTAGTCTCATAGAAACAATTTGAATAAGGGGGAGACGGACAGCTCCGAAACATCGTAGAAGAAGTGTTGGTCATATATCGAACAACTGGACCAGGATAAGCATAAATAGTGAAGAGTAGGACATCTCGGCGGTTCTCTTCTAGTGAGGTTGATGGAATGTTGTTACAAGCAAGACTTTTACTGGGCGGTGCGGGCGGGTCTTGCAAGGAGCAAGAAGAGGAACGAAAAATGATATATGTACATAGCCGGATGGGGACTTGAGCGAGGAGGGGATGAAGAGGTGCTGTTTAACACATGTTGCGTCTTGTCCTCGAGTAGAACAAGGACGTGCTTTGGCTCTTACAGGGTCACATTCCAGTGACCGACAGACACATCTCGCGTGAACCGAGAAGCCTAGTAATGTGTGATCGTACCAAAATACCATTTCCTAGCTCGAGAGAGGGAAAAAAAAAAAGAAAAAGAAACCAGACATGAGAGAGCCCCCTAAAAGAACATAAAAGACGTTTATGACAAAGCCATCCTATCATAAAAACAGCCTAACCCCTTTTAATATCCCAGAGTGCACGTAACCATCCTCTTTTCATTGCGGATGGATCGATGCTCTTTATGTCCTTCGCCCCCCCTTTTTTTAACTTTTTTACTCTGCCAGCCTTCCTCCTTCGTTCTGCCTGGTTGTAGGACCTCGAGTCCCGCAAACCAACTAACCGGACCCAGGTAAATGACGTCCCTCCCACCATTGTACCTGGCTCCGATTCTCCTCCTCCTGATTTTGTTCGTAAGATTTGTTTCTTGTCTTGTTACCGGAAAAACAAGGAAATAATAGGCACACCAAACTGTCGGGGAACCAAACTGGCTGCTGCTGTTAACGGTTATGGTTGATGGGTTGAAAAAAAAACGTGGGCTGGCTGCGTACGGCCGACACACACCGAAAACAGAGACCACCAGAATGGTTTGAGAGAGAAGACAGCTTTTTTGGACTTTCCTGGACGACCCCTTTACTTCCTGGCCAGACCCTTTGGGGATACCGACTTGGAGAGAAGGACGTAAAAGGGAGTGGATAGGAAGAAGGGGGAAGTTGGGAAAGGGTGGCGTTATTTCGCATGTTTCGGTAACAATTTGGTGTTTGTTGCCTCTTTTCCTCTTAGGTGCCGAGAAGAATGAGGCGACGATATGGTGTTGAGAAGGCAACGACACGTTTAGATGTCGTCGATATCAACGGCCTTGCCACCGGCCTCGGCGCCATCCTCCTCCTCGGAGTCACGGTCCTCGTCGAACTCGAAGCCGCAGTCGCCGTCCTCGTTGGGGCCGAAGGTGTCGGTCTCGTTGATCTTGGCGGTGTCGGGAAGCTCGCCGTAGGCCTTCCTGTTGATGGGCGAAGCAGGTGGTTAGTAGGGCTGTTGTTGACAGCACGGAGAGCGGAAGGGAAAAAAAAAAAAAAACGTACAGAGAACGGGCCTCGTCGGCAGAGTACTTGAGGATAACATCACCCTTCTCATCCTGGTACTCACGGAGGGAGACAAGGATGATGTCACCGTTGTTGATCCAGATCTTCTTGCGAAGCTTGCCGCGGATGAGACCGAGGCGCTTGACACCGTCGAAGCACTGAAAGCGGGGCAAAAGTTAGAATGTATGTTATGCTTGTAGGTAATCGAACGAGGGAGGGGTGGAAAGGACATACCATAGCCTCGAGTCTGCCGTTACCCAGCATCTTGATGACCTGAGCGTACTCTGCAGGGGAAGACATGTGTGAGCTTGTTGTTCGTTTGCTGTTGTTGTCGAGAGGCATGGGCGAGCGTCGATGTCGCAGGTTTTTGCTGTGTGCTGTGTGCGTTTCGCTTGCTCGCCACACCGGGGTGTTCACGTACCTTGACCCTCCTCCTTGAAGGTCAACTCGCGCTTCTCATTGCTGTTCAAAGTGGTTAGCTATATGATGAAGAAGCAAGGACTATGGTATGCGACTCTGTCGACGACGAGCTAGTATGCGCGCGCATCGCCATGGTGCTTGGTAGTGGCGGCGATGCGGGGCGGCGCGATGGGTCTTGGTCGTCGTCGGCGGGCGGGCAACACCAGGCAAAAAGAGCTGGGAAAGATAAAAAAAAAAATCCTTACTCGTTCTCGTTCTTTCCTCTTCTCCTGTTCTTACCACCCTTTCCCTTGTTCTTAGGCATGTTGGCTGTTGTTGTCGACGACTACGGGTGTCGGCTGGCCGGTGTAGGTGCGGTGTGTAAATTGGGTGTTGATGCGAGAAGAAAGACAAAAATCCAGCAACGGCTGCGTGGAGTGGATGACGGACTTGGTTGGGGGTCAAGAACTGTGCTGGAGCACTGGAGGAATGGCGGGTTCTGGGTACCCGTCTTTCACACGCCCGCCGTGAAACGAAAGCAAGGCGTTTTGGTATTGTCGATGTGGAGAATCTTTGATACGGACTTGGGAGAGAAATCATGGAAGGTGGGCTACTTGTAGGGCAAAATGGGCGAAAAGGGGTGGCTCGGACCTTGTGCTGACGAATCAAAAGGTCCAAAGCGCAGGCAAAATGGTGCAGTTGAGTCATGGCGGACTTGCGCAGTTCTTTCGGCTGTTGCATAATTATCACATAATACTGTGTATGCCCGTGGATGTGGGTGGCTGATTTTGGACCAAATTTGCTCAGTACGGTAAGGTAATACTGGTAAAATACTTGTGACAACGGCAACCGCACGTCTGATTCTCACCCACCACGGCTGTGTCTTCATCCACCGTCAACATGATGTTCGATTATTTGCCCATCAGCGCCAAACTTTCAAGTCACTACAGAGTTGCGCGCAGCCGACTGGCCATTTTCCATGTCCTTGCCTTCCATCCCAAAGCGTGCCACTTCAGCTGCTGGCCTTGTTGACTTGGCGTCGACTATCAAGACCAGATGGCGACCCTTACGCCCTCTGATGCTCAGAGGCTGTGATCAACGGCGAGGCAAGGGCATGAAGGCCAAGATCCCAGAAGATGCGGCGCAAGGATACGGCTACACTCAGCTGAATTGGAGTCCTTATAGTGAGCCGGTACTATCGAAAAGAGTCAAGGCCCTGTCCGACGCGCTAAATATTGGAACTTATTACGACGTCAAGGCAGTCAAAGGGCAGGATCTTGCCAATGCTCCGTTCATGGTCTCGACGGCCACGAAGCATTGCTATACGAGACAGTCGGTCATGAAGTACTTTGGTGTAGGAGAACATCCTTTGACAGACATGTTCCTCCACCATTACACCTCCAAGAAGCACCGACCATTATGGTTGTTTGTCTACAACGGTGACGCCGACCTTCGTCCCGTAGTGAAGACCGTGTGCGTGAACAGGTTGAGACAGGCTGTCCACAAGGCTCTCAAGGCGAATGGATATGGCCAGTGGGGGGATCGATTGCCGGGATTCGACGACACATCGGTGCTTCACGGCACCATTCATGTTCGCATCTCACACGGCAAGGAGTTCATCCAGATGAGCGACCACGAGATCCATGACGCGCTTGACAAACTGATGAAGAAGCATATCATCAAACAGCTCCAAGTCCCACAATGGCCGATACAGGCTCAGCCTAGGCGGGTTCGTGTTGGCGAACAGTCCCCTCAACACAAAGGATCTAGCGTGCCACCTCAAAACAGAGGATACAGCGATCAGCTGCAACAACGTGGCTCAGGGCAGCCGAGTGCTGGAAGTTACAGAAACACCAGAGAGACAGCACAGACCGACATGCGTGCTGGCAACCGGGTTTCGGAGCCAAGGGCGAGGGATGGGAGTATGAAAGGAGACGGATCCAGTTCCCGTGTACAACAGCTTGCCGAACGGTTCCGAACCCGTCAGCAAAATCCAGGATCGAAGTAGGACTTGGGGACAGATGAAAGGTGGGCGCTTGGTAGACTCTTAAGAGCAAACGCAAGTTGAGTGTCGACTTCGCCGAGGGGTCTCTTTGTAGCCAGCTGTCTACCTCTACAGCATATAGAGTAACAGTAAGAGGACGTCGGAAGGATGTAACGCACATTGGAAGCGATCAGTACTACTAAGATACCTACCTTTACTTGGGGAACCAAAGAAGCCGTTCACAACAACACCCAAACCTGATATTCGAACACCACCAAGAGCTTCAGAAGTGGAAAAGATACGTACCTTTTGGAGTGGAACCATTCAGGGGAAGCATCAAAGTCTTGGCGCCAAGCACAGGCTCCCGTCGAGGTGTGCGTTTCCGGCCAAGACTCCACATTTCCCGTCAACAAGGGAGCTGCTCCAGGGAGGTTCAGCAGCACTGGACAGCCCGTCGCTGGCAGTCAGGGAAGCTCCAATTGAGGTCCAGTTCAGGCAATGCCCTGAATGCCCTGCCCGTGAGATTTGGCGACAGCTTGCTTCCCGTCCCTTAGGTTGCTCCTTGGCTCGAGTACACTACCTTAGGTACCTCTACTGTATGAACAGCTCCAGTACAGTATCACAAACGGAAGACAGGAATCAACCAACCAAGCGGAAGTCAACCACTCGAGATTCCGCCAGGGCAGCAGCTATCATCTGCAGCTTTCCAAAGAGGCCACACAGCACTTGAAATCCCCGGTCGAAGCTGTAGCTACCTACCTAGTAGTCTACACATCTTCCCAAGCTTGACGACCTACTTACCTCTCTCTACCTACCAACAATCCGGCCACATCCCCATCGCGAGCCATCATGCTCGTCTCCCTGACCGTCGGCAAGGTCGACGCCGGCGTCACCGTCCTCCTAACTCCGGACAAGCGACTGGTATGTTTGGTTCCAGCAGTGACCCCCAGTCAAGGAACAAGACAAGTGTTAATCTCACCTTCTGATGCCAGATCGAGTTCCCCTCCATCCTCCTGCCCCCCGACATCTCCTCGGGCTCCATTGTCGACGTCACCGTTGCCCGCAACGTTGCCTCAGAAGACGAAGCCGAACGCGCCTTCCGCGCCCTCCAAGACAAGATCTTCAACGCCCTCGGTGCTGCCGAGCCCAAGGCTCCCAATCTGCGCTGTCGCAATGCCACCCAGACCAGCGTCGTCCTCGAGTGGGACCCCATCGATCTCGCAACCGCCGACCTGATCAGCCTGGCCCTCTATCGCAACGGCCAAAAGGCCGGCAACATTCCCAAACCCACCGCCATGCACTCGACCAAGATTTCGGGCTTGGCCGTCGACACCGAGTACACATTCCACCTGGTGCTGCGCACAACGGCCGGCACCCTGGCCAGCGACAAGGTCGTGGTCCGCACACACAAGATGACGGACCTCAGCGGCATCACCATCACCACGGGCATCCTCCCTCCCGCACTCAGGGAGTCTCTGGCCCGCTCGGTCGACCGGATTGGCGCCAAGCTGGTCGACACCGTTCGAATCGATACGACACACTTTGTCACCACCGAGGGCCGGGGCGTGCAATGGGAGAAGGCGAACGAGCTCAACATCCCCGTGGTCAGGCCCGAGTGGGTGGAGGCGTGCGAGAGGAACGGCAGGATCCTGGGTGTCACCAAGTTCTATCTGGATGCGGTCCGCGTTGGCATGGGACCGTCGGCGGCGGATATGGGAGGAAGCCCACCAATGCAGCATAATAGGAGCGTGTCTTCTGCCTTTTCACACAAGGAATTGCCGCCGCAGCCATCGCCGCCAGTCCCTCAGCAGCAGCAGCAACAACAACAACAGACGACCCCGCCACCTACAAATGGGGTACGCAGTCCTGACGTGAACAAGCCTACACCACCACCGCCTGCTGAGCCCGAGCCCGAGCCGGCGCCTGAGCCGGAGTTGGTGCCAGAGCAGAAGCAAGAGGAGGAGTTACAGCCAGTAGCACTTGAGCCTAGTGTGGAGGCGACAACGACAGAGGTGCCGCAGGAGGATGACACTGGATCCGAGAAAGGAGGCGACCAGAGTGACATAGCGTCTGAACCAGAAGACAAGGCTACACAAGACGACGAGCCAAAGGTGCTTGACCATGCAAAGGAGGAGCAAGGCCTGCCAGTACGACCTGCTTCTCCAGTGGAAGATGCCGAGGAGAGCAAAGAGGGTGAAGATGAAGACAAGGACAAGGACGACAGTCTGAATCCCAAGGGAGGGAAATCATCTGATGGAGCGTCGTTCCAGGATGTTGCCCTATGACAGCTGAAGGGCTGAAACGAGGCTGAAACGAAGGATAACGAGGACCACGGACAGAGGGTTAGAAAGACCCATGTACGATTAATATGCAGTCTATGTGAAGGTTATCACAGCTTGGGGGGCAAAGAAGCGCGAGTCTGGCTGGGCTAGTCTACATTCATGGCGGAGGATAGAACTTTGATGATGGATCACGATTGTTAGTTAATACACTTTACTTCATCCTCAAATCTTACAGTTCAGGTTGGTGCCAACACTTTTCATAGGCCGTATCCTGGTTTTAGTCTGCGCAACCCGATTATTTATTCGTTCCATCTGTTCCCTCTCATCGATTGCTACCATAACCCCACCCGAGCTTTCCAACCTTCTCAGATCTACTTTCAGATCTCTGGTTTGTCTTGGCATCTTGGAATCGCACTTGGTCCTCCAATGAATGCCAGATCGCTGGGTACCCTGGGGACGGCAAGAGCCGCATCCGTGTTGGTGACGTCGATCAGTGACTTGATGACTTGCACACGGCGATGTACTAACAACAATGTCAACAAACGGCCATGTGTCATTGATATCGAGGTCGATTGGAGTGTCTTGGAAGATGACGAGGACTCCATATATGATGACATTGCTTGGTACCATAGTTGTCAGTCCGCGAGAGGCCGTGAAGACCGTCATCAATATCACAACACCATCCTCCCTCATCAAAACATTCTACTCTTCAACCAGCTTTACAATTGACTTTCTCCATTATACACACCACGATATTTTGAAGGATTAGGTCCTCAAAAGAAACAACTTCCTCCAAGAGCAAAACATAACCTTATCCCCAATCACACCGTTTACAGGAGAACGCGGCATCACCACAACAGCCCTAACATTATCCCTTTCTCTCAAACACCCCGAAAATGTCTAAACCCTGGATTCTCCTTTGCCCTTCCTCCCGCGGCATCGGCCATGCCTTAACCCGACACCTCCTCCGAACCACCACTCTCCCGATCCTAGCCACCACCCGCACCCGCGACCCGGAAGAGACCAAAGCCGCCTTACTCAAGGACTTGTTTCCTAAATCTCAACCTCAACAGTCTTCCCCAACCACCGATTCCTCATCATCCGCCGCCGCCGCCAAAGCTACCGGCCCGGGCGTAGCACCATCCAGCAAAATCAGCGATTCCTCCTCAAGCGATACGTATCCTTACCCCTCCCCGCCAGAACACAGCGGCAGCACTTCATCGACTTCTGCGACACCAGACTCTTCTTCTTCATCAGCCACACTCTCGTCCGCCGCCGCTGATGTCTCCTCCCGGCTACACCTCCTCCCCCTCGACGTCTGCCACGAAGACTCCATCCACGCCTGCGCACAAAAGGCCTCCTCCCTCTTCCCGCCCGAGACGCACCACCTGCACCTAGCCTTCGCCCTGCCCGGGATCCTCCACCCGGAAAAGTCCGCGGCGCAAGTCGACTACGACCTAGCGCTGGACACGTTTAGAGTAAACTGCCTGGGGCCCCTCATGCTAATGAAGCATTTCGGCTCCTTTTTACCTCGAAAGCGGACAGAGTTTCTCCTTCAAGACCTTCAAGAAGAAGGACAGATTCCCAAGCACCACGCCACATGGATCAACATGTCGGCGCGCGTCGGGTCGGTATCAGATAATAAGTCGGGAGGATGGTACTCGTACCGCAGTTCCAAGGCGGCGGTGAATAGTCTGACGAAATCGTTTGATCTTCAGTTGCTGAGTAGGAGTGGGGGAAAAGCGATTTGTGTCGGGTATCACCCGGGAACGGTCAAGACGGACTTGAGTAAGGGGTTTTGGGAGAGTAGTGTCAAGAGTGGCAGGAAGTTTTGGGAACGGCCGGAGGAGGCGGCGGGGAATATGGCGGGGGTGGTTGCGAAGCTGGAGGAAAGCCAGAGGGGAAGGATTTGGGATTGGAAGGGGGAGGAGATTTTGCCTTGAAAACTGAAAATCTGAGTGGGTTGAGTGTCAGTGTGTACCTATCTATGAACATGGGAGGGAGGTTGGTGGTTGAGAGAAAAGAAATTGAAGTGCATGAGCAAAGAGTGCGAAGTGATTGTTGGGATGGTTGGAGTGCATTATTGTTATGATTATTTGCCTTTTTCTCTCCGTGATCTTGGGTTTCGGTCATGGTGAACAATCGAATCTCTAAAAGATCATGGGCATGTATCTATCTTCGTTATTCCCCTTTCCCTTGTACGTATGTTATCCATCACTCCGTCATGCCTCGTTCAGAGTATCTACCCAAGCAAAGCACCCACCACCCACCATGCAATAAACGGCAAATCCACATTCGTTTTTCTTTCTTATCCCAACAATCCATACCATCTCTACCTAGTTTCATGCAAAATATTGACCGAAGCCTCCAACGCTCGCAACTCGGCACAGAGACTGGCACGGTATGCCCTTATCCTGCTCATCGTTTCCGTCTCCTCCTCCAGATCCTTCTCGTCCATCGGACCAAAGCCGATATCGTCGTTGTTGTCGACCAGCTGTCTAGCCTCCTCATGACCCTCATGGCCCTCATGGACGATACGATTGATCTTTTGCTCGTCTTCAACAATGCTGCTTGTACTCACCGCGGTTCCAATGGCTCCGTTGGGTTCGTTTCCGCCGCCGTTGCCAGTCAACTCACGCATCAGCGGCTCGAGGGTGTCCCATCCGTTTCTGTTTCCGTTCGCTTCGGTACTGTTTGACGCGACAATGGTCGTTTTTCTCCTGATGGCTCGTTCGGATTTTTTCGTATTCGTTGTGCTGTCGCTGTTGGCGGGTTCATCATAGTCACTGGATGTGTCCTCGGACTGCTTTTCTGATTGTTGAGCGTGAGCTCGATAAAGAGAAGGGAACCATTCTTCCGTTTCCAAACTAGAGCGACTTGGGCCAGATAACGAGGGTAATGAGGGGAGCGAGGGTAGTGATGGCCACGAGGGCAGCGAAAACGGTGGTGGGGAGTTGTTGCGTTGGTCTCGGTTCCGGTGGTAATAGTGGTGGTGGTGGTAGTGGTGCCTGGAGAGGCTAGAGGAGTTCAAGAGGGTGTATTGTCTCTCTGCTTTTGCTTCCCTTCTGTCTTGCGCTTTCCCTTCTTCCCGGCCCGCCTCATGTCCCAAATCACCAGAAGAGACCCCATAACCATCCCCATCGTAGCCGCCGTAGCTATCGTATCCGTAAGCACCATACCCGGATCCATGACTGTCATATCCAAGGGCATCATCTTCGTGGTACTGGTAGGCAACACCATGGCCATCATAAATATACCCATCCTCATCACTAGTAACCGCCAGTCCAATTCCAATTCCACTAATCGCCATTCCCATATTTTCCCTCAAGTCCCGTAGCCTCGTCAACGGATCGCGGCCATCATGGCCATGGTGTCTACTGTTTTCATTGTGTCCTCCATATCCCTGGTCACTGTCGTAACCAGAACCAGAGAAACTCCCGTTATACAAAGCCGTCGAATTCGCCGAAGTAGAAGAAATGGAAGCACCCGAGGGTTTTCCTTGTTGGTGACGTACCACCGCTCCTAAAGAGGACGAGGAAGACGAAGCATGTAGAGTCATCGTCTGCTGAACCCCACGGAAAGGAGTATCGGCAAGCCGCCGCATAATCTCTTCTTGCTTCTTTCTGTATTCCCTCTTCTCTCGTCTGCGCGCTGCGGTGTCGGGGAGAAGGCCGTTGTAGGTCAAGGATGGAGGGAAGGGGGCGGGGCCTCGGGAGGCGCTTGTGCTTCTGCTGCCACTGCTACGGCCACTTTCACTGCCGCTGCCATTGTTGACACCGTTTGAGGTATTTTTCTTGTCACCGTCGATGATCCCATTGCTTATTGAACAGGAGTTGGCGGGACCGCTGGTGTGAGCGTGGCTATCATTAGTACGATTGTGTTTGTAGTCGTGCTTGTTGTCCGCGGATCGGGATCGGGAGGAAAACGAACCAAGTCGAGGATCGCGGGGTAGACTTCGTGCGCGACGAGCGGCGGGAATAGGAGCAGGAGGGAGTTTTGTTGGTTGTGATATGGCTATGGCTGTGTATGTACTGCAAGCCGTGCTTGTATCCTTGTGACTCGTCACCAACGGGAACGCCCGACCGCCGCCACTGGTAATCGTGCTGGAGGTATTGTTCGAGCGAGTGACAAGTGTCGGCTTCGAATGCGGTGTCGGGCTTGGTATCGGTGTGAGCGTTGGCTGAGCGGATAAGGAGGTATTGGTGCTGGTGTTGCTGGTGCTGCTACTGGAATTGCTAGTCGTAGCAGGGCTCGCGTTGGAGCGGGGATGTTGCAAGTGCTGTGCGGGCGATGTCAGTCGTGATCCTGTCGTCAAGCTACTGCTGCTGAAGCCGGTGGTGCCGGTGACACTGTCGTCGATTGTGGTATTGCCAAACATGTGTTGAGAGGTCATTGACACGCGATCGCTGGCCGAGGCTGTGCTGGTGGTAATCATGTCGTGCTGGTGGTGTCGGCCCCTCTCCCCCATAGCATCATAGTCGTCGACTTGATACTCGTACCCGCCAGGAAGTTGCTTCGTCACGGTGGTCAGCAACCAACTATTTCTGTTTTCCAGCTGACGAAGCCGCTTGCGGAGGATATCGAGTTCTTTTTTCTTGGAGTGACGGAACTCCTCGCATTGCTGGAGGAGATCGATGTGAGAGCCGGAACATGGTACGCCTGTTCTACTGAAGCGATAGTCGGAGGAGGATGAAAATCGTAACGGTGGACAGATGATTTGGCTGGTCCTTCTTAGCTGGAGGGACTTGTTCAGATTGGTGGAAGGAGCTGGCAGAGGAGTCGCCTGTGGAGTATTTAAGTCAACGACTGAACTGGGTGCCTGAACAGAATCTGTCACGACATTATCTGACGCCTGTTCAAGTTCGCCATCTTGTCGATTTGTTCCCTCTGGCTGCGATGGTCCCAAGCTAATGCTGCTCCTGCATGACAAGGGCTTCAGATCAGCTACGATCATCACCGTGGAGAAGCGTAACGGTGGTATCTGTACAGCCTCGACCGTTTCGACCGCCGAGCTCAACGCCTCTGCATCAGGCTCGGTCAAGTCCTCTGCCGGCAGATCAGGCGGAGTGTGGAACGCTGCCGACTGGTCCTCGTCCGTCTTGACACTTTCACCATCGAGAGAATCATTTCGCTTTGGCGGCTTTCTCTTCGTGAAGCTTTTGATGGACCAGAGACTTGGTTGTTGTCTCACTTGGTGGTCCGGCAACGCTCTGAGTTTGTCAGAAGGAGTAGCCACCCACGAAAATGAGCTTACATCCGCTGATCCAACACTGTCTCTCCCAGTAGCGGTGTCCAGCCTGTGATGGGAGATATCGGATGACGATGGCTCGGAAACTTCTGCCAAGATCTCACCACTGCCCACTTCCCTATCCAAAGATTCTTCAGTACGATCTGGGTGGTCAGGTAGCTTGAATCCGAAGCTCATCTTAGACCGACGATCGAGGCTAGACTGTGCCGTCGACAGGCAGACACTCAGATGAAAAGAGCTAGTCGGGGAGAAAAACTTGGGCAGAGTATGGTCTTGGCAAGATGTCAGCTTTGGCGAGCTTGAACTATCAGGGCCATCATCAACATCAACCAAAGCTTTCTGGGTTTGAGGAGGCAGTGGCTCGGCCGGCGGGGCTATAAAGCCTGACACCCGCTGAAAGCGGTTGAATCCCTCTGCGGGAAGCAGAGGTGATATGCCCACCCCGTCGTTGATCGGAGGTATGACAGGTGTGTTGGCCAGGATTGGGATTTGTCGCTCGTTTGTTTCTTGTTGTTCCACGAGAGTCTCTAGCCCAATGCTGGGCCTAGGCGGTCTGATGGGAGTCCCAGTGATGGGGGATTTGGGTGACAAAAAACCGAAGCCAGGCGACCTGGGCACTGGGGCTAGGTTGAACGTGCGCTGGGCGGGGATGGAAATAACAGTTTGTCGATGGCCGTCTTCCGTAATATGTGTGGTTGTAGTGGCTCTACCTGCAGCTGGGCGTTCCGGTACCACAATCTTGGGCGGAGCTGGCTTTACCCTTTTCTTTGTGGATTTGGAGGACTTCCTCTTGAACAGTCTCCAAAGCCCACCGCGATGTTTCTTATCGTCAGCATTGCCTTGGTCTTTGTGGGTGGGCGAAGGCTCGGGAGGAGGAGGAGGAGGGGGCGGCGTGCTCCGAAGAGACTCATTCATCCTAAAGAGAGCTTCACGGTCGCGGTCGTTTGCGTCCTTGATCTTGGTTTTTAGCTCGTCTTCATGGGCGTCTGGATGGTTGAATATATCGCTGAGGATACTTGAGGCGTTCGAGAGCACTCGAAACCTTTTCGGTCGGATCAGCTGCCGCATATGGATGTCGGTAAAGTTTCCAGACGATGCTGTCCCAGTAGTCACAGCCGGCGAGATGGGAGGCTCGAACAGACCCAGGCCACGCGGCGGCTGCAAGCCATGGTCATTGCTGTTGGAGGTACTGTCGACTGGGCGATGTTTATGGCCGTTGGCACCACTAACGCTACCGCTGCCACTATTAGGAGCTGGGAGAGACGTCATGGTTGTCACAAACGCGAGGAAAAGGATGCTATGGAGGATGTTCCTCTCTTCTTGTTGCTCAGCTTTCTTGTCTTTGCGGCTTTCCGAAGGTTGCGGGCACTTACAGACCCAAGAAAGGTGTTTACCGCCAACGGCTCGAAGCAAACGGATGGTGCTTGTGATGATGTTCAGGGTCAAGATGGCCCTTCCTCATGCGGAGGTTGGCGTAGGAAATCCAGTTTGGTGTCCTGGAATCAAGTAGGTGGCCAGGACGTCTCGAAAACAGTAACTCCGCAACAACTGGGAGAGGATGCAGGTAAATCTGCAGCCGATAATATCCACATCATCTAGCTTTTCTCTATCTTGTACATCAACGCTTCTGGATGCATGTTGCAAGTATGAGCCTCCATTCTACCTAATCATGCAGTTAAAGTCTGGAGAGGGGCCAAGAATAACCATTCTATGCATCAGCATGTCCGCCTACAGACATTTTCCGTCATCATACATCCAAGGCCAGGACTGATGGATGAGTGCGGGCGGGCACGCGGTAATCCCTCAACATATCCAAGTAATCATTAGCAAGAAGCTATTTCAAAATCTCCCTGTGTTGTGCTTCTCTTCCCTGATGTCTGGCAAACGTTTGTTCTTCTTGTCGATACACGTGTAACGGAGGTGGACACCTCAGGTATATAACCTACCTCACCACTCCCTTTTCCCACGACCGGTAGCCCTGAAGAACATTTCACATACATACGACCATAGGCACCAGGGCAAAAACTCGGGATCCCGTCCGCTCTCCCCTAGATAAGCCGGTGCCTGCCAGACTAGTAGTCGGATCGGTGACGACCGGCGAATAACCTGGTGTTGTATGTCTTTTTTTCCATCTTTCCTTTTTTCATGAGTGATGGTTCTTCCTTTTTCTACCCTGGAAGGCAGGCTGAGGAAGCTTGTTCAGTATGGAAGGAGCACTTGATTTATCTATTCAACCCGCATTGCTTGAGGTTGATTCTTCGCTTCCTTTGTCGTTACCAACGAGGAGGCGCGTTGAGGAAGCGTGTTATTCAAAATCGACATGGAGAGAGAAAGAGTGCGAACAATACGCCAAAACCAAGTCTAATAGATGTACCTAGCTGCCTAGTACTTAGGGTCTGTGTATGGAAGGTACAATCATCACATGGCCGTGGGTAAGACAGCGTAGTCGGCAGAGGTGAAGCGCGCCACTTCAGTCCGTAACTGCCCTCTTATCTAGAAGCAACGGCGTTCGAATCTGTCCTCGGGCACGTTCGGGCAACCCTTTTTTCTTTCTTTTATTTTCTCTCTTTTTTTCTTGTATTCATCTTCTTCTTTTATCTAGGGGTACGGACCACGCAAATCGTAGAGATACGACGAGACCAGACACCACAAGTCCAACCGGACGTCTGGTGGGTATCGATTACCCGAAAACCAAGTCTACGATTCCGGTTCATGAGGGACAGGCGAAAACCTCGAACGATCAAACGAGGCAAGAGCATAGGAGTCCATGTCATGGCAGTCAGCTCAGCTAACAGCACTGGCTAGAATACCGAAACAAACTAAACACCTATGCGAATATTCAAATGGGACCTGATTCAATGTAAACTCCAAACCTGCGGAACGAGTATACAACACGGATGACATTGACGAACACGTAGTGGTGGAGTGATGCAAATGTCAATTCTTGACTGTAGTCTTGTCAGTCGGTAAATGAGTGAGGGAGAGAGTCAATGGATGTTCTTGATGGGTTTATGGGTATCATTTGTCTATCGGTGGAATTTGAGAAGCGAGCATGAAGTGGTGTTTATAGGTAGGGGTAGGTTGATAGATGTCCCTCGTTTTCGCCATCCAGCCGTGGTACTGTATCCCAATTTGTTCAGACCTCCCGCCAAGTAGATGACCTCCAACAGCCAGCCGAGAAAGTATGTCGTGTGCGTCCGAGGCGTCACTGGCTTTGGATGTGGTAATGAATGATGTTTTGTTTGGACCGCCCGCCGCCCTTTCCACTCACGGCCTCTCGTCCTGCGAGTCTGTTTGGTTCGTTCCCTCCAGTGTGGTCCGCCCAGGGCTCTTCTTTTCCCAGTTCCTCGGTCAGGATTTCTTCCTTATCCATGGCTCTTCCTCCTGTCCGTCATCATAAGAGGGGTCAACAAGCCAGCATCGTTGCGCTCGCAGGGGCAAATTCGTGTATGCTGTTATTCATATGTCGTCGTTTCCTCGCTTGCGTAACCCTCTTTAGAATCCAATAGCACCACTCTTCTCGTCGATGTGACGGAAGCGCTCCCTCTCCTTGCGCTCCTTCAGCAGACAGGCGGTCGCCATGACAAGGACAACGTCAATACCAACCATGCCGAAGACCGCAGTAAAAATGTTGTCGATCAGGACGTTGGCGAAGGAGGTGATGGGGGTCGCACATGGGCGCATGAGCGCGGCGGCAGCTGGGCTGGAGCAGATGTCGTCGGTGATGAAGGCGGGGGAGGTGCTATTGAAGTAGCCGCAGCATTTGAACTGAGAGTTCTTGTTAGCATAAATGCAGCTACAGGTAGGAAGATCGGATGGACGACATACAGCTGACTGCATTAGCTCCTGAATCTCAGGAGGCTGGCTGAAATAAAAGGGAGCAAAATCCGCCTTGGTCTTGAGGGTCATGATCCAGAGGTAGAGACCGATGATGAGGCTGAAGATACCGCAGACGGTGGTCATCCAACCGCCCAGCTTGAGCCATCCCCGTGCGGGGGTAATGATACCGGGAATGGTGAAGAGGAATGTGACGAAGATGAAGACGGCATTCACGATACCGGCTATATCAGGGTTTGTTCCGTCAGCGATGTGAACCAGAGGTCAAGCAACGTGTCGACTTCCAGTCACCCACCTGTGAGAGGAAACCTCTGGTACAAAAGATTCCTTGCTGCTTGTTGTCCTTCTGTAGGGACCTCAAACTGGATGTTCTGAACAATGACGGAGAAGGCGATCATGAAGATGCCCATCAGAAGGAAGAGGCCATCGGCGACCACATAGGCCAGAAGCACTTTACTCATTGTATTTCTTGTATATGTTGTCTCGTGTGTTTGTTGTTGTTGTTGTTGTTGATGAGCAGCCTCGACTTGAAAGACTCGGCTGCCCCCTTTGACTCAGTCCGAGATGATGTTCGTCTACGGGCTCGACAGAGTGTTTGTTTTCTTGTGGTTTTCAATATGGAAATGGACGACCGGCGTCTTCGTAGTGGTGAGAGACTGTACGGAGTATTAAGGAGCGAAAGATACCGATGAAATCGACCTGCAATTCCAATCGCGGATAAAAGAGGGTGCCAAGAGGCAAAAGGAAGCGAATGGTGAACTGAAAATGGTATATTCTTTTGGTGTTTACCCGATCATGACATCGAAAGGAGAGGTCGGACTACATAGCAACCCGCCGAGACGACAAGTAATGGAAGATTCGGAGAAGGGCACGGAACAAGCAATTCGAACTGGGCACAGCCGACCAGCCAGGGCAAAAAGCCGATACGATCAAGAAGACAAGGAGCGAGAGTAGAGACGTTCCAGAGTCCAGACACGGGCGAAGACTGGCCACATGACGGGGGGCATCCCACTTGGCGATGGCTTCAGGAAACAGAGACGAGGGGACGATGTTACTGCACGGAGATGAAAAGACAGGGCAGCACTACCATTGCGCGACTCGCATCGGATGCTTCAGACCGAGATGTTTGTAGGAGAGTTGCCTGTTCCTGACATGAGTCGTTTCAGATGTCGTTGCGTGACAGGCGTTCACAGGGGCCTGGGCGGTTGAACGGTCGTTGCCAAGACTGGCGGCGGTTAGGGGACTCGTCCCAAAGCCCACGAAATCAGGGGTTTTTGTTAAGACACGTGCCTCTACGCGCCCTGTGCTGCCTCTGAAAAGAGGCTTAGAGACGATGCCGAGGGCGACAAATCTGGACGAGAACGAATGTCACCAACCAATCTGGGGACGGGACTGGTGGACCATCAGAAATCGAACGACAAGAAGGTCAACATATCAAAACCTCAAACAGGAGGCTTGCTTCATCTTTTTCCAAAACCTCTGAAGGTCCATCTCTCTTCTTTTTTTTTTTGTTCTTTTACCATTCATTGTCGACACTTTTACAAACTCTTCGCCCTGTTCGAAACGCCGCCAAACGCAGACGCTCAAGTGCACAGACCTGAAAACCCGAGCTTGACTGACCGCCAGCTTTCTCTGTGTTGCAGGTTGCACTTAGACATTTGGTGGCGACGGTCTCGACAACAGCGTCATTCATGCGAAGACACACACACACACACATAACTACCGCCGACCTTGCTGTGTAGCAGCTGGGCGAGATACCGCTACGATCCGTACTCTGGATTGTACTCCTTGGGACCCAAGGGTCACAGTTACACGGAAACTGCACCGCCGCGACAACACCGCTCTCACTAGAAAGACTCTTGACTCGAGCTCCGAGTAGATGGCATATCACCACCAGCCTTAGCTCTGACCGGTTGGCATCTCACCATGTCTTTGGATCTCGGTACGGGTTGCTCTCTGACTTTGTCCGCCATGCTTCTCGTCCTCAGTTGAGACTGGCTTCAAGTGGTTGCGCTGATTGGCGCAGAGTCATTGCGATAACCCTCCGAACGCCGCAGCCGCAAGACATGACGGGGCTTTTCTTTGATTCTGTGCCGCGTTCAAAGATCAGCAACCGGACACGTCGGATTTTACATTGGCTGTACTCAGAACAACTGCGAGCTGGATCGACGACTCCAGTTGATGTCTTGTTGTGTGTGGGTTTTTGTTCTGCTCACGAGGCTCTGGCAGGCGTGACTTGTAGGGGACCAGGTAACAAACAGTCAGCAATATGTAGCCATCAAGACAGGTGTAGAACACCCATCTTGTTGATTTGCTGGAGATACTTGACCGCCAACTTTCAGCTTCAAAGGCCAAAGAATCGACTCGCATCGGCCTTCAGTGGGTCAAAGTCATCGGCAAAAGACTCCCGTCCGATGCAACTTGTTCGGTGCTGGGTGCTGCATCGACGCGGGCCATCAACGTCCGGTCGAATGATCGGGTTTCGTTCATTTGTTAGCGCGCCCGGTCTCCAGTCAGTCCCTAGCAACCAAGTGGAATATGAGGGAAGCGTGTAAGCAGCTTTGAAGCAAAAGTCATCATGTGTGTTGTGTACACTATGTACACTATTGACTCGGCTATTCCATCAGCTTTGCGGAGTATCCCCAGACACCTCGGTCATTGTGTTTTTTTTTTGCCGGCATTCTCACCACCTGGGCTTGTGATGGTGGCACACTGGCTGTGAATTTGTGAAGCCTGCGATTTGACCCAAAGGGGAAATCTGTTGTGCTGCTGCTGCCGGCGCCCGTCCGATGGCGTCGGTTGTCACAATGGCTTCATAGCGGCGCGGGTAGAGTCTGGTCAGCAACCTACTATGGTAAGGCATTCCATCCTTCCGGGCATTGGGAGACTGGCGCCTGGCAAGAGAGGACGAGACGGGGCAAGTCTGTCCGATCAGGACAAGTGACAAAAAGTGTACCTGACCCGTGCCTGCCTGCCTGCCTGCCTGGAAAAACTCGATTCAATTGCCTGAAGGTTGCCCACCTCGACGCGGAGACAAGGGGGGCCCCACTCGGTTCCAGGCCGTGGCTTTGACCCGCTAGCCAATCAAAAGTGGCCGTCATTCCGTAAGAAGAAGCTGCTGCTCATTTCCTGTTTTCAGCAACCCACTTGCCCGTTTTCGACCACTTTCCTCCGCACTTTTCATTGTCCAGTCCTTCATCGCTTGCAGCTGTGTCTTGTCTCGTGCAAGTGCCACCGATTCATTCCTCTGATTCAACCTAATTCCTTAGAGGTACTGAATGTAAAGTTCATGATTTGACAATGGGACGGGCATCGGAAGGAACTGAAGTCTGCCGTGATGATGGCATCGTCCACTTTTCCATCTTCGCACTCTGCCGTCTGTCAGTTGCCTGTTCCTGAACTGCCGTTACTTTCCGGGCACCTCATCCCTCGTCCCATCCTTCAGCCTAGCATAGTGGTACTGCTGCATGCCATCCCACACCTTTCCTATCCGAGGAACTTGTCAAGCTTGCCCGCGAAATCGATTATTGGCCATGGCACACAGCCGAATCCCGCCTATCCATCATTTCATCCTCTCATTAAACTCTGCATACCTTGGAGCCTCTCCACAACTCATCCCAACACGGCCCCAAATATTGCTTGCTCAAAAGCTTGTCAGGGCAAACTCTCTCAGCTTAGGAGGCACCATGGCTCCAGTCAGGTAGGTCCAAGGGTGAGGTTACATTGTCGACCCCAGTTCTTCTCCCTCCCACTGTCGTCGGAACCCACAAATCCTCCTCACACGCAATCACGCGCTATCGCGCACCCCCCCGCTTCTCCCATCCTTGCAGGCACCATGCCTGGGACTTCTCCAATCTTCGACCACTGTGCGCGCGAGCCTCTCGCCCCGGTCGTCCCAGGGGGTGGGGCACCAGTGGGCAACAACAGAACGAAGCAGAGCGGCACAGTGGAAACAAAAGTCCAGCGCAGTTCGTGGGCAAGCTCCACCGGCAGACGGCCGGCCCAGCAACACACACAAACCTACCCAGCTCTTCCAGCCCATCCATCCCTCCGCGTCCCCCTATCTCTCGCAATTGGGGGGAGGCGTCATTCCGGACTGACACAATCATGAATTTTCACCCATTTGCTACCTAGCCTCTCCATAAAAGTTTCTCGGGGGGCCGATTACTCTCTCGCTCGCTCGCTCTCGCCAACCCAGACAAGCAAAACTCCCCTGGAATTCCCCTGGCCCCGTGCCTAGCCGGCCCCATCAATGGCACGGGTAAAGGTAGCATGGTGTTCTCTTTGCGTAGGATGGCTTCGAGATAGCAGAATAACACCTGCATACTATACAACAGGTACCATGTCTGATCATCAAGGTACGCCGCTGGCCGGTACGGTGACGGGACCCGCACTGCTTTTACTACTGTCTCAAATGGACGTTCTATGTACGTACATGAATTGTCCGAGCGTTGAGGATGCTGCATACCGAGGCGTTTCGTGGATCATGATAGTCGTTCCGAGAGATTGGAAGAGTCAAACCAAAGCGGGCGGACGGAAACGTCCAGTGCTACTGAAATCGTTCTACGGCTGTCCATGATAGGCAAGGTTCCCATCTTGTCTTTCTGCCTCTGCCTCGGAAAATAAGGGACTTGCACGTCTTTCAAGTTGACGGTAGCAAAGGGCTGCAGAACGACATATCGCAGGCGGGATAATCTTTAGGGAGCATGCGCAAGTACGGGGTATCGACAATCCAATCGAGATCGTGGAATAATTCTACACCCTTCACAAAGGCACTGACAGCGGGTAACTAACAGATCTTGACGAACACCACCACCAGACCGGTGACCTCCCCACACATGCATCATTCATCTGGTTCGATAGTTTGATGTCTCTGTTTCGACGTCGAACTGTATATGTTTTCCAAATAAAGACGAAAAAGAAAGAAAAAAGAAGAAGAAAAGCAAAAGGGCAGGTATCTGTCGAACCACACTCGGCAACAAACTCATTGGACGTCACGGACCCCTATGTGGTTCGGGGCCCTTTGAGAACCCTTGGAGGTGGTGTGGGCTGGCCTATCCCACCCAGGTCCTGGGCAAGTCTGGGAAGCATTGCGAAGAAGAGATGGGCTGGCTGCAATCTGGGCTGGGCTATCGGCGAACTCTGCAGACCATTGAGATTGCTATTCCAGATGCAAGTGTCCTGCCGGATGCCTTACGCGAAAGCACTGTTGACTCTCGCTTCTCATTGTTCTCAGACTCCTGTCATTTCGTTTTCCACTATTCGAGTGATCCGCGCACAACGGGTTTATGTCTCAGCCTTCGAAAATGAAAAGTAGTGTAGAACAATGAGGCTGGTGAGGAAAAAAAGAAATACAACAGAAAATCAAGCGAGTCCGTTGACCGGCTACCCCCGCCGCCGCCGCCGCCGCCGTTGTCCGTCCGGGTACAATACGCCAATCGCTCTTTGGAGCGGCATGCCCTGTACATAGTATGTAGTACGTGCGAAGCGTTTTTAGCAGCCGAGTTGCCCGGTTGCCCTACGGAACCAAGACCATGAAAGGCACTGAGCGTTTCGTGGTCTTTCCTTTCGATACCCTGTATGATTTTCCCCGCTACGAGCTTCAAGAGAGACAAGACGGAGGCTGGGGCTGATAAAATTAAACATCCGCCGCTTTGGAGGCTGATCACTCGGGAAGCAGCAAAATTGCCCGTAAAAGGCTCGGAAATATCAACAAGTCCAGCCGTTACTGCACCGCCCACCCAGCATCTTCCGTCCGCTCCAAACCCGGATCTCAAACAGCAACTCGGTCACAGTCGGTCTTCATCTGGTATGCACTGTGCGTGAGACGCGTAAGTGGGCAGGTCACTACTAGTAACAGGAACAGAGCACCGACCGCCCGGCCCTCGACGTTGCCCCTGCTGACGAAACCCTGGCTCCTGGACCCCAAAGACAAGCTAAGAAATTCCCAAGAAAGCAACACAGTGGACTTGAGAACATGGCCGCGCCGCCGGTCGACAGAGCCATAATCGCCGAGAAAAAAAGGGACCTTTCAACCTCGAACTTGTGCCTTGTGTGCGTGCTGGGGGAAGCTTTCGGAAACTAACCTTTCTGGCTCTGGCTGCACGAAGCACGAACAGGGCCTCCGTTCCGATGCTCAGGGGAACGGCGGTTGAAGCGGGGCGGCGCCGTTGGAGGAGTCTCATTCGATTCGTACAAACACCTCCTCCATGTTCGGTCTTGACCCACGCCATACTACCGATAGCGCAACCCGCAGGTAGAGGTAAGCACGGCAGGGCATTCATTCCAGAGACACGGACAAGGGGACCTTCAATGCCACTTCTCATGATACCACGAACATACATACATGCCTTTGCTGCTGGGTGAGAGAGAAGGTACAAGGACCAAAACAAAACCGGTCTGTAATAATCTATCTCCTCCCTCAGCGCCGCTATGATGATGGGTCTCCTCCTCCACCTCTTCTTCTACATATGTCAATGTCCCCTAACATTGGTTTCACCACTGCAAAGTACAGACTCTTGTTTCGTGCGCCTCGGAACGCGACAGTACGTGTCTAGTTATTTCTGCAGCCACTATTGTACTGCGTAGGTCCTAGGTTCTAGGTAGGCAAATTACCTTATCCTGGTCATCACAAGTTCGGTGAGGGGCACAGGGCAGGTGATGGACGGGATTATCGAGGATTCCCGTCGAGGGTGAGTGGGCTGCATGCCCGTGTGGAAAAGGTGAGATAGGAATGGGGCCTAGCATATGTAATGAAAAGGGGAAGTCTGCCGGCGTTTGAAGGTGGTGGATGGGTTGTGGTGGTGGATGTTGGCCGGGAACAGCAAGCCAACAACAAACACAGCTTTCCACTTGATCTATTCTCAGTCTATCTGTGCAGCTCCAGTGTCAGTTGCAGTGTAGTTTGTGCTTCATTCTCTTCCATCCATCGCAGTGGGCATTTTGTTCCAGTTTGCTAATGGAGCGCTTGCCAGTGAGTGGTGGTGCTCCAAAGAATGGAGCCTTCTTTACCAGGCAATCCCCGTTCAAGTCAAGTCGGAATTCCATGGCTCCATCGTCGAGTAAAGGTCCGTGCGAGGACAGGTACAGGCCAAGTACCTTGGCCTTATGCTGGCACGTGCGTGAACCAGGTACCTAATACCCTACCGCTCCCACCTTTTCGAGCAACTCGCACCTTTCCTCTCTCGGACATGGAAACTTCTTTCTTGAAGCCCCAAGCAACTAAACCAACCTCCTTCGACCTTGCAGTGCAGTGTATGCAAGTGCAGAAGAAGAACAGATCAAATTCAGTTTGAAGGAATCCACAGATACGACCGTTGACTGTCAGTACTAATCGCTTTCCTCGCTCCCTCCCTCTTCCCTCCTTCCTTGTCATCTCATTCCCTTTTGTTTTGTCTTTTTTTTTCAACCGTGGCCCGTAGCGCCTGTGCTGTGGTGAAAGTGGACGGTGGCACCAGGTTTCGCTATCCTCTTTTCAATCACTCCGCAGTCGCCCAAGCCCTTTCCAGGCAAGATTGTCAAGCTGCAACCGACTGACTGACATCTGCTCCGCTTCCTCAACAGGGGCAGAAGGAAACCCAAAACCACCCAAAACGTGCAATTACACTGCAATTTGACAGGTACGGTACCTGCCTACATACACACGCAGCAACAATCTGCCTTCTCTTTTTCAGCCGCTTTCCACTTCCTCGGTTTGAGAGCTTCCACTTAGTTCTCCCTGAGGTGCCTCACCTTCCACTCCGATATCCACGCCCCATCCACATCACAAGTCCGTCCTGTTTCTTTAATCCCCGGCCGGCTCCAGTCCAGCCCAGGCAGTCGCACATCCGCCCGTCCCTTCCCACCGAGCCTTATACCGAATACCCACGGTCAATCAAGTACCCTCCAACAGCTGGAGTAACACCTCACTACTGCACAAAGCTTCCAGCTCGGTCAGGGTGCCCAGCCTCGAGCTTCACCATTGGATCCCAGGCCAAGACTCACTTCAACTAGCCTACTGTGTGTCTCGCACTGTCGCTCACCCACCTCTTTCCCACTGCAGGTTGATTATCAGCGGAGGCCCTTGTCTGCCCGCCTACCCACCAATCAGTCACCCCCCAGTGCACACACGCCCCGCCGTACGGATTACATACATACATACTCTACATACCTCTACTTTTACATACCTGGACCGTCCACCCCCAGCAACCTACCTACCCCCCCAGGCTCAAGAGAAAAGAGTCAAACAAAGCAAATAAAAATTAAAAACGTGATTCCTCGCTTCCTTCCGCCGTCGGCACACACAGACTCGATACAGTGCAGCGCCCAACCAGGTTTCCGCGACAAAAGGCAGCCTCTCCGCACACTCCAGATCAAGCCTAGGCCATCGGCACAACGCTCAAAACAGCATCTCCACCAATTCTACCTTTTTCAGCATCTTCGTGGTACCTGGAACCTCACATCCCAAAATGGCCGACATCACCGATCAGCACGAACAGACCTCGCCCACCGAGCTGGACGACGCGCATGCCGTGGGCAATGGCAATGTCAACAACAACGAACCCCGCGGTGTCAAGCGCGCCCGCCCGGCCACGGCCGATGACGATGATGATGACGATGACAAGGGCGGCCGCGAGCGCCGCAAAATCGAAATCAAGTTCATCAGCGACAAGTCGCGTCGCCACATTACCTTTTCCAAGCGCAAGGCTGGTATCATGAAGAAGGTACGTTTCAGGCTCAGAAAAACAAGCTGTCATGACGACGACAAATCTGGACATGCGTGCTGGCGCCGGTGGTCCATTGTCCGTGTATTCTGTGTGCCCCAAGCAACATGTCACTAACCTTGTTCTTGCTGCTTTAGGCCTACGAGCTTTCCGTATTGACAGGAACCCAAGTACTGCTACTCGTTGTTTCCGAAACTGGCCTGGTCTACACCTTCACAACTCCCAAGTTGCAGCCTCTCGTAACCAAGGCCGAGGGAAAGAACTTGATTCAGGTATGGGCTAAATGGCGCCTTGGTTTGCATTGAACTTTTCTAACCTCTTCTCTCTAGGCATGCCTAAACGCCCCCGAGCCCGCGTCTGCCGAGAATGGCGTGGACGACTCTAATGCGGTTGACTCGCCCGAAGAGCCCTCGAGCGCCCACCTGCCTCCCCAGCAAGGCCGACCTGGCATGCCGCCCCAAGGACACATGCCTCCCAACTACATGCCCGCTGTCGGCGCAATGGATGCCCAGCAAGCGCAAGCATTGGCGTATACAAACTACGTACAACAACAAAGAGGTGGCCAATACATGCCTCAGCCTGGTCTGCAGCAGCATGCCGGTCATCAGGCATAATTATATTCAGGGCGGCTCTTTTCATGACTTCAGCTTGCGCGATAATACCCAGCATTAATGCATTCATGAAGTGTCATTTCCCCGATTCGACATCGTTAGGGTGCCCCTCGTCGTTGCGTACGAGGGTTATGCCAGCTTGGCGTTCGGTTGGGGTGTTTGATACTGTTTCTCATCTCTTTTTTTTTTTTTTTTTTTACAACTTCTTGACGGTCCTTCCCCCCTTGTTTCAGGTTCCACGGAATTCATCTCATACCCTCTTATATCCCAACTCTGCCGTCCGTGGGTGGCAGGGTTAATCGGTTAAACTACTTGATTTGTTGTGTTGGGGGCAGCAACGGTCGATTTGCCCTGGGCATCAGTGAGCATCTGGGCCTGTGAAGGGCAGTACATGCGAGCATTCGCAACGGGGCGGGGATCGGTAACGGTGTGATGTATAAATGGCAATGTCACGGGGTAAATGGGAGGCTTATTTGCGTATGAGACGGTGGCGTCGGCTTGGTGGTAAACTTGGCGGCTCGCATTTTCTGCGTTTCCTGGCCAGGAGCGGTTCTCGACGTTTGCTTTGGTAAAACAAGGTTCATGTCAGGAGGGCGTGGCACGAAGTTACGACCCATGAAGGCTCTACGTTTACGAATCGGACTGCGTCAACGAACTTGTTCAGTTTTGTTCTAGTCCTTGGCTCTGCCATGGAACGAGTATGGCGTGGCTTTAGTATGACAAGAAACTGTCTGCTTCCGCCGCTTCAACCTCATTTTTTGCTGTTCTGCACCCCGTTCGATTCGGCTCCTAGTGTTTTGTGGCGACTCTTGGCTACGTTTGCCAGGCTCCAAGAGAAGAGAGAAGGGGTAGTTTTCTCCCTTGTGCCTTCATCCTTTGAACCTGTATCCTGTGTCTGGTGGGTGACAGTATGGGTGAGAGGGCAAGGCCACATATGGGGGAGGGTTGATTTCGCGGGGCAAAAAACAGCGCAGGAAAGGTTTAACCGTCCATTTACTTGTATGATATAGCGAACGTTCCCCATTTCAAAAGCCACAATATCTTTTCTTGTCAAATGAAGAAAGACCACCTCCCAGCCTGCGTGATCTAATCCATTCCCGGACAGACCATCAGCATATCATCCGAAGTCTGACTAAGAAAAAAACGGATGGATTTGTCCAAGACAGGGAAGGCTCGGTGATCAGACCACCAAGCTTTACCCGTTTCCGAGAGTGTCTACACTACACTATACACACACTACCCAGCATAGTACCCAGAACCGTTTGATTTCCACCTCGAAATACCAAAGGAGGAAAGGTTGAAGCGGGAGTGCGGGAAATCTTGGTTGGATCGTGGATCACTCAGTGCAGGAAAAAAAAAAAAAAAATTCAGCCCTACCCGCATTCGCATTACCGTTGCCGCAATGCAGGCAGGCAGGCAGGAAGGATGGAAGGAATGGAAGTGTCGGCCTTTGGGTTTCTACCAATCCTTTCGGAAGTTTCTTTTTCCGGATCAAATCTGAATCTCACTTGTGCTAAGGGTTTTCTCGATCGGTTCCTACGTCTCTAGGAAATGAAGAGAAAGTAAGGTAAAAAGAAAGATAGTACACCAGTTTGTTGAATTCCACATCCGTTGTATTTTTTTCATGTTCTCCTATGAATTTCAGTTCGACAGCAATTTCTGGCTTGTCGAAGCTTCGTTTCTGCTAGGCCTTCTTGCCGCACGTTCCGTTCAAGTTCTTTCTTGGCTTTGCGGTTCGTCAATCGATCGATCGATCGATATTCTTTTACTTTCTTCTTTGGGAAATATCTTATTTTGGGGGGGGGGAGGAGGAGGGGGAGGAGGGGGAAGGAACTTTTGTTTTCGCCTCCCCCCCCCCTTAGCCCCACTCACACGCATTTGACCAAATATCGAGGATCAGGAAATGGATATTCAGCTGAGTAGGACGAAACCGAAACAAGGAACAAAAAAAATAAGAAGGGTGCACATCATCAATAACTGCACATCATCAGAGACATGACAAAGAAAAGAAAAAGAAAAAAAAAACATGGATGTTGGTCTAGTTGTATCGACGTACGGTAGGTACTCGATCATGCTCAATGGCCGAACGAACGAACGAATGAATGAATGAATGAACAAATGAATATGAATGAATGAACGAATGAATATGAATGAATGAACGAATGAATATGAATGAATGAACGAATGAATATGAATGAATGAACGAACGAACGAACGAATGAAGGTTGAGTGTCGCATATCAAGTGTCGAGTGTCGAGTATCTGGGGTGCCAACATAAACGCACCATATACTTGACCAACAGTAATTTAGTGTAGCAGGAAGGAGCAGTAGCAGGAAGGAGCAGTGGTGTGCTGTTTTCTTTTCTTCCCTGCTTGCTTGATTTTCTGCTTCTATGCTTCCCTACTTCCATGCTTTCTTGCTTCCTTGCTTCTTAGCAGATTGACAGATTAATACGCGTAGGTAGCTTGCGGTTGGTGGTCACAGGAACACAGCGAGGGAGGGAGGCGCATGCGATTCATATGTTTTGACATGCTGGCAGGAGCAGCATTGGTCAGGAATTCCAAAGGCAGATAGAAACCCAGGCAGTCAGATGCACAGACACGCAGATGCGCACATAGGTATGTATAAGAAAGCAAGCATGGTAAATAAAGGTACATACATGAGCGGGCGGGCAGATACCTCGATGTGCAAGATTGTTTACTGCATTGTGATGGAGAGAGTTGTTGGTGTGGAGTGGTTGCGGAAGAGGTAAAGCAGGAAATAGGAAACGGGACGACAGAGAAGGCTAAAAGAGAAGAAGAGAAAAAAGAATCATCTTGCCTCTCTCACTCTACCTTGTGACACTCACATTAAGTTAGAGACTTTATCCTAGTTGACCCTCAAGCGGCATTGCCAGGTTGTATCGCCGCTCGTCTTTTCTCCCCAGAATCTGTTGTTCAGTTCACTCAGCAGACAGCCCCGTTTCGAGGAGGCGAGCGGGATAATTGTGTTGAGGTTTGTTTGCCGTGGTGGACATTCAGGGGTTACGATTTCGAAATCGGTTTTAAGGTCCTTCGCGGGCCGACCCGGGTTGAAGACATTGCCAGGTGGGGGATTTGAAGATGAAATTGAGGAGGCTGGAGTGGATGAATACATTCATGATAGCATGAAGACATCGTACTGTAGTTTCACAAAGACAAATATAGATGGTGGTTGAGTTCCCTTCTATTTTCCCCCTCTTCATCTTCCCATTAGCAGTTCCGGTAACGGAACTGAAATGGAGCGAGGTCTAGTGCTAAAGAAGTAGTAGACTAGGTAACTAGCTAGATCTACATACATAAATCAACCGATTTTTTTGCAACTTGCCCGCGAGTTGCTTTTCTGTCTCTGTGACTCTCTCTATTGCTCCGTGGTTGCGAGGTAAGGACTGATTGACCCTTCATGGGTACCTACTTGTTGAGTAAGCTGTGTTTTCAAAAGAGTGTGGTGTTTGTTTCCAAAAGCTTCATGGCGTCCTTCATACCTGAATTTCCGTTTCTTGACGATGTCCTTCCAAGGAAGATCTGTAAGTCCTGTCGAGGTCTACTCCCTCGTCCAGCGAGGAGTGTCCCCTCCGAATAGAGCCAAGTTATAACTCAGCCTTGCGGGTCTTGGCTGGGCTCGTCTGTGGACATAGGCTTCTCATCTGGCACAAGCTCCGTGAGGCGCTTACTCCAATCAGGCATGGGAGCAGCCGCTACATGCGTTTGTCGGATGCTGTCAAATAGGCTGTTAATTATCGTGCTATCGTCCTCCTCTTCGCACAACGGCTTGTACACCTCCCTCTCTGGATCCTTTTCTTCTTGATCATTTATATGGGCTGCTTCCAGGCCTGGCATGTCCTCCAGCTTGAACTGGGATCTTTCGCATTCGTAAACCTGATGAGCAATCTTCAAGAGCAGCCGCACATACTGCTTTTTGATATCACCTTCGGTTCGCTCCTGGGGCGTTGTGACAAGTTAGATTTGCTATCTTACTTCAACGAAAGAAGGATAATGATTGAACAGACATGTGCTACTCACCTCTGGAGGTATGGCTCTGGTGGGCCAACGCTGCTTGCCGTCATCACTTGACGAGTCCGAATCGTTTTCGCCTGACTCGTCCGGAAATTTATCCTTCCATGAGATGCTCGGGAGATCAGCGACTGTCCACTGCGAGTTACTTGACCAAGTGGGATGCTTGATGCCAATACACACTAGGTAACGTCAAACAAGAATTGTTAGCGTCTCTCCTTTCTCTCCTTGAATCCGGCTAGGTGATTATTACAGTTCTCAGTAGCATCGTAAAGCCTGTTACACAACATCAAAAGCTCCCTTTTCTTGTCCATCCTGCACTGGTTTTCGTACCGTTCGCCGGCCATCCAAGGACTGTATGTCGTAGCCCAGTCCTGAAATCTTTCTGACAAGCGTTCACACTCTTTCCATTCGTATTTCCACTTATGGTTTCCCATGTCGGTACTGTCGGAGGGCTTGAGCTCGAAGAAGGAGTCGAAAAGCAAGAATCGATTGCTAATTTCCTTGTAGAGCTCCTGAAGATCTGTTCTCAAATTGTCCGACATCTTGGATGCTGGTTTGACAATGGTTGCTACTTCGAAAGGTTTGAATTTGTCAGTCCAGGAGTGCCGTGCTAAAGTCCTTGGTGCTGCCAGCCCATTTTCTATTCTGTCGGTGATGATGGCAACATTTTATACTCGAATGTCTTAATTGTCCACTAGTATCTCTGTTAAGCTTTCCATACACCCAGAGAAGAGATATGACCAACCAAGCGCTGTTCACCATCATTGCTCCCAACATCTGCCCTCAATCAGGTTGGATCTTGCAGTATCATGGGCATATTGTACAAGCCTCCTTGTGACGATGGACAAGGTGGAAAAAGAGAATTCTCTGCTAATGTCAGCGCTGTTGAGAGATTCCTGGGTTTGGAGTTGGATCAAAATTTCCAACAGACACTCATCTTCCTTTCACTTGTCACCAACATGACCCATCGTGAAAGCGGGTTCCAGCTGCGAATTTGGTGCACCTAAGTAGAAAAAATGTGTCAGTTTTGAGTTGCCAACGAGTAGTTTTCTGCCACCCACATCACATGCATCTCCCAGAGCAATTCCCCAAGAGAAGTATGCTCCCAACCAGCTGGACACTGAATAGATATCTTTCAACAAGATCAACTCAGATATCAATTTTACTCGTAACGAATGGACTAGCATTACCTGCAATGATTTTCCTTCTCTCAGTGATGGTAACCAGGTGCAAGATCGGTTAGTCTCCCCAAAACCTCAAAGTATTCGACTTCAAAGCCGTGCGCCGTTAGTGGCGTTTACTGTTGTAGCTTTCGTTCTACATCCAGCTTGTGTGTCTAGAGAACCAGGGATCCAACCGCCCGCCCCCCATGACGGAAGCGACTCTGCAGGATGAGCGGTGTTGTAGTGACCAAACACGGGAAGTTGGCGATAGCGCGGGCACATAACCCGCCCGACTGCTCCCCTCCCCCCCTTTGAGAAACCAGCAACATCGGTCATCGTCACAAGTTCTCTCGAGTTTGGTAATGTTGGCAACGAGAGTGAAAGAATCGTTGTCTTAGGGATGTTGGAATCATTTGGGTCGCTGATGGGACGTGAAGTGTGAATGAACATCAACCCGGGCGGCACGTCCAAGTAACTGGTACATTCTACTGGATTGTCAATGTAAGCTGGGATCTCTCTCATTAAACATTTAAAGCAGTAGAATCGTGAGCTCTGTATTTGAACGGCTCGTTGGTCAACCGAGGCTCATGACCTGTAGTAGACGCCCGTGGAGACTATGTGATGAAGAGGCTCAAAGCATCAGATCGAATGTGTCTTTGGAAAAGGCACCAGGAAAGCTGGCTGTAAGTAGATGTAAACCCCGAGAGCCCAAGGTCATGCTGGATGAATGGATTGTCTGAACTCGAATGAGCTGGATCACCCTCCACCATTTTTGTTTGGCATCATATCAGACGAGACACTCGTTCATTCCCTGCCCAAATTTTGTGAAGACAACTCCAAAAGGAAGGCACGGAGGACGCTCATTACGACAGTGACAATCCGTAATTAACGAGGAAAAAACCACTCACGGGCAAGCTGATGGGCCGGATACAACGCACTTGCCAGCGGAGTGGGTAAACTTATCATAGGGAAAGAATGAACAAGACCAGGAGTTGCCTCACTCCAGCCGATTTCGATCTTGGCGCTTTCCTGATGGAGGAGACTTGATCAACCAACGCATCTTCCAGGCCGCCCAGTTTTAGTGGCGCTTATGACCCGTGGAGATGAAGATACGGTATGTCGTTCCGTTTGGGATCAGTAGGTTGGATATGTTTTTCTGTTAACTATACTTCAGTACATCTACATCTCTTAATTAACTTGTCAACCAACGGTTTAAAAGGTTCCATATGCGAACGAACATGACTGTTGGCAATCAGGGTTTTCTTTGCCTAAGGGGGTGTAACTCACCTCCGAGATAGCTTGCCAACTCCACCGTTGGCTATAAGCCACGAGACGCTGTCGACTTTCGTGTGCACGAGCAATATTCGGAGGTCCCTGTCTCGAACTCGAGGAATCACGAGGGATTGACCTGGAATTTGTTGGTGAACAGAGCTTGACTTCACGATCAGGTGGATGCCTCAATGTGTGCCTCTGCCCACCACCTATGTTCTAGCAGGCCCAACATCTACTTCGTCATCGGACGGGTCGTTGGATATGAAGGAGATTTTGGTGGTGGTGGGAGAGCCTGTGGTTGACTGAAAGGATCATGGGGCAAAGCATCAGATGCGTTTTGGAGTGAGGTTTCCAAAGTTAAGTGGCAGTGAGTCCTCTCCGCCAACGGCGAGCTTGGTAACTCACAAATCGCATGTTCTTCTTTTATATATTAAAACAACCTCGCAACAGCTTCAACGTCTTCTCTTTGCTCTTGGCACTGCACCAGGACCTGCCTCTTGTCAGATTCCTGAAATAGAGGCGATGAGCCTAATAGCCTGGGGATCCTGCAACGTGTTCACGGACCCGAAATTGGCTGGATATCTGTCTTGTACCATTTGGATGATGCGTCGAAAGATGGAATGTCGTCATAAATTCGGGAGCTCGACATGGCAATGGCCGTCAGTACAATAAGGGACTTCCTTATGGTTCATCACACGAAATGGCACCCGCCAAAGCATACAACAGGATTCTCTGACAGGAGAGTTGTTTGTGCAAAAGAACATGGGCGTTCCGCGCAGCAGAGCAGCACGTAGGTCGACGGGATGTGTCAGATTGTTCTGAGCGTGCAGTATCACGTGGCGTTGGAACAATGGGAGTGAGAATGCTTGAATTGGTTGAAGAAAAGAAAAGAAAAAAAAATAAAAGTAGTAGAGGAGGATACCTTTATATACACGTGTTTGGATCGAGATATGCAATGCAGAAATATCCCTGCATCCCTCGGATGTCCGATAGAAATATTACTGCATACCTCGAATGTCCGACATGATGAACCTGTTTAGAGAAGCAGTCGAGGATCAGACTTATGGGATAGGATTAGGGCATTAACCAAGAAGAGAAGTGCTGAGACTGAGGCGTACAATATACTCATTGTAAAATACTGTCAGACCCTCGTTAAGAAAGATGACAAACGACTTGCGAGCGAGTCTTGAAGATCGGTTGAGTTGGCACTTGTTTAGGGCTTTTCACCGCTCTTGTTGGGGACTTGGTGCTCGATTGAAGGTTTCATGAGTTCCGCATTTCAACGTGATGAGGGCCGGTAATGCACCCACAAAGAAGGATTACCCGGCGCCATACACGGACAAGGAGCCGGAGCCGGAGCATGACCGGAATGGATATGTAACCGGAGGTCGTCGTCGGTGTCGGTGGACGGAGCGGACGGACCGAGTGGGGATATTCCAAAGATTACATAGTGCCTACGCCAAGTGGGATCAGTGGGTGCCTCTGGAGCAGGGGGCGGGGATCCAGCCACTGACCGACCATCAAGGTTGAGTGGATTTGAGCAAGTTTATGCAGGTCGCCCATACTAGCGCCGCCAAATGTACAAGTACTTGCCATAGCCGCAGCACTATCCGATTGCTTCCTTGTGAACAATGAGCGCTGGCGATCTTGTGATGCCCATTACGATTACTGTTGATCATCTCTAGGGACTTGTCATCCTGTTGATCGTGACGACTCCTACGCCCCGTCCATGCTCCCAAAAACTAGTCTCTGAACAGACCCCCTCTAAATAAAACACACAACCGTACATCAGTAAGATGCTGGTCAAAACCTAAACTCCCATGCCCAGAAAATCCCAGATTTTGTACCCAGAGGCCATGCATGCTAATGACCGAAGAGTGTTGCATAGCGGCCGACAAGAAGACTGCCGATGAATACTCCGCCGAGCACCGAGATGAAGTATCCGATATTCATGGTCATGACCGCCAACATACTAGACACGCCATATCAGTACAAGTGTAAGACGTGGAGGATTCGACCAAAACTCACAGAAGATATCCGACACCCGCAATGACCGTATCAAGCGCCGCACGGATTGGATCCTCGCTTAACCTGAACGGGCGTCCTTCCGCTCCATGCTTCTGTACGACCATGACGTTCTCCTCGACGCCGCTGCTGCTCAGCACCATAGGCTTCGCCAGTGAATCATTGCTGATTCTTTCGGCCATCGTTCCTCGTCCGGCAACAACGACGTAGCGGCGCTTCATCTCGGCATCGATCCATCTGTACTCCAGCCAGTTGCGTACGGCTAATAGACCGCGGAGGCCGGCGGAGAAGACGATGAGGAAGATGCACGTGCCTGCGTAGACACCGGTTGAATGGGGCGTCCATCTTGCCGAGAAAAGAGATGTGGCCATCGAGTTCTGGAAGACACTCATCATGTGGTGTCCGCTGGCGCCGGAACTCGTGCCGGAGCCCATGTCCATGCCCATATCCATATTTATATCGTGTAAGTGGCTGATGTTGGTGGGTTTAGATATTGACGTCTTTTGTCGTCGTCGTCGTCGTTGAAATGGTGTTCGGCACAACTGGCGGTGGGGATTTTGCAGCGGGAAGACGAGTGTGAGACAGCTCTGATTCTTGTCTGGCTTCGATCGCGTCTTTTTCCTGGTTAGAGTAGAACAATTGAACGAGTTACGAAAAGGAGAGGAAGAGGCTGCCCAGAATTCGAAAGACTGGAGCAGTCGCCCCTTTTACACCATTTGAGACTTTGTGCTTCATCCGGGTTTGTGTCAGAGAAACATGCTCACCTTGAACGGCACGTTGGAGGAGTGGAATTGGTGTAACCCTGCCACGGTTTGGTCGCTTCCATGTCTTTTTGGTTTCTATACTAGCAGATATACAGAAATTTTCCCTGAAAGTACATGCACCTGAAACTGCATAAAGCCCTCTAAATGCTTAGAAATTGGCTGCCGCAATTATTTAGTATGGGAAATTGCATAAGTGCTTAAATGCTTGTGAAACGGCCCGCCATTTTGGTGTAATATGTACTTTTTGGAATACCTTTTTCAGGGTCTCTCAGGACTTTATAGGTAGGCTCATATTCTAAAAACCCTCTTGAAATTTTCACACCAGGGGGGGCAGAAAGTTTTGGTATGTGCCTGCTGGTGCATATGTGCCTCTAAATGCATACAAACCTCTAGCCCGGACTACATGCATTATCAGGGGAAATTACTGCACACCCAAGAGTCCATGTAGATCAGTTAGTGGCTGCTAGCAGGGACTATCTGAGTACTCAAAGCCAAGAAAAAGCGGAATGGGCCGCAAAAGTACAGGTACTCGATGGAGAGTAAATCCGAAACACTTGTACGCACAGGCCGGCCCATTGATATTTGAGTTGCTCTTTCCGTGCCTGTTCAAGGTGCATCTGCTTGTTATCCGTGACATCAAACATCCGACTTCTGCTTGACAACAAATCCAACACTCTTTGGCCATCATGGATCGAATTCTTCCCGTAAGACCAGCTACAGTCCCGCAAAGCACAGCAGTACGATCTATACCGATACGAGATCTCCTTTGTACTCACTGCTCAAAGAAAGTTGACGAGGGTGAGAAAATGCGATCGCGTCACTCGGACCAGAATCTCAAAAAGGGAAGGAACGAAGAAACGAACGAAGCAAATAAAGATGGAGTTGGTGGATCAAAGAGTCAATTATTCAGGGAAAGGCCGCCCCATGAAGGATAGTCGCGGAGGGCAAAATTCTACGGGCGGGGTGACGACATCTTCCCCTTCTTATGGCTCGACCACTTCTCGGGAGAGGTAGTTTCAGTTGCTTCCATCAGCCATGGAACCTTCAACATCACGGCCGCCAATCCATGCCGCCCCAATTCCTCCACGTCAACCCAAATGACAACACGCCCGAAACGATGCGTCCAAACTATGCCCTTCCGACTGCTCGCCATGTCAAAACATTGGAATCTTCACGTACTTGGTCGTCGTCTTTCGGGCCCGCAACCGCTGCAGGTACCGCACCGTGGAGCGTTCCAGAAAAAGTGCCATGATGCTCTTGCATTTAGCCTTTGGGGGGTCTGATCTGTCCCGCTCCCATTACATACTCCCTGCGACACGCGCTTGTCGACCTGGTGATCTGCACTCTTTAACCCTTCTCTGGCAAGGTCGCCCGAATGGTCGCCGACTAGCCTACTACATATGTATGTAGTATGTACGGGCAACATTAGGCAAATTAGCCCTTCGATATCGGTGCGTACCTAGTACTATGGATATGATATGACTATCACATCGCTGACGACCAGTTGGCAGGAGATACGGGACTAGACGTGGCAAGGTCAGACAATCGAAATGCGGCCGCCAATGCATTAAATCCAACCTGACGTCCCACTGGGACGGATCATAGCCGCGAGACGCCAGCAGCAGAGTCTAAATCAACGTCAGGCAAACCCAACCTCCGCAACCGCCCGTGTTGAGCTAGCGACATCCCGACGGGACCTCCTTGGTACTCTCTCGCCCCTGCTCTCTTGTTGCCCAGTCGAACAGCAATGACACTCACACCAAAGTTGAAGATCCTTACACTGACTCTCCATTGAGATACGACAACCGGCTGCCGTTGCACAGCTTAGCTGGCCAGAGCTTCTCCAGGACATCCGGCCTCCATGTGTTACCTTTGCTACCGGCATCACAACTGCCAGCGAATCTTATTTCTTCTCGATGCAGCCAGCCGATATCCATCACAACTGCGCCCTCACATCGTGCTTGGTCATGGCTTACTAGGCTGCTCTCCCTGTTCAAGACGCGGGGCTCCGGGAGCAATGGCCAAACCTGTAACACTCATCAGAGCCAGACCCTGGGACAAAGTTTCTCGGAGATATTGCATTTCCGCTCGCCGGGAGCCAAAGGCAGGCCAGCCTGTGCGACCGTTCACAACTTTGTTAGTCATCAAAGCGCACTTCATACTTGAGTCCGATGTCAGAGTTGCGGGCTTTCACCCCAGCTACAGAACTTGGCCAAGTGCTTTTTCCTTGGGTTCCATTCTTCAACAAAGTTGCCGTTCACGAAATACGTACATCTCCAATGAATGATATCTTATCTTGACCACCGACCAACAGACGTGGTATCAGCAAACCTATGGGAGTGTCTTCGAGACATCGGCATAAACAAGCCACAATAACGGGAGGGCGTTATGCGGCAGTTATAACACTCAGATCAGGATATGCTCTTGCCAAAGCCACAGCATGGGGAGAACCGCTAAGGCGCCTATGGCCCCGCCATGTCAGGAAGTCACCCACCATATCCAGACGAGCTCGCGCGCCAAAGACGGCGGCTGGTCGGGAAAGGCTGGCGAATGGAAGAGGAAGACCCAAAGGCGGACGATGATCGAAAGAATGGGGGGTTGCATCGCATCTACTCTCACCGAAACTGGCTCGCAAACGGACACAAGTCCGTTCAAGGCACCGTTAGCCGTCCTCGTCTCCTGCTCCGGATAGCCTTGGTAAGACATGGCAACCATAATCACGACATTTCCTGCTTACCATACCCCCCATACCACACATATTCGAGATGGATCGCTAGCATCGCACTTCATTCATCCCGAAGGCCCATGGGGGGACATTCAGTTTACATTGGCAGCATGGAGGCTTCACAAACCTGCAAGCCCGCCGTTTCAACAATCTTCAGCGGCGGTTAGATGGCTGGTCAGCCTCCTCAGCCCATCTGCAAGTCCTCATTGCGTGAAATACGCAGTCATAGATGCACTGAGCCTTCGTGCCAATGGTTTTGGCTCTTTTTCCACACTCGAAGGGCAATACTTGGGATCGGACGCAAGTCCGGTTATCGGACGATATGTCTTCCCCTTCGGGTAGCGGCCTTCACATGGACACAGGGGCATGTGGAGGGCCGAAGCGGAAATCAGACATGCGAACTCGAGACGCTCGAGAGCGGCGGAAGTGACTACAAAGAGGGGAAGGGGAGCAAATTGTCGCAATGTGTGACCTCTAGACACACCGTGCGAAGGAGGTTGACGAACGAGCTGCCATGTGCGTGCATTGGTCAGCCTAATCACCAATAGGCCTGCTGACGGGGGTGTGAGAGTAGCCGCTTCCATCAAGTGGTGGTGACGGAGAGAAGAAGATCGATTTATTGCATTCGCCCCTTTGTGGACTTTTTGATTTTTTTCGGGCCATGAAACGATGGCCGTGGCCACCCGCGTGCCTCACCCGAACATTGACAATGACCCGCCGGACACCCACACTTTTTTCGATGTTTGGACTGAGAATGGCTGCTACCACTTCCTGTTCTGGGCGGGCTGAAATGCAAGTCGCAGAGCGCCACGGCTTGCCGCCCTCGACCGCGAACCAAATTCCTGAACCCTGCTGACGGGCATTGCTGCCCCGGGCCAAGCCATGACCTTTCTTTCCCTCTATCTGGATTCTGCTTGCTACTGGCCAAGTACTGCGAGCGGTTCGGAGTCCTCCCCAACAGCCTGCATTTCCACCGTGGGGAGAAGAACTGTAGGTGTTGGAACTTCTATCCGTCATATCAAGACATACCGTGCTCTTGTATGGCAAGAGTCTTTCCAAAACCATCTAATCGAGGGTTGTTGGGTGACACAATCTTGGTGCCATAGGCTGTCTTCCTTTTCTTTTGGCGATTTCGTACACACCCCATACCGGGAGTGGCCTCAGCCGATCAATGAACGGGACAACTTCCCTGCTTCGTGCTCACATCCCGTCGTCTTCGCGCAATATCGTGGAGTGTCGCTGAGCCTCAGGGATCACAAATCCATTGATTCGCTTCAGCCGCAATGTTAGCATTGACCCTTCGAGTTCTGACGAGTGTCTTGTCCGACAGTGTGATTGCGTGAGGTAGTCATCAAGACGTGCAGAAGCTGGGTCTGTCTGCCATAATATCACACCGGCATTCGAAGAGGTTACACTAACAGGGAAACAACTGTCAAGAACTTGACTGAAGCCTTGTCAAGGCTAACTAACTTACTCCGTGTGGTCGAAGTTAGGCGCTGCTGGATGTCTGCTATGGACGGACGAAACCCCCATTTCTTAGCAGAACTCAACGTATGCAAGCACGCAACCAATTTCGAGTTTCTATTGATTTCTGCAGGGATCATGAATGGGTGTTTGTTGATGCGTCATGTACTGCTGCGCATACGCAATACCTACGACGGGATATTTTCATGACCATTCGCAACGTTCCGACAATTGGTCCTACTAGCCCGGTCAAGCGTCACCGGGTCTTCAAACCGGGAGGAGGTCATCTTCCTGCAGCATCTTTGTGGGGGATGGATGGTAAGAAGATTTGGTCAATGTGCGAAAATGAGGAGACTGATTGGTCTTACCCCCTCGGCCTGCCAGCTTCACTTCCCCTTGTTCAGATCAGCCCATCCTTGTCACCTTGCGACTAGTATGGTAAGGATTGCTATGGCCTGAGCTAATTCCTTGCTCTTCACTTCAAGGAATAGGAGCTTTGATGACAAAATTCACATATTCCAGGTGAATATCTCTATCTATCTATTGTTCTCGTCGTGAAGGGATGCTACTTAATTGCTTATCGGGCAGCGAAGACAAAGTGGCATGAGCTTGGGATGTGAAAATCCACGGGACTGGTCGCTCCCTTTCCTGTTGTTAGATTCCCAATAAGTCAAGGAAACAATCTTGGGTGGGTGGTACGAAAATCGAGATGCTCGGTCTTCAGTACTCGGCTATCGGCTGTGGAACTAGACTGGTGTTCGGGACTGGCGGTCTAGTCATCTTTGGATATACTTCAGACGTAGACATTGACCGGTTGTAAGTCTCCGTGTTTGCTAAATAGGTGATAGGGCTTCTTAGAATGAACTGCTCTGAGCATAGATCACTGGATCAAGGATGTACTCTACAAGAAGTCCGAGACACTACCACAGAACGGTCACCATGAAGTCACAATGTATTGCTCTTGATGATGTCAGAATTCTCGATCCTCTATTGTCACTTCTCTCTTGTTCTTTCCTGTTCCTCTATGTAGTGACGGTGATGGTGTTATATCACCATGTCGTCTCACCACGAAGTAGGGGTAGGGCAGCCTCTTCGTTCTGGACAAAAGCTAGAGCGAAACACTTCCGGGCTACAACGTCGGAGGAACTCGGACACATCTTTACCAGCTCAGTCCTGTGCATTGCCTGGAAACTTACGCTTTGCGATCTACTTGCCGTTCCAATCGATTGTCTTGCACTTCCTCATAATCGATTGTTCGCACTTCCTTATCAGACTTGGGAACTAGAAAAATGTGAATGTCTAGCGAGGCTTGATATGTCCCCCAACAACATTTAACGGAATCCTCGCCTAGTAACAATGAAAAGGCAGAAAATCCAGTGATCAGGGCAACAAAAGCTACATACAGCCGCCACCGACCCCGTTGTGCGTGGCGGACGCGCTGCTAACGGACGACGGCGGGTCTGGACTTAACCGTGGCATAACTGTAACTGCGGTAGCTGTTCCTACATACCACTACATAGGTAGAGGTAGCTAGCTATCGTTCATATCTGTCTGGTCTATCGTTTTATTGCCCTCACTTTTCCCGTCGTTCCATCACAGCTCTGCTCGGCGGAAGACTACCTAGGTACCTATGTTTCATTTGAGACGGAGGAAATCATTTAGAGTGCAGATAGCTTCGTAGTTGCACCATCTGAACGCGATGGAAGAAGTCTTTGGTTATTGATAACAGAAGTTCTTTTTTTGCGAGGGGTTCATTGGTTTGTAGAATTTGTATGTTGGAACGATGATAGAAACGGTCTTTCGGATGGTGCAAGTCGAAGTGGAAGTGGTAAGTGGTAAGTGGTAAGTGGTAAGTGGCTAGCTGAACACTAACGGCCCTCTTGCTCGATTTCCCTTCTTTCTTTGCCCAGCTACCCAGTCATCCCAAGGCTTTCGATCATTTTTCTTCTTCTTTATTTCCCAATAACAGCAACGGTAGCAATGATCCTTAAATCCTATTACACATTATTTTGAATTTGAACAGTATCGAGTGTCTCTAACATCTACTATGTATTGTATACCACTCCATCGGGACCGCCGAGGAAACCGATTCGGTTACTTTATATTCACTGCGTAACTCAAGAACCAAGAGGACCAACAGGATCAGATCCCTAACTCGACAAAAAGGAAGAGAAGACTTGATTAATCTCTCAGTTACCTATGATGCCCATATAAGCTAAGCATCCCGTCCAGAATCGAAATCCACCCAGAGCCTGGAATATGGAAAAAAAGACCGGACGACATGGTTGCCGCTTCCGCTCCGTTCAAGTGAGGTTGTCACCGGATATGTACGATTAGCTGATAGAGTAGGGTGCTGGGCATGCCCAGTACCACGGCCAGGGTACAACTAGTGCTATAGTCGAAGTGTAGGCCAGTCGGCTGCCATTGGCAGACGGCTGCCCGGAAGTGGGGCGCCCGCCCTGCAAACCAGGGTGGGCCCTACTCGGACCAGGGACCTTGCATAAAAGGACCCCTGTCTGGGCCGGCCAACGGCCGCCCACTTTCTTCCTACATCTCGCTTTCTTACTTTAATATTATTAATTATATTAATGGATATTTAGAGTTTCTGAGCATCCCAGCGAATTGTAATATTTAGTAATTGTAATTGAAAGATCTAGTTGACTAAACTATTCTTAATTAATTAATCCCTTCATTGGGAAGTCGCTTGATTGCTCCAATACGTTTTACACTCTCAATCCGATTATTAAATCCTATAACTCTCTTCGGCGAGTATCGACCCCGCAATTAACTCCCCCTTATTAACTATCGCTACTTCAGTTACTTTAATTATTTACCCTCTCTCCTTTATACTCTTATTTGATTGTACTTCGGTCTTTCAATAAGATCCTTATATATAATTAATATTACTATTAGCTAGCTATACTACTTTAATCCAAATTATCGTATTAATAGACTTCAATATATATAGTATAATCCCTTAATACAATAGGTATCCTTCGCTCTAATAATTTTACTTTAGTATTTTTATTTAGCAATTTTCTCCTTTATTCTATATTTATATAGCTTTGTAATCGTAGTATTAATACTACGTTAATAACCTACTACTATTATTATAGTAAACCCTATACTTAGTTTATTCGATAATAAGGATTTGCTTGGAGATCTAGCGCTACTTCCTCCCAATTTCTTTAAAACAATTTATTGCAAGATATTTAAGAATTCAACAAGACGGATTAACTTTTAATTTAACTACGACTTTTATACAATAAGTATTAAATTAAATAATAGCCCTAATAGTCCGACTTTACTACTATTAATTAATAGCCCCGATAAAACCGATCTATTTAGTATACTTCCCCCTATTATACCCCCTCTAATAGAGTCGGTCGATAGAGCTCCTCTAAGCCCCTAGAAGTTATTTAACCCGATTTTAGTATTATTACCCTAATTTAATATTACTTTATCCGCCTTATTTAAATTCTATACTTTATTTATTAATGCTTCAGCTCTTATCCGAAAATTATATTGAATTAGAGGTAGTATATTGCCCGGCTATAATTACCCCTATATAAATATACCTTTTAATTTATTAGTTAGTAAGAATATTAATTAATTTATATTTATATAGATAAAGTACTACAATTAGAATATTAATTAAGAATTTAATAATATTTAAGACGAATTTAATACTAACGCCGCTAAAATTAATCTAATTGATATTTGTATCGATAATTTTGAGGCTAAAATAGATAAGGATGTTGCCCGCTTTAATAAAGACCTTAATAATACTATATCTAATATTAAAGATAACCTTAAATATTTCTAGGGAGTCTATAATATAATTAAGGATATAAGTAGTAGTTTGGATTAAGCTAATTAAAAGGTTAATTTAGTTAATATTAATGTTAATTAATTAGATTTATCCTTCTATAGAGAATAGGTAGAGATTAATCGCTGATTTAATAGCGTAGCTAAATCCTTAAATATTAGTAAAGTTTAAACTAAGAAGATAGCTATTATAATTAAGATTATCGAATAATAATTTTAATTTATTATTAACCTCCGTAAAGTTAGTATTTATTCCCCTATTATTAGCTAAGCTTTAAATAATATTGAAGTAGTAACTATTAGTAAATTAGCGGAAATAATAATTCGTATAAGCTTTAAAATTCCTACTATTAAGTTCCACTTTGTTGAGAAGCTTATATCTAATTACGGATACTTTCTAATTAAGTTTAGTATTAAATTTAGTAAGTATTACGCTATAATAGCTGATAATATTAGTAGCTTTAACCTTAATTAATTCTATTATGCTAAATTAATTAATTTTTCCCTAAGTATCGATAAGGTAAAGGTAATTCGCTAGCCGTATACCCCGCCTATTTATTCGGGCCTATCCCCCAACGTTAATTAAGTAGTTGGCCCTAATTTATATTTATTTTTAAAATATAACGGCCTTATATTAAATTATTAGTTAGTAGAACTTTAAGGACGCTTCGAAGCTGCTACTTAATTCTAAAAGTAGTTAGTAGCCGAAGTATGTATGGTAGTAAATAAGGTAGAAGGTAAGTAAACCTCCTATCCTAAATCCTTAGGTTAAAGTAGTAGAGTTGGAGGCCCTCTGTTGAGTAATTTAAGTTTTGAAGAGATAGATTCTAGCGATTCTAAGTACAAGTATTATTATAGAAAATACTATAAATTAAAAAAGGTTCGCTATAATAAGCGCTATAAAATTAGCTATTATAGCTATAGTAATCCTAATTCCGATAGTTCTAATTCCGAGAACGGAGACGTTCCTTCTCTACGGCCCCCTTCCGGTAGTAGTCCCCCTAGAGGAAGCGGTAATCCCCCTATAGGAGGCGGTAATCCCTTTGGAAACGAACCTGCTAATAATTGTTACTATATTAGTATTATTAATACTAATTATTCTTCCTACTTACAAAAATCTAATTTTAAATTTAAATGCAAAGATATTAGCCAATTTATCCCCTTCTACATTAACCCCGATAATATTAGTATTATTACTAATAGTAAAATATTTATCACGGGCAAAGGGTAGATGGTAGATGTGATTATGCGTAATTGCACGAAGGAGAAAGGAAGAGAAGTGTACAGCCGAGTGCCCGGAAGGCTGGCCTTATAAAGGCGGCCGATAATAGCCTAGCAGACCCGCGGCAAGCAGCGTTCTAACTAATTAGCTACCGGTAATAGCCGGCTTACCGGCGGTAATAACAACGTACGGCAGTCTTAGAAGCTGCTGTACGCTAGCACCAAGCATAAGGTATATAAACTAACCCTATAATACTTCCCCGGACTAAAAGAAGCTATATAACTAACTAATATTATATAAAATAATAGAAATCCCTATTAAACGAACAGTCCATTCTTAAAAAATCCTTACTATTGCTACTAGCGGGTATTATTATAACTTCTACTACGGAATTAGAACCTCCCGCTCTACCTCCTTCTCCTTCTCCTTCTGCTTTTTTTCCGCCGCTACTTAAACCGGTAGGTATAACGCTTCCGGGTATTTATTATAGAAGGGTTGTATAGCGTTAGGGGCTATAAATATATCGGCACACAGTTATTATAATAATATATATAGAAGTACCTAAATAATAAGGTATTCCTAACGGCCCTTATTATTCTTCTAATATTTATTAATCCTCTCAAATTTATATTCCACCAAATTTTCCCTATTGTTAATCCTCTTTATAGTTTAACTATAGTTAGCGCGAATATCCTATTCCTCCGTATTTATCTACTTTAGAAGACCTTATTCGTTTTATAATTTAATTTTATTAATGTAGAACATTGGACTATACTTTATATTAATTGGGAATTTAAACGTAATTCAATAGCTATTTACTTTAATAATTTCGAACGGTCCTTTAAAAAGGGGTATAAATTTAATATAGGGGTAACCAGTATTGAAGTTCTTAGTATTAAGTAAGACCCTATTTTCCTTTTTATATTTCAGTATATTAATTTATTAGGTATTCGTATTATCTTTATAGCGCTACTATACTTACCGGGCTTAATTCGTAACGAAGTCTAAAATTTATTTAAATTAGCCAATTAATTTATTAGCTTTAAAATATTTAATTTATTATATTACTAATATTTCTAGTGGATATAATTTAATTAGTTCGATACCTATACGAAGGTAGAAGCTATAATTAATAAAGAAAAGGGAAATACTAATAGTCTTAAAAACCAAATTATTTTTAGCGAACTCCGTAATTAGTAGCTAATCTACCCAATCGTCCTACGCCTAATTAATATAGAAGCGAAGGTATTTCTCTATTTCAATATTAATACGCTCGGTTTAACTATTAATAGCGGAGTAGAAAGTGGAGGAGGGCTTAAGGGTAATTTCTAATTATAATAATAAAACTCTCTAAAATTATAAAATAAATTAGGTACTATAATTAAAGATAATAAAATCCGGTAAATTATAAATACTATAGACTTTCTTTATAAAGCGTTCTACTAATTCTTCTGCCGTTAAATTTATAGTAAGGATATAATACTATATTTTAGTAAGCCGGTTAATAATAATAATAATATATTTAAATTCCTATCCGTAGCGTAGGTAAGGTATAAGCGGGGTAATATAATCGATTAAAATATCCTTCTATAGTACGAATAGTACTACTAATAATTTTAAAAAACTATAGGGGGGGTATTATAATAATTTAGATTTAGTATATACTAAACAAGCTTTACAATACAACTAGACTATAACATACATCCCTAATTAAAAGAAGGATCGAAATAGTAACAAATAAATTTTTTTATAATTTAAATACCTAGCAGTTAGCGAATTATAAACGCGTTGGAGGAGTGAGAAATAGAGTTCTATATTAATAAAGTCGACGAGGACGGCGCTACAAAAGTACGCCCATCCTTAAATTACTCAGCATTTAACAAAGAGGACCTATTTTATATAATCTTTAATTTCCTTAAACTATATTCGATAATTAAAATCTAATAAGTATATAATAATATCCTAAAGTATTATCAACCTCTCGTAACCTTCTACTACTAAATTATTTATTAATTTTTCGTTTAATACCTCCAAATTGTAAATATATTCGGTACTAATATCGACCTCCTCGCCTCCATCTTCCAAAGCGAACGCTCTATTAATAAAAACATTATAGTCGAATAAAATTTTATTTCTAATTAATAGCCTTTTATCGGCTTTATCCTTAAGTAAGTCCTTTAGCTTCTTACTTAATATATCGGAATATATTTATAAGGATCTAGGGCGGTATTTAATTATAAAATTAAAATAGGAGAGGAATTAAGACTAATATATATAATAGGGGGTAAATTACTTATTAATTATAAAAATCTTCAAACTTTTATAATCAATAAGGACTTTGAATAATTCTTAAGCACCTTCTAACTCGGAGCGCTATTCCTCAAAGGCTTTAATAATAGCGAACAATTCTTTATTATAAATATCGTAATTATATTTAACTAAAGAATATTACTAATTAAAATAAACAACCAAGTATAAAACTCCCTTCTCGTTATACTAGGATAGAATACTACTATAAGCCTAATTTGAAATATCCGTTTTAATAATAATCTATTTAAACCAATTATAAATTCGAAGTACTAGGCTACTACTAAAAGCCTTTTTAAAGGCTTCAAAGGACTTTTAATATTAGCTAATCTACTACTAATCAACCGATTTCTTCGTTAATTCGTATAGTAGGCTAATAATAATCGAAAAGTATTTAATAAATCGTCGGTAGAAATTAGCGAAACTTAAAAAACGCTACAATACTCTCTTAATTTCTAGGACTTCCCAAATAACAATAGTAGAAACCTTATTAGGGTCTATCTCAAGTCCTCCTAGTATAATAATTAAATTTAAGTATTTTATTTTTATAATATAAAATTCGTACTTATTAATATCGATTTAAAATCCCACTTAGATTATCCGCTATAGGACTTCCCTAACGTAGTTTTTATAATCTGCCTCATTATCCGAATAAATTAAAATATTATCGAAATATACTATTATATATATATTAAGGATATTATAAAGAATATTGTTAATATAATTCTAAAAGGTCCTTAGGGCTCCTTAGAAGCCGAACGGGTAAATAATAGATTTATAAAAGCTAAACCGAATAATAAAAGCAATAAACTATTTATATCCCTCCTTTATACAAATCCTATTAAATATAGTAATTATATTGAATTTAATAAAAATCTTTACGTAATAAATTGCATTAAGGGTCTCCTTAATTAATAGTAAAGGGTAATATAATTTTAGTATTATATTATTAATACTATAGTAATTAATATAAATACGGATGCCGCTACTGGGCTTTTTAATTAAAAGAATAGGAAATGCGGCTGTAGACTAAAATAAATAGATAAAATTCTTTTTTAGATTATTATTAATCTACTTTTTAATAATATTAACTTCTATTAAAAATATACAACGCGGCTATATATTAGGAGGAATTATCCCTAATTATAGTTTAATTTTATAATTATATAAACAGTAAAACGGGATTTCTTTAATTAGGGAGGGGAGGAACGCCGCTACTTTATTAATATATTAATAACCCTCTAATTTCCTTAAGAGGGTAATAATCTTGTTTCTTATTTTAACCGGATAATCGGCCTTATTAAAGAACTTCTTCGTATCTTCGTTGGAAATTTTAATTAAATATATCCGTTAGATTATTTCCTTGTAGAATAGTACATTCTAATCGAAATTACTAATTAAATAAATTACTTTAGCTAGAACTATTACCTCCCGAAATTCCTTAAATAAGTAAGTACTAACTAAATTATTAATAAAAGGGTAGAAGAAGGGAAGGAGACTTTCCTTATATTATTAACCGTTACCGGCTATAATATTTATAATTATTTCTTTAGTTAAATCTATATCCCGGATTTTAACTACAATAGCCAACCTCTCGAATTCGATATAGTTCGTAATATACAATTATAAATATTAGGATTTGTAAATGAAATTAAAAATAGCTATATTAAATTTTCTAATATCGCCTAATTTAATAGAAGAAGCCCTATCGAAATTATAGTAGTAATTAGCGTAGAGGCGCTTTATACCTATAGAAATATATTAATTATTTAGACGGATATAGGGGTTATAGCGTATTAGGCTCTTAATTTTAATAAGAAAGGCTGTTGTATTTATAATATTAATTTTAAATCCGATTCTATTAATTATTAACGCTTTAATAGGGGGTAAAATAAATTAATAATTATCCTAGAGGGTAAACGAAATCCTTCTATTACTCCCTACTATAGGAAATAGTAGCGGCGGTAACAGTAGTAGTAATTCTACTTAAGTAGGGTAAATAATTCTACTCCCTAAATTCGTTACTGGTATTTATAGTAGTAGCAACGGCGCTGGTTCTATTCGAATAAAATTAATAATTAGTATCCTCCGGGCGGGAGGAGCGGCTTCGCGCCTCGGGGCTAATTAGTAAAATAGTATATTCTTACTATAGATAGTTATAATCGAGACTTAATTAGTAAGAACTCTTAACGCTATTAATTAGTCCCTAGGAAAATTAATAAATAAATAATAACCTCGGTAAATAAAATTAGTAAAATATACTCTATATTAATTGTAATTAATTTTGGGCTTATAGTATTGTATTTAGGGGAATCCTAAAATTATTAAATAGTTCTTTAAAATATTGTAAACCAAAAAAGTAATTGTTTTACTATAGTATCCAATCCGGAGCTTAACTATCACTCCTTTAGAAATAATATTTTTAATTACCTTATTAGCGAAGATAAGCTTCTTTACCCGGCGGAAGCGAAAATGGGGAAGGTTATATTTAACTATAAAAGAATAATTAATAAAAGTGAATGTAGAATAATTAAAATTAATAAAAGTAATATAATAATTTTTATACAATTTAATTATAATGTAAAAAAATAAAAATATTAAATTTAGGGAAGTAAAACTATTTAATAATTATATCCTAACCTCCTCCAAACCCTCTAACTCTATAGAATCTAAAATTTATTTCTATATTAATAATAAGAAAGGCCTCTATATATAATTAAGTATAGAAGTTAAACGTTTTCCGGATTATTATAATACTTATCGCCGGTAGCGGCGGCGGTGGTAAGGGTTACAGCGGGAGTAGTAACAATAGCGTTAATAGTAAACGCGGCTTTAGTAGTATAAACCTCTTCTCTATTATAATAACCCTTACTTCTACTTTTCTTCTTCTTACCCTTATTGTACTAAGGATTTTAAGGGCTATAATTAATTAAAGCGAAGTAATTGTAGGTAATATAACCGTTATTACTATAACAGCGGTATTTACCCTTATAGGTATACTAATTAAAAACGTCTTTATAAATAAAAATAGTAAGGTTGATAGTATTGAGGTCTATTTTATTACTACCCTAATTAATAGGAATGTTATTGGTATTACGAAAGTTAGCGTTACCTGTATTAATATTAGTACTATTAAAATTATTATTAGTAGAAGCGCTATTACTGAAGATATAGGCATTTATCTTATAGCGGTGGTCGGTATCTTCCAAATTATTAATGATAGTATAGTAAATTACGAACTATTTTTTAAAATCGTTAGTTTTAAAGAGGTTATAATACGTAAGAATATTATAGAGGCGTTTATTAATTTTATTATGTAAGTAGTAGACCTTTATAGAGTTATTGAGGCCGTAGAGATTTATTAAGTTAGTAAGCTCTAATTCGAATTCTATAAATAATATATTCTTTATAAAGAACTCCTTAAAGCGATAATTAATATTTATCTTTAAATTAATATTCTAAAAACGGGTAATTAAATACTCTATAAATTCGGCGCCTATCTTTTAATATTAAAAATCCGTATTTCCTCCGCCCTAAATAATATTTAAATTATTCTAAATACTAGATAGAATTTTAAGACCCAATAATATAGTAATATAAATAATTTTAATGTTTTTATTAATATAAAGGAAGGGGTTGTATTTCTATTAGGACTAAATATAGAAATGCTATACCTTAAAAATTTCGTACCTACGAGCAGCGCTAATATTCTCCTTACCGGTAAAAATTAGTAGATTTTTAATAATTTATTTTAAGGACGATATTTTATTAGTACCGGTACTAGATATTTTAATAAAGTTATTATATAAGGACCTAACGTTAGTACCATAGAATTTAAATGCGGTATAATTTATAGTAAAATTATTAAATTTCTTTTAAAGGGCGCCAAACGCGGCTATTAAATTAAAATAATTAAAGTTCTTCTAATTGAAATTGTTTTGAATTTTAATAATTACTGTATAAGTAGTCTTTAATTTATCTTTACTACGTTCGAAGTTAATAGTAATATCCTTATATTAAGTGAGGTCGTTATAATAAAGGCGACCGAAGGGGGTAATAATCGAATGGAAAATAGGGTTTTGAATAATATTATTCGTTATATCGAAATAAGCGTAGGGAATAGCCTTCTTTTCCTCGTCGTTGGTAATACCAATAAGAAGGTCGTTAATTACTACTGAAGGAAGGAGTTTAATGAGTGCTGCTTAATAAATAGCGATATTGGTAGTATTAATAATTTTATTAAATATTTTGTAGATATTATTTAAATTAAATAGTATACTCCTAGGAGGGACCTTAAGGTTAATAAGATTGTTGGAGTTACTAATAAGTAAGAAGGATGTGTAATTGCTACTTTCATTATTAAATATAAGAAAGATAATTGTGTAAAGCGGTCTCTTATCCCTTAAATAAAAAGTGCCTACCCTTATTTATTAAATAAAGGGAGCGGGACTGGGATTATAACTATTGTAATTATAATTATCGGTTGGGGTCCTAGGGTGCTAGATTCGGCGACTTGTTAATAAGGTGATTCCTATACGTATATATTAATATTAAAGATTAATTGCGCAATAAAAAAAGTTTTATATTATAAATGCAATAGTTAAAAGGTGTAATTAATTATTACGGGCAAAGGGTAAATAGTAGATATAATTATATGTAATTGTACGAAGGAGAAAGGAAGAAAAGTGTATAGCCGAGTGCCCGGAAGGCTGGCCTTATGAAGGCGGCCGACGATGGCCTGGTAGACCTGCGGTAGGTAGCGTTCCAATTAATTAGCTGCCGGCAATAGCCGGCTTACTGGCGGTAATAATAGCGTACGGCAGTTTTAAAAGCTGCTGTACGCTGGCACTAGGCATAAGGCACATAGGCTAACCCTGTAACAATATTGGTTTATACGGACGCTTTCCTCTTCTACGAATGTTTTTTATTATTCCTCGAGGATAGGGATACTGCCGCCGAAGTTGAAAAATAGATTATATAATACTTTTTTACCCTACTTAGTGGTATTACTATATTATAGTAGAATAATGAAATCGACCTACTGAGACGTTGTTTCTTGTATAATAACGGCCTCGAACTTGTTCTTAAAATATTAGTTGATTGTTTCTTACCCGATTCGGCTACTATAATTAGAAAGTTTATTGAAAATCGCCTCGAATTTAAAGATATTGTCCGCGATAAAAATACCTTATTCTAATTCATTTAATATAAATTTCGTTATATTCGCGCAATAGGAATCTTCTATTGTATTGGAGAGAATTAGTACGGCGTTATAATTTAGATTTAGATTAGTATAGACTTTAAAATTAAATAATATTTCAATCTACTTACTAAGAAGGGTACCCTCGTTAAATACTTTATAGAGATAGAAAGTATTAAAGTAGTTTTGTTAGTAGCCGCCTGTAAATAATACTCTTATATCCGTTAAAAAATTATTAATACCGCTATTAAAATCGAAGTAGTTATCCCTATTAATTAATATAATTAAAATTATAATAATTATAATAATTAGAATAATAAACGGAAAGACCGCAATCGGCGTAATAACAATTATTATAATAATTACAACTATTACAACAATTATAATTGATGTAATGATTGTAATTAATATAATAATTAAAACCGCCGTAATAATTATAATTAGTATAACGACTGTAACCGTTATAACGATTATAGGAATAGGGCTTATTATATTAATAAATTATATAGTAAAGAAGCTAGGGATTCGGAGGATAATTAGGCAGCCTATATTAATAATATTTTTATTTTATTAGGAAAATTAAATTCGAGTAACAGCGCTAGTATATTTTACATAACGGATATAGATTCTAATAGTAAATTAAAATATTCCTACTATTATAAGGAATTCCTATTAATAAAGGTAAAATACTACTACGTAAAGTTATACTTAGCGTATAAATAACCCTACGCCCTCTTATTAGTAGCCCTCTTATTTCAAATATATATTTATTATATAAAGGTCTTTCTTTCTTAAAACGCTTTATTTAAATATATTAATTTATATAAAGATACTAAAGTAAATTATAAGCGTTTTACTCCTTAGAAAGTATTTTCTTTTATTATTAAATTATTTATATACGAAGTACTAATCTACAAGGATAGGGAAATCCTAAAAGGCCCGCTATTTAGCTATACCTATCTTTATATTATAGTTAGAGCTTTACTCGAAATTAGCGAAATTAAAGTATACATAGACTTAGGAACCGCTAAGATAATTATCGGTCGGGACTTTTTATTGACCTTCGAGTATTCGATTTCGATAAAATATATTACTAAAATTCGGGGAATTAATAGTAAATTCCTAAAATTTATTAAATAAGTAACCTTTATATTCTACTTCGAAGGAATAATTAATAGTAAGACTAGCCTAATTAAAATCCGAATAATTAGTTGGGTAATAGATAAATTATAATTAAACCTTTTATTAGTAAATTCTTTCCTTTACCTTCGATAAACAGATATTAACTATAATACTAAATATATTACGTTCCTTAATATAGGCCTACTAGTAGTCCCTTTTAATATTTAACGCTATTTTATAAAATACGTAAGGAAAATTACTATCCTAAAGAAGATTATTTTGTAACCTAAGAAGGAGGCTATAATAATTATATATTATAAACCTCTACTTAAAGGTCGAAGCTTTATATTTAATTTAGGTAATAATAGTATAGTAAATATAATAGTTGATTATAAATCCTTAAAGATAGTTTTATTTAAAAATTCTACGCGAGGGGTTTGTATAATCCTTAAAAAGTAGTATATTAGTTATATCGAGGAATATAAAGATAGTAGATACTTCGCTAACGATTAGAACGAAATTAAAACCGCCGCCTTCTTTATTTAAGTACTTAATACTCTAAATAAAAACCCTATAGTTACTATTAACGAAACTATTAAATATATTATAATTAATTATATTCCTTTAGTAAATTTCGAAATAGACTTTACTTCTACTATTAAAGTAACTATACGTAGTTAATACTCTACCCCCGAATTAAAGGAAATTCAATTACTAAGCCTTCTAATTATATTAGAGAAATATTTAACCTTAGGTATCCGAATAGATAGGTTAGAATTAGTAATAAAAAAGGGTATTTATATTTATATAATTAATAAGGAACGTACTCGGGCTTTAGAAAATTTAGTAAAGTCCTTTTTATTATTATAGAAGGAAGGAGGATTACTAGATATATTTAAGGAAGAGTATATATATATACCGCTAGTAGAAAGCTAATAGAATTAGAAGGTAATTACAAGAATATATTTATTAAATAAGAAAAAATAGGCTATTATTAATAAGGTTTTTAATACGTTATATAAGTAAGGAAAAATATAATAAATTACTCGGGTAATTCTATTTATATACTTAATATTTGTAGTTTAAAGAGAAATAAGGGATAGGAAGTAAAAAGGGCAATTAGTTATTAATATAAGGGTTATTAATAGCTTTACTATACCCAATAATTACCCCCTCCCTTTATAGGACGAAGTTATTATATTTATACGAGGTAAGCGTTTCGTTATTATTATTAATATAGTAGTATTCTTTTATTAATTTGGGGTATAGTTATCCTACCGGGACCGACTAATTTTTATTATTTATAGAGGTTTAGAAGTACTAACGGTTATTTAAATAGGATTCCGAAATACGTCCGTATATATATAGAAATTTATAGACTAGTTCCTTTACAATTATAAGGATTATTATTATACGTATATTAATAATATTATTATTATTTTTAATACGTAAAAGGATTATATTATTTATTCAATAACTATCTTTAGTTTATTTACCTTCCGTAATATTTTACTATTTCTTAAGAAATTATTCTTAAGTTACCCTAATATTGAATTATTAAGCTTTCGAATCGACGGTTTAGGACTTTAAAATACCTAGTAACAAATTAAGGCGTTTAAAAAGCTTATTTTCCTAGAATAATTAAAAGTATTTAAATAGTATTTAGGAATATTAGGATTCCTATAGTACTTAATACCCTACTATACTTAATTCTCCGAATTACTATAGCGTAGAAAAGTTTAATTCTTAGTAGTAGGGTATATAGAAGGCGTAGTTGTTAATAGTAAGCCTGCTAAGCGGGTTGTATATTGTATGTATATAAGGTTTATACCTATAAAAGACGAAGTAACTTCGTTTGAGGTAATTTAAGTCGAAATCTATAGTAGGGCTATATTTTATTATTTAGACCCCGATAAGTAAGCCTTCCTTTAGATTAACGGCTTTATTAAGAAGGGTTTTAATATAATATTCTTTTATTTAAAAAATAATTATGTTTAGGAACCTGGTGTGTATATTCCTATAAATTAAATTTTACTAATTCTCTTTCTAAGTAAGTATTTAATCAATATTAAGATAAGGTACGGTCCGTCCGAATTTGAAGTCGTTTATCTAATTTAAATTATAAAGAAACTCTGTACGTATATTCATTCTTATAATAAAATAGTTATTGTCCTTATAGATTATTTAGTAATAAAGGGTATTATAGAATAGAAATCTTTATGTACGAGTTCTATAAATAGGGATAACTGGTGTCTAATTAATATATTTATCTATTTGTTCTAGTACGATATTAAGGTATATTATTTATTAAGTAAATTGAATTTTATACCCGATACGCTAAGCCGATTCCGAATTATTAATAATATTTAATTACGATCCGAAAGTATCCTAGTACTCGACAACGTTTGGTTAATAATTGATTAGGTATACTTTGCTATTGCTAAAGCTATTTTAAATAAAGAATTAAAAAATTAATTTATAATAGCCTATTATAAGGATAAGAAGTACGTTATAATTATTATTAACCTATAAGATTTCTAATTTAATAATAAGGACGTTATATCTTTTTGTTATTCCGGTTACCCGTTTTTTATAATTGACGGTATAATTTATATAAATTAATTAGATAGTATAAAAATATTGTACGTCCCCTATAATTGCGTATAGAAAGTTCTAGAACTTATATATAATAAAAAATATTACTTTGGCCAAAATAGAATACTCTACGACTTAAAAGGCTTCTTTATTATTAATAAAATATATTTTATTAAATAGTATATCCGAAATTGCTTATTTTATAATCTAAATTAGACCGATTAGTCCCCTCCTATAAGATAATTTTAATCTATCCGGCTAAAGTTCGATAATGCTTTCCCTATACGAATAATAGCTATTAATTTTATTATTAGACTACTAACGGTATTAGCTAAAGATTCTCCTTGGAAATTATTTAGCTATAATATCTTTAATACTTTAATGCCTACTACTAATATAATATTTAAACGATCTTTACTAATCCTAAGATATTTAATATATATTGTAGAAGAATAGGGGATAGTGTTTATACGATCCTTCGTTTTATTAGATTGGGGATTCCTATTAGGAATTATTTTTAACCGAAATAAGAAATTTACCTTTAATTTCTAATAAGGGATATAGTAAGTATTAGGGATTTGGTTACTAATAATAATAGTTTACTACCCTTAGGGAGATAGCGCTTCGGAACGGAAAAATTAAAGTATTAAAATCGCCATCCGCTTCTATATATTCGATTACTCCGATAATAATTAATTAGTATTACTACTATTTTTATAATAGAACTTTAATAGCGCTTATATTAACGCTATTAAAATATTTCTATACGAATACCTTTTTAGTTATCGTTTATAATGAAATGGCGAGAAAACTACAATAATAACACTAATACTACCACAGCCATTATAAAGACCGTAG